>NC_091806.1:8262500-8887500 GCF_041296235.1 Equus asinus | reverse complement strand
GCAAGAGTCACAGGGAAAGGAGAAGGGATGAGAGATGGGGAGAAGCATATATAGTCCTGATTACAAAAGGAAAAAGGAAAAGAAAAAGAAAAAAAGGAAGAGAGAGAGAGAAAAAAGAAGGAAGAAGAGGTCCAGCTCAACCTTGCAGTGTTCCACACACACCTGGAGAGTCTTGGTGGAGTCTGGGCACCTCAGTTTAAGAGATTTTCAAAGCTCCTGACCCCAGAGGAAGGGTAACTGATATACTGCACACACAAAAAATCAGGCTTGAAAAATATTTTGCTGAAAAGATTTTTAAAAATTCCAGAGATTACTTCAAGGTTGGTGAAAAGACTAGAAGCCATAACAGAAGCGGAGCTGTTCAAGGAAATGAGGACACTCAGCTGAAGGAAGAGAAAACACGAGGGGTGGAGTAGGCAGGAACAATAATCACTTTCAAATATCTAAGGAGATGTGATATTAACGAGAGACAAGACCGACTTTTAGCCTTAGAAGGCAGAACTAGAAATGAGAAGTTATATTTTAGCTCACTATTAGGAATGACTTTTGAATGGTCAGAAAATGGAATGAGCTACCCAGGGAGAGACTGGGCACCCAAGGCAGCAGAAGCAGAGGCCACACAATGACTCTTGGGGACATTACCGAGAGGGAGCGGAACATCAGAAGATAATTGAACGAAGGTGACTGTATTTGATAAAAAGCAGTATAATAATCTCGGAAGAGAGGTTTCAAGAAGAGTTTTAGGGAGCAGAGGATGGAAAGATAAGTGCTACATTCAAAACAAAACAGATTGACAATAAAAACCACACTTTCAAAGCAATGACCAGCCAAAGAAAATCCTTCCTTCAACATCTGACTTTCAAAACGTTTCCTCCAGAAAGTCTGATATGATTAACATCAACAGGTCTGAGTACTAGCCTGTGGTTTCTGAGAGCAAGCAAGACACATTCTACCTTTAAGAATAATACCATAAAGGGAATATGTCCCTTTGTTTCACACAAAAAAAGAGTATACTATGCAATTAGACAAACTTGGTTTCAAATTAGAACTCTATCACCATAGGACTTTGGGCAATTCTGTCTTGAGTTCTAGTGTCCTCTTTAAAAGGCAGCCATCTGACTCTGAAGTCAGAGTGTAAAGCTGTGGACTTGTTTAAGATTTAATGCATAAACAATAGCATACAATTTCAAGCCAGAAATCAGAAAGCACAAAAGGCTTAGCTTAAATCACTCGGACTAAGGCAGGGAGGGAAATGATTTACTTCTAAGAAGAAAACAACAACCATGCGTTCTCATTTGCACGAATGGTGTTCCTCTTTCTTCTAGTGGGGTCAGTACAGCAAGAGAAAACAGAGAATTTTGAGAAGATAAGCAAGAAAAGCGAACAGGGAACCTTTCCTGTCACAACTCTTGTGCAAATATGCAGGGCTCCCTTGAACTGAGCAGAGACTATGTGCATGTACTTGTGAAGGCTCTGGCTCACAAGCAGCCCGTAAGTCCAGAAGCAGCAGAGTCATGCCCATGCTCGTAGAAGTCAACACTGGCTGAGTTCCAACTGTGCACCAGGCACTGAAATGTTTCCCTAAGTTATTTCATTTAAATGCTCAAAACCACTGAGGCATTTTGTTTATTTTTAAATTAGTGAGATAAAGAAGGCTCAAGATTTAACAAGTAGTACAGGTGGTAGAGCCAGGACCTGATAACATCTCTGACTACAAAACCTACGCTCCTCCTTCCACAGTCAAGTTTACCTGGGAGGAATTCAGTACAAGATGAGGAGGTCTGAAAGCAGTGCTTTTCACATGTTAATCAGTGACACAGTCTTCACTAATCCTCAGCAAAATGAGAAAGAAAAAAGGACAGGCATATAAAGTTATTGTGCGCGCACACACACACACACACACACACACACACACACATTTACGTCCAGATACACACTTGATGGTGTAAGGTTGCCAACTGTCCATTTTGGTGAAAGATTGACCTTTATTCTGAGATTGTCTTTTTTGACATTAAAATGTTCTTTGCTTTATAAAATAATAGTAATAGCAGATAGTAGTTTTCTTTAAAAATGACCTTAGCAATTGAAGAATACAGTTCTAACCCATCAAACCCTTATTTTTCAGAATCACAGGCGAAGGACACAGTGTATGGAATCAGAAGGCCTGAGGATGAGCTCTAGCTACGCCATCCACTGAAGATCTTAGGCACCTAACTTCTCTGAGTCTCAATTTTCTCATCTAAGATGGGCTTAATAATAATATCTATTTCACAGGGTTAACACATAATTCATGCTTTGTAAATTATAAAGTATCACAAAAAGCAGTGATTATCATAATAGTTTATGGTTACTGGAGAGGGCTTAACTATTTGCATTTCTTTAAATTTTCCTACAGAGTTTTCAAAAATTCTTTAATGTCTCTGCTTGGCTTTTAATATAACACAATATTTGTACTAAAAAATGGAGTTTTTCTGACTCTGTTAACCACACCATAGGAGGCATGCTGGTATGAATTTGCTAACTTATACCACGACTGTATACCATGGACATGTTGTCAGCATCTAGGGAAAAGAAGAAGGTGCTCTCAGAGTTTAGACCTATGGTAAAGAAAAGTTAGTACCTGAGAGTCCAACTAGTAAGTCATCATCATACTATGGATTAAATCAGCGATCTGAAAAGGAATCCACCTAAGAAACTGTTTGCATGATGTTGAAGGGACCTGGAAAACACCTAGTCTCAGCCCGCGCAACTGCACTGTGTCCTCAGCATGGAGATGGCATGGAATTAGATGGGGAGCATAGACTAAAGAAACTTAAGCACTAGGTTATACTCTGTCTCAAGGAATGAGGTATTCAGGAGACATAGAGCAAGAATTTGGTTAGGTTTTATTCTGAATGGTCCTAGGAAAACAGACTCGAGTTTGGTTGTCATGAGTATTCTGGTCACTAGGGAGTAGTACTGCTCTGGAACAGGGACAGTTTCCAGAAACTGAATAAAATATCCCTTGTCGTTACTCAGTTTCATATGTGTGGATTCTGAGTTTATCAAGCCATTTCATGACGTCACATTTTGTTGTGTGGGTACCTTGATGCCAGAAAGAGACACGAGGCTGCCAGGTGCCAGAAAGGAGGAGCCCCATTGGATATGAGCAGACTGGCTGTCTAGCTTAAGAATCGATCTCTTTCGAGTTGGTAAATGGGAGTTAGTTTCCCTAAAGCCCAAACATTTCTGATAGAACTGATTAAACTAATTTCTCAAACTGCAAAGGTGAAGGTCATAACCTCCCCTTGGAGGTCTAGCTGGCTTCTCTTAGACATCATTTTTTACATACAGTATCACTTAGAAGGAAACACAGGATTTTGTCACTGCTAAATATGTTAACCCAACCTACACAGGAAGGCAAACGTCACATTTCATACTTTAGCAAATAGTTACTGTATACAGGAATATAAAGTTATACAGGACATGATACAAAAGAAGCTCATAGTCTGCTGGGAGACAAGACATACAAGCAATTAATATTGTATGAAATGTGCCTTGACAAAAAGCAGGAACAAGACAGCAAATGGAGCAACTAAATGCTTGGAGACCTTTGTGAATGCTTCCCAGAGAAGGTGACACTTGAGTGCATCTTGGAGATTGTAGGAGTTGTCCACATAAAGCAGAGTGCACAGGGGCCATTCCCAGCCTGCGCAAAGACATGGAGGCTCAAAGCAGCACGGCATGTGAGGGAGATGATGAAAGGTTTGTACTCCCTGCTACGTAGGGTACTAGAAGATGGTACAGTTGGAGGCAGAATCGAGGGCCAAACCACCTTATACCCTGCACTAAGACATTCGGACTCTCCCACGGTTAACAGCCATTGAAAATTTTGAATGCAGGCAACTTACAGGATCAGATCTGATTTTAGAAACAACTCTTTGGACACAGAAGAAATTGGCAACAGAGGTTGCTACTGCTCCTTACAGTTTCTACCAACTACATGTATTCTCTCTCTCTCTCTCCTACACACACTCACACACACCCACACACACACATTCTCTCTCCCTCTCTCTCTCTCCGTACATAGACTGAAGTAAAAGATTAGATACAAGGAATCCACTTATGAAGCTACTGCAATAGCCCAGGCAGAAATAAAGAAAGTCAGAATTCAGGCAGTGGCAGAAGGAACAGATGAAGAGACGACAGACTGAACAGGTCTTAGGGACTGATCTGATACAGTGGTGACTGGATGGGTTGTGTCATTAACAGAGAGCAGGGACACAGGAATTAGAAGCAGTTCCGGAAACAGGGTGAAAATGAGGACAAGCTCAGTTTTGGATATGTTAAATCTGAAATGCCTATGGCACATCCAGAAAAACAGACCACTAAAACAGTGGAAAAAAGATTGGAGTTGTAGAGAATGTCTTAGCTGAAAATATCGATTTGGAATCATTGGTATACTCAAAAGTATCTGAAACATCAGGAGATAACACAGAGAGTGATAAGACAAGAAGACCAAGCTTACGATCCTGGGTAACCCAAAAAATAAGGGGCAAAGTAAAGAATAAGTGAAGGAAATTGAAAAGGATGTTTTGAGGATACGAAGAGAGCCAAGAGCAAGTGATATCCCAGAAGCCAAGAGCAGAAGGACACGTGTGAGTGTTTCAAGAAGTGGGGAGTTGTGCACAGTTCCAAACGCAGTGAAGTGGTTAAGCAGGCTGAGTATTAAAAAGAAGTCATTCATTCTGGCAACTATGAATTGACTGACAATCTTAAGAACTGTTCAGTAAGGCACAGCTCAATAAAACGGAGTTTTAGGAAAAGGCCTGGTAGTTACGCCCATTATTCCAAATCTTTAAATTTTATTGGGATAGTGTATATACAACTTATCTTCCTTCTTTTCAATGACTTACTCAATAGACTAATAACATTAAGAAGAAAGACTGGTACATAAATGAATCAAATTTGTTCTAGCAAAAGAAGCTGTTGAGGTGCACAAAAAGAAAGAAGTGTGAAGAGCATTTTCACATTATAGCTTGTCTTCCGGCTCCCCACCTGAGGGTCACCCTCATGATTCCACAATGCAGTGTGTGACTGTAAAAGAAGGAAACAAACTCTTGAGAGGAGAGAAAATTCTAAGTTTAAAGCTTGAGAGTTGATTTTATCCCAGAAGCACAGCTCAGGTCAAATCAACTTACTTTCAAGTCTAAGGGCATCTGAGTCCCCCCCCGAATTCTCAGCAGAGAGCACAGGGTCCTCCTCTGCTCCTGTCTCAGAGGGCTCTTCTTCAGCAGCGTCCAGTGACTGTGACTTGTCAAAATATTTCTGTTTGTCATGGCTGTTGTCCAGGGTTTTCGCATGACAATTACCTCAATGACAAGAGACACAGATAGAGAACATTAGAAACATCTCTCTTGAGTAGTCCCAAGGCTCAAGGTCCCCAAGTATCAAGAAGAGCAAAAAGGTGACAGTGTCAGTTTTTCTCCAGCAGAACACACAACAATCAGTGAGCTGGAGCATCTGAAGCCAGATCATTATTGTGACTCAAGACTTTGCAGTGAAGTTCAAGTTTCACCTGCTAGGCTATTGTAAGAACAAAGTATTTGGGGAAAAAAACTCCATCAACAAAGACCAAGTCCCAAGATCTCATTCCCATTCATAATGAATGATTTTGAAACATTTCTATGAGAGTCAAAAATATCCTAAAACAGAAATTTTCCTTCTATTTGCCTTTCAAAGGTGAGAAATTACAGATTAGTGCCTGAATAAGTCTGGAGAGAGAGGAATTGTAGCAGAGAAATATACCATTCTTGCATCATAGCTTAGAATGAAAGATATACCCAAAGGTAAGAGATTATAAATTAAAAACCAAGGGCTTAAAGGGGGATGGTTGTGGGGGAGAATCCACATTTAAGACTGCAGTATCACAAAGGTGTTTATTTTCCTTCTGGAAAACAAATTCTAGTCATGCAGATAAAGATTTTCCTAAGCATAAAATGTCAAATCTTGAATGTAATCAGAGACCTCTTTGATACCTTCTGAAATGTGTAGTGAACCTGACCTCTACTACAATTTTGCCAGTGAGACTTAGAGTTTTAACCTTATCAGGGATTGTGTGTTAATATGGATAAAGAGCCACTATCCAGCTCGACTTGATGGTCAGGGGAATATGTTACTAGGCTGTTGTGTCTGATGTGGCAGGGATCTGGCTAGCTGAAAAGCCGTCCTCTTCCTTGCTTGTTTCATGTGCGCTGTCAAGGAAGAGGCATGTTCAGTGGGAGCCCACAACTTCCCTAGTAGAGGACAAGTCTTTGGGTAAGTGTGTATAGGTAACTTCCCTCCTTTACCAGAACATTCAAACATGCTCTAAAAGTTTATCATTTAGAGAATGTTATCTCCAAAAGATGTATGTACCCAATCAAGGTCTCTCTGCAGCAATGGAAACACAAGAAGTCTCTTTCTGGATTTAAGGACTCCCTTCTAGATTCTATAATTTAAGAAAACCCTCCTCAGGCCATTTCCCTTATTGTGGCAGAAAACAATGGACTCAAAATTTTTTCCAATTTACTGAGTTTAGACTTAGATCACACGCTTAGGGAGTCACTCTCCATTTCCCAATTCTATACTATCACACATCTGAGGCTACCATATTCAACAAGGTTGTCAGAATCTGAGGATTCTTTGCTTCAAGAGAGCTTCAGCTCTCAAGAAACTCATAAACAACTTGAGGAGACAGTAAATACAAGACAACAAACAATAATGAGGTAGCATGCTGTGCCAAGCAAGTGCTTCAGAGAGCAAGCTTTGAGTAGGTTGAACGTGACTTCTGAAGAATAGGTAGGACTTAAAATGGGGCGACTACAGGAAGAGAGTCCATATTTGCTGAGAGCTTTGATTTTTCTTCCACTTAACTCTCAAAAAAACCTAATGAAGTATTATTAATCTTCCTTTTGCAGATAAGGAAACTGGTTCTCAATGAAATTAAGTAACTTGCCTAAGGTCAAACAGTAAGTGGTCGATCCGGGATTTGAATCAGGTCTACCTTACTGCAAAGCCTCTTGGCTTTCCATTAGTCAATGCTACCTCTTCAGCAGCAGAAGTAGACAAGGCAGCTTTCTAGGCAGGGAGGAAGAATGTGGAGAGCAAAGCACCAGGAACAGGAGTTCTCGTTTGTGTCTGTGAGCCAATGAGAAGTACAATGTGACAGTGATGGAAAGCGTGGCGGGTGTGCGTGTATATGTGCATGTGATGAGGAATGGTAGTCACTGTTTCACCAGATTCTCCTGTGAGAGGACAAGGGTTGTTGATCTGCCTCCATTTCTGCCTTCACCATCTAGTATGTGAAGGTAAGCACGGGAAAACTAAGCATAAGAGCATTAAAATGAAACAGAGCGATAACAAACAACTCTGCACACCCAATTTACTATGAAGAACATTGCACTTCCCAGAGACAATTCTTAATTGGGATATAAATAAGCACGACTATTAAAAGCAGAGAGGAAATAACGACAACGATGTTGATAATTTTAAAACACGTTATCCCTAGTGAATATTCTCTGACTTCAGCTTTGGTGAATTTGCCTTCAAACCATTTTTCACCTTGACACAGGCTGAGTAAAACTCAATGTTACAAAAGCCAAGGACAAACTTTTAACATGAAAGCCAGTGAAATGCTAGCTGTGTTTTCTGCATTGACTTTCTCCTCCCCAACCTTTGCATCTCTTATTTTTCTCTTCCACCCTCTTCCAATCATAAAAATTTAATTGGTTTCATCTTTTTAAACGTCTGCAATATTAAAAAGTGCTTTAGAGGTAATTTATAAGATATGATGTGCCTAAGATCCCGAAGCTGAAATGAGTCCTCCTGCGTGACCTTAAACCCAGACACCTTCTTGAAGTAAGCCTTCTGCATTCTAAGAATGTCTTGTCCTCCAACTCAGGAAATTGGGGCCAAGGTCTCTCAGAAAGAGGGCAGAAAAGGGGATTAGAGAGAACTGGGAAAATAAAAGGAAGAATAAGAAGTTTAGGTTTGGATATTTCTTGGAAGTAACCAGAATCAAAATGATCATAAAAACTATATGCTTTTGGATTAAAACTGTCAATAGCAATTTTCTTAGACTAATAGTTAAAAAGACTAGTTTAGAGTTGTGGTATGGTTTACAAAAGTTTCAAGGCTAATAATAGAAAGTCAAATTGCCTAATTTTTAAATTACTCCTTCCAGTTGTCTGAGGGAGAACTGAAGCACTTCAGAAAGAACGAAAGTTTCTATTCTTTGGACTATAGGATGGGTCTATTCCAGCTTACTGGGGAACTACAAAAAGTTGCCTACGTGGAAAGATATCACTTGTCTTCCCAGCAGATGTGGAGATGATGTTCTCATTAAAGAAACACAAGATGTTGGAGAAGGGAAAATGGAAAGACACCTGAAAACTAACACGTCATCTTCCATGCATATGACTATTCTTCTTTGCTGATGCAAAAATGAGAAGCTTCTAAGGCTTAGACTAACCTTGAGAAGTACGAGTTTTTTATTTTTTAAGGAACTACATGATTTAAATGAAATGCTTTAGATAACAACGTCCCAGGTGAAAACGGAAACACTCTTCCGTGCTTAACGCTCTGTACTTGCAAAGCATTCAACATCTACTTCAAATCCTGTCAGTTTGGTTTTTCTTAGAAGTAAAAGACTACAAGGCAATACAGCAACTAAGCATAAAACTCCAAGAAGGGTATTTCTGATTCTAGAACTGCTATGAGATCTTAGACATATCAACATCATTTTCTGTGCTTAGAGTATTGCCTGCATAAATTGGGTTATTAATATTAACCTATCTTACAAGGGTGTTCTGGAAAATAACTAAATATTTAATACACCTTGTCAAAGCAGAAGTCTCCTAAAGGATAAAAGTCCAATTTATCCTGTGACTGAATGGGTTTTCAGAGTAAACTAAGTTCTCAGGAACTCCTCTCATTATGAAGGTTAGCGAACCTTCTCACTTCTCATATTAATTCTGTTTACAAAAGTCCTAGAATATTTTCCATTTTCTAATCAGAGTTGGGTAACCACTTACTTGTTAAAAAGAATTCTTATCTTTTGAATCCCATAAATTGGTAAGAGATGCCTGGCTGGGAATGTGAGGATCCTTTAGGGTTAGTTACAATAAAGAAATGCCACAAGTAAGTTGAGAGGTATTAGGACCTTGTAGGAGCCAAGCAACTAAAGCTAGTCAAGTAAAATTAATGACCAGCTCATGCAGTTCTTTTAAGATTAGAGCACAGTGGATAAGAGTACACACTGGAGCCAGACTAGGAGTTCAAATCTTGCTTCTACTACTTTCCAGCTGTGTAAAGCAGGGCAAGTTATTTTTAAGCTCTTTGGGAAGCAGTTTCCTCTTCTATAAATTGAGTTTAAGAACAGTATCTACTTCATTGGGTTGTTGTGATTAAATGTAAAGAGACAGACCATGCCCTAATACATGGTAAATGGCTATTATTATTATTACCCCAACATCATCTCTTTTAGCAAGGCCTTTTAGCTATAACCAACTCAGAACCTTTAGTATGAGCAACTGGATCTTAGAAGTTATTGGGGTATTTGCCTAATTTCAACTCCCAGTGTGTGTGTGTGATGCTGGAGGCAGTACAGAGTTCATTTTCACCAGTCTTTAAGAAGAAAAGAGCAATTAATTCAGATTCAACTGCTCAGCCTATCTAAATCCTACAATATTTAGTAAATTTAGAAACTAGCCTCACAGTCTGCTCTGTGCTCTCTAAAGGACGTTTTTAGTAGATAGTGTGAATTCACTGCCTTACAACATGAAAACAGACTACAGATACCATGTTAACTCAACTTACCTCTCTGCAGCCCAATAACTCCTGTTAGGTTGTTTCTTTTGCTTCAGTCTTCCCCACCAAATCTTTCTCCCTCTAATATACTTTTTTTTCATACAACAAATAAGTATAATACTCCTTTACTCCCTGTTGTATAATGAATTTCTAAGAGATAAATAATAACTAAACTGATTTGTAATGGGAGCTAGAATCTGAAATTGTATGTTCTGAAGACAAAGTAACAGATGTTAGAAAAACGTTCTTTGCGAACAGTGGAATCTTCTAAAGATATTCTTAATATCCCTGTTCTAACAGGATTATGTTATACTCCAACTGCACACAAATTATGGAGCCATAAAACCAATTTTGTTTTTCTTTTTTTTGTAAGTAGGTAACCTAGAAACACGTTGTGAATGTTTATCATAATTTAACCTACTTCATCATTTCATGATATTTATTTCTCTAGTAAAATATCTGTCCCTTAGAAAATAAATCATGAAGTGAATACAAGTGTATCTTTCAGTTGCTCACCACTGCTGTGCAAAATTATGTTAAAGTATTACCAGGACACTTTAACTGTGGGTGGCAGGTGGGGCTTGGTACCACACAGAGTCAAAGGTATACCTGAGGAAGAAAGAAACCTTACTGGGAACAGATACCTTCATGATTTCCACCTCCAGAGGTGGGACAGAGTCCTGCAGACCTTGTTTTGAGGGGAACACTCCATGGTATGAATTCAAATCCTGCCTTAGCTGCAGCCTTGCCATATGAACTTGGGCAAGTCAATTTACTTCTCTGTGTCTAGGTTCTTTATCTGAAATGGAGAGATGAGCTACAGTCCTACTGTCTGAGGATTCTTGGGAATACCATTAATGAAACCACTGTGAACATAACCACACAGAACTCCTTGATTTGGGGTGAAACCTAGGTTGCTGATGACTGCACCTGAGAGACGAATGAAGCTGTCTCACCCCCTCTGCTCTGTGCTGCCCTCTCCTTAGGAAAGACAAGAGAAAGCATTGCAACAGAAGTCATTCTCCTTAGACATGCTCTCATTCAGCAGCTACTGCTGAATGAAATTCTTTCCAGGAGGTTTGAAGTAATGGTTATGTACTGACTGACCTTAAAAGTGCAGTGCCAGATAGAAAACAGAGCACATTAAAGACTTGAAATCAGCAATCTCAGGATTACACAGGCATTCCCTCCCGGTGAGGCGAATGAATGAGAAGAGTTTAAAAAAATGTGACCTCAAACACAAGTGTGTGTGTGTGTATGTGTGTGTGTATCCCTCTCACTACATGTTTTGGAGTTAAATTCCATCCTGGGGAAGACTCTGTTCACTCATGGTAGGGGACTCTGCTTTGCCCAACAATTCAGAGCCGTACTGGCTTCTGTAGACCTGTACTCCTTGCCTCCTTTTAGAGGGAAACAAAGGAGAACAGACTGTAAATCCGGTCTCTTTGTCTTGCCGTGGAGCCTTAAGTGACTAAAGCAGAGGGAGCAAAGTCAGTGTCAGCTGAGACACAGACACTGTGACATACGGGCTGTGGAAGAAATGACTCGAGTGACGGAATCCAAGCCCTCAGCAGCTTCCTCTAGAAACGTGAAAGATCAGAGCAGATCTCTAAACAGGGAAGTTTAAACATTCCCTGGAAGTTTACCATGAAAGATTTTCCCACGCAGAAGCTATACTGAAAAAAAGAAAAGAAAATTAACTGCCTTAGCTGTTATTATTATTATTAAATTTAAATCTCTGGCTTACTTCAGCCTAGGGAAAAATTTGTTTCAAGTAAGAATGCTGTGGAAACAAATTTACCAGATTTTCTCAGACTTACTGATTTACCCATAAACGTTAGTTTTTCAGTGAGGGTTAACAAGGACATTTGTTTGTAACTTTCATTAAAAACAGCACAGACGGGAGGTGGGAGAATACAGACTACCTATTAGATGTGTCAGCTTCTAGTGGACAAGCGAGACAACATGACTCGTGTTCTCTTCTCCCTTCTACGGTGTGGGAGCTGCAGACCTTAAAAGAAGATCTATATCTATATATGTATGCTGAGTGGGTTCAGCATAAAGTATTCTGGGTAAACAGTGGGTGGAAACAAGTTAATTACTCTTTATTACTAGGTATTCTCAGCAGCTCAAACTTGAAATATCATCAGCAAAATAATTTGCCATTTAAGGACATTCTATGTGCTAAGAGTCGGGAGGAGGGTGTGGAATACATGGTGGGCCAGGCTATGAAGATGAAAAAAGGATTGGTTCCTGCTCTCAAGGAGCTAGAGAAGTTTTGGAGGAGAGTTGTGTCATGTACAAAGTAACTATCATGGCAAGTCACAGAAGCTGAAGGAGAGGCACGGGAACAGTGATTGGTTACACATTACTTATAATTAAGGCGTCAGGTAAGGCATGTGGCAGAAGTGGGCTTTGAAGGATGAGTAAGATTAGGACTTTCGAGAGAGGGGGAGGAGAGCGGGTTATGGGGAAGGGCTGCAGAAAACAATTTGGGCATGAAACCAGGAAAGCAGGGTGTATGCAGTGAAGGAAACAGGCCACCCACAGTGGCATCATCACATATCAAGGTTTGGTACAATTTTCACTGGCTTTGCAAAAGGCAGAACGATATTAAAGTTCTTATGTGGTCAGTGAGCTTACATTCAGCACATGTGATTCAACCACACACTCTTGCAGTGAGCCGGCTTCATTCAATTCTTAATACTTAGAATAAGCCTACAAACAGATGGCCTGGGGGATGGGGGCTCAGACTTCCTAGCTACCCACAATCTTTAGGGTTTATCATTCGCCTCTCCTTTCTCCTGCTGCAAGTGAGTGGTCAGCTGCTGATGTTGAGGAAAGGAATCTAGTAGGAAAATCAATAGACTTTAACTCTGGTCCTCTTTCTCAAACTACAAGTGGAGGCAGAGAGACGAGATATGCATAGTGGGGAAGGGACCTATCGTCACAAGTACTTGTCAGGCATATCAGGTTTGCCTGTTTTCCTAGAGCGAGGATACAATACGAGGCTGAGGCCAATAAAATCTCAATGGCCACTTCATCCTTTTACTCCACAGATTAAGTGAATTATAAGGAGAACTTGAAAGGAGAACCCAAGATCCTAGTTATTCCATAATTGATCAGGTCTTGAGCCTCATAATATCTTGTAGGACTTAGATATGAAGACAAAGAGCATTAGGAATTGTCCCTTTCATTGGTATGGGTGGCGGATATGATATTTAAACCAAGGTTTAAAAAAAGGCCACCACTGTCCCTCCACCACAGAACGTTTTGAGCAGGGCCTCGTGGATTTCAGTAACAAAGATCCCTAATTCTCTGAGTGCAGACTTCACTTCAGGCACGTGGAGCTATGACAGGCACTCTGATCTGAGCATATCTACCTACCCCTAAGTACACAGCGCCAATGCACCAACTCGAGTGAAAAGTGTAGAGAAATAAATGATGCCATCATACGGCTCCCTTTTGCTTTATGTCACCAAATGAAAGTCACCTGGAGGCACTCATTTCAGTGGCCACTTTGCACATAATGACATGGTTCCCAGGATCTTACTCTCTCCCGATTTTCAACATTTATGGTTTTGAACCAGTGTATGTGAGACAGGTGGTGAACTGTTTAACTATTTTGTTCACGTGAGTTTTTCCCTAGCTGTATTTCACACCATCAAGGGAAATACGGCTCTATTATCATAGTTCCCTGAAGCAGGAAGCGGAAGATTTGATGGACATTAGGTACCCTACGAGCTGCTATTGACTGCCAGCTCTTTTCTCTGAAATTTGATATGCTTGTTATTTTTTACAATCATCACCTTGGATATTTGCGATCTGACTGGGTTATTAAGCAATGCCTGACAGCCAAAGAGGTTTAAACTGCTTTGAGGATGGCAAATTCTGAATGGCAAATTTAGGTTTGTTCTTATAAAAAGCAACTAAATGAGATGACAAGACAAATCCCAAGCTGTGCTCCTTTCAACAGCTATGAAATTTGATTTAAATTTCTCCCGCACTGTCAAGGTCATAACTAAACTTTGGTGGTTAATAAAGAGTAACAGATTACTGAGATTTTCTTGGTGAAAAAGTACAGTAGTTTAGTATGAAGTAAATTTGACTATTAGTAATTACAAATAACAGTGGAAGAAAAAAGGAGGAGAAAAACCCAAACTAGCACACACACGCACAAACATATATGCCAGGCATCCTCAGTTATGTATTTTGAATCTCACTAATGCTCTTTTCTAGTGATTGCCAGGGCCAAGTGATTTATGTCCAGGCCATGGAACTGAGTAGAGAGCATTCAATGATTAAATTTGTAAAAGGGTTTAAATACTTGGTGCTAACTGTTTTAAACAAAAATTCCAAAACTGAGAATTCATTTGAACAAGTTGGCTCACAGTGCACATAAAGAATTTTCTGAGGCACAAATCACTTTAAAAAAATGAGCTCACTCTACCAATGCAGAACAGATTTTTAGTGTGTGTGAGTTCTCCCAATTGGAATAATGTTTTTGAATAGGGAAGAGCATGCAAATACCTGTTATATGAGATGGCAAAGCTTAACATAAGCTGAAATACCTCTAAAAACATCTGCAACAATGAATGGAACTGGAGATTTAAAAAGAAAGACAGCATCTAATGAACTTGCTTTCCTGACTACACACAAAGTGTATACACCTAGAAGTCAGAAGCTAGCCCCCTTCAGTTCCTATCAGGAGCCTGACCTACGACTTTAGCAACAAACCATATTAAAAATATCTTGCTCAATAATTAACGGTGGTGAGAAAAAACAGACCCCATCTTGCTCATCCTTCCTATTTTCTTGTTGGTGTGTACAACCACTTTGCCCTTAGTGATCTGAGTGGAGGCAATCACAGTAAGCACCTGATGTAGAATGGAGCCTATACACAAAATAGGTGTCTAAATATAACTTTCCAGTCCTATTTGCAGACAAGCGATCACAAAATATGACTAACGATGTCTTCCAGTGGGTGTCCCCACACAACATGCAGAGCAGAAAGGAAACAGAATTGTGATCTAAACTTAATTTAGCATCTTAAAACTATAACTGACTTCCTTTTGGAGAGTTGAGACAGTAACTCTAACACTGGCAAAGACCATTCAGACAACTCAAGTGTTAAGTCTGTAATTCAGAGAGATTGTAAATTTGCAACTTATTTTTAGGTTAATGAGCAAAAATATTCCAAAACTGAGTGACAAGCTGTAGCGCTACCCGAGCCTGGCTGACTTCAAGAAGTGCTACTGAAATGTCTCAAGTGACAGCTCAGTTGCTGCCCTCGGTCTCGATCCTCTTGGAGCATCACAGCCGAGTCTGCAGTGACTCAGTTCCAGGAGCCCTGGTGAAACACAGCAAACCCACTTGCTTTGTGTATATTACATGCTGGGGCTTAGAATACCCTCCTGAGAAATGTCCTGTCTTTTCATCCACTTGCCAAAATTGTCTCTTACTTTATTTCAAACACAATTAGTTTATCATGTTCCTAACAAGTGAAAAAATTTTTCAAGTCTTTCTTACCTGTGTCCTATTATTATTAATACGTTTGCTAAAGAATGATTCTTGGTATCATTATCTATTTGCTTTAAAGTTATTTTAGTCACTCAGTGACAGGATGAAACACGAGTTATAGTTTAGAACCTATGCCAATGGCTCTAAAAGTAATTCAACTACGTATAGAGAGCTCACTTTAATACTTCTATTACCCTAAAATTGATTCTTGTTGTTTTACTGTTACTATCTCCCCACTGTATAGAAAGTACTTTTGATAAAATGAAGTCAACAATGACTTTCTAAACTGTTAGACCTAGAACTTCCCACATTATTCATTTGCCCACTACTGCTGTGATTTTTCCATAGGTACCAGTACCATTACTTATATAACTTTTTTAAAAAAAAAAAAGAGTCACTGTTTAATCTTACATTACTTTATGTTAAAAGGGAAAATAAGTACCACTTTTCATAAATCACAGATTTGATGTGTTAGTTATATATTTTTTTCTAATGCCCATTAGAATAAACCAATAATATTAAAATTAAAAAATGTTTACCACCTAAAAGCTTATGTACCTCCAGCGATATCTATACCATACTTCGGGAACCTGTACAGGACACATCACTATTGATTTCTTCTTCCTTCTTAAATGCTTTGTTCTTCAGACCTTAAGAACCCAGCTCCCTCTTGGTTCTCTCAATACCTCTCTTTACTCACTCTTTCACTGATTCTGCTCCTTAAATGCTAGTATTTTATAAGATTCCATTCTTGGCCTTTTTTTCTCACCCTGCCTATTCTCTCCGAGAGAACCAGAGGCATCTCCAAACGAACATGTCTATCGGTGAAATTATTTTTCAGCCCCACGTCAATGCATAGATGATTTCTTTTCCATATTCCCACTCTTAATTAATGACATTGACATCTATCCAGTTACCAAAGTTAGAAACCTCTCTAGTCAATTCACATTCCGAGTCAACTGTTTCCAGCCCTTCCTCTCTCATCATATTTCCAGCACTCTCTGCCCCATTCACTCTCATCTGACAATTCACCTCTTATTTCACTGAGAAGCGATCAGAAGTCCCACTATCATACCTACATCTGTACCTATATATTGTCCCTGCTCCTAAGGACAACTCCCATCCTACATTTGTGCCCTGGATCCCATCCCCTCCTGTCTATTCAAAAACTTTGTTTCTACAATTAGCTTCTCTCTTCTCTGCACCTTCAATTTCTCCCTCTTCACTGGATCATTCCTATGCAAACATATTGCAATACTTTCTACTTTTAGAATGACAACAAAACTAAAAACAATTATCTTTGAGCCCACATCCCCCTCCAACTATCATCCCATTTTTCTGCTCCTCACTAGCAAAACTTCTTCAAAGAGTTGCTGGCCATCTCCACTTCTTCACCTCCTTCACAATCCATGTCATACCAGCTTTTACAAGATTGCCAACAACCTCCATGTCCCTCAATCCATGGTTTATTCTCTGTCATCATCCAACTCAACCTCTCAGGACATATCCACGTGGTGCAACAATGATACAACTGCTCACTCCTTGAAACAATTTCTTCACTTGGCTTCTGGGACAAAATACTTGCCTGGTTTTCCTACTATCTTACTGGCCACTCTTTTACTGTTCTTTCTCTTCCCAACCACTAAGTGTTGGCTGGAATACCCTCGTAATTAATCATAGAACTACTTTCCTTTTTATATTAATCACTGAGGTAACTTCATTCAAGCTTGTGATTTTAAAAAACCATTCACATGCCCATGGCTCACAAATTATCATCTCCAGCCTGGGCCTCTTCCCTGACCATCAGGACATTCATATATCCAACCAACTACCCAACACCTCCATTAGACGTTTAATAGGCAACTCAAACGTAACATGTCCAAAACCAAACTTGTTTTTATCCCTAAACATGCTCTTTCCTCCGATTTTGTTATCTGATTAAATAGCACCACTGGTTATTAAAAATCTCATTAAATAGCATCTAGTTGCTCCGATCTCAAATTTAGGAGTCACCCTCTTTCATTTTCCACATTCCCTCTAGTAGTGGCTTGCTGGTTCTACCTTAAAAAATAGAACCCAAATATGATGATCACTTCTCACTTTCTCTCCTCTCACCCCACTGCTCTACGCTAATATTATCTTTCACTTACATTTTTGCTACAGCATCCTAACTGGTCTTCCTGCCTCTGCCCTTACCACACTACAATCTATTTCCAACAGAGCAGCCAGAAGAATCTTGCTAAAATGTAAATTAGATCATTTTTCTCCTCTGCTCAAAATCTTCCAAATCACAGATCTTTCTCTTAGAATGAAGGCCCAAATTATTAGAATGGTCTGCAAGGCAGTAAAGATACAGTTCTGTCCTCCTTCCATTTGTCTCTCCTTTCATCTTCTACAACTCCACTGACACCACACAGGCCCTCTTGCTATTCATCGCATAAGCCCTTGCAACAGTTATTCTCTTTGCCTGAAGTGCTCTCATGCTTTATGTTCACATGGCCCAACTCCTCACCTCCTTCAAGTCTTTGCTCAAATGCCACTTTCTCAGTGGGGCCTCCCTTAGCCAATGTAAATCTCACCCCATCCCTCCTGCTCTATTTCTCCCCATAGCACTTACCTTCTAACAAACTAAATAATTTATTATGCTTATCACCTGCTCTCTGTTTCCCTCTACTAGAATGTAGCTCCATGCAGACCTGGAGTCTCTTTTCTGTCTGCTCTCCAGGTCCTAGAATAGTGCTTGGCACACAATAGGTATTAGCAGAATGGATGAATGATTGAATAAACAAGCCATACTCAGTTTCCTTCGGTTGAAAGAAAACATATTCTGTTGCTTTAGAAGGTTATATCCACTACCAAATTTCATTTTTCTTAAATATTATTTGGCCAGGTTAACAATCTACGATGACTGGGGGACAGCTGTGGAAAGAACTTAGGCAGGGGCCAACAGCCTCATTCCTCAAAAGAAAAAAAACCTTTGGCACGCAGGACAAAAAGTTCACATTAAAAACCAAGAAGTATTTTTATATGTTCAGCGTCTTTCAGAGGCTGAAGTGTAAAACCATTGGTTATCAGACTCTGACTTACTGTCCTAAGCTCTTATGAAAACCAAAGGTAACCATTTTGTTCATGAAATCAAAATGCTGGCAATCCCAAAGATAAACATTACCTGCTGAGCTAATACCACAAGTATGGCCACCAGAGCTTGTGTGTAAAATCCAGGCCTACGTGGCTGTGGAATGATGAAGATTCAGAAGAGATGACGGTGACATGCTAAATTGAGGCCATTCCAGGTTTGCTTTTATGGTTCATTATGATGGGCCCCCATGATCAGGTTCAGATCCGTGTTTTATGGAGGGATGTATGTAATTCTTTTGAGGGATGACAAAAAAATTTCAGTGATTATGCCACTTTCATAAAATATCTCAAGAATCTACAAATATGAATTCTTTCAATCACGGCAGTGGGATAGTCTGTGACTTGCTGGGAGTAAAAGAATCCTGCGTGGGAACTGCACCAGCCTTGGGAGGCAGAGGACTCAGCGATCAGTCCAGGCTCTACCAGTGACTAACTCCGTGACTGGAGAAAATCATAACTTTTGCTTCTAGATTCACGCTTATACCCTCGCACCATCGCATAGATAACTGTCAAAGGGTTATTTGTTAACCAAATAATTAAAGCCCTTTAGTAAAGGAATATAAAAATTTAGACACATTACATAGAGCTACATTTGCTTCGTGGCACGATGCACCTGCATTTCAGGATTTTGAAATTGGTAAATAAATTAACCAGTTTTAATTCTTCTTACAGAAATAGGTGGAGGTAAGCTAACTACTAACATATTAAATATACTATAAAAACTGAGTCTTTTTTAAAGCAGGTATCTTCACTAATCTCATGAAGAACGTGACAACGCAAAGGTTCTTTAACTGCAGGTAGCACATACTGGATACTCCACAAGAGGGCAGAAAAAGGCAGGATTTCTTTTTCTTCAAAATCTGAACTCCATGTAAAATTGCTTTTAAGCTGCAAGTCATATATCTACAGGAATTTAGGTTGAAGAATACAGACTGAAACTGCAGGCAATGAAACAAGTTATAAAAGGAGATAAGACAGGTAAACAGGCGCTATAAACACAGAAACACTGTGAAGACAACACAGGATAATTCTTCCACACACTGGAACAGACATTAAAACTCATGTACATGATCTGGAAATTTTTCTATTTTTTCTATAATGGTAAAAGCTTTCAAATACATATCATAGAGAAATGTATAAAATTCTAAGCATACCTACACATTAGAATCTGAGTTCTGTATAACATATATTCATAATTTCTATAGATCCGGGCATAATTTTAAGTGGGCATGCATCTTAATGAATTAAGAAAAGACCAGGGTTCAGAAATCCTGGATTTGACGTTTAATTATATTTGTTAAATATCAATGCTATTGTGAGTGGCATAGCTGTAAGCATCTCACGTAAATGAAATCTAATAAATATAATCTACCATTGGTCTTATGTTTTCCAATATAAGAAAAACAATACTGAATGGAGCCTACTAAACATAAAATTATCCATATCAGAGACACAACAATAGAACAATCTAGATTACTTATGTAGTAGAAAATATCTTTGCTAGATGTAACTTTTTAATTTGCAAATTAGTGAAGTTGAGGGATGAAGTGTTTAGAAAATATTTTCGAGTAACAAATGCTTGGAAAATCCATCATCATGGATATTATGGATTCAATATCTACATTTTGCTCCTATTGTTATTACAAATTATTTTACATTTTTGGTCATTAGAGAAGATAATCATTATTGCTTCATGAAGTTTCATTCTCTGTGACACTTCATTTTTCCTAATTAAAAAAAAGTCCTTTCTTTAGTGCTCAGCACTTAAGAGAGCTTACCTATACTTAGAAGTATTATAAATTTATTTAACAGATTCCATTTTACTTCAAAAAAGGGGCTAAGTATGTTGTTATTGAAGAAGGAGTTTGTTAAAATAACCCGTTCAGTTCTATTTAAGTTAAATCCAACTGTAAAATAATAAACCAATAAATGTGGAAAAACAGTATGTATTTCAAAATTGCCGAAATAGAATATTTAATCAAAACTGGAAGCATGAGCTTCTTTTTTATAGTCAACTTGAGAGCAGGCTATTAAAAAATCAATCTATTAAGTTTTCCTTTCCAGCATCCTTGAAGTTGTAGTGGCAATATAAAACTACCTATAAAAAAAGAAGGATTTATTAAATGCTATTCAAAGGGGAGAGAGAGAGAGAGAGATGATGATAAGCAGTTGCTATAAGGACATATGCACCTAGCAAATGGCAGTCAATAAAACGATTTATAGATTAATAAAAGTTTGGAAAACTGTCAGATAAATAATTCTGCACTAACTGACACATTTTTTAAGCTATAACGTCTTTCTAAGCAGAAAAATTTTGTGAACATAGTGATTATTTTTATTTCTTTTGCTTGAGGAAGACTAGCCCTGAGCTAACATCTGTGCCAGTCTTCCTCTGCTTTTTATGTGGGTTGCTGCCACAGCATGGCTGATAAGTGGCATAGGTCTGCTCTTGGGATCCGAACCAGTGAACCCAGGCCACTGAAGTGGAGTGTGCCGAAATTAACCACTATACCATGGGGCTGGCCCCGTGATTATGTATTCTTAGACTGAAAAAATCAGTATTCAAAGGTAAGAGAATACATGACCCGTGCAGATATTCCAAGAAACATAAACTGAAAATCTGTATGAAGAATTCCGTGATTATATATGAAAAGCAATAAAATACTTGCTAATGTTAACATACGATTTTACCATTAAGTTCATACTACCCGAGACACTATACTATATTATTACAGTTGCTGTAAAAATAGTTACTAATATGGATCTTTAAAGAAAATAATTTGTGGAAGATTAACAGTAGAGGTCAGAAAAATTATTTTAAAAAGGTTTTTCCAAGAGTACTTACCTATTTTTGATCTTGAAAAGCTTATCTGAAAAGCTTTTAAATTGGTAGCTTTTCAAATTGACTTTCATAGGATAATTTTATGGTTGGGAAAGGGGTGGATAAGGGCAGCTTAAATTCTTGTCTAATAAAAACCAATTATAATATGAATTTCTTGATTATTATATGGAAAAAAACATGAACCTTGCCAACCTCTTGAAAGCTTTGTACTGTCTTAACAAAAACTTTAGACAGATAATGTGTCAGACAAGTAAGATAACTTACGAATCTTATTCAATATGCAAAAATGAAAAAGCAAAAGGCAGAGAAAATCATCTGAAGGTACAGAAATTGCTAATCATTATTGATAGGCTTTTGTCTTTCTTTTCATCAACTATTTAGTAAAGCCCAGAGATAACTGAAGGAGACGCAACCATTAAGGGTGTCAAATACAAGAAGTTCGTGGTTTCTGTAGTCTGTGTTTGCTTCTTTCAAGTTTCAGCTTTTCAAAGCTGGAACTGAGCAAACAACTATGAATGAACAGGATTACTCTGGAAACAAGTAATGCAAAAACACTGTCAAAGAAAAATTCAATACTGAAATTAGTTCAGTACCATCAATGAGTTTTTAAACCTAGAAAACGCTATAGCATACATTTCCATTAGGGGTACCAGTATTTATTTAGGAGTTAGCAGATGTTGGATTATTGTAACTAGTTAGTTACAATATAAAGAGGTCTAAATGTTTTTAAAACATTTTTTATAAATGAGCTCTCTTTGAAAAAACTAAAAAATGTATTTCCTCTTCTCAAGTCAAATTACTTTCTTTTATTGTTAGTGTATCGGATCCAATAATATCCTTGAGATAATCTAAACTATCAGATACTATGACTTGGAGAAAGATCTGTTTCAAGTTATTAGCTTCCTGGGCTAGTTGAAGTGATGCTCTGGGGAAAAAGCTCAAGATAACCGAATCTCCTCTTGACATGGGTGACATAAAATAAGAATAAATTTCAGAAAACTGAAATACTAAGCAAAAGCATGTAAAACTAATGCTAAGGAAAAGGCTTTTTACAAAAGGGTCACTATATACACACAAAATCCTTCTTCCTAATAACAGAAAGAAATCAAGAGAGGTGAGGGCAGTGACAGTAAAGAAAGAAAATAAGAGATTCTATTAATATAGACAACTCACTGAAAAAAGTGAAATCCTGTTTACAAGGCTGTCCTTAGGTCGCCCACAAAATTTAAAAGACCACAAGATATTTTCTAGGATAAGTAAGAAGATAAAGATCTATACTTTACACCTTTAAAGTTCTAAGTATTTTGTATTCATTATGAATTTGTAATGGCTTACTTTTACCCAACACCTATTCTGTGATAAGGTTCTCATTTAGCTTTCCCCAATAGTACGTGGGATGGATTTTATTATCTTTCATTTCATAGACGAGGACACAAGTTGCTTTAGTGGGATCAGAAAGACAACAATGGCAGAGCTGGGGCTCACACACGAATCTGTCTGGCTCTCGCAGTAGCCACTCTGTTTTATTGCCTTGCTAAAACGCTGTCTTGGGTCTTGAGCATTCACGTAAGAACTCTAGTCTAGACTGTGTTCAACACTGATCCACAACTGAGTTACAGAGTTACGCTGCTGAGAAGTTTTTGGTTTCTTCACCAAAAAAGTGGGCTCTGATATTTAAAAAATATAAACACTACTTAGTGCCTGTCATTTCATTAAAATCCTAAGGCAGTCTAGCACAGGCATACCTCGGAGAAACTGAGGGTTTGGTTCCAGACCACCACGAAAAAGCAAGTATTGCAACAAAGTGAAATCACAATAAAGCAAGTCACATAAATTTTTTGGTTTCTCAGTGCATATAAAAGTTATGTTTACAATATATTGTAGTCTATTAAGTGTGCAATAGCATTATGTCTAAAAAAATAATGTACATACCTTAACTAAAAAGTATTTTATTGCTCAAAAATGCTAACCATCATCTGAGTCTTCAGAGGGTGGTGGTTGCTGAAGGTTGGGGTGGCTGTGGCACTTTATTTTTTATCTTTAAAGATTTTATTTTTTTTCCTTTTTCTCCCCAAAGCCCCCTGGTACCTAGTTGTATATTCTTTGTTGTGGGTCCTTCTAGTTGTGGCATGTGGGATGCTGCCTCAGCGTGGTTTGATGAGCAGTGCCATGTCCGTGCCCAGGATTTGAACCAGCGAAACACTGGGCCGCCTGCAGCGGAGTGCACGAACTTAACCACTCGGCCACGGAGCCAGCCCCTGTGGCACTTTCTTAAAATAAGACAACAGCAAAGTTTGCCACGTCAATTGACTCTTCTTTTCATGAACAACTTCTCTCTAGAATGCGATGCTGTTCGATAGCATTTTACCCATAGTAGAGCTTCTTTCAAAATTGGAGCCAAGCTTCTCAAGCCCTGCCACTGCTTCATCAACTAAGTTTATATAATATTCTAAATCCTTTATTGTCATTTCAACAGTCTTCACAGCATCTTTACCAGGATTCCACCTCAAGAAACCACTCTCTTTGCTCATCCATTAAAAGTTTTCATGAGGCTGCAGCAATTCAGTCACATCTTCAGGCTGCTCTTCTAATTCTTGTTCCTTTGCTGTTTCCGCCACATCTGCAGTTACTTCCTCCACTGAAGTCTTGAACCCCTCAAAGTCATCCATGAGGGCTGGAATCAACTTCCTCCAAACTCCCGTTAATATTGATATTTTGACCTCTTCCCACGAATCATGAATGTTTCTAATGGCATCTAGAATGGTGAATCCTTTCCAGAAGGTTTTCAATTTTCTTTGCCCAGACTCAACAGCAGGATCACTACCTATGGCAGGTATAGCCTTACAAAATGTATTTCTTAAATAATAAGACTTGAAAGTCGAAATGACTCCTTGATCCATGGGCTGCAGAAAGGGTGTTGTGTCAGCAGGCATGAAAACAACATTCATCTCAGCACAGCTCCATCAGAGCTCTTGGGTGACCAGGTGCATTGTCAATGAGCAGCAATATTTTGAAAGGAATCTTCTTTTCTCAGTAGCTCTCAACAGCGGGCTTGAAGATTCAGTAAACCAGGTTGTAACGAGATGTGCTGTCATCCAGGCTTTGTTGTTCTATTTATAGAGCACAGGCAAAGTAAATTTAGCATAATTCTTAGGGCCTTAGGATTTTTGGAACAGTAAATGAGCACTGGCTTCAACTTAAGGTCATCAGCTGCATCAGCCCCTAGCAAGAGAGCCAGCCTGTCCTCTGAAGCTTTGAAGCCAGGCACGGACTTCTCCTCTCTAGCTATGAAAGTACTAGGTGGCATCTTCTTCCAATAGAAGGCTGTTCCATCTACACTGAAAATCTGTTGCTTAGTGTAGTCACTCTCATCAATGATCTCAGCTACATCTTCTGGAGAACTTGCTGCAGCTTCTGCCTCAGCACCTGCTGCTTCACCATGCACTTTTCTGTTATGGAGATGGCTTCTTTCCTTAAACCTCATGAGCCAACCTCTGCTAGCTTCAAGCTTTTCCTCTGCAGCTTCCTCCCCTCTCTCTGCCTTTGTGGAATTGAAGAGAGTTAGGGCCTTGCTCTGGATTAGGCTTTGCTTTAAGGGAATGTTGTGGCTGGTTTGATCTTCCATCCAGACCACTAAAACTTTCTCCATATCAGCAATAAGGCTGTTTCACTTTCCTGTCATTCGTGTGTTCAGTGGAGTAGCACTTTTAATTTCCTTCAAGAACTTTTCCTGTGCATTCACAACTTGGCTAACCGTTTGGCACAAGAGGTCTAGCTTTCAGCCTGTCCCAGTTTTCGACACGCACATGCTTTAGACATTTCTAGCTTTTGATTTAAAGCGAGAGACGTGCAACTCTTCCTTTCACTTGAACACTTAGAGGCCATTGTAGGGTTATTAATCAGCCTAGCTTCAACATTGCTGTGTCTCAGGGGATACGGAGGTGTGAGGAGAGGGAGAGAAACTGAGGAATGGACAGTCGGTGGAGTCAGAACACAAACAGCATTTATCAATTAAGTTCACAGTCTTACTTTGGTGCAGTTTGTGGCACCCCAAAACAATTATAATAGTAACATCAAAGATCACTGATCATAGATCACCATAAAAAACATAATAATAATGAAAAGGTTTGGAATATTGTGAGAATTATCAAAACGTGCCACAGAGACACAAAGTAAGCAAGTGTTCAAAAAGGGTGCTGATAGACTTGCTTGACACAGGGTTGTTACAAACCTTCAATCTGTAAAAACATAGTATTTGCAAAGAGCAATACAATGAAGTATGCCTGTATGGTAAATCAGGAAAATCAATTTTGCGTACCAAATCTACTAGTAATTATTGATGTCTATTACACAAGTCACTTAACCAAGTGCGTGTCTGTTTTTGTTTCTTTTTTAAACACCTGAAGTGAAGGAGCTGGACTGATGGCCCTCTGCTTGAATATTACAATCTCACTTGAACATTAACAGAGCAGCTACTGTTTGCTCTACCGGAACTGAGGATCCACACATATGTAAACCACACCTTTCATAATTCAAGTCAAATCCGTTTTCCTTTCTTTGTAGTGAAGGTTAAACAAGTCAATGACCAAACACCATGGAACTCTTACAAAGAGAGTTCTAACTGATGAATTTAGAACAGTTTAGATATTAACGCAAATATTTTTTGACTCAAGTGGACACACTTATGCACAGGTGTCTATACTGGTGGCTGTGGCAGAAAGTGGAAGAATGCAGACAGATACCACTTAATGTCAGACAAGTATTTTAAAGGTGGAAAGGTCTGGATCACCTTCACTGAAAGGCCACGGGGTGTATTTCAGTACACGAGGACAGAAAAACGGCTTCGAACCTCATCACAGTCTGAGTTCACAGACAGAAAAAATATCCTTCACTGTTAATATCAGTCATCATAAAACATCAGAGATTTTGGGGAGAGAAAAAAAAAATCTCACAGCCTATCAAGCCCAGTCAATTATACTTTAGTCAGCCTTTTTCAACTTGGGTTCTGGCAGAGAACTAAGCCTACTACCCTGAGGCATCTAATTAATAAGTGATGAATTAACTGCTTTCTTATGTAGCTAGAAATAGCTATGTAAAATCCTGGCGAGAAACTGAGAAAATCATTTTCCGTGTTCTGTTGATCACAACAGGAACCCTGGTTGAGCCCATTATGTCGCCAGCATGTAACTGCTGCTTACCACTGCAAACGGAAGAGGTGACGTTGTACAGAAAAGGGTAAAACTGCATGCAGCGGATCAACTTCAGGCTGTTTTCACACTCTGGGCATTTGGTGGTTAATTTCAAAGCCTGTCTGAAGGCTTCGAGCGCCCCACTGAGATTCTTCAGAGCAAGGTAAGCATTTCCAAGGCTCAGAAAGGTCAGGGGCTGAAAAGAAAAAAAAAAAAAATCAGGAAAATGTTAATGAGTTTATATTTTCTGAGAGTTACAAAACCTTTACAGTATGTTTTTTTGTTTTTTTTCAGATTACCCCATAAAAGTTAATGGCTAACTGTCCATTTTATTTACATCAGGCAATTCTAAACTGTATAACATAAATATAAATTTATTTTTCACCTTTTTACTAAGATAAAAAGTACATAAAGTGTGTAATGTACACTAGTTTTAAGTGTACAGCTCAGTGAATTTTTATATACGTATATATCCTTGTAACCATCACTCGGTTGAAATATAAAACATCTAGAATGTTTCCAGTACCTCAAGAGGTTCCCCTGAGCAACCCAACCCCCGTCTTAGAGGTAACCACTGTTGTCATGTTGTGACTTCTATCACCATAGATTAGCTTTGCCTGTTCTTGAACCTCATATAAATGGAATCAAACAGCATGTTCTCTTCTGTGTATAAATAATGTGTACCCTCTTGTAGCTTCTTTCACTCAACATAATACCCAAAATTCAAGAAACTGAATGTTTTTTTTTTTTTAAAAGATTTTATTTTTTCCTTTTTCTCCCCAAAGCCCCCCGGTACATAGTTGTGTATTCTTTGTTGTGGGTTCTTCTAGTTGTGGCATGTGGGACGCTGCCTCAGCGTGGTCTGATGAGCAGTGCCATGTCCGCGCCCAGGATTCGAACTAACGAAACACTGGGCTGCCTGCAGCGGAGCGCGTGAGCTTAACCACTTGGCCACGGGGCCAGCCCCTAGAAACTGAATGTTTTTTGTGTATCAGTAGTTCATTTTTACTTTTTATTTTTTTGAGGAAGATTAGCCCTGAGCTAACATCTGCTGCCAATCCTCCTCTTTTTGCTGAAGAAGACTGGCCCTGAGCTAACATCCGTGCCCATCTTCCTCTATTTTATGTGTGGGATGCCTGCCACAGCATGGCTTGACAAGCAGTGCCATGTCTGCACCCAGGATCCGAACTGGCGAACCCCCGGCTGCCGAAGTGGAACGTGTGAACTTAACTGCTGTGCCACTGGGCTGGCC
The DNA here is from genome assembly GCF_041296235.1 of Equus asinus. Classification (NCBI taxonomy): domain Eukaryota; kingdom Metazoa; phylum Chordata; class Mammalia; order Perissodactyla; family Equidae; genus Equus; species Equus asinus. Next base: position 8,859,731 of record NC_091806.1, on the reverse strand, counting down.
TCCAGCACTTCATTTTTTAAAAAAAATCGATGCGTAATGTTCCATCATGTGCATATACTAGAGTTTGTTCATGCATTCTCCTACGGATAGGCATTTGGACTGTTTCCACTTTTTGGCTATTACCAATAAAGCTACAATGAACATTCTTGTAAATGTCTTTTGATAGACATACGTACTCACTTTCCTTGGGTATATACTTAGCAGGTCTTAAGGTAGGCATACACTTAGTTTTAGGAGATACAACAAATAGTTTTCCAAAGTGGATGTACAAATTTACACTCCTACCAGCAAGTATGAGAATTCAATGACTTGGTATTGTCAGTCATATATCTGTTTTAGTGAGATGCTGAAGTGGCATGTCACTGTGGTTTTAATTTGCATTTCCTTGATTAGTAATGATGTTGAATATTTCCTCATGGGCTTACCGGCCATTTGGATGTCCTCATTTCTGAAGTGCCTGCTGTTTTCCCCATTAAAAAAAAGGGTTGTCTTTTTCTTATTGATTTGAAGGAGTTCTTTATATCAATATACTAGATAGGAGTCCATTGTTGGAAATATTTATTGTAAATACCTTTTCCCAGTCTGTGGTTTGCCTTTTACTCTCTTAATGGTATCTTTTGATAAACAGAAATTCTTAATTTTAATGAAGTTCAGTTCCGGGATACCTCAAATAAGCCTAAACCATTCATGCACACTGCTTCTAAAATTTTCTTTGGATGTAAAACATAAACATTTACACACTAGGTATAAATGCAATTTAATTGTGTATTTATTATAACTGTATTTCACCAAACCTATGATGTCATCAATTATAACATGCATCCTTATTTCAGAAATGCTAAAATATGAAAAAAAGAAGTGGTATCTTAGAAACTATGAAACAGAGTAAAGAACTACCCAGAGTGATGTAACTCTATGGCCCGCATGCGGGCGGTTCAGTAGGAATATCAATCCACCTACCCATCCTTACCAAAACAACCTCTCAACTGTGCTCTGGCTTGGTTGGTATAAAGACAGCTATAAATTAAAGCTGTAAATCAGTATAATCCTAAGCAGCATGCACGCTGTGATGAGTAGGATAAAGAACCAGATGTTTCAGACTGACATAAAAAAATGGCAGTACATTTTTAGCATTCTTATTTAAATGTAAGTTTCTAAAAAAAAATTAATGGTATAATTATAAATTGCACTCATTTAAAATAAAGAAATAAACACATCAAAAAATAAAATCTGTTTTATGCCCTCTCAAAATATGCAAATTTGCTCTGAAAAACAAAACACGAGATTTTTTTATGCCCTCCCGAGAGAAATACAAATTGGACTCTGAATTTGAGTTACCCCCACACAGTACATGTAGCTACAAAGAAATATAAAGCCTCACCTCAGAGCTATTGATGGCCAAAGCTTGAAGGAGCAGCTTAGTGGCATCAAGATGAAGGCCATAGTGAATCAAAAGGTTGGCCAAGTTCACGAGAGGAACGTCCTGGTACTGGAGGGGAGCCAGGTTCAAGGCCCTCTGAAGACACGCGATAGCAAACGTGCTGTTTCCCACTGCTCTCCAGTAGAGTCCAGCTTCATTGAGGATCAGCCAGACGGGAGCATTTGGCTGAAAAACCCCCAAACACTTCAGTTAATACAAGAACACAGTACTTGTTCTAAAAAGGGTTTTAATACATGCATTGTAACTTTTAATTACAATTACCAAGCCTCTAAATTTTAGATGTCTGAAGTAGGTGACTCACCTTATTAATGGCATGAAATAAGAAAGACCCAATTTCTTCTTCTGGGATAGTATAGTTATTAATACGGGAAAGCAAAATCTGAAAACATCAAAAGGAAGATTGACTCAATTGAAAATAACAGGGAAGACATTTGAAAAGAATTTCTACAGATAGCAGTTTTTACTTGAGCTCCTTGGGAACAGCTAATTTGAATAGATATTTATAATCATACAAATAACATGAGGTCATCGGCATACCTGCAGGTGTTGACCTGTTCACATGTGTGCCCTAGGTTCTTTTAACAACAACAAGAAAGTTAAAAAGACATATATCCCATACGCGTATTAAAGTGATCTACCATACCCCATTAAAGTCAACCGAAGTGTCCAGAACCCAATGAGAAATTATTCAGAAGACAACAGCATGCAATACGTGATGCAATAAAAATCTATCTTTCCTAGTTGGAAGAGCACCAGACTTTCAATCTACTTCATGTTCTTGCGGCATCTGTGTAACTGTGAGCGACTCTAAGGTAGGGCTCACGGTCTATTATCTTTATATTCCTAGCACTCCAAACTGCCTGGAACATGTATTTTGCCCCAGTAAATGTTGAATGTAAGTAGTAACTGTTCGTAGTTTTAAAATTATTTTTAAAAAGGTCATTGTGATGGTCTGTTTCCTCTGTGAAAAGGTAAGGTTTTCATTAGTATCTATGGAAAGGTATCTAACATACCATTTATACTCAATAATAAAACATTCCTAGTTGTACACAACTAACAGGAATTAAAACAGCGTAACAGAACTTATTTATAATGTTTGCAAAGTGGTTATCAAATTCATATAAATTCCTGAGGACCTCATATAAGGCCAAGTCAGGGTTGATAAAGCCAGGGAAAGAGAATCTTCAACTTTTCAAACTTCTAGAAGCTTGGAGGATACAAAGCTAAATTGAAGTGGTCAGAAGGGCCTCGGTTAGGTAAACAGAGTTCTGCTTACTCATCTCTGTAGCCCTCTTAGTTAGAGGAACAGGGCTTAGGTGGTCCATGTAAACAGCAGCCCTGAGGAACACTGTCCTGGCACTCCTTCACTGGCATGACTGACTTCTTAGTGATCTCACCAATTCTTTAACTCTATCCTTCAGTCTTATAAACTTAAAGTGCAACAACTGCCTTCTATCAAATTTTTATTCCTCCTAAGAGGCTTGTGAAGTCACCCAGAACGGACGGCAATACACACCAGCCTACGTGAGCCTTACTTTGCGTGCATGGTCATCTGGCATTTTGGCTTTCAGATCCATGCGGACCTCTAATTCTTTGACTAAGTAGGACAGAGTCTGGCTTTTTCTGAAGTCAGTTATGGAACAGTCAGGGGTTTGGACCTCTTCTTCTGAAGAATAATCGTCACTGCTGAGTTCGTGGATCCTGGCACAAGAAAAAGGAACAAGATTCACATTTTCAAAGTTTGGGCGACTTCAAAATAAAGACTTAACCTTTCAAGTCCAAGGCTGGTGCTCTCAAAGAACCGCCAGATGACAACCATGCAGAATCAAGTGCTTTGCCAAATCCATCAGCACTTGCCTGAGTCCTTTGTTCTCCGGAGGCAGGAAATACGTTGGTAATTCCCCACCAACAGGGACTCTGGGATAGCTTTCGGCACAGTCTGCTCTCTTAGGCCACAGAATATGCTGTTTGTCCTAACAAAGAAAGAAAGTTTCTCACAAATTTCTTTGGATTTAAGATTTCAACATGCTAAATGAACCTATCTTTCTCCGAACTAAGGCCTTTGCTTTGTCAATGCCAGCATTTAAAAATTGTTTTTCGATTTGTAAAATGTTCACTTTTCTAAAGATAAATAATATGTACAGAGGCTTACTAAACTTATATACTGAAGCTATCAAATTTTGAGGAATATAATTAAATCTAAGTGGCTGTATTAATTCTGTTAGAATAAAACTCAGTTAAGTTCTGAAAATTTAACGGTGAATAAAAAATACAAGGTCTCGATCCTTATACCTTGATATTCCCATGGCCAACATACAATTATTTCTTAGCTAGCTTAGAAATACATACTCATTAGCTTGTTTATTATCTGCACCCTCCTTTAGAATGCAAGCTCCAGCAGAGCAAGAGCTTGCATGTTATATTCATAGTACCAGCCTGGTACACACTGGAAGCTCAGTAAAAGAATGCTGATTAAATGAGTGAAGTACATACGAGCATACACTTACGTCAAGGTTAGAAACTTGTCGCGGTTGGTAATTATACTTAGAGCTCAAAGCTTTGAATTAAAATTAGAGCTCAAATTTGAATTTGATAGGGTGTCTAGGTGCCCCACTTGATTGGGAAGAAGAACTCAAGGCAGATCCTGCGTCGTACTTATCTACCACCTAGTAGAATACCTTCCATCTAACAGAAGTTTAGTAAGTCTTTGCTGAACTAAGCTGAACAGTGACAGGGACCACGTTAATCAGTGAGGTTGAGGGCCATTCACTGCTTTAAGAGATCTTGTCTGTTTGAGAAAGCTCCTTCATCCTCTGTGAACTTACCCTATACGCATCAGAGTCCCGGCCCCAGATCCAGAGGATAGAATGGGCTACAGGAGAAGACTTGACCAAATCACTGATATCGCTCTGATTTGCCTGAACATCAAAGTTCACAGACATCATACTGGACGTTGATGAATCCTCACCAAACTAGAAAGTGAAAAGAAAAGTTCAATCAAACTGGAAGTGGAAAAGGAGTTGTGACTAAGACTTAAGCCCAAAACATTAGTGGCTACTCAGAATTAGTAGGAAATCAGGAAGTAGGTCAGTATTAAAACAATCAGACCTTTTAATTTTCAGAACTATGCCCAACAGCATTCTCTCACAGATAATAATGCATAGTTAGCAACTTCAATCAACTATGCCATTGGAGTAAGAGAAACGGCATGGATTGTTTTCCTGTCCCTTTAATTCCTTTCTATGACTTAGTCTCCTAGGTGTAATGATCAGCTGATTCAGAGGTTTGGCTCATTATTCCCCTCCCCTACTTAGACTAAAATGATCACTACTCTACGAGTTTGCAGTGGGTAGAAACAGGGGAACTCAAGAAGCATTCTTCAGAGTTTATCTAGCTATCATTTAGGCATTATACGCTATTGTACAATCAATTTCAAATATCTACAGGCTTCCTCCAAACCAAGGTAAAACATTGTCAGATATTTTCACAAGATACCACAGTTCTTGTGTATTTCTGAAACCCTGTTAAACAAGAGAATGGAACTGGGATGGGGTAGGAAAGACATGAGAAAAAGGAATGAATATGATGAATATTCTTTGGCAAATAGAAATGTTATTCATGGAGTAACTGAGTACTCTCTATAAAAGCTGACTTCGTAAACATAACAGATACTCGAAAACTTCAATGACAGTCACAAATTTTAGGGATCAAATATACAAGGAATCAAGGGGGGAAAAGCGATATCACTCTTAGATATGCAAAACTTTATAAAAACTAAAAGTATCAAGAAAAAGACCTGAACATAGTCCACATTTTCAAAGATATCTCCACGATGGTAGCGCACAGGTTGGTCCCACTGGCAATGTAAACTATGCTGCTGGTTGACCAGACGGCATATCTGATGATTTCCTGGAGCAGGAAAGGAAATTCCAATGAGAAAGATCAGCAATGCCAACATGATTTTCTTAGTTTCATTTAGTTTCAACCCTGTATTCCTCAGAGCTTGGCAGTGTACTTACACAGAGAACACTCATTAATGGCTAATTAAATTAAATCATTCAAAAGAAGCCTTGGTTTCTCCATCTATAAAACAAAGAAGCTCCACCAGATATCACTGAGGTATCTTCTGGGAATTGCATTCTATGATTATAAAATCTACTGATTACATTGTTTTAAGAGACTTCGGCCATCTCCCTGGAGAAAATTTATTTTATAGACTTGGTAAGTCTGTTTCAGATTTATATATAAGAGCTCTGGTTGCATTTCAGTAAAGACTGAGCAGTAAATAATCGCAAGGACTGAACATAACTCTTTACATTTAAAATAGCAAAGAAAACTTGCAAGATGGATTATAAAATGCACTGTAAATGGTTCAGGTTCAGAGGTTAAGAGGCCTTCCAGACCAGTATATTTCTCAAGGGAAAAGGCTGTAAATAAGGGATTCTATTAATTTATTCTTTGATGTCAAGCTGTCAGATCTGTTCCCTTAGGGTTTAATCAGAAACGAAATGTTCTGGATACACTCAATGACGGATCTTCTGTCAGCCCAAGTTCCCTCAGATCAGTGGTTCTATTTTTAGGTCATATACTCTAAGAGATTTTAATAGAGCCATATATTTTAATTTTAATATATATATCTTCTTCCCAGAAAAAAACTGTATACATACAAAATTCTCCATATAATTGTGGGGATGATTTCAGAACCCCCCGAAACTAATCTGTTGATCCAGGTTAAGAGTTTCTGCTTGAGATAAATTTTAGTCTAAAATCTCAGTTCTAAAATAAAACATTGGTTCATAAGGGAGCAAGACAAAAAGGAATTTTAGCCTTGTTGCCAGTGTTGGCTGAAGAGTGTGGATGCTTTGGCTCTAGGGTGTGTCTGATGGCTTGTGTTTACTTGGTGTAGGGCCGTGTCACTCACAGTGTGTTTTCACACCAGCAGCAACAGGGATCAAATGGGAACTTGCTAGAAATACAGAATCTCAGGCGCCCCTGAGAAGTACTGAATCTGAATCTGGACGGTAACAAGATCTGCAGGAGACAGACACGCCCATCGAAGCTGGAGAAGCCTCATGTAGGCAATAGAGGGAAAACAATGGTTGCTAGACTCTTAGGATCTAAAAGACTTGTTTTTTCCTTTAAAATGTCAACTAAAAAAAGCTAGAGGGACCAAAGCAGCTCCCCAGGCCTGCTGGTATATCTGCTGTGATGGCTCTTGATTTTAAGATTGAGGAAAGCCACACGCACAACTTTCTACTGCTTTATGGCTACGCGAAGGCTGTGAAAGAGGAAAGCATGCTAGAAGTGAATTTCCTAACCTGTCTTCAGTCATCTGGAGCCAATACTTACCTAATTGTGCCTCTTTTGCCATCTGTGTCTCATGGATGATATTTCTCAAGATCTGCTCCTCCTGAATGAGCTTGTGTTTTTCCAGGATCTCCTGCTGCCTCAGGTAGTGGTCATGCTGCTTTTGATAGTCCTTCAACTCATTCAGCGTTCGCTGGAGGGATCTGAGCATTTTTTACACCAAGAAAAGTTACAAAGCTTTAAAACTGTGAATTTTTAAACCCACGTAAACACACAGGTTTCTGGTTCTCGGCAATAATTGCCAGCTTCTTTTCTTTTAAAATACAAGCACTATACCACAAGTTCTGGAACGATGGGGCTAAATAAATGCTATCATTTTATTAAAACTTCGGGGCAAAGGGGCTGGCCCCATGGCCGAGTGGTTAAGTTCACGCGTTCCGCTGCAGGCGGCCCAGTGTTTCGCTGGTTCGAATCCTGGGTGCGGACATGGCACTGCTCATCAAACCACGCTGAGGCGGCGTCCCACATGCCACAACTAGAAGGACCCACAACGAAGAATATACAACTATGTATTGGGGAGCTTTGGGGAGAAAAAGGAAAAAAATAAAATCTTTAAACAAAAAAACAAAAAAAACGGGGGCAAAAAGATGCATGTGAAATTCTTCCCTTAAATACAACTACCTTGACATTAAATGGTGTGTTGGACTTCACAGGTGCCAAAAAAGACACATAACAATATACTCTAAATCTTTAAGTATTTAACAACTCTATTTCCCTTCACAAAGTGTGTGTTAGTTCCACTGATATTCAAAGCCTTTCTAGAATCCTCCTTTTTACCTTTTCCTTTGATTCTGCCTGTGACAAGGTTAAGAGTGAGGGCCATAGTACGTTGCTCTCACACTTTAACTCCTTGGTGCATACATTTGGGGAAAAACCACAGAAACTTTGCTTAGAAAGAAATATTCTCTACCATCTAATATCAATAAATCAACTGCCTGATTATATTTAATCACAAAAATCTTATTACCGATTATACTGTGACGTGGAGATTTAGGAGCTGCATAGTTTTTATAGGAAAGAACCAATTTGATTCTTCAGAACATGATACTGGAAAAAGCTCAGGCAGGGCAAGTTCTGATCAGGTGTGACAGAAGCCAGGTACAAACGGTGAGCTGTCATTCTTGACTTTTTACTACACTATGCTTTAAACAGATTGGAAAAACAGCAAATACAATAGTATAGTAAATTCCCAATCTCCATTTCATTGTCTAATAATCAAAGTAGACTCCCAACATCAAGGCTAATTCTACACGAGATAAACAATTCGCTTCTGAGTTATGTGAAGTTTCTTAACTGGCCCTATTATTTATGGAATGAAATAATTATTTATATTTTTCAACCAAATCTGATTAAAAGGTGGGCCAAATAATGTCTCTTAACTAACGTAAAGAATGTCACTTAACTAACACAACAATAGCCCAATTCTAGGAGCCAAAGTGGAGAAAGACCAAATACAGCACCTGCAAGTGATTTTACTGACAGTGTATTCTATGGCAATAAAAACATAATCAATAGAATTACTGAGTATCTGGCAGCACCCCCTCCATCTGACTTCATAAAACTAATCGATGGTCAAAACTGTAAAGATCTACACGACAGCATTTACTGCAAACATTCTCCAGTTCCTGCAATCCATGTTATTAAAAAGATTCCTCCAGACAACCACTGAATTGAGCTAAACCTCCTGGATTTGGAGAAAAGGGACAGGACTAGCAGTACTGAAGAGGTGTTTTTCTTTCTTCCCTTCTTTTTTCAGGTGCCTCAATTTTATTTATTTATTTTTTTTGAGGAAGATTAGCCCTAAGCTAACATCCACTGCCAATTCTCCTCCTTTTGCTGAGGAAGACTGGCCCTGAGCTAACATCTGTGCCCATCTTCCTCTACTTTATATGTGGGACGCCTGCCACAGCATGGCTTGATGAGTGGTGATAGGTCTGCACCCGGGATCTGAACTGGTGAACCCTGGGCTGCTGAAGCAGAACACACAAACTTAACAGCTACGCCAGTGGGCCGGCCTCCCTCAATTTTATCTTTCTTATCGAGGTAACAATGGTTTAGAATAGGTGTTTTCTTAATTCTAAGGAACTGATGGACCGATATCACCCACACAGGTCTAACCCAGGTTCTATGGTGCTAGTGCTCCTGTGAAATTTTTCTCTCAATTACCTATGTTGAGCTTCCAATTTCTGCTCAAGTTTTTGCTGACAGAGGACAGCATGCTTCCTCTTTATAGCTTGCTCAAACTCAGGCTTGGCCTGCAAAGCATGGTCATAACAGAGCACTGAGTGGTTGTACTCCCCAAGCATCTGAAGAGAGAAAAACAAACACACACACATACACACACACAGGGGGAGAAACGTTAGCCACGAGCCGGTCGCATCTGTCCAAACCCCCAATGATTGATGAGATCACACCCATCTCCCACTCGAGAGTGGACATTATTTTGATTAGTGGCCAAATCTCCACAACATGAACGCATGCTGTAAGATGGCTTAATTGGAATGTCTTGCTGTCTTAAGACGGGTACTCTGCAGAGATTTAATATTCCTATCAACTTTATTTTTCTTTTATGTCACGAGGCTAGGACAATTATAATACATTATTGTGTTGAGGACTTTTTTCCCCTTCATTTCTTCATTTCCAGCCCCTCTCCCTTGTTCAGACCAAAGGAGGAAGGAAAAAAGGTATTTTTTATTGGAAAATAAAAAGAAAATTGGAACTGGTTTGGCTCAGGGAAACAAAAGTTGTACTTACTGCATATATATTTCCCAAAGTGTAATAGCTGGTGAAGAAGTCACTGTCGTCCAGAGCTGCATGGACCACGACCGCAGCATCAGCAGAGAAGTGGGCTCTGTGCAGAACGTTTGCCAGGTTGACCAGGGCAATATCTTTATTGTGCCTGGAAGAGACGGAGAGACGTAACTAGATGTTAGGAAAGACGCATGTACTCCACAACTATGTGTAACTATCTGACGAGGGAAAATTACATTCAAAGTTACTGCTCGTAGGAAAATAACTCTGAGTACACTTATGATGGAGAAAATAATTTAAGAAAATTGTAATGTTTCTTACTCAATCTGATGGCTACAAATTTTGCCACAAAAATAAGGTCTGGCAGACATTTTATGATTTTAAAATGTATTTAGGACTTAGATTTGCTTTAAGAAAAATTGAATTCATGATAATTTCTCCACTCAAGGTCCTTGCATTCAAGTGAATCAGAGAGCATCTACATTACTTATTTTTCTTTACTAGAAATCAGAAGAATATTATGCTATGATCACTTTGAACTCTTTGACATCTGTCATTTTTTGTGATGGGACTAGTTTCTCTAACAGGGATGGAGGACAGAGTAAGTACAATACAACGCTGCTGCTTCTTGTTTTTGTAAGTATTGCTTCTTGAAGGGTCCTGAGTTTTGTGGAAGACTGGGAGGTCCAGCAGGGGAGGGCTCTTACCTGGAAGAGAAGTGAAGTGCTCGCATGGCACATTCCACTACCTGATACGGCTCATTCTTTATTCTCCAGTAAAATGAAGCCATGTTATACAGTACCCACGAGGAAGAGTTCTAGAAAGTCAACAAATAAGACGACAATCAAATACAACTCAGGACAGTTTCTTCAACTTAGAATGTTCAAGATGAGCATCTTTCCTACTCTGTCTCTTCCGAAATTGAAGATGCAGAAGAGTAAGGCTTCCTAGCAGTGATAAAGCAGAGAACACAGTGTAAATAAACTACTCCTGTCAAAGAGCCTCCTGATCACTAGTTGAGCAAGTGCACTGAGGTGTGAGCTCCCTAGAGAGACCGTCCAACTCCAGGCTATCATTCCAAGGCAGAAAGGGACCATAACTTGTCGGATCCTATTTCAGGACTTTAGAAGTTAAGACCTAACCTGTTTAGAAACTCCAGTTGCTCTAATGTGAAATTCCTGAAATTAACACATTGCAAAGTTTCCAGTTGATTTAATATCTGAATGAAGGTATATATATAGGCAAATAACAGGTTTATGCTTTTGTGAAACATGAATTTTTACTTGTCATTTCCTCATGTGTGTTCAGAATCTTTTTTTTTTTTTTTTTTGTGAGGAAGATTGGCCCTGAGCTAACATCTGTTGCCCATCTTCCTCTTTTTGCTTGAGGAAGGTTGTCGCTGAGCTAACATCTGTGCCAATCTTCCTCTATTTTGTATGTGGGATGCTGCCACTGCATGGCTTGACGAGTGATGTTAGGTCTGTGCCTGAGATGTGAACCCATGAACCCCGGGGCTGCTGAAGTGGGATGCACAAACTTAACTACTGCGCCACTGGGCTGGACCCTGTGCTCAGAATCTGATTCAAACCTTCACACTGCTAAAAACTACATCCTTAGTATACGGCAATCAGTGTATTATTTAGTCAAGTTAAACAGATTTTCAGATAGGTTTGCTCCTTTTGTGGCTAGAAGTTTTCATTTCTTAACATATGCTGAATTTCAACCACATGGAGGTCAAAACACTAAACTGGACCATGTCAAAAACCCAACGTCAGTAATTTTAAACCCAAGTACAGAAATTTCAAATTCAGCATAGGAAAAAAAGTCATAAAGTTTAAGATAAACTGGGAAAGATGTGTATGACAGCCAACGTTTAATATCTTTGATATAGAAAGAGCTCATAAAAAATCGAAACAGAAAGACAATCAACCAACAGAACACGGGCTAAGAATATGAACAGACATTTAAAGTTATGAAACAATGGCTAAGTAGCAGATGAAATGATATAAAACAACAAAGAGATAGATATTTAAAAGATATACGTTTTTCTTTTACAAATCGGCAAAGGTTAAAAAGTTGCCAATACTCACTGTTGGTTACACTGTATATTAACCTCAGATATTAAGTGTAGAAATGTCAGGTTAGTCCAGCATTTCTGGGGGACTATTTGACAAAAAGTATGTAAAAAGCCTTAAAAATGTGATTAACCTTTGACCCCCACAATTCCACTATTAAAAATTTATTCTATGGGAATAATTGTTTTAACTATAAAAATGTGTCAAAATAAAGATTCATAAGATTATAAAACAGCAATTATCTCTGAGTTTTTAAATTATGGTTTTTACTTTCTCTTTTATAGATTTTTTTAATATAGTCTGAATTTTTTACAAGGACTAATTATTTCAAAAATGGTTATTTTTAAGATTCAAACTAAGCATAACTCTGTGTTACTCATCTTTAAGTACTCTATCTTGCAGGACAGGATATGATTTTTGAGGGCTGCAATTAAAGATTTTTAGCACTATATGTAGTTGGTTAAGGGATATGACGTTCTCTCACTACTGACTTATGATTTAGGCTTCCGTCTCCTTTTTGATAGCCTTTTGAGAAGTTTTCTTTCAAATCAACGAACGCTTTAATTTTTACCTCTCATTTTCAAACTTTACACCATGAATTGGGACAAAAAGATCAATTAAAAATTCTACATGAACTACTAAAAACATCATGATAAACAGAATACTCTACACATCACAATCTACTGGAAGTAAGAGAAAAATAAATCTTTAAAGAAAAATCTTCCCCCAAAATCTAGAAACGTTTGATGCCACTGTTTAATTACTCTCTCCTTCTTTTGAACACCTTTTCCCCCCTGATTCTTAGGACATCACATTCTTCTGGTTTCTTCGGCTGGCCCTTCTCCCTCTGCTTGAGAGAGAAATGTGAGAGGACCCAGTGGCCTCTTCTCAAACTTCACTCTCCTTCAGATGACCATATCCAGTCCCACGGCTAAAAATACTCCCTATTTAACAATTATTCTCTATCTACACACTCAGCTCTGACCTCTTCTGTATTCCAGACTCATACAGGTATTTCAAATTTAACACGGCCAAAATAGAACTCTATCGTCTCTTCTCTCACCCCGACCCTGCTCCTGCTTCAAACTGCTCAAGCCAAAATTGAGGAATTATCCTTGATTTCTCTTTTGTCCTCATACCACAGAGCTAATTCATCAGCTTCCAAACTTCTAAACATTTCTGGAAACAGTTTAAGTCCGTGCATTTCCATAGGTAACCATTCTACTCAAACCACCTTCATTTCTCTCTTGAACAACTGCAATAGTCTTTTAACTGGTCTATTTCCAGTTGTGGCCTCCTTCATTTATTTTTCCATATAAGTTTAAGAGGGTACTTTTAAAAATATTAATTGAATTATGTCATTCCTCTGCTCCAGCTTCTCAACACACTTGGAATAAAATTCAAAGTCCCAGCCCTGGCTGTCAGAGCCCTACAGTCTGGCTCTGGCCTACTTCTTCGGCTTCATTCCCTATCATCCTCCCCTTGGCTCACCAGGCTCCAGCCATATTGACCTGAATTTGATTACATGCCATCTGTTATAGACTGAATGTGTGTCCCCTCCCCCCTAAATTCGTATGTGGAAGCCCTAATCCACAATGTGCCTGTATTTGGAGAAGGGCCTGTGAAGAGGTGATAAAGGTGAAATGAGGTCGTAAGGGTGGGGCCCTCATCCAATAGGGCCAGTGCCCTCATAAGAAGGGGAAGAAACACCAGATCTCTCTCTCTCTCCCTGTACACAGAGAAGAGGCCATGTGAGGACACAGTGAGAAGGCAGCCGTCTACAAGCCAGGAAGAGAGCCCTCATCAGGAACCGAATCAGCCAGCACCTTGATCTTGGACCTCCCAGCCTCCGGAGCTGTGAGAAATCAATGTCTGTTGTTTAGGGCCCCGTCTGTGGCATTTTGTTATGGCAGCCTGAGCTGAATAACATACCACCGACCTCATTAAGGCTTCAAGGCCTTTGCCTCAGCCTAGAATGCTCTTCGTTGATCTTTGAATCTTCTTCCTTGATTTGGTTCCTTCTTGTCATTCAGATACCAGCTTAAATGTCACCTTTCCAGAAAGGATAACCCCAACTGCCCAGTCTAAAGTAGCCGCCCAATTACCCTCTATTTTAATTTTCTATAGAGCACTTACCACTATGATCTACTTTCAACTAACCATCCTCTCAAGGATATTTTAAATCCTAGGTCAGTTTCCCCTTAATACTCATGAAGTTCTGGGGGTGCAATATTTTACATTACCTTCAGAAAAACAAGACAAAGATGGTAACTTAGCTACAAAAATAATCATACATAAAATACATAATGTATTTGAATAAACATATAAATATGTATTTGGATAAACTGTATATAAATGTTACAATTATACATTTTACTTAATACCACTATCATACTGCTTAGACACCAGCCTGCATTTTATGAAATTCCCTAGGCATAGAGAAGAGCAAAAATCGTTTTCTAAATTCCCAGGTTATCCTGAATGATATATTTAAATTCTTGGGTCCTGTTGCCTAATTCCCTTTTTCATTTTTGCAGGTAGATGTTCCCTTAAAAGAAAATTACAAGATTTTATTGTTGGTGGTGATTCTTTTTTTGGTTCAGAGAACAGCGATCATCTATGTATTTTGCGTGTAGATATATCAAACACACTAATGTTAAATTTTCTTTCACACTCAAAATATATAATCTAGCCTATAAGCCCTGCTGCTTCTATAGGCTACAATTTGTTTTTTCATGAATTAGTTTAAATAAAGCTTTTCAGCATCCCTTCCTGGTAAAGAAGACTGGGCTATCAACATTTCTCCCTACTTGAAGCATACAGTTCATATGAATGTACTCATAAGTTAAAATCACTCTCTTGACAAAAGCAAGCTAGGCAGGTATTTTCTGAGAGGAGAACATTTGTTCACACAGAGTTTCCTGCCTCCTTAAGTCACTGATGACTTACCTTCTGTAGCCCTTCATGGATGAGGTGGCCTATGTCATCTAGACTCCTTCCTAATCGTTTAGATAAATATGTGAAGATTGGGTCTTCTTTGGGTAATAGAGGTGCAGAAAGATTAACTCTCTCTTGTACACCCTGAAGAGAAGAAAAAATTGATAAAAAACAGGAAAAGGAGATTGTAAGACCCAAAAGAGCACAAGTATTACGGCATCTTGTAGCATTTATTTTGAAGGAATTTTAAGAAATAGGAGATGTTTATAAAATTATAAAGCTCTTTGGAAGGAGAAAGAGTTTTTATAAGCAAGAGTCTAAATTAAAGAAATAATGCAAAAAAAAAAAAAAAATCCCAAATCTCTTTACTTACTCGCAAGTGCTGAAAAGCATGTATACTATAGGGAAGTTCTAGAATTTTAGTACAATCAGGTTGCTCTGGGTCTGGAGGAACAGGAGATTCCGTGTCTATATAATCTTCAGGGCTAAAATCACGAAGCAAGAAGCAATGAATGAATGCAAGGGAAAGAAATGTTAAATTCTTTCCCTAACTGAACCGTATTCTCAAAGCATCAAAACTTTACAACCAATAGTAGTCAACATTCATAGCTTTTCACATAGCTACTGTCAGAGTCAAATATTTTAGGAGTTCAACTTAAAGGAGATAAATCAAGAGTTAGAATATAGTAGGTAGGTCACAGGATGTTAAGATTGTGGACTTTTTAAAAGCTAATATAACACTGCTCAATTCTTTCTATAAATATTAAACTTCTGTTGACATTCTCTCCACATTTTTACCAGTTACTGATTTTTAAATGTTTTTTCCAATTTGATAGATGAAAACAATCTAAATGTTTTAATTTGTACTTATTTGATCATTCCTGAGAAATACTTTTTCCACATTTATTGGCCATTTGTATTTCTTTTACTATAAGTTGTCCAATTTTCTACTGTGGTATTAAATATTTTCAATAGCTTTCCAAGAATTCTACTTGTGGTATGTATTTTGAACTTTCAAGTTTCAATAAACCCATCTGGGATTAAAGCTTATTCTCATTAGAAAAATAATTTCTTCTTGATTTGAGAAAGGTCTGTTCAGGAAGCCGTCATTTTCCCTTGGGAAGAGGCTCTCCTTACCTGATGTCCTTGCTCTCCAGAGTTATGTACGTGCCGTCATACAGATCCAGGTCCCCCAAGGGCACCTTGGCTTTGATGCAGTCTGGGTCCTCTTTGTTATGTCTTTGTTCCAGTCCTGTATCTCTGTCCTCATTTTCTTCTATGTGAATTTTTTGAGCAACTAATTGTTTCTGGTGAGAAGAAAATATAAACACAGAGGATTTTTCTAATATTTCAGTCTAGATACTACGTATGAGAAAGAATTTAATGTGTTAAAGAAGTCAGCGAATCCCCTCGAAGGAAGACAAGGATTCTGAATACGGCCTCAGTTAACTTAGTTGACACAAATTAGCTTCTCTAAACAGGTGTCCATATACAGAAACAAACAGAACATGACATTTATAATACTGGCATGAGTGCCTTCATAATATGACCTCTGACTGCCTATAAAGCTGCATCTATCAACTTAATTCCCCGGCATAGAATGGCTCAGCAATTGACACTGCCTTCAATTGTCCAAACACATTGTATTTTGGTCCTTGGAGACATCCAGCACATTGTCTGCTACCTGGAATAACTTCTCCTAACGCCCTGTGTTCCAGGTGAATTCCTGCTACTCATAATTTTTTGTTCAAACACACAGAGGAATTACAGAAGCACCCATATTTCCACCACCCGTATCTCACCCGTACCTATCATATCACAACATTTTGCCATATTCACTTCAGATATTTTTAAAAGGAAAAAAAAATGTAGTTGAAGCCCTTCTTTACAGTCTTGGAAATCCTTCTCTCCCTTCCCAAAGTTACCACGATCCTGAATTTGTTTTATGCATCATTTCCATGTATACTTTTATAAAATATTACTGTATTACTCCTACTCTCTTAAAATATTACTTTATGTATATCCAAAATCAACATGGAGCATTAGTTCGCAAGTTTTAAAATTTTATACAAATATCATACTGCATGTATCATTCTACAATTTTGTTTTTTTTAACTTAATATTATGTTTTTGAGATTTATCTGCATTGGTTGGTATAGCTCTAAAGTTTTCATTTTAATGGATGTATAAAAATTTATTCATTTTCCTATAAACCTTTAGATTGTTAAAATTTTATTTTGCTATTAAAAATGCTACAATATTCTTATAAGTCTCCTTGTGCACAAGTGTCACAGTTCCAGCAGGGGTGAAAATATGAGGTCATATGGGATGCACATTTTCAGTTTTATTTAGACACTGTCAATCTGCTCTTCAAAGTAGTTATAACAACTAGAATTCTACCAACAGATTATAATAATATCCATATCCCCACAAACTTACCAACATTTGGTTTTGTCATGCTTTCTAATTCACGTCAGTCTGATGGATATGAAATGTTCTCTTGCTGTAATTATTAGGGTAGACTGCTTTACTATTAAGGAATTTGCTACCCTCCTTACAAGAGGAGTCTACACCACTGTTCTGCTGGACTCAGACAGGGCCAATATGAGTTGCTTTGGCCAGTGTAACACGAGAAGTGCCATTTGACTCTTCTGGAGGGGAGCATTTTTAGGGCCAATGTATACTTCATCATGTTCTTTCTTTTCCCTCTTGTATTGAGAATGGCAATTTTCCGGACAGTGGCTGCCCTGTCAGCTTGGGTCCCAGCATAAGGATTAGAGTGACATTTAGTATGACCTTATTGTTTTAAGCCATTAAGACTATGGGATGTTACTAAATGATCTGTTTCCAATTATTGGTTTCCTCTGCACTCTTTTCCTGTGGGTAGATTATACTACACTGCCTACTGACTTCAGGCTTGGCCATGGGACTTGCTCTGGCCACTGGAATGTGAGTAGAGATGACGTATGTTAGTTCTGAGTGGAAACTAGACTGGCTTACTGGTTGTTCTTCCTTGAGCCTCCATCGTCCTTCGTGACAACAGCACTGAGTCTCTGGGACTGTTTGTTGCCCATGTAAAAGTTGATATACACGGCAACAAAATGTAGACTATCTCAAACACTGCAATCGTTGATGAGATGGAACACATTTTCACATTTATGAAATATTTTGCGAATTGACTGTCCAAGTCTGCCCATTTTTTCCCAGTATTTTAATTGATTTATAGAAATTTATGAAAACAGTAATTCTGTAAACTTATTCTTTATCAGTTACACACATTGCTAATGTCTTCTCCCAGCTTGTAGCTTATCTTTTAATTTTGCTCATGGTATCACTTGCTAAAGAGAAACTTTTACATTTAAGATGGGCAACTTTATCAATTGTTTTCTTAATTGTTTGAGATTTCCGTGTTATTTAAGAATTCCTTCTCTATCCTGATGTCATAAATATATCAATATATTTTCCTATTTTTTTTAAGTTTTAAAGTTTTACTTTTCATATTTAGTGCTATGGTCTGAATGTTTGTATCCCCCCAAATTTACATGTTGAAATCCTAACCCCCAAAGGTGATGGCATTAGGAGTTGGGGCTTTTGAGAGGTGCTCAGGCCATGAGGACAGTGACCTCACGAATGGGATTAGCGCTCTTACAAAAAAGGCTCTAGAAAGCTCCCTTCCCTTCCCCTGTGTAGGACGTTGAGAGAAGGCGTCAGCTATGAACCAGGAAGAGAGCCCCCACCAGAAGGCAACCACGCTGGTGCTCTGATCTGAGACTTTCCAGCCTCCAGAACGATGAGAAATAAATTTCTATTGTTCATAAGTTACCCAGGATGTGGTGTTTTGTTATAACAGATAAAGACATTTAGATTTATAAAGTGTATAGGAAATGGTTTTTGTGTATTGAAAGGTAAGAATCTAATTAATGTTTTTCCACATGGACAATCAATTTTCTAATATCATTTATAAAGAGTTTATCCTTTCCCCCGTTTATTCAATTTTGACACTTCATATTTTTCTAGAACTCTGCACATTACACTTAAGTTTTCAAATTCACTGGCACAAAGTTTTTATAGTATTAATAACAATCTCTTTAGTTTATAAAAATCTATATCTGCTTTATCATCACTAATAAATCTTTATTCTGTCTTTTCTCTTTTTTTCTTTATGTTCCTTTTTTATGTTCATTCTTTTCCTTCATGTTCACTAAGTTTATTTTAATCATTAGGTTTATTTTATCGTTTTCTAACCTGAGATGAATATTTAGCTCCTTTCTTTTCTCTTCTTTTATTGTAATAAATGCCTTTGTCTATAAATTTGCCTCTACGTATATCTAAGCTTCATTCTACAAACTCTGGAATGAGGTACTCTCACCATAGTTCAGTTTGAAAAGTTTGGGATTTCCTCTTTAAACCATGGGTAATTTGAGAATGTAAAATTTTCAAATACTTGAGTTTTTCCTCCTTCCCCCCACTGGGCATGTATATCTTATTTATATTTTAGCTTTAATTGTACTGTGATCAGAGAATATGTTATGCATGACAACAAAACTTTGTAATTTATTTTCTTTTTATCCCGGTAGTGACTATTTATGATAAATGTTTCACTTTTGAAAACACTTTAAACTCTATTTGTTCAATGTGGAGCACACGCTTGCTCTCTTTCCCTCCTCTCTCACTGTCAGATTAAGTATGTTAATTTTTTCCTATATCTTATAATATTTTTGTTGGATTTATCAGTTTCTGATAAAGATCTGTTAAAGTCTCCTACTCTGATTATGGATTTTTCATGTAATTCTGTCAGCTTTTGCTGTTTTGATATCAACATACACATACCTTTGAGACAAGCATGTAATATTATATCCCTTTGGTAGATTGTTAATGTGGAGTAGCTCCCTTTATCTCTACTAATGATCTTACATTCTTATTTTGTCTGAGGCAGGCTTATCATCCTTTAGGATTATAAAATCTAAAATTCTGAAAACCTAGAGTTTTTTCCTTAAATTTTGCACTAAAATTCATGTGATGGCAAAATTTGATGAAAAGCCATTTTATAGTCTTTATCCTCTTAGTCTGAACATTTATACATCTCACTCAAGAAATATTAGTGTATCTGATTATGGAGTTTGAGACCCGATCCTGTTGGCAGTCGAATGTAATACAAGATATCTGCACCTATAACATTTCTAAAACAATAAGAACAGAAGAAAGTAAAAGGCTATATTCTAATTACATATAGCCTCAACGATTTCAGGTGAGAGGCTGTAGACTTGTATAAATACTGCCATATCAATTTTCTTTTGCTTAGTATTTCCATAGTAAAGACTTTTTCTATCCATTTGTCACCACACTGATTTTGTGTTAGACTTATTTCTTGCATGCACCATATAGCTGGACTAAATAAGAAATCTGATCTGAGTTTTTTAATCAGCAAGTTTAATCTGTTTATATCTATTGTGATTCCTGACCTATTTGGATTTACTTGAACCATGTTACTTTGGGTTTTCTATTTATCATTCTTTTTCTTTGCTGCTTTTGTCTCTTTTCTTGCCTGCCATGTGCTTGGTAACGCTTTGTACATTCCCTCCCTTCTTCTTGTATCTTCTCTTTATTTGTAGGTTTGGAAACTAGATTGCATTTCTATTATTTTAGTGCTTGTGCTTCCTTTATTTTTGGTTATGTTTTTCATCAGTAAATATTTCAGTGTTTCTGAAAGAAACTCTTTCAAAAAATAAAACCACAACACCATTATCACATGTAAAAAATAATAATTCCCTAATACCAAATATCCAGTCTGTGTTCTAACTCCCAATCATTTCCTCCTACTTTTTAAAACACAGTTTGTTGGTATCAAAATCCAGTGAGGTCCACACACACCGTAGTTGGTTGTCTCTTACGTCTCTTCTAATCTACTGGTTATCCTTTAGTTCCTTTTTTTTTTTTTAATCTTTGTAATTTACTTGTTAAAGAAATTGGGTTTTTTGTCCTGTAGAGTTTGCCACTCTACAGGATTTTGCTGAGGGCATCTCCTAAGTTCATTCAATGTGTTCTTCTGTCCTCTGTATTTCCTGCATTCTGACAGCAGGATCCAGGGGTCCAAACCTCTTTTGTCATGGACTTCTTTAGCAGTCTGATGAAGCCTACAAACGCCCTTCTCAGAACAATCTTTTAAGTATATAAGATAAAACATACAGAATGACAAGGGAAACCAATTACATTGAAAACAAATTGTATTGTGGTTTGATTAGATTCATATTTCCTTTGGTAAGACTACTTGGAAGGTGGCATTATTCTTAAATTCTTAATGTTTGCCCATAAATTCTCCCACACAATTTTAATTTATTCAGCTACTTTTACCTTTTTCTGAACATGACAAAAGTCTAATGTGCTTTAACTAATCACTGAACGTGCCCCAACCCAAGTACATATTATTAATTTTATCTAGTTTTACCTCTTAAAACACAAAAAATAAACAAATAGACTTACCAACTTTTTCATTGGTATTTTTACTCCCCATTATACATCCTATGCTCTTCTACTGGGTTTACTTTTCTTCCTGCAGAAGTACATCTTAAATTTTTTTTTAAGTGAGAGCCTGTGGTTAGTAAACTGTCTTTGTATGTGAGAAAACACCTTTGCTTTGCCCTCACTCTTGAATGATGGTTTAAAAGAATATACAATCCTAGTTTGACTGATTTTCCCTTAGCACTCCGAGGCTGTCCCTCCATCGTCTTCGGTGTCTAAGTCCGTCTAGGTGTCACTACCTTGTAGACACACTGTATTATCTGCTCTCAGGGCTTTAAGTCTACACGTCAGAGAATAACAAATTTGCATCTCCAGCTCAAAGCCTTTATACCAGAGTCTGCACTCGAAGAAGCAACCCCCGACTTGATGTCTCCACTTGGATGTCCGATAGGACTCTCAAACTTAACCTACCAAAGCTGAACTCCTCCTCAATCCATTACCTCCTTCAGTCTTCTCTATCTCAGTAGATGTCACCTCCATCCTTTCAATTGCTTGGGTCAAAAACCCTGGTGTCATCCTTCACCCATCTCCATCTCCGTCCGTCTATCTGTCTCTTCCCAACCACTCCATCATCATCTCCTGTGTCTAGTAGTTTTGTGGTTGCTTCCAGGTTCTATCTAGTTCCCAAGTCCACAATCAGATCTTATCATTTTGGTTTGGAGTTTCTACTCCAAAGTGATATTCTGCCCTGAAATGATATTCAGGAAATTGAAGATGTAATTATTGATCCATTGGATGGTTCAGGTCCTTTCTTGGTCATCAGGTTGTTCTGTCTCCCTGACTTCTTTCCCCTCGCAGACGCTTTTCATGAAGAGAATGCTCCATCCCAGTCTTCAGGCAGTAAGCCTGGTTCTCTCCCTTTATCTTGCGTGGAAAATTGTCAGTTCCCTTTACTCCACCGAGCTGAACTACCAGACACCACGGCCTGCTCCTGGCTCAGAGAGCAGCAGGTTTGTAGCTTCAGCTACATTCCTGACTTAGTGTTTCTGTTCCATTTATGGTCCATGGAGATGTTTAAGTTGCTTTAGGCCTGGCTACATTTAATTTTGGTGTTTATTTTGTATTTAATCTGTCATTGGTGTGTATATGAAGCAGAAGGGGTGTACTAAATATGAACTCACTACACTATCTTAACCAAAAATTGATGGAGTCATCCTTTTTCATTTGGATTTTCACCGACTTGATGCATGGCATTTCCCCTACATGTCCTATAATTTAAGTCTCCTTCTGTTTATATCATGCTATACTGCCTCCTAAAAAAAGAGACACCAATAAACAGATACCATGTCTCTATGCATCTGAAAATAAAAACTATTTTCTGCACCACTGTGTCTTTCTGAACACTGTTTTTAAATAAAAACAGATCAAGCTTCCAAACATGAAACCCTATAAACATACCCATTGTCTTATTCCTAGTATTCATAAAAATCAACATTTCAAAATTTCTAAGGCATAAAACTGGTATGAATAAGGTGAGGCACTACTGAAAAAAATGGTGAGGTGTTCAAGTTTTACAAATATTCTAAAAATACTACTATCTATGCACAGCTGGTTAATATGTGCGAAAAGCTCTTCCTTCTTAACTCCCAGAAATTAAAAATATATATAATCATAACTATTTCTGTTGATAGACGGACCAGTTTGAATTTACATAAGTGAAATTTGGGATTTTTACATAACTAGAAAATGAATGGCTACTTGCGTTAAGAGGTATGCCAGCTCCTAAACCAAGAGACAGGGCGTTTGCCTCTGGTTCCGCCATAACTTCCTGTGTGAAGTCAGGCAATTTGCTGTCTTTGGATCTAATTGTTTCCTTGGCTCTAAAATGAAGATAATCTTTATGATTCCTTCTATCTCCCACAGACTCTCATTCCACTCTTATTATTCTCATTATTCCCCCAAATTTTCTAAATCTCATTTTGCAAATTGACTTACTTTTTCTACAACTTATCATTCCCTTAAAATTTGGATTCAGTTTACACTGTAACATTTAAGCAGAGATTTGAGGGGGGAAAAAGCCCTAGTTTTTTAAATAATCAATATTGTTTGCTATGAAGCAAAATCAGTTTATGGAAATCAAAGATAGAAAAAAAGGTCAGATTTTATTAGCACTAACAAATGTCAAGTTTCCAAGGTGCAAAGTGGTTAATACCTTTCACTTCAATAACAGGAGCACACAGTAGCAAGACCCTAGTTTTTACTACTTGGGAATTAACAAAATTTCTTTCTTTCTTCTTTTTTTTTGGTGAGGAAGATTGTCCCTGAGCCAACATCCATGCCAATCTTCCTCTGCTTTGTGTGTGGGACACTGCCAAAGCATGCCTTGACAAATGCTGTGTAGGTCTGTGCTTGGGATCCGAACCTGTGAACCCTGGGCTACCGAAGCAGAGCATGTGAGCTTAACCACTATGCCACCGGGCCAGCCCCTCATATTACACTTTTACAGGGTAGTAAAACCATTCTTCCTTTTCATGTTTTACCCAAACTCTCCTTCCAAGAATCCTCAGAGAGTATTCCTCTTCATACTTGATGGAAAAACTTAGAGATAGAAACTCTGTTCAAGGATATAGTGAGTCAAGAATCAGGCATAAAATTCAGGCTTGGATAGTCTGTTTCTCTTACAGTTGCTCAAATGTCACTCTAATTACACGTTTTTTTTTAAAAAAAATATGATCTAAAAGTAGTACATTCCTCTAAAAGTCAGAAGAATCAGGCTTAAGAAATAATATGCTTTAATTTTTCTTTGAACACAACGACTCCTGTGAAATGTGACAAGTTTCAGCTGCGTCCATGCCCAGTTGCCTCACCTCCAATTCTTTGAGGTAGTTAACTGTTGTTTCTTGTCTCATTAATATGACTAAGTCATGGGGATGCTTCAAGTTCATCGGTGAATCCACCTGCAAGCAAGCAAGCAATAAATAAAGCTCGGATTTCATTTATTTATTTGGATTAATAAAGTTTCTTTTAATATGCTTCAAATTACTGTTCAGTCACCCTTATAATCAGTGTTAGGTGCTGAGTAAACTCAAGGGGTATTTGAAATTGATCAAGCGTAAATTTCAGCAAAGAGAATGACAGGTGCAATAGCTGTCCTGTGAACTCCAACTTGAAAGAGCAAGCTCTTGAAGTGAATATTCTGACTTGAGCAGTCATATAAGAAATATTCAAGAAGAGAAGTATTTGGCAACGAATGATAAAAGTAAATTCCTTAAAAGATATTTCATCTGTAATAATTAAAAAGGATTGTCTTGTCTTGATAGCGCATTCCTTATCTGAACAGGTTTGAGGCAATAAAAGGAAAATACTAAAAGCACCTATTTTTGAAGGCTATTTGTAGAAGCCGTAAATCAAAGATCACATAAAATAATTTTGAGATTATTTACAACTCATATCCTCTGGATCATAAACAGCCACTATGCTGTTGAAGATGTAGGAAAAATGAACCCCCATATGCTGGTAGCAGGCTTATAAATCTGTTCTTATTGTTTGGAGGGTCATTTGACAACATACATCAAAACGTTAAAAGTGCATACCCTTTGAACTAATAATATAAATTCTAGAAAACTACTCTATAGACCTTCCTAAACATGTAGGCAATGATATATACAAGGATGCTCACTATAACACTTCCAGCTGCACAAAAAAAGATTAGAAACAACTTAAGTCCGTCAATAAGGAAATAGGGAAATCCATCATCCAATGAAATGGGATACAGAAAAACTAGACGTCCTGTCATGGAAAGGTGTTCACAATGCATAGTTAACTCAAAACAATGAAGAATAATAAGTATACTATGATGTTTTTGTTTAAGAAATTACATGTATATATTTTTACAGACATAGATGTACACATGTCTGTATATTCACAAAAGTAAATCAGTTTACAGTGGTTTCTTTTGGGAAGTGGGATGAAGAGGACAGGTACGTTCGCATCTTTTCCTTATATACCTACACATATTTTTAATTGCTTATAATGTATGCAGAATACATTTATAATAAGGAAAAAACCACACACACACACACACACACACACACACAGGGTTTTTGAATTTCAGAAAAATCTAAGACAGTAGCCTTGGTACCTAAGGGATGAGATGAAGTTCCTGCCATCCCATAGTGTCAGATTGTCAAATTATATACCAGTCCTTCGGGAAGTTCCACTTCGAGAAGAAACTACCTTTTAGTAACCTCTAAGAAATTTACATCAGCTCAACTAACTGATTTTAGAGCTAGCTTGTTAAGTGCAGACAACAGCCTTGCTTAGATCCTGGTGAATATGAGGCTATTAAAAAAAAAAAACTGTAAAAAGAGGGAATAAGAACAACACGAAATAAAGTTGGATAATTGCTTTAATAATATACATTATAACATCTGAACAATGTGGGGTGACTGCAGATAAAGCTCGTCTGCCGTTGCTCATTCCACCATCTCCAGAGTAGTGCAGAGTAACTTCCACTCACACTTTCATTTCAGTCATCTGAACCGCATAATTATCGTCTCTCATGGTCTTGCTTTTAAGACGAGATCCCTTCACTGCTGCCCCTGGCCTTCCGACTATATTGGAATTTACTTTAAAACTGGACTCTGAATTTAAAAGACACTAAAAATATAATAGCAAGGCCTGTATTTGACCACCTGAACTGTCCATCTCTATCAATCAATCAAACCTAGCAAAGGTCTACAAGCAAAATGCTAGGTTTATCATGATAAAAGGTAGACAATTTTGCTTCTCTTTTCATAGTATTTGGACACATTCCCAACAGTTATAATTGGGTAGGGCAGGGAAGGCTACTATAATGGGTTGAATATGGACTGATTTAACTCCAAAGCCCAATCAATCTTTTTTACGACAATATGATATAGCAGACCAACATTTTTACAGGAGAAAATGTAAAAGCTACAGCCAGTGGCCAGAGTACAAAAGAGCTTTATATATAAGGAGGCAAAGAAAGTCAGCTTGCTTTGCAACTTTGTCCAGACCTCAAGAGGTAGCTGTTTAGTACATGACTCTATAAGTATTTTCAAATGAGGGTTTTAGAAAAATACTGGGGGGAGGGGGGGAGGAATGTGGGAGTACGACATTCCCATTACGAAATACCCAATCAGTCTGATTACCTGAGATTTGGGGAACTGCAAGAGGAATGAAAGAAGGAGACAAGTGAAGATTTATATTAGAGAAATATTTAAAGAATAATCTTAGTTTTAGATTAAAAAGATACTAGATAGGCAGGGCTTTATCATATTTGAATAGCATGGGTTTGGCCAACTTCAGTTGTGAGGGAGTACTTTTTGTTTCCTTGAAGCCTTTAGTTCAACAAAGATACAGCAGCTTGAGGAGGTATAAAGACAAAATTATTAGCAGAAGGAAGGAAGGGAGGCCACCGACAGCTGTGTTTCTCTTTTTGATGTGGCAGCAAATGGCATGGACCTTTGCCAGAGAAGGGTTGGTTTTAGAAGATTTAGAGCCTGACATGTATTTTTATTGAGGTACCTTCAAGTTCTTAAATTTTAAGACTTTATAATTATCTTTGGCAAATGCCATTCAGCTTGAATTTCTCTCTTTTCGAATATCTCTTCCTCAGAAGATTATGGAAGAGGGTATGTTTGACAACTTTGTAAATACTACAACATCCATTCAACCAATTAGAGTTCATTATGCCTCTATGAACCAGGACCACTATGAGTCAATGTATTTGGAGCCTATGTACTCCCATTTTTATACACAACGTGAAAAGGAATGGTAATATGCTTTCAAAATCTTCTGCATTTAGAAGACGCTGCTATAAACCCAGGAACAAAAAGTGACAGGAACTAGAGAGAGGTAGGTTAAAAAGTATGTAACACGTACACAAGATCTCAAAGCACTTTATGACTTTTTCACAGGGACAAACAACCTTACTGCACAGTACAGTAAACGATGACTGTAAAGATCTGAATCATCAAGAAAAAGTGGACTTATTTTCAATTTGCTCTACTTAAGAAGGTGAAGAAATACGAACCATATTTTAGAGCAATATTTACACCGCCGGAAAAAAGTGATCGAGTATTTGGAAATTAGCTATAGGGAATTCTCCTATCCAGAAGGATTCATTCTCTAAGAGTTCCAGGTCAACAAAGTTCCACTGTTACTGGAGGAATTTATTTTAATTGAAAAAATGACAAACCATGTAAGGCAATTTAATTTTATTTTCCTTTGAATACATCATCTAAGTACATGTATCCAATTATATTTAACAGCAGTAAATATCTTACTCGTATCAAGCACATTTTCATATATTTGATTTGCTGCTGTCTTAACCAAGACATCATTAATATCTACATCTCTAATCCTGAGCCCTCTCTCTGTGAATTCAGTAGTAAATTTACATGGTAACAGATGGAAATGTCACTATGTAAGAGTAATTACTTCACTGCCAAATGAGAGAAAGTGCGAACATTTCAAACTTAAAATAACCAATGTAAGGGTATAAACACTTTTGAGTTCTACACAAGCAAGTTTGTGTCAATCATTTTCCAATGGTCCTTTATGATGGAAATTGAATATTTCTATTTTAACATTAATTCCAGCCCTCATATGCAACTAACTCTTCACAAATGCCGAACATTTTTACCTATTTTTTTAAAAAAATGGTATTCAAATGAGTACATGAAAGCAATATTAATGCGCAACTCACTTTTCTCCCTACGGCAGTTTGAAATTGATGAGTGAAGTCTTATATTAAGCCATATTCATTTTTAAAAATTTCCCCTTAAGTTAGAAACTAGGGATGGAATATTTCAAATCTTTTATTCAGAATTTTAGATTATTTAAATATTGAGGCAATATGGTGGAAAACATAAATCTTCAAAGCAACCAAGATTTCACCTCTGCCTTAAATGCTCCCACTCAGCAGATGTTTACAGGTTTTGCCATCCGGGATCTGCAATCCCCTTCTTGTGGCAAAAGCACCGCTTGTTTGTCTGGAAGCATCCTTCCCCACATGGGAAGCCCCGAGCAGTGGATTCTTTTCCCTTGGTCATGGTGATTATTTCCAAGATGGGACATTAACTTAGAGGTCAGTTGGTACTAAAAAGACTCTAATCCAGAATTTTCATTTAAGCTAGTGGGGACCAGCCATCCTATACCCACAGGGGGCCTGAGAATGGGGTTAAAGAAGCAGAGAAACGAAGACAGAGAAAAAGTCATCCTGGTTACACCGTTTGATCAAACTGTATCTGTTGTACTTAGAATTCATCCCAACATTCCAATGAAAGTTTTCAATACAGAAAGTCTTGAGGCTACTTCTTAAGGCCCTCTGCCTAATTTTCTTTAGGCCCTCTGCCTAGAGTATCTTCTTATCCTTGCTGATCTTTTAAGAGCCACTGTGCCTTTGCACATGCTCATTCCTCGACTTGGAATGCATTTCTAGCTCTATGCTTTTGGCAAAGGCCAAATAACCTGGTTCCAACGACATTTCTGTTGCGAGGCCGTCCTTCTCTCAAGCTCCCATAGTACCTCATACACACTTCTTTAATAGCATTTATTATATTGTTTAATTATTGTATGTCTAGTTCTCCTCCACTTTTTTTTTGGTATTCCTCTTTCTACCTTCAGTACTTAATATGCTTTCAGGTACATGTTAGGCACTCAATACATTGTCGATTGTTTGATGAAGGTGTCTGATGTCACATTTGTTAGATACTCCATCTCCATCTTCTAAGGTACTACCATTCACTGATGACTATCTGGAAAGGAGCTAAGGTGGCTAAGCCACCAGGAATCAGGAAAAAATAAGTCCTTGACAGATCTATGACTAGTTGTATGACCTTAAGCAAATTACCTTCCCTGCCTGGGCTTCCATTTCCTCATCTATAAACTGAGGGAACCCAACCTAATGACTTCTAAAGTTCCTTATCATTTCAAATCCTACCTCTATAAAAGATTTAACACTATCATGAAAGTATTACATTTTAACCAGTCCAACCTACACCACTGAAGTAACCTGATGTTCAAACAAATGAAATTATCATTCTTCCAACTTGTCCATATGAATTTGTACTCGCCCTAGGCAGGGAATATTTCCAAAGCTGCAGTTAAAAGTTTCTTTTAAACTGTCAATTTGTCAAATTAAACCAAGGCTCCAATTAGCAGTGGCTAGCTATTTCTGAGCAATTAAGCTGCTCTTGTCTTATAGGCAAGCTCAGCTCTCTCTGTCCTTATGCAACTTAATTCGAACAAATTTCGACTTAAATCTTTTTTCTGATTATAAGCTAAACGTTACTGTAAAAACGAAGAGAATATAGGCAATATAAAGAAAATTAAAATTACTTGAAATCGCATCTTCAGAGAGATCTGCTACTAGATATAAATATCATGTCAGGATAACTTCTGTGCACATATATACATACAGATATGTAGATAAATATTTTTATAGAAATGGGACCGTAATATAGCCACTATATTGCATCCTTCCCTTTTCCACTCTTCCCTGAATTTTATCAGACTTCTTTCCCAGTAAATGCAGGTCTACATCATCATATTTAGCAGTTATTATTAAAGTCATTTACCTAGGTTCTTACTAGTTTGGGTTTTTAGTTATTCTCTCTTTTAAACAATATTGTGATGAATCTCCCTACACTTAAATTTATTGGGTAGCTATCTAATTATTTCCTTCCTAGAAAGAGAATGGCTAGGTTGAAGGGATTGTACTTTTAAATTTATATTCTTTTGCTAGCTTTTCTCCAGAATAGCTGAATCATTTTAAATTCCTAACAACAGTCATTGGGTGAGTACATTTTCATCTCTTTCTTGGCCATATGTATTTCTTCTTTTGTGTACTTATAAAAAAATCTTTCTCACTGCCTTTCTTTGAATCCATCTGCAAGTTTATACATCATATTTTATGAATGGTGGTTTCTAGTT
This sequence comes from Equus asinus, assembly GCF_041296235.1. NCBI lineage: Eukaryota > Metazoa > Chordata > Mammalia > Perissodactyla > Equidae > Equus > Equus asinus. The sequence goes on along the minus strand of NC_091806.1, from coordinate 8,829,740 downwards.
GGCAGAATCCTAAGTGATTAGTCTCTTCTGGTTTGAGTTGCCTGACTTTTTCTACAGTGAACACATATGACTTAAATTTATAAAGTATTTTTTTTTTAAAGTGTTATCTGGGGCCGGCCTGGTGGTGCAGCGGTTAAGTTTGCACGTTCCGCTTCGGTGGCCCGGGGTTCGCCAGTTTGGATCCCTGGTGCAGACATGGCACTGCTCGGCAAGCCATGCTGTGGTAGGCATCCCATATATAAAGTAGAGGAAGATGGGCACGGATTTTTGCTCAGGGCTAATCTTCCTCGAAAAAAAAACAGTGTTATCTACAGGTCATCTTTTTAAAATGAAACTTCAGTGCGCTATGCAACATGCTTTATTGTATTTTTGTGTGTGTGTGTGAGGAAGATTGGACCTGAGCTGACGTCTGTTGCCAATCTTTCTCTTTTTGCTTGAGGAAGGTTGTCCCTGAGCTAACATCCATGCCAATCTTCCTCTGTTTTGTATGTGGGATGCTGCCACAGCATGGCTTGATGAACAGTGTGTAGGTCGGCACCTGGGATCTGAACCCATGAACTCTAGGCCACTGAAGCAGAGCATGTGAACTTAACCAGTATGCCACTGGGCCGGCCCCATATTGTATTTGAAAATAACACCACCAATAAATTGTAATGTTAAATATAAGCTTGGGTCTGAGGAACAATCTTGTAAAATTGCTCTCACAGATGTGGGGCCAGGCAAAACACTAAAAAAGACACATCTTTTGTATTTTCTTGTTCCTTACCTTTCTCCCCTCAGACTTTTGGCCTTATCTCAAACTAATTCACTGCCATTTTCAAATGATTGTCCAAGGAAACCTCACCTTTGTGACCCCTGTCAAGCTAATACAGTGGCATGCAGGATGAGTTTTTGAGGGACAGAATAAGGAAGGCAGAAAAGTCTGTCACCTCACTTTGCAGGCAACTTTCTTTTCAAGATTCAAGTCTGACCATCATGGATTTACAGCTTCTTCCAGATCTAGAGAAGCCCAAATTCATAAAATATCACTCTAGCCTCAGCTCTCAAGAGGGACTTACTTACACTGGCTTCCAACAATTATTGTAACTGTCGAAACTTTAATATGTAGTGTAAACAGATCGCTTACTAGAAGCATTTAATCGTATGAGATCAATAAAACACTATTATTATGAACTGTCAGGATTTGGAAATATTTTGGTTAAAGATGACTTCTTTCTGCTGTTAGAGTACACGCATGGTATTTCAATGAGAAATTAAAAACGAATTTTGTAGGATATCAAGTTATCAAAACTGAAAATGAACTTTAAATAAACAAAAACCTTGAATCCTGACCATCACATGAATTTTTACGGCCTTATATTTCTATTTTCTAAAGTTTTACCCTAAATTTGATTTTACCTTCTCATTTTCACAGTTCTTGGAAGACACAATAGTAAATGTTCAAACTCACATAAAATAATCTAGGTATCTGAAGTATATTATATAGTTATAATCTAGATTTGAACATGTTTGGTGTTGCAGCCAATTGTATTAGAACACTCACGTCAAACAATCCCCATTTATCTAGTAAGTTAGTAACCATTTTCAACATGAACAACAAATGAACAATTTCTTATAAAAGTGCTACCAGTCTACATTTTCTGATTTATATCACCAGGAAATACACAAACAACATAATGAATAAAGTAGACAATATACAACTTTACCAGGAAAGAAAAGGAAATGCCACATCAGGACACAAAAGTCATGGATATTTCTCACTCGTATACTTAGGATATTCTTGTAAACATATACAGAAACAATGTAACTGTACACTTAGAGCCGTTTTATATGTAACTCAGAAGGAACTCTCATTCCAGCAGCAAATCTTTACTGAACACTGAATAAGGGACCAAGAAAGATGTCCACGAACCTGCTCAATGTAATCACACGGGGCCTTAAAAGTGGAATAGGGAGGTCAAAGTGAGAGGGAGGTGGCTAAAGAAGAATGGTCAGAGAGATGCAATCTTGCTGGCTTTGAAGATGCAATGAAAGGGGGTCAAAAGCCAAGGAATGTGGGTGGCTTCTAGAAACTGGAAAAGGCAAAAAAATGAACTCTTTCTCTAGAACCTCCAGAAAGATAGGCAGCCCAAGTCCCTTTGATTTTTTTGCCCAGTGCAATATGGGTTGGACTTCTAATCGACAGAGCTGTCAAATAATAAATTTGTGTTGCTTTAAGCCACTAAGTTTGCAGTAACTTTTTACAGCAGCAATGGAAAACTAAAACAAGCACTCACTAAGTACCAGACATAATGCCAGGCATTACGGTGATGAAGAAAATAGGTGTGAGCTTGAAAATTTCGTCAGAGGGGTGCTAAGAACTCAATTGTGTCTCTCTCGAAAATTTGTATGTGGAAGCCCTAATCCGCAATGTGATGATAATTGGAGATGGGGCCTATGTGAGGTCATCAGGTTTAAATGAGATCGTGAAGTTGGGCCCTCATGATGAGGTCAGTGCCCTTATAAAAGGAGTCACCAGAGAGCTTGCTTTCTCTTTTTCTCTGCCATGCGAGGACACAGCAAGATGCAGCCATCTGTAAGACAATAAGAGGGCCCTCACCAGAACCTGACCGTCCTGGTACTCTCATCCTGGACTTCTAGCCTCCAGAACTGGGAGAAAATAAACTTTGGTTGTTCAAGTAACCCAGTTTATGGCATTTTGTTTTGGCAGCCCAAGTTATGCCAGATTTTTCAGTCAAATATTGGAAAAGGGACACTAAAATTGGTGCCAGAAATTGAACTCAGTAACTTTATCATCGCACAGGTCATGGCAAACTCAACAGCCAGGAAATTACTCTGCTATCTCATGCTGGAAATTGCTACTCTAAAAGACAGGACTGAAGAAAGTTCAACCTGATTACTCATCAAAACACTGGGGCATCAACTGTGGGGGAAAACAGATCAGCACGACTCATTTCTTGGACTGCAGTCCCAGCAAGGATGAAATAAGCGTTAGTGACAAAGGTGTAATTTTTCTATGAAGATAACAAAACCAAAGTGAAGACTCTCTTTTGTTCATACTTCTACTGATGGCCACAACACTATTTAGCTAAGGGCACTGGATGGAATAAGTGGTCTTTCACTAAAACTGGATTATGAACAAAGGTTTTACATAGCCTCAACACTGTTGGTCATTTTCAAACACTCCTGATGCAGCCCTTTAGGACAATTTGGCAATATCTAAGAGAACTAAATATAATGCACTTTTAGAACCAGGAAATTCCATTACAAAGAATTCATCTTACAGATATACGCAACATACTCATGGAAGCATGTAAGCAAGTTCACTCAATGCAACATTGTTTATGGTAGTAAAGACCCGGAAACAATGTTCACTCAATGCAACATTGTTTACGGTAGTAAAAACCTGGAAACAATTCAAATGTCCATCACCAGGGAACTGGTTAAATAAATTACAAAATATTACGCAGTCTTAAGGGAGAAGAGGGTAGCTTTCAATTTCTGACATAGGCAGATGCCTAAGTCTTATTAAGTGAATAAAGGCTAGCGGTGAGACAAAATGTTTCCAGTTGTGTGTTTTAAAAGAAAACTATATATGTGTTTGCAAATTCATAGAAACGTTTTGGAAGAATACACAAATAATCCTCTATGACTGCTTCCAGGAAGAATGACTGTGGGTAGTTATGAAACTTTCACTTTTCATTTTATTACATGCTAAGTAGCTTGAAAATTTTTTTCAACAATGATCATGTATTCTATAGTCTTTAATTCAATTACAGAATTGAAAAGATTTTAAAAAGGAAAATTTTAACTTGATGACTGTTTTACAAATAAAACTACAGAAATATTTTTCTTTATGTTAGTAGCAGTGTTTAGCAGTGCAGAAAGAAAACAGAGTTTCGAGAGTCAGATCTTTATTAGAGTCCACACCCTGCCACTCCCTTCCTGCATGTCCTAGGGCAAGGAGTTTAACCACACTCAGCCTGCATTTCTTTCTTTAATAGAGATCAATCAATACCCACATCCTACTGGGTCTGTACGAGATAAAATGAGAGAACAAATAAAAAACACTTGATAAAGTGTTCAGTGAAACACTAAACTGTTTTTATTACAAAAAATGTTACTGGTTGACATCCTTAACTAGAGTCACTTCCACCTACGACCGTAGGAAAAGAAACTCTATGAAGGCAGGGCCTGTAGCCCCCTCACAGCTGTGTTCTGAGTACCTAACACAGAAAGCATTCAGACATGTATTGAACGAGTGAGCCAAGAGTGCCAAGTGTAGGAACAGGCACCCAGTAAAGCACGCAGCAAATGCTGGCTCAAATAACAATGTTCCTGACTTTGACCACTTTTGGCATGTACGACTCTCGAGTGTTACCAAAGATTAATTACCCATCTCAATTCCCCACCAAGGAATTAGGGTAAAGGTAGAAAGGACCAACCGTGGGGGGAGGGGAGTGGAGTCCCTCTTGCCAGTGACCTGATTTTAACTGAAATAACTAAGTGTCTCAGAGGAAAAGTGGACTGAAGAAAGATGTTAGCAAAAAATACACAAATGAGTTCTTTTCAAAAGTTAGACTCATGAAGTAGTTACTACTGAGTAAACATATATGGGAGGCACAATATGATCTGACCAGTGTGAATTCCTAACAGTATGTCTTGGAAGCAAATATATACTTTGGCCTATATAAAACTGTCACGATCTTATAGATTTTTAATAGATGCTTTTGGGGGTACATGTTTAAAGAAATTTCTTAATAGCGACTTACTTAAGCTTCTATAATATTTAATTAATTTAAATAATGCCACAATTTCAAATATAAGTTCTTTGAGCATATCATAAATGGTATGTTGGAGAAGTAATATATCCCAGTAGTCAGCAGGAAAGTAGATTATCCGAGGCACCGTTTTACAACTCTGGTTCAGAGATACCATGTTCTTAGAGAAGCCTTAGGTTGTCTAGACCTTTCATTGGTAACAGAGAGAATGAATGAATTGGCCTGTCCCGTTTAAAGTAAACGCACCTCCTTCCTTCAGACTACTAAAACGGTGGCCCTTCAATCTGCTGATATCTTGCGGATGTAAGAGCTATTTCCGGAGTAAATACTGCCTGCACACAGACACGCTCGCACTCTCTCTCTCTCACTTATTCAACATTTCCTGAGTGTGCATCGTGTCAAGCACTGCTTTAGGCACTAGGGTTACTTCACTGAACAAAACAAGGCTGCTGCCTTCATAGAGCTTATGTTCTTGCAGCAAGATAGCCAATAAAGTATACATTACAATAGAGTGCCAGTAATAAGTGTCACGAAGAAAAATTGAGTAGAGTAAGAAGACAGAGTGATGGAAGGAGATGTCGTTTTAGACAGTGTGGTCAGAAAATGGGTGACACAAGAACAGAGACCTTAACGAGGAGAGGGGATGAGACATGATGATGCCTGCAGAAGGGCGTTTCAAGCAGAGGAAGGAGCAAGAACAAAGGTCTTGTTGAAGCAAGAAGCAACGACCTCGGCGCTTGGAAGAACATCTGAAGGCTGTTGTGGCTGGAGCACAACACACAAGAAGGAAAGTGGCATCCGGGGCAGAGAGGTGGCCGGGGGCCAGGTCCCAGATCTTGCAGGGCCTTACAGGCCATGGTGAAAACTCCAGGTTTGATTCTTGAAGTGTGATGGGAAACCACCGAAGGTTTTCTGATGCTCTTTGCTTCCCTTCCTGCATGACCCCTAAGAGAGTGACATGACCAGACTACGGTTTTTAAAAGATCAATTTGGCTGCTCTGGGGAGAACAGACTCTATGCGGCAAATGTGGAAGCTAGGAGAGAGAGCGAAACAGAGGCTGTACGAGGGAGGCAGAAGCAGAGGTGGAAAGACAAGCTTGATCCAGGATACGATTCGGAAGTCAAGTTCACAGGTTATTGATAGATTGGGTATGAGATGTGAGAGAAAAAAGAGTCAAGGAATAGACCAAGATTTTGGACCTGAGCAATTTAGTAACAGATGGGAAATCAAGAGTTCAGTTCAGAACACGATGTATTTTTGATGTCGAAGTGGACATGTTGAGTAAGCAGTTGGATATATGAGTCTGGAGTTCAGGGAGAAACTGCAGATAGGATTTGGCAGTTCTCAGAATACATATGGTATTTTATGCCATGAGTCTGCATAAGATCATCTGGTGAGCACAAGTCAGAGGGAAGAAAAGGGGCACCCCAGTACTTCAGACTCATGGAGAAAAGAGGAATTCAGCAGAGGAGAAGGAGAAGTCATGGTCGGGGATTTAGAAGCAAAACCAAGAGTGTATGTCCTGGACGCCGTGTAAGAAAATAGTTCAATATGGGATGAGGACAAACGCTGGGCTGCTAAAAGATTAAGTAAGATGACTGAGAACTGAGCACTGATTTTGGCAATATGGAAGACCTCGGGTATCCTGACAAGAGCTATGGGGACAAGGACTGATTGGAGTGGGTTTAAAAGAGACCTAAATGAAGAGAGGGAGAGAGTCTGCGAGCACAGCAGTTCTCTGGAGCTGTCTGGCTATGGAGGAGCCCTCAGCAGGGGAACTCCCCTTGCTATTACCATTGCAGAGGAGAGCAGAGACGGAGGGGATGGAGCTCGGCCGGCTCCCTACACTTTGGCGTGCAAAGCCGCTCTAATTTTCGACCTGACCAGCTGGTAAGCCCGCCTCCTCCTCACTGTCAGATTGCCTTCTGTTCGTTTCAACAGTGCTGCTTCTGAACTGCACAACTGCTGAACCTCACGGCAGACCTGAATCCCTCAACATGAGGCTGCCATTCATTTCCCACCTACCTCACCTCTGCCCTTTCCGATTCTTGGTTCTGTTTTTCTCGTTTACTATTTTTTCTTGTCTCTTCTCGCTTCTCCATTTTTTCTGATGTCTGAGCAATAGAGTTGACCTTTTAGATACAACATCAGCGACCAAGAGGATGACTTCCCTTGCACACACAACCTGACCATAGTAGACACGCAAGAGTAATCTCTGAAATTATGGCTCTTCTCACCTGTGTTCAGCACTCGTTTTGAAGGCCTAAGGCCAGAGTCACTGATGGGTTATTTAGAACTTTAAAGATCTTCTGGAATTCTGAGGCTTCCATTAGGCTAGTCTCCAGAAGACTATCACATTAGTGAGTATTGTACGGCTTCATTCAGACAAATAGTAAATTCCTAAAATGCAGGAAGCACTTCTCACATTTCCTCATATCATCCATTCAACAGATATCATTGTAGGCTATATGATCAAGCAGTGTGAGAGATGCTGGAGTTGCTGAGAAGATGGATACAGCCACTCCTTTCACGGAGCATGTAATAGTCTAGGAGGGCATTTACTAAGAAAATAGACATAACGTGGTATGGTAAGTGCTTTCATAAGGGAATAAAGGATGCTCTGAAAGCACATGGAAAGAAAAGCTTATTCAAATTTGGGCATCATAGAAGCTTCTCCGAGAAAGTGATGTTAAAGTTGTAAAGGGCATGAGTTAGCCAGATTGGGACATTCTGGAGGAAGAATGTGCGCAGAGGCACAGAAGCAAGTGAGAGCAGAGCTTATCTGGGGACACTGACAAAAGTTAAGTATGGCTAGGGGCCAGCCCTGTGGCTGAGTGGTTAAGTTTGCGCCTTCTGTTTTAGTGACCCAGGGGTTTGCTGGTTTGGATCCTGGGTGCGGACATGGCACCGCTCATCACATCATTCTGAGGTGACGTACCACATAGCACAACCAGAAGGACCTGCAACTAGAATATACAACTATGTACTGGGGGCCTTTGGGGAGAAGAAGAAGAAGAAAAAGATTGGTAACAGATGTTAGCTCAGTTGCCAATCTTTAAAAAAAAAAGTTAAGTATGGCTAAGTGTATATGTGTGTATACTCTGGGGTGGGGGGGGCACACAAGGATGAGCAGAGATAAGGCTGGAGAGAAGGAAGGGCAGGTCATAAGACATGTTAAAGAATTTTGCCCATATCCTAGGATCTGTACCAAACTGTTACAGGTAGTTTTCCTTGGGGAGTAAGAATGGGTAGAGGTGGGAAGACTTCACTTCGTGACTTTAAATACTCCCACAATGTAAGACATTTACGTTTACAATGACATGCATTACGTCTGTAACTCAAATTTTTATTAAGCAAAAACAAGAAGGTTTCAAAAGATTACTCGAATTGCACTGTGGAGAAAAGGGACTGGAAGCGGGACAAGCCTAGAGGCAGGGAAAGCAGTTAGGCAGCTGCAGCAATAATTGGATGGCCTTAAGTAGGGTAATGGTAGTGGCTATTGGAAGAAGTAAGATATAGGGGCCAGGCCTGTGGCCGAGTGGTTAAGTTCACGTGCTCCGCTTCAGCGGCCCAGGGTTTCATCAGTTCAGATCCTGTGCGCGGACCTAGCACCACTCATCAAGCCACGCTGAGGTGGCGTCCACATAGCACAACCAGAGGGACCTACAAGTAGAATATACAAATATGTACTGGGGGGCTTTGGGGAGAAGAAGAAGGAAAAAAGAAGATTGGCAACAGATGTTATAGTTCAGGTGCCAATCTTTAAAAAAAACAGTAAGATATAATTAGAAAGTGAAATTGAAAGATGTGGGTGAGGGGTAAGGAAGAAGGAGGAGTTAAAGATGACAACTAGATTTCTGACATGGGCAAATGGGTGGATGGTAAATGGTGGCGTCTTTCATTAAATTTGGGAAAACAGGGCAGAATACAGGTATAGGGTGAGATGCATTTGGATTTGGTGTTATTAAGCTTGAAGCACCTAGAGAATTAAAAAATAATGGAATGAAAAGTTAATGCAGAGAATAGAATGGAATTAAAAGTTAATAGAGAAGTCTTGAATCTTTAACTCTGAAGAAAAAGATCTGAGTTAGACAAAGAAATATGGATATTCTCAGCATCTATATGGTAGCTTAAGTGCAGAGAAAGGATGAGATTGCCCAGGTACACGTAGAGAGTAAAAAGAAAAGGCTGGAACAGAAGCTGGAGGAAGGGCGATATCTAAAGCTGAATCTCTCAGAATGATCTGTGACGCACGTGCATCATAGTCTCCTGAGGAGTCTGATAAAAATGTACAATCCTTGGCTTCACCACCAACCTAATGAATCTGACACGCTGAGTGGCCTGGGAATCTGTATTTTGAGCAAGCACCCCAGATTATTTTTGTGCAAAGTCTTAGAACCGCTAATCTAGCAGATAAGTGTATGAAGAAGAGCACCCCCTGGAAAAAAAGTTTAAGAAGGAGCTGTGTTCTGCTCACCCTAAAGAAAAATGAGAATTTTGAGTCGCAGTAGCCAAGGAAAAGAGCATATCATCAAAGCACAGTGGGTTAGCGCAAAGTAAGCAGTCGATAAACATTTGTTCAATAAATATTTGGGAAGAGGATTTCAAGTTGTAATTTATGTCCCTATATTTCCAAGATCCTACAACTACTCTACAGTGTAAAGAAAGTTAATATATGGATAATTTATGAGAAGAAAACAAATACTGGGATATATCTAAAAAAATGGATTGAATGAGAATTACTTTGATGCCAATGTCTAGGACACACTGCAAAGGTTTAGCAGGTGCCTGGCAAGTTAGTAAATAATATCACAACCTCTCGGGTCCAGGTACATCCCTGAAGTGTGCTAACATAGAAACAGTGCTCTGTGACAAAAAGATGGGTGCAGTTTTGAAAAGCACTGAAATAAAGCTGTCAGCACAGTACCATATGGATGCCCTCTCCCAGATTAACCATATTACTTAACATCAGACCAAAATTAAACCACTCCTTCATGCAGAAGCTATTAAAGACCAATAGATAAAGATTTAGCCTGTTTTCCAACTAAATCTAAGAGCACTTCCTCAGGTTGTAGTGCTGAAATAGTCACTTAGGAAACAGTTCTTTGCCAAGGTTGCTAGGCTTCAGAGCATCAGTTTTGTCAGAAACCTCACTTGATCTGAGCATTTAAAAGGATCTGGGATCTCAAGACATTTGCACAATAGGAGGCAAAATGATTAAGTGACTCTCAAATTAATTCACACCTATTTGGGACCCTCCCTCCCCCAGCCACCCCCAATCTGAAGTTACCACAAAACAACCCGCAGAGGACAAGCAAATCGGAAAAGAGAAGACATTCATTTCATTATTCCCAGTTTTGCTTTTATTTTTCTTTCTCTACCTTCACTTGCAGGTGTTAGGTGAGAGGGCAAGCAAGCGCTTCAAACTTACTGAGTACAAAGTGCTCCCTTGCACGCTACTGCACATAAATACATCTTCACTTCGTCACCACTAAGTGCCATTCACTAGTTGTGTGACTCTGGGTGACTTTCTCATCTATGAGTCGTACCATAGATTCTTTAACAATTTTTTCCAAATCTAAAATTCTATGGTACTAAGGCTGGAGTAGAGGGGAAACAGTAACCAAGAAAACAGATGTTATAATGTTATAAGGAGTTGATAAAGATAATACTCTATTTACTTAAATATTTAGACCTCCACTTAGGAAGAAAGAGAATCTGCAGAGGCAATGAACCCAGCGCTAGAAGTACAACTTCTTGATTCAGTAAGTCTACAACAAATAAACTGGTAACATTTCAAGAGTTCATCTGTCAGCTGGTAATTTAGAACATGGAGCACAAATTTTTCCACAGAAATGATGCGATATATAGTAGTTAGGCTCTAAGGCTAATTCACAAAAATTTATTTAACTTTCAATGCAAGTCAATTGCTAGATACTTGATAAAAATAGAAAATAGATGCTGCCACACTAGTAATTAAGCAAAAAGAACAAATTAAATCAAAATGAAACAAAAAGCATTTATCTTGAAGACTATTCTTCATAATGAAGTCAACCCAAAGATCCATTGGCCAGAGGACACTGTCCACCCTCCTAGTAACTGGATTCTAATAGCCCCCTCCTCAAGTCCATGGACTCCAAGTTAAGGACCCTTGCTTAAATGATGCAAGAGGGTCTTACTAGTTTTCAGGTACAGGGACACCAGGGGTTCAGAAGTATGCCAAAGCCCAAAGCTGGGAGAAAAGTGCAGAGCTGGAGAGGAGAAGCTGAAGAGGGGCCTCTTCTTACATGTGTCCTGACCCCAGTGGGAAATGAACTTAGTGACTGGAGCATTCTCTCCACATTCCAGCTCCAGGATTCCCTGGACAACACTCCTGGGAGTTCAGTGGCAGCTCAGCAAACACAGAGCCTTAAAGACATGGAAAGCATGCTTCCTAGCTGGAGCAGGGATTCCGGGAAGGAACAACTCCTTGAGCTGCCATGCTGAGTCCTCGACACCTGCTCCTGACAGGAGCAGCCCCAGCTTTGACTCTGAGGAGGCTGCCTGGAGGAAGGGCCACTTGCTCTGACGAAGCCCCAGTTTAACTCCCCTACAGATCTAGGGCTTCCAATATATGTGCAAGTTCACAGGTCTGCAGTGTGTAACTTGTGGGTGCCTATCTTTATCATCTGCTAAGGCCTGAAATAGAAAATGAACGTTCTCTTCTGGGAGAGATGGCTTACTGTACTTAAAACTTTATAATGATTGAAAATGTCCCAATTTAAGTCTGTACTTTGGGCAATTCAGATTTTTAATTCATAAGTACTTCGCCACGTTCACTATGAAGAAACAATGACCTATTATATCTAATTTGGACAGGTTTAAATATCAGGCGAAGAGTTGCAGAAGGTATTTGCCACTCCAGTTTTCTAAGATCTGCTATTTCAGTTTGCCCTCAGCCGTTCCCTTGATATTAGGCAAATTTAAAACTGAAATCATACTTCCACTCTCACTCAGATATTATAACCAAAAATAAGTAGCAAGGAATTTGCTATGTTAGATAGGACATGGCATATATACTGAGCTTTTAATTAATTATGTTTCTGAACGTATGAATAGATCTGCAGTATAGCCAAATCCAGGTACCAAAGGAATCTTTCAATTCTTTAATAAGGATAGCCAAATGTGATACTTAATTACAATCTAATTGAGGTTTGGATTCTACTTGCATTCAAACTATTGCCAGGAAGGGCAGTATGGGTAATGGATGCACAGCTATCAGAGTGGAACTCAGAAGCTGACCATGGCATCTAGCTCTCTTACTTTATCTATACGTGCTGCTTTTTCCTCAGATTAAACCCACTTTTCTCTCCTTGCCTCTTATTGTTACACTGTAGTCACCAACTTTATTTCTTCTGGTACAACACTTTGTGGTTGCCTGAATTTAACACTGTAAATATTATGTAGCAAAGTACTGGAAAATTCACTAAAAAGGATAATTTAAAAAGGCATGCAGTATAAAAATCTTGCTTTCCTAACTTTAAGCTTAACTACCTACTGCAGGGGTGACTTGGCAGAGATCCAGAAGATTCTTCCAATTTCTCCCTTTCTGAGGCAAGTTACCAGCAACCTCTACCTTTCGTCACTAACACATATATACCCAATGTGCCAAAAGTAGGAATTTGTTATAAAACAAAACCCAAATCAGATTCTACTTGCCCATTGCAGTGTTCAGCATATAACACATTTCTACCAGCATTCAGTTTTCAGATGGGTTACTTTCTCAGCTGAGTGGCAGGACACCAAAAAGGGAAGGAGAAGTCAATGTCATAGGGTATAAATAGCCGTGACCAAAAACAATATTGCAGAAGAGCCGATAGGAGAAGGGCTCCCCAAATTGCAGCAGAAGGGACTTAAATCCACGTATCCCTTCATGAGGACCTCAGGGAAAATCACCATTAGGACCCAAAGGGTGGAAGCAACCAGAACTCACATAAGACTTGCAACCTTTTGTTAAAGAGATGAACTTGCAGTGTTTTCTAGGGTTTCTGAAACACACACAGTATCTTAAATCTCAGCTGGTAGGGCCACGGAAAGGAAATTTTTTCTAATGAAAGTTAGGTTTAGAGAAAACGCCACCCAATAGGAAGTCAGTATTTCCTCAGATGTACTGAAAACCACACACCAATACCAACGCTGACTTTTAAATTGTTGAACTCACTCATTACACTTGAGAGAAAATTTGCCACCACATGGCTAAACTAAACGCGAACCTCACTTTACACAAAAGTAAACCCTGCATTGTGTTCCTATCACCATTCATTACACACAGCCCCCAAATCCAGTAATTTCACACGACAATGTTAATACATTTGAGATCGGTGGGTGAAACGGGATGCGACACACCCTGCACTTTGTCAGGGTCTGCTGGACTTTGCAGGATTGCTCTCACGAGTTGGAAGTCCTTAAGTTTACCAAGATTCTGTAGCAGAACACACACACGCGGACTCTTCAGGCATCAGCAGCATTCACAAAATGCGATCATAAAGTTATGTAAGAAAAGCAGTCTCTCCTCGAAGGAATGAGAGCAGGCATACAAGAAGCCAGGAAATCGCACATCCTCCTTGCGGGGCTGGGTCACAGGAACTAGGTAATGAAACAGGGCGAAGTACACTGGGAAACGAACCAGGGCAGTTACAGCTGAAAAGATGCAGGCACCGCCGCCTGAGCAGCTTCAGCATCCCTCCGCAAGGAGAGTGTGTGTTGTCTCATGAGCCCCTTTGGACTGGGTCACGGTCCAAGCTGGGACCACTACAGCCTCACGCGAATTCCAGCACGTGCGAGAGGAGACGGGGGAAGTGGCATTAAATGACCCACTGCCCAGGGGCGCCGAAGCTGTCACCGCCATGGGACTCGCGCACGCCCCGGCGCTGCCACCTGCTTTCCACTTCCTGGGGAGGGCAGGTGACGCGTGGGCCCCGGAGGCACCAGGGGCAGGGATAATGAATCTGTGGTGTCACAGCCCGAGCACGAGCACATGTCCCCAGGGCCCGACCCCCCGCAGCCGGCGACCCTCCCCACGCGGCGCGCGGCCCCGGGGTGGAAGCCTGAGAACTTGCAGGCGGCCGAGGCCAGGGCCCGGACGCCAGTGGGGAGGGGGCGGTGCCGGGTCTGAGCGCCGGGGTCGCCCGGGCGCGGCGCGGGGACCGTGGGAACCGAGGCTGGGGGCGGGGCCGCCGGAGCCAAACAGCCGGGGGCCGTGCCGGGGATCCCCGGGGGCGAGGGCGGGGGCGGGCGCGGGCGGAGAGGGACGCCCTGGCCGCTACCTGCTGCTGGATCTTCCCGTCCTCTGTGACGACCCAGTGCGTGGTGGCGAAGGCCCCGCGAGCCGCCACGCTCAGCAACGCGGAAAGGCTGAGGAGCCAGCCTGGGCCGGAGCAGGGCGGCAGCTCGCACCGGCCGCGGACCCCTACTGCCGCCGCCATCTTGCCCCCCCGGCCGGGCCGCTCACACCGGAAGCGGAAGCGGGCCCCCGCCGCCCGCCATCTTGGGGAGGTCGGTGCTGCAGGAGGAGGAGCCGAGGGACGCTGCCCGCTGACGCCCGGCTTCTCAGCCTCGGTCTGGGCGGCTCGGCCAGCTCGGCCTCGGGTCGAGGACCGCGGTTTTGGTATTGTTTCCGTGAGCGCGACGCGATCTCGGAGCGTGGGGACCGGAGGGAGAGGAAGGGAGCGTTCTAGGTGGAGCCCGAGCCGCCGTGAGAAGGGCTCGGAGGGCCTGTCTAGTTTGGTTGAACGTCGGTTTTTGTTTTATTTTCTGGTTGTGTAAAATAGTTGGGAAGTAAAAGGCATGCCTTCGAAACACCTAAGGGAAGAGACGCGTTCTCTTTTTATTCTTGAGGTCTCACTGGTGGAAGCTTCCCAATTGGGAGGGTGGTTAGCGTGGGGCAGCGCTGTCCAGGCGAAATCCGCCAGCCGCGAGCCACGTGTGTAGTTGTCAGTGGTAAACAGAAGGAAATCAGTGACACACTTGGTTTAACCCTTTGTATACGATATAGTAGTAGTTCAGTTTGAGATCTGTGCACGTCTTTGAGATGTTTTATTTTTGTCCTGAGCCTTCGAAGGCGGGATGTCTTCCACATTTACAGCTCATCCGAAGCGGGCCCGGCCGGGTGTCAGGGCTTCCCGGTGGCTGCCCTGCTGGAGGCCTGGGCTGGACACCGGCCGCGTCGGACCTGCGCGCCCTCGCCCTTCCCCTCCCCGCCCGAGGCTGCCTTTTAACAGGAGGCGCCGCCGACCGGTCTGTGCGTTCAAGTTTGAGAAGCTCTTCGCCCCAGTGAACCCACGCGCAGGCGGAGCGCCTGGCTGGCCTCTGGCTTTTAGTTAGATGTGTCGTTTTAGGTCTTTCCGGGCTGCCTTGTAGCTTTGTGTGTCAATTTTTATTTAAGCTCATTATGCTTTTGGTTTTCTCTTTGGGAAAAGGAGGATGAGAATTTTGACCACTTCCCTACGCTGGTGTATTGCTGGAAAACAAAAATAATTGGCAAGTGTTAAACACTACTTCCTGATGTGGTAGCAGTGACCCCAGCATTGGTTGGTTTTTCTTGCCGCTTTTCTTAGAGGACTGAAGTAATGCACATTCATTTCGTTAAAGAATGTATAGCAGGGCCGGTCTGGTGGTGTAGTGGTTAAGTTCATCCACTAGGCTTCCGTGGCCAGGGCTTCATTGTTTGGATCCAGGTCAAGAACCTACACACCACTTGTCAGCCATGCTGTGGTGGTGTCCCACATACAAAATAGAGGAAGATTGGCACAGATGTTAGCTCAGGGCCAATCTTCCTCACCAAGAAAAAAAAAAGTATGGCTTATTTGCGTTTTTCCTAGTATTCTGCTAGGATCTGGGTATGGAAATTTGACCACTGAGCAATCTGCAATATAGTGGGATGCTGGCAGGTTAACAACTGAAATATAGGATAATTGGGGTGTATAAGGGCGCATGTGTAGGAGAGCAACCAACCAGGTGAAAGGCTTGGAGCAAGGTGCCGATTCAGGCAGAATAAGCAATAAATGTGTAAAGGTGAAATTGGTGGCAGTTCATAAGGGTTTCATGTATGTCATACCAAGGAGTTCAAACAAAGACAAACAGGAAGTGTTCCAAAGTTTTGAAATAGAGAAGTGGCAAGTGATGGAGTCCCCTTGTTCTCAGCATCTTATTTTAAGGCATAGAAGTCCACTCTCTTACCTGGGGATAAAGCTGCTGAATAATGGCAGTCATCATCATCTAACGTTTGTTGAAAGTTTAATACGTACTGGGCACTGTGCACTCATAGTTCCTGTTAAGCTTTGTGTACTCCTCAGGCGTAGCCTAGTTAAGTAATTTGGCCAACATCATATGGCTGGTAAGTGGCAGAGCTCGGCTTTGGACTCAGATCTACCTGACTCTAGAGCCTGAGCATGGATGAACGATGGTGAGGAGTTTGAGAGAAGCCCCAATATCACATATTTTGGCCTTCAGCGATTTCTTTGACACAAGTTAACCTGTAACGGGGCAGAATTATAGCTTTGACAGCTTTAATGTGCCATCCACCTCTGTTTTTCCTAGAAGGTAACCCTTCTCCTTTGGGATCCTGTATTCGTTTTCTATTCCTATGTAACAAATTACCACAAATTTAGCAGTTTAACACACGCTTATTATCCCACAGTTTCCATGGGTCAAGAATTGGGTGTGGTGTGGCTGCCTTCTCTGCTCAGTGTCTCCCATGCCTGATGAGAGGCTGCAGTCTCATTTGAGGCTTAGGGGCCTCTTCCAAGCTCCTTCAAGTTCTTGGCAGAATTCAGTTCTTTGCCATTGTAGGACTGAGGTCCCAGTTTTCTTGCTGGCTGCTGATTATGGCCATTCCCTCTCAACGTGGCAGTTGTTCCTTCAAGGCAAGCGGGAAAATCTCCGCTGCCTGAATCTCTCACTTCTTCCACCTCTGATCTTTAGGCCCAGATTTAAAGGGCTCATGTGACTAATGAGGTCCACCTGGATAATCTTGCCTTTGATTAACCCCGGATCAACTAAGGAGTAACCTTAAGGACATCTGCAAAAATTTCTTTTGCCACACGCCATGGTAAATCACAGGAACGATATCATATTCACATGTTCTGCCCACGCTCAAGGGAGGAGGTTTTATGAGGGCAAGGTTCCTTGGGGGTCATCTTAGAATTCTGCCTTCCACAGGTCCTGACTGCTGAGTTCCGCTCTCGTCTTTTAGTGAACTGCTTTAAGCATCACACGCTAACACTTGCAAGTTCTTTTGCTTCTCCTGTTCACTGCCTGAAATCCTTTCCTTGCTCTCCTTTTTCAAATCTTTTATTTAAGGTACAACTCAAATCCCAGTCTGTCAAGTTCTGTTTGCCTCCTCTGAATTCTGTAACACTAATGTGACCTTTAGTAACATGTTACTTTGTGATATTACTTTGTAAAGTTTGAACAGCTAAACTCTTGAGTAATTCTTTGTTCAATTAGTTAGACTGTTAGCATCTCATGGCAGGAAGCATTTCCATACAAATCTATTTTTATCTTCCATAAAGCTTCCATACTTAACGTGGTTAGTGTGTTGACTTAGTTTTCTTGCCCCTAGAAAGGTAGCTTTCCCATTTTACGTGAATAAAACAGTTAAAAATCCTAACCTAAATAAAATTGCTACTAATTTTCTAAATCCAGATAGCTGTTACTTGTTACCCTTCTTTTTTGTTGTTCTAAGACCTGATGCTTCTTTTTCCATTTTAATTACATGTTTTCTCTTTTAGATGCTTAGATAAAACCTTTAGAAATATAAGATGGTAGTTGACAAAACTGCTTATATCTCTAAATTATGATTGAATTCTTAGTTGAACAAATGATAGGAAAACCTGTAACATCTAATTTTGTCTTTCAACCATTAAGTATTTTAGCACATAGGTCCTTTAACTTATTTACTATCATTATAAATTATAGGAGTTTTTTATTGAGGTCACATTGGTTTATACCATTCTGTAAATTTCAGGTGTACATCATTACGTTTCGAGTTCTCTATAGACTGCATCGTGTTCACCACCAAACAGTTCCATCCGTCACCCTACATGTGTGCCCCTTTACCCCCTGCCCTTCTGTATCTGTGTGTATCTTCCACATATGAGTGAAATCATACGGTATTTGATAAATTATAGAATTTTTGAATCCAGGAATTGAACAATGATAAAATGATGTCTGGATTATTAATTTCCTTCCTTGGAAATTATTAATTTTAATTAATAACTTGCTATTTTATCTGAAAGTTGCAAAAGATCTCTATACTGTTTATTCCTTTAGAGAAAATACTTAAGATATAAATATCCCTGAGAGAGTTAGCACTCTGGTTTAAATTCTGTTAATTGATTATCTTTTACTTCCTAGTAAACAAAGC
Source organism: Equus asinus (assembly GCF_041296235.1). Classification (NCBI taxonomy): domain Eukaryota; kingdom Metazoa; phylum Chordata; class Mammalia; order Perissodactyla; family Equidae; genus Equus; species Equus asinus. The sequence goes on along the minus strand of NC_091806.1, from coordinate 8,811,553 downwards.
TAAATCTTAGTAGGCTTAAATTTTAAGCTATAAAACATGATTTATTGTATTTCAGTTTGTTGGCTGGACCCAGCTGGTGGTTCTTCTGCTCCTCCTGCTGTTGGCTGGGGTCACTCATAATAAGGCTGCATTCAGCTGGGACCTCAGCTGGGGCCAGAATGTCCCTAAATGGCTCCACTCACATGTCTAGTGATTTAGTTGGAGTGGCTGAAATGGCTGGAGGTGGCTGGGCCTGTCAGTCAGGGTAGGTACAGGGGCCTCTTACATGGTGGCTCGGGGCTCCAAAAGAGTGAGAGTAGAAGCTTGAGGGCCAGGCCCAGACCTGGCAAAGTGTCACTTCTGCATTCTATTGGTCAAAGAAAAGTAATAAGTCTAGCCCAGATTCAAGGAGAGACGGAAATACTTATCTTGATAAGTGAAGCAGCGTTTTCGAGCGGGAATGGAGGGAATTACTGACAGCATGCTACGTGTATTAATTCCTTTAGAGCAGTTTTGCATTGATGCAGGTTGAGGCTGGATAGGGAGGGAGGCTGGTTTTTGCAGGAAGGCTGGCTGTACAGCTCTATCTCCCCAGCTGCTATATGCAAAGTGAGGAGCATTTTCAAAGGGGGAGCAGAGGATAAACATAGTAATCTTATTTGGAAATAGTTTGCCAAATAGATCAGGCAGTCTGAAGCCTGAGGACTACTATGGATGAGACCAAGTGTCCATTCAGCCCAGGATTCTCACAATGACACCAGGGCTGCTCTGAGGACAGCGTGATGGTCAGCCTCAAAAGAATTTTCCTGATACAGACTGACTGGCCATTAATTTATCCAGATGCTTGCAGTTGTTGATACATCTGGGGAGGACATTCTATGGAGTAATTGTATTGTGACTGTTCATTCTGTAAGTAGCTAAAGGTCATAACACCCACCCCCAGCTTTTTTTACTCCCTCATGTACACCCAAGTTCCAATATCCTGATTTTATGATTAAATCCAAGTTCATTCTATTCAAACCTTTTGTGAGTTTGTATTTTTTTTTTTTAATTTTACTCATCACTTTATAGCATGCAAAATTTTATGGGAATACCATTCTCTCTTATTTGCTCTTTTCTGTTCCTTTTCTACTTAGGTATTTCTTGAGGAATACAAACTGGAACTATATGTAGTATTCTATCTAGGCTTTGTCTCAGATCTTGTTTCTAATACCAACTCTTTATGATGACCAGAATTTCACTGGATTTTCCTGTTTGTGGTTGTACTTGTTTTAGGAAATAAATGTACAACTTCTAGGAATAAATATACAATTTCTTAGGTTTTTGATAAATTAGATTTCATTAGTCTTAGTTTCCATCCCACTTGCTAGAATTAAATCTCACTTGCTGTATTCTACCTATCCAGAACTGATTTGAGTTCCTCTCAGTTTCTAAAATTGGGGGATGGATAGTGAGCTGAGGGAGCACACCAGTGGATGGTCCTGTCCCCAACTTGGGAGGAAAGGCTTCCCAGGGAGAGTGGACTAGTCTGACCTGGAGGACCAATCAGCCAGAGGTGAATTGGGTGTGTGTGGGTGTGAACAATGATCTTCCAGACAGAGGAAACATGTGGCAGTATCAGAAAGAGCGTGGTGCTCTTTGAGTTACTGAAAGTAATTCACTGTCATAAAAGATGAGGAATATAGGAATTCTGGGTTTGAAATTAGGAAGCTATGAGCTTTTAGACAGCCCATTCTTTAGCACAGCCTTGCATTCCTAAAGCCAAGTGTTCTGCAGGTTTTTTTGCCTCCAATCTCAGATGCTTTTTCTTGAGATCTTCACTAGGCTGGCACCAAATCATCATCCAGGTCTTAGCTCTAGTTAATTCCTCAGAGACTTTTTCCAACAATTCTTTCTATGCCAGCTCTCTTAGACATCATTACATTAGAATGCATCAGTGTCCTCGTAACACTCACTACTCTCTGAAAGTAGATTTATCGGGCTCTGCGTAGAATGTACACTCCATGAGTTTGCATGTCTTGTTCACCACTATATATCCCCAGAGCCTAACACACCCCTTTGACTTACTCTTTATTGAAAGCTTACTATGTACAAGCACTATTTCAGATGCTTGTGGTTATCAGTGAGCAAAATGCATAAATCCTTACCTTTGTGGCATTTTAACATTACATTTTACCAAGGGGAGACAGAGAGTAAACAACATACAAGTAAATTATATACGTTAGAAATTGACGAATGCTGCAGAGAACGTACAGTAGGGTAAGTGGGACCTGGAATCGTGGCAGGGTAGAAAGGGGCACTGCAGTATTAAATAGGATTCCTCGAGAGGTGATCTGTGAGGATTTGAAGGAGATGGAGTTAGACAAGCAGATATAAGGGAAAGAGTGGCTAAAGGGAACCGCTAGTGCAAGGATTCTCTGGCGTGAGTGTGTCTTTGCCTAGCCTGCATGAAGCCAGCGGACTGGGGCAGAATGATGGAGGAAAAGAGTGGCAGCTGAGGGGAGAAATTAAAAGCCATGGCAATGTTTTTTATTTATTTTTTTTAAATGAGGAGCCATCGAACAGCTTCAAGTGGAGGTGTGGATGTCTGCTGCTGTTTCGAACAGGCTGTAGAGGGTCAAGTGTAACAGGGAGATCAATTAGAAGACTATTATGGAACTCCAGGCAAGAAGCGATGGACAGAGGAATTGTCGGTCCTCAGCATACAGATGGTATTAAAGCCACAGGACTGGATGTGATCACCAAGGGAACTTAGTTATCTTGTCTGATACATTTAAACTCTGGTTTTAGAACACTTCTAACCATCCTTGGTGCTACTTCAGGAAAACTTTTTATAATCAAGGCTGGTGGCCAAATTAAGAAGTTCCACTTTACATATTAACTTGAGGATGGAAATTATTCATTTCATAATGACTTGGCAAGTATCAGATGTTTTTCTTTGATAAAAAGAACCAAATCCTTTTTTCAGAAGAGTGTATTAGCTTCTAAAAATAAATCCAAAAGGATGAAGATTAAAGATAACTTACAAGACCGAACTCCTTGAAGGCAGAAAAATATCTTGTCTTTGTATTTTTATGGTCTGCCACACTGCTTGGCACATGAGAAGCAATCAGTAAATGTTTAATGAATATCCAAGAATTTTAAGTTATCATAATAACAACACATCAAGACACAAAACAAAATTACAAAAGGAAATTTATTTCAAAAGCATAAGGGAACATTTACAATTGAACAAGGTGATAAACAGGTGTCTTGCAAAAGAAAAAAAAAATCCATGGCATGAAGTTTTTCATTCAAATTTTTGAAGCAAAAATAACCTAAGGTGTGCACTATTGCCTTAGGAAAGGAAAAGGGAACAATGAGGTGGTAAAGGATGGAACACAGTCAACTCAGTATCAAACTTGAGAAAGTCAAGTCACTCCTGCTCAGCTTTGTGTTTACAAATATGCTTAAAAAAGAAAAGGAGGAAAAGTTACACTTAACGTTCAAAATGATATAACTGTAGTCCCAATACAGTTTCTGTACTTGAAATGGCTTTAGGCCACTGGCTGATCTGCCTCTGAGGTCCAGACTACCTGGTCACAGTTTTCAAATGGCAAATTCCATATTCCTATGTCTGTTCAGATTCCAAGGGAGCTTAGGTTCAGCTCATAATCTTCTGGAATGTTTAGAGATTATTGCCACCACTCCATAGTCAAGCTGACCAACTTCTTTTGCTCACTTGTATCATTCTAGTCTTTAAAAAATAGTTCTTCCATAAACATGTGCAGTAATTCTAACAAAGGGGTTTTGCTTTCTCCCAATGTAGAGGTAACAGTAATGACGACACCTGCATTGGAATCACAAACTATTCCTCAAAGAATATGTCAAACTACTAGAAAATGTCATTCAGGCATTAAATTGAATAGCAAACTTGGGGAGGGAAGATTAACTGTGGAACAAAAATATATGAAACATTCAAATGGCAGAGCAAAGGGCCTATGCTACTAAAAATGCCCATGACAATAACACTCCACAAACCCCCCATCTGTTGTTTTAACCTAAAGATTCTATTGACTAACTTATACAATAATTGATTAATAACCTGAGAAGTTAAAATCTTGAAAGTGGCAAAAGCAAACTGAGAGAGCATCCCTTACTTACTGGTACACCATGTTATCAAGTCACTTTTCCTGGGTTGCTCTGGATATTAAATCCCCAAATTCTAATTACTCTATCTCATCCTGTAGAAACCTATATGTACATCAGATTCAATATTTTGGCTGTATTTCTCCAACAGGGATCCAAATTTATATTTGAAAATGCAGCCTTTGTTTATTTTTAGTTTTAAATAACAATAATCATGTAAGTGCAACTGACTCAAAATCCTCACTACTGGGAAGAAAACCTAGAGAACAATAATGGATTCAGCCTCAAGAGGATCATCACCGTGTCAGACTACCCGTTCCTGGAATTTAAAAAAATGATTTGTGTAGTCAAGTTTCACAGCATGCATATATATATATACACACACACACACACATATGCGCTTATGTATGTATGTATATTATACATACACATTTCTATTCAAATAGTAAGATCCCATATTCAAAAGTTCCTATCACAACATACGGAGAAGAGTTAAGTAAGCAGTGCAAAGCAAATTACTTCCTCCTAAAAATGTAATGTCATTTCTACATTTTAAGAAAGCTGATAAGTATTTTGCTTTTATAACACTAGGTAGGAATGCTGCACCATTGCCTAGCAGCTTTATTAAAAAACAATGAAAATAAAATGTTAAGATTGACCATTACTCTTCCCCATATATTGGGCAAAAAAAAATAAGACGGGGAGAGGAAAATCAGTAACTTTTCAAAACTGATGATCTTTACCAGTTATCAGAAATGGACTGAGTTTCACTACATTTTAGACTTTAACAGCTCTCAATAACAAATTATCAAGATGTTTAAAAATAAAAGATTCACAATATGAAGTCTGAATTATGAGACTGCAAAAACAAGTCAAGATTGCGGACAAAGCATCCAAAAATATCGCTGTGGTTTTACCTTGGACACAACCATGGTCTGTTAGAAAAGTAGATCATACATACAAAGGTATAAAGAACATTAAGTTTTTAGCTGAAGGCAGCAGTCCTTTTAAAGGGACATCCCCGGCAATCCAATGAGTAGGAGAATTTAAGTATATTAAGCTCATGACAATGCTGAAGAGTGTGATGTCTTATTCAGTAGAGTCTTCCCCGACTACGATTTCCTCGTGCTCCCCAACCTCGGCCACCTCTACTTCCCCTGAAGGCTCCTCTCTGCTCTACGAAAAAGCGAACAAGGGTTTAGGTCTTGCTCAGGACTTCAGGGTACAGCAAACACAGAACTGTAGCTCGTAGCTCTGAATGTAGCAGTGGGCTCTATAAAACCGCACCAGTATTCTGCTAGTCCCTCTACAAAGTCCATCTGTGCATTAAACCAGGGCAACATACACACCAAAGCACGTATGGCAAGCTGCCAAATACACTCATAGGACGTACTCAATTAAATGTATCCCATTAACAAAGATGTTTCAAGGTGACAATTTTGTGATAACTGCATTTCTTAGCTCTTTATTTTGGTGCCTATCACTACCAAAGATAAATAATGCACCTATAAAAATTTCTCTTTTAACATGGAATTAACAGAAGAGCCACTGGGCTTCAGAAGTTAGTGCCATAAATGCAAAATATCTTAAACTGTAATGCTCAATTTTGAAAAATGAGGCTAGACTGAAAAACACTTTTCAAATGCAACCAACAGGCAATTTGTTTTGGTCACAATATTTCAAGCACCTGGACACATAAAAATGTAGATATAAATGCGGACAGCTTTTCTTAGTGCTTTATCAGCTGTGTGAGCTGCTCAGAACGCTGTCACAGAGCTGATACAGTGTTTGGATTACTCATGTAAATCAGACATCTTTTACTGAAAAGTCAAGTCACTTGTGTCACACGGTAGAATGAGTCTTTGATTCATTGGTTAGTCTCTTATAGCTCCAGAGAAATATTCCTCACAGGAGTCTTTCCAGTGAAGAAAATTGAGGTTATCAGCAAGGCTGGACTTTTTGTCATACATAAATGAATTCAGAGGCTCAAACTTCTAACTCCAGAGACCAGATCTTGGCACTGAACCTTCAGCTTCCTCACTGCAGGAATCTTGTTAGGAGCAATAAAAAGAACCTGATGTGGCCATTTTTGATCCATAATGTTGGAGGCTTGAAAAATTCCTATTGATTCCAGTATTGCAATCCATTTTTTGGCATTATGGCTACAAATATAGTTACCTTATTTGGGTGATATTTTGATGTCTCTTTTTTTCCCTCCAGAAACTCTGAGTTAGAAAACTAACTGGACCTTTCCCCTGCCTGGCCAGTATTGATCTGGGTAATAGAACTGGGATCTGATTTGAAGTCACCTCATGTCATGACACATTTTTCTAAGTTCATCAGTATACAGACCATTTAAATGAAATGATCACCCTTCATTACTCTAGTGAACACATTCAGAAAACCAGAGGTAGTCTGCGGGCAAGATGCTCCAGTGATAGATGCAGTAACCGCGGGTGCATCCAGGGAGTGCAGCAACCTTTACGTAGGCTCTAACTCCTGCATTTTTGACTGTTCAAGACCTGGGCCTCATCTATGCAGATGTCTGCACATTTGCCCCCTCCCTTACTCATTATAAAACCTTCATTTCTCAGTTAATTTAACATCAACACACTTAGCATCCTCTTAGATATCATTATTAGCAATAAGCTAACAAACTACTAAACTCTACCCTTTCAATTGTTTCTCAATCAATTTTAATATGAAGAACTAGCTTACCTTCAATTGTTCAGCTTATCTAATGAGTTTAGTAAATACACTGTATGAAGGTATTAGCCTATATTGGCTATTTCTTTTTGATCTGCAACTCATGCAGCCATTTCTACAGTACAGGGAATCTCCAAATTTTCTTCTTTTTGAAGGGCTCCAATCCTGATGGACCACTCTGCACTTTCATGATCTTTTCAGTGGTTTCAAGCTTACATCACTAACTTAAAAAACCACTGCTCCCAGTTAAAATTATACTTTAAAAATTGTTGTTAGGGGCTGGCCTGGTGGTTTAGCAGTTATGTTCACGTGCTCTGCTTTGGCATTCAGATCCTGGGTGCAGACTATGCACCGCTTGGCAAGCCATGCTGTGGCAGGTGTCCCACATATAAAGTAGAGGAAGATGGGCACAGATGTTAGCTCAGGGCTAGTCTTCCTCAAAAAAAGAAAAAAATTGTTTTTATATTCTAAAAGGCAAAGGGTGAAAGACACAAATAGACCTTCTCACTTGCAACAGACCCATTCACTGTAATATTACTACTACCTGTTTCTCTAATAAAGCAATAAATTTCCCAACCCTCAGTGTCCGTGACTTTTTTTTAAAAACCATCCAACCTGTCGTCCCTGGAAAAATAAAACATCAGCTTGGCTGACACAGAAAAGTGGAATTATGATGATTTTGCCAAACGCGGGTAATAAAATCTATGTCTTAAAGACTTTAAGAGCACAAAACATTTTTTCCCCACCAATTTTGAGGTCAGCACTGACATCCCAGAAAAAAACAACATGCTTCTTTCTGCCCGACACAGTGCCAGTTCTCTAAGAAATGGACATAAAGATGGTGGGAAAAATCTGGAGGAGAACAGGTCCACCCACTCTTATCTGGAGTGCCAAGAAGTGTTCTCAACTGAATGGGTGAAAGGCAAGAAAACTCTTCAAACTGTTACTGTGAGAACACCTATAACCTGATAACACTCAACTCCCAAATGTAAAAAAGTATTAGGAATTTTGCTCCTACTTCCCAAGAAGAATAATCAGAGTTTACTTTCCTTTGTAATTCAATTGATGATAAGCACCCCAATTACAAGGTTGACCTTCTAGGAATATTGCAGTACTCTTAACACCAGACACAAAAGACAATTAACAGGCATGCGTGTTTTGCCCTTCTGATACTTTGATGACTATGGAACAAGTGAAGTTGGGACTCCTTGATTTTCATCTTGACTAAAACAAATCACATAGAATCCCAAGACTCTGCATTTTCCCCTCTCCTTCCCACACATTATATCATCTGATTCTCACTACCAGGCAGGCACCGAATTTCACAGGGCAGAATCCTCATGGAAACTCAAGAGTAACTGACTTGCCAAAGGGAAAAGGAATATGGTTCTTTATGTATTGCCGTAGCTCTCGATTATTTTCATTTAAGTTGAATGAAGACAGTATCTGAGATAATAGTTAACGTTAAGAATGGTTCTGACAGACACCACATTAAATGATATAGTGGCAGATGACAGTGTGACTGATATTTGGTAAAATGATGTAACAGAATCCTTTCCATTTTCACACATATTCTTGCTGAGGAAGATTCGCCCTGAGCTAACATCTGTGCCAGTCTTCCTCTATTTTGTACGTGGGTCACCGCCATAGTGTGGGTGCTGATGAGTGGTGTCGGTCTGCACCTGGGAACCGAACCTGGGCTGCTGAAGTCGAGTGTGCTGAACTTAACCACTAGGCATGGGGCCAGCCCCCACAGATATTCTCATTTCAAGTATTTTTCCCCCTTACTTGAAGTTTTTAAGAGCTCTGTGTTATTCCTATTTTTAAGGTAAAAAAAGAGAGGCACATTTACATATTATTATATAAGTGAAATAATTCAGTGATCTTTCCTACACTAAAGTTGCCTCAGGGTCTGACTGGGGTAGAAGGGTTCATCTCACAATCTAAAATTGTTTTTCTATACTCTGTTTGCTCAGAGATTAGAGGAATTTAGTTATTGTAGAAGGAATTTACTTAATGTCACAATTATCTCACCTTGGAAACAATTACAGAGACTATATGCTTCAGAATGTACTATTTTTGTAACAATTACTGCAGAATTAATTCTGACTGGTAAGACCAATTAACAGCATATTTAGTTGCTATTGTTATTACACTTTGTCTTCTTAAGCAAGATTAAATGATATTTTCATCCATTCTTCTTTGAAAAGATCTGTGAGGATGGAAGTCAATGAGAAACGAACTTCACTTCTTATTCAACTGCCCTCGGCGGGAATGGACTAGGGAAGGCTCTCCTGGCACCAACGGCTACAGGTGATGGGACCACTGCACCCCGGGCAGTGGGGGAGACTGCAGTGGGACACGTCTTCCTTGCCAGATGAGGCTTTAACATCTGACTCCACTGCTATGACTTCTTTTGAACTAACACAGAAGAGGGGAGGACAAGCAGTAGACTGACAAGGTTGAAGAAGGATCATTAATAAATACCACATCTGCCAGAAGCTATATCCATCCCTGAGGGAGAATGCACAGACTGTCTTGCCTTGAAGCTAGAGCAGGAAAACCAGGAATGGATGGGTTCACGCCAACTTCCTTTTTTTTCTGTTGGCTCCTCTGAATACAAAAGGCATATTTTTCTTTTTTAAGTTCTTAGTGTTGCATGCTCAATTCAGTGTGTCCACACGGGTGGATGAGAAAGGAGTGGGATAAGTTGTTTTCCCAACAGTCCTAGGTGCTCATGCTAACTCAGAAAAATCACCCAAAAGAGGTACGATACTATAGATGATCAGCAATTAAAATCAAGTACAACACAATTCCTGCTTAATCTCTCATATTGCTTGTACCCAAACGGAAACGCTCACCATAATTAAAGTTGCCCAAATTGCTGCTATATTTCCCACTAGGAGGATTATAAATCTGCCTGGCATCCCTTTTTGGTCCTGCTGGAGACTTCTTGGGTGGTGAACCGGAAGTTGTATCTTCACTGGCTCTCTTTTGCCTATAGAGTAGAAAGAAAAGCAATAAAAAAAACATTCTATTATACCAGAGGTCATTAATAGACTTGTGATTTAGCATACTGGCTATAAAAGACATCCTAAATATGACAGTCACATCAGAAAAAAGGAAATAACGTTCTAACGTCATCAAATTAACTGAGCCTTAGTTATGCAGACCCTGTCAGAGGGCATTTACAAGGCTTTAAAATAATCTGGAATACATGGCTTCAAAGACTATATGCAAGTGACTCATTCTGTAAAACTTGTCAGAAAATCTAGTTATGCCACAGGAGTACAAACAAGCCTGAAAATTCCAGGGTTGTGTTCCCCCAGTTTATTTCATAAATACTGGAATTAGATTTTATATTTTAAGTCATGCTTCTAATACTCATATTTTAACATCTTAAGAATCATTTAACTAATAATGGCCCATTTTGTATAGTAAATGTAATATCTGAATTTGGATTTTCATATTTATAAATCATAAATATTAGAACACTTATTTTTTTTAAAGATTTTATTTTCCTTTTTCTCCCCAAAGCCCCTCGGTACATAGTTGTGCATTTTTAGCTGTGGGTCCTAGTTGTGGCATGTCAGACACCGCCTCAGCATAGCCTGATGAGCGGTGCCATGTCCGTGCCCAGAATTTGAACTGGTGAAACCCCAGGCCGCTGAAGCGGAGCGCATGAACTTAACCACTTGGCCACGGGGCTGGCCCTCCATAAATCCCTTTTATATATATATATATTTCTTACCCAATCTCGACCTTTTGTACAGGTTTCCAGGATAATGTTACTGTGCTCTTATAAGAAGGAGGAATGTGGAAGAGATCCTGAAGAGACAAAATCAGACAAGATTTCTAATATATTTGGTGGTATGGGAAGTCTAACCAGGGTAGAAAACAGGGAGACACATCTTAAAGATTAATTTTAGGAGAAGCTGCTTTAATTTATCCTTCTTGCTCTGGTGGTGACAAAAATAAGGAGCTAAAAAAAGCTGCAAGAGAAAAGTTAACAGGGACAATTTTGTTTACAAATTGCATCTCTTACCTCATTAATGTCATTCTGAACCCTTCACTTAGGAAACGGCACCTAAGTTTTTTCTAAATGTCATTTCAAGTTCCAGGATAAAATGTCAATATTTATCAACTTTAATAAACAAAGTCAACAAATAAATCTTTCTCTTGCATAGATGCCGTCACCACACTTTAAGCACACTTACAGGTGCTTTCAGGAAAATACAGTGTGTCATCTGCATTTGCTTTCGCAGATTTTTGAGTGGTTCAAAATAAGAACAAAACTAAAGGCCTGGCTAATCATGTTTTTCTTCCCCTTAAATATCTAACCTCATCCCTCAATGTCTCACCGTTCCTTTCTCTGAAAAGCTTCCCTCTCTGTTCTGATAAAAAAGAATTATTCCATGGGATTCTACCAGATTAGTGTTAAGGTATAACCACTAGTCCCAATTTTGTTACTGACAGGCTTTGTGTTCTAGGTGTTACAAATATCATTTCTTTCTCCTATCTGGCTGCAGTACTGTTAACCTGTAGTAACAAATGATGGCTACTTCGTTGTGATTCTTTTGTTCTCTCAAGTTATTAGTTTTTTATTTAGGCTAGTAGATACTTGGGGAAGGAAAACAGAACTTAAGGGTATTTATGGCCTAATGGTAAGGCACACCACAGCCTAGAGTAACAGAAAGCTCTCAATTTATTACACAGACAAGTTAACAGAAAAGACCACAGGAAAACATTTCATGTGCCACATAGGACTGTCCATTCTAAGTGTAAGCAAAGCAGGATTTTATTGACGGTTCAAAAGGACCCAATAGCATTAAGTCTGAAATTTGAGTCTAAATATATCTGCTCCAATGCTTTGGGCCAGAGAATATTTGCATGCCTCCCTTTGTTTGCAGTATCTTCCATAATAACTTCTAAATAAATAAAACAACGTAACGTAAGATTTTATAATAGCTGCAGAGACTTCACTCAGTATCATAAAAAGCAGAAAGCTTTAAAAGGCCAAACTTTTAGAGTGCAATGGCATGTCCCCTTAAACAGTACCATCAGAGACCTAAAGACACATGGAAAATCTCTTGCACTAATTTTCTAGCTAGCTGGGAGGACTGGGTAAGAAACAAAGACTTACCTTGATTAAAACATTGATATTATTTGTTATTTTTAATGCAACAACTTTAATCTTGTTCTGCAAAAGAAAAACAAAATTAAATTAAAAGGCCAATACTTTTATGATGCATATTCCATTCCCATATAGAACTAGAGTAATTGTTTTTCTCTTTCAGAATCATTTCTACAGTTAGAGAATTCCTTGGTTTACATCTGTAGATAACGCTTACTTCTATTTCTTGACTCTAAACCACTGTAGAGATGGCAAAGAAAGCAAACAATCTTTATGTTCCCTTGACAAGTTAGAACATTTAAAGTGTTATCTACAATTTACCTGAAAAATGTGTAAGGGACAGATCATGTGCACATAGGAGTTGTTTTAAAAGAAATCAGTTTAAGTTATAGGAAGACACAACGAAAACTTAAAATATTTCATTAGGACCAAGATGAAGACTGATCAAAATAGGTGAGATCAGGAAAAACCAAAAAACCCCCAAACAAACACACAAATAGTTTGGTATAGAACTGGCAGGTTAATCTTTTTTTCTAATGTAAATTAATATTTGGGCTTCAAAACAGTGAAATTAAAAGCATCACAACCATCAATCAAATATTTAAACAAAATGTGCTGCTCATGAGACCCTAGTGAAAGGTTGGTATGTATCCAAGTTTGGTAACAAACTGTTCACAAACATCGAAAACATTTAAGACATTTCCACAATGATAAAAATATAACAGCAAATAACTAAATATGCAATCTTCTAACATATTATATCTTCAATATAGACTTGTATCACCAGTTCAAATAAAGTTGAATGTTACTTTTCAATGTATGAATTCAGTCTGAATATGTACTAAATGGTGGCTATTATAAAAATTTCCTTACAAGATGTGACCCAGCATTCTTACCTCTTCTGTTTTTAAGGCCTCGCCCGTTTTACCCTGGAGAGCCAAGCGAAGTTGTCTGATATAAACCTGCAGGCCCCGTGCAAAGTACTGCAGCCTAAATGAAGAAGTATCTGTTAATTAGCAAATCATCACTTCAACTTTGTTTTTAAACTCAAAGAATCTTGTGCTATAGCTAAATGATCTTTACCAATAAAGAGTCATTTTTTGACGTCATTTTTTTAAATTATCAATGCATGATCACAGGAGATACACAATAAGTAAAAGCAGTTTTCCTTTCGGAAAAATAGGATAAAGGAAATACTCAACCTGGCAAGAGAAAGACCTATAGCGCTGTGCTAAGCAGCTTGTGGAGTTAACCTGCAAGGCACGTTCTACCTCAGGGTGAAATGTGCAGGGGCCGTGGACTAGAATCAGGTGCCTGGTAACCAGTCTCCACTGGCCAACTGAAGGTCAAGTGACCTTAGACAAGTCACTTACTTTCCATTTGTTTATCTGCTAACAAGCCAGTGTTTGACCTGTTTGTACCCCCGGATCCAGTTAAAAATAAAAAATTGCAGCTTTGAGAATTTATTATAAATTCTAGAAGTAATCTCTTCCAGTTTGTTCCCAGGTAATATGTGAAGAAAGGAGGTACCATAACTCCATCCTGCTGACTTCATGGAATTCTGCTTGACAACTTGGCTTTTTTTTCATCTTTAATTTTTTTTTTTTTAAGATTTTATTTTTTTCCTTTTTCTCCCAAAGCCTCCAGTACATAGTTGTGTATTTTTTAGTTGTGGGTCCTTCTAGTTGTGGCATGTGGGATGCCGCCTCAGCATGGCTTGATGAGCTGTGCCATGTCCATGCCCAGGATTCGAACCAGTGAAACCCTGGGCTGCCGAAGCAGAGCGTGAGAACTTAACCACTCGGCCACGGGGCCGGCCCCCTGTAATTTCTTAAGTTGCCTTCTTCTGAGCAAATGCATCACCAAGTATTAAACCTCTGTCTTACCAAAGAGTAGAGGACAGTAACAGATGATACAGTGGCCAAGCATTTCAGAATTTAAGATGTGAATTTGTTAATGGAATGTTTCAGTACAAAGTGTCTTCATGAAAACTACTTATAGGCTTCTCCAGTGCTGCTCCTCTGGTAACACTATAATAGCAGCCGCAGTTTACTGAGTACCCACTATGTGCCAGGCACTGTGCTCCAAGCGTTCCACTCATTGTCTCATTTAATTCTCACAACTCTGTGAGGCAGGTACTATGATCATTTCAGAAGTGAGGAAAATCTGGAGCGGGGTGGTTAGAGGGGTTAGGGAAGCTGCCCAAGATCATAAAGCAAGTGGGGAGAGCCTGGGTCCATTTTTTAAAAAGTTCCTTCTCCTCCATGGATTTGTTATGCCACAGCTATCATATGTTTATATACATTCCTGGTCTGTGGATCTTCCATTCTGTTCCACCGGGGTGAGGCAGGGTGGAGAGAAAGAGCTTGTAAAAGGAAAACAAAACCCAGGGAGCTTCAAGACAGCCATCACCTTTGCCAAGGATTAGGCCACTTCGATCATACATCACCTGATTTTGAAATCTTTGAGCTTTTCTGCATTCAGTTTGGCTGTTAAGAAATCCGGAAGTTTTCGGCCCAGCTGGTGAAAGCTGTACAGCAAACATTCCACGTAACTGAACTGTAGCTTGGGTTCTTCATTACCAGCATTCTCCCCATTTTCTGCTTCTTCTGGAGGGAGAGGCATGTACTCCTAAGAGAAAATATAGAGATGTCTGCAATCTGTTCTAAATAATTAGAAACATACACTCAAGTAATTATAGCGCATGCTTCTAAGACCTGAAGCATTAAAAACTATCAAGGTGAGAAATTTAGAAAACTTAAAATACTTCATTCATAAGATATCTCTTTTACCTGTTGGATTAATGAGGTAGCCTGTCAACTCTCCAGATTAAGCTATGTTACAGCTGCTGCTACTACTAACGACAATGAAAGTAGCTAACATTTATTAGGCACTTACACAGATGAAGGAACTGAAGTTCTGAGAGCTTAGGTAACTCTCCTATGGTGAAAGGGTAAGCTGAAGAGTCAGGATTCAATCTATGTTTGACATCAACAGTTGATGCTCTTAACTACTACCACATTATGCTAACTCCAAAAATCTTTTCTGAATATTAGTCCATAGTTTAAGTATTTAGTCTCTTTACATTCAAAGTAATGCCACGGGCATTCAATATGTGTTACAACAGCCCAGTAGGTACGACAGGTCTGGAAGAGCACCAGATGTTGGATGACTCAATTCATGCTGCAGGCCTAACGTTGATCACTGTGTCACTCACACAACTGCTCACATCCAAAAGGAAATCACTTGGTAATGCTGAAAATGATTTTATTAGATGGCCTATTTTCTCTACAATTATGACTTAAATGACTTTATTTCCTGGTTGCTAAAGCTACTTGGCCTTGGGCAGCACCTAGATGGTGACCTGGAGCAAATGTAAAAAATATTTTGATGAAGGGAAAGCAGAAAGACCTACAATATAAATCCTGTATTATATTTTATGCCAAGCATCAACAACAGAAGAAATGCCAAAGATTAAAACAGATATTTTTTTGAAAAGTAGACAACATGTGGCCTGAGCAGCTAACAATACTTGCTAGAATTACTGTCTAATCTAAATTTCAAAAGCAAGTTCTCCATAACCCAGAAATTAATACTACACTATTAGACTTTGGGGCTATATACTGACTATGCCATAAGGAAAGAAAAGAGCTCTTACCAATAACTTATCAAACAGTTTCCTTAAATTTGTTTCTAGCTTTTCCATGTCACCACAAAATGAACTCATCTCTGCCAACAGTTTCAATACCTAAAAAACACAATTCACTGTTGTCATTTTTTTGAATGAGCAAGGGCTATAAAACAAGAATGATTCTAGTTAAGTATTTAAGACTGCTTATTTTTCAATTATGCTTTTATGGAATCATAATGTTTGAACTGGAAAAAGAATTTAGAGATGCAGCCCTATATTTGAGGAAACGGAAGGTCAGGGCGATTGTGTGACCTGGCAAAGTCACAATGTATGTGAGTGGCAGGGCAGACCCTAAAACCCAGATCTCACAACTCACTATGTCTGTGACAAGTAAGGAGAAGAATGCACACGACACTTTCTGCTAGAGGTTAATAATGTACTATGAAGACACACTGAGGAAGAACTCTTAATGGCAAAGAATTATTTACTAACACTTAGTGTGGGCCTCACTTGCTATTAACTTTAGTCTCTGGGTACTAACCCCAAGAACTGGTAATTGCCACTATTCTTGAGGCTCATCTCTGCTTTACTCAACCCCAGTCTGATAAGACAACCCCAGGACATTTGAAGCAAACTTCAAACCATAGTGTCAGTGCACATGAGACTCTTCTCTATCCCAAAGACCTATGAGGGAAATGGCACATGTTTCCATATTCCAGTTCAATTCAACAATCATTAAGTGCCATTCAGAATCGGCTCTGCTCTAGATTCTGGGGATACAGAGATGAATCAGGTTAAATGTGGAGTGAGAAACAAATGTAAAGTATCACATGTGCTGTGAAAACATATATAGTGTACATTGAGATACATATATATATGTACATATGTATGTACAGTTGAGATACAAAGGGGAGAGAGAACAGTCAGTTCTTTTGGAGAGGGGATAAAGGATATTTTGTGTTAATCCAGCTTAAATCTGACTCTGTAAGACAGAGAGATGAGAATTGTCATGAATTAAACACCTTATTTAAAAATATTAAGGCTACAGAGGTAGAGAGTGATAATAATGAAAACTACAGGCAGTGCTTTCCCACTGCAGCAAACTTTCATTGACTCCATAAAGCACTCCTATGTGACTGATCCTGGGGTAGAGTGCTAGCTACACCAGACCTTTACTCTCTTAGAGATCAGATCCAAGTTAGTGGTTTACATTTACGTTAAAATATGGGAATGCCTTTTCAGTGCTAAAAGCAGCAATTTTTTCTTACCTCCAACTGTATATCGAGACCTTCCACTGGGGTAGTCAAGGAACTCAGGTTAGGGAGAACCTGCTCACAGAAATAAGTCACAAATCTCGTGGAATGCACATTTTTCTGTAAAAATCCAAAGAACACTGAGTTGTCAAAAAAAGAAATATTCTCTCAAATATAATAGTAAAATGTCACTCAACAAATACTAACTGAGCACCTCAGCATCAAGTACTGTGGCGACAAATACAACATGGTGCATACCCCAGAGCACCCCAGAACCAACCCCAACAGACAGTAAGAAGTTGCTGCAAAGTAATCTGGAGCACTGAGGCATCTGTACAGCTTCGAACTCTTCCTTGATTCTCAGGTCATATTTGGGGGGAAATTTCAGTGCTGAATTTCAGGCTGTACATTTCTCAAAAAGGAGGGCTCCTTTAAACTGTGTTTTTCAAACTATGCTATTCACATCCCAGAAACCTCAAGGCCAGAGGAAGCACAAAGCCAGAGATAAAGAGCATATTTACCTAGAAATTTTCTGTTAGAAAATTTAAGAAAAAAAAGTTAAATTACTAAAGCAACTGTTTTAGAAACTTCAGCCAAACTAAAAAGCATGATACAAAGTTCTCAAGACTTTCTCAAAGTCCCTAAGCAAGACTTTAAAAAAACTTCTTGCCTGCTTTGGGCTCTAAGCAACCCCACGCAGGCCTCCATAAAGTAAATATTCACTCCATTGTGTTAATACTTTTATGCAAAGGTTTGAGGAGAATGCTCAACTGAATATCTACAGAAATAGAAACTCAGAGTAATCAAAGTCCCAGCTACGTAAAACAAAGGGCTCACAGAGAAGAGGGGTACCGCCTGCCGAGTGCACTGTAAGAGCCTGTCCACACAGTCGGGGTCCGAGGGATTGAAGGTCTGTTCCAGGTCTGCCTGTTCAGCCACCAACTCTACGAGCTGCTGTCTTCCACTCACTGTCTGTAAGCTTTTTAACCCAGACAGTATCTTCATGAACAGGACAAATTCTTCACCAGTCACATCTTCTAGGACCTGGAAAGAGACAGTTCAGCACAATAGTATCTTTATGATTTGAACGGGAAAGATCAATACTGAAACACTAGCAAATTTCAGTTACTAAAGTCAGTTTGCTATTAATGTTTCTGAAATACTGATGAGAAGACAACTTTTAGCTTCAGAGTAAAGCATGCATTCTTAAGGGGGAGCTATTCTGTCTCCATGGGGGCAAAATTTGGTTCTTGAAAATTTTACCCTTTTTTATGTATAAAGCACAGACATACATACAGTACATAAACAAAGATAGAGGATACCTGTGGCATTAAAATTTCATGAGAGAGCAGCTAAGGAAATAAGTGTCTACAAAAGCTGTTCAGGGGCTAATAGCAAAAAAAGACTGAGACATTCTGTAGTAAACTGTTAAATCAGCTTCAGTTCCCTATATTTAAAAGCAGCCTATTCACATTAATATGGGAATTGCATATAAAATAGGAGACCATGCAAGTCTTATTTTAAGCGCTCTGCATCAGCCTTTCTGTTCACTGACCAAAGCAGCAAGCAACCATGGCGTGCACCACCAGAGTGCTGGCTGGGGCTCAGGTGAAACACGCCGATACTCCCAGCTGGAGAGCTGCTCCTTTTTCTCGCACTGAAAAAATCTTATCAGTAAGGAAGTGAGTGGTGTATTAGAGACAATTGTGAATTTTCTTGAACATATTAAAAAAAGTACATTATTCCCAAACTTTGGCACTTTATGAGTAAAAAGCTAATTGTGACACACCCTGTGAATCTTGGCATCTGTAACTATGCTAGATGCTGGGAGCACAGACAAGTAAGCATGGTCTCTTGAGCTTACAGTGTCATGGGGTAGGACGAAAGAACAGTGCATTTCAATGTGATTTCATTTTCATTTTGAAGTGATCCAGAATACTATGGGAGAATATTCTAAAACTGAGGGAAGGGGTTGGAATTAGGCAAAATTTCCTGAAGGAAATGATTTGTACAGAGTCCTGAAGAACGCATAAATTTTCAGGATAACACCAGAAAGGATTTAAATGTGATCACATCCCTTTAAATTAACACCTTGATTCATCATAACCAGTGACTAAAGAGCAGAATACAATATAAAAAAAGCTTGAAGTTCTATGGTAGTTCTGTTGAGAGACATCATTTTATACACAAGCTAGACACAGCGCTGATGAATACTGCTAATTTCGAATATGTTCTTTTGCTTTAGAGAAGCTCTAGGAAATGATGACTGAAGCTTACCTTTTTAGACTCAGTTAGTATAAGTTCCTCTACTTCCTTTGTTAAGACTTCATCTGGTAAAGTCTTAAGTTTTGTAGAAAGGAATTTGATTGCTCGTTCTCTAACAATGTCCTCTCCTTGAAGTATCTGGCTGAACAAGCCACCTAAAGTCCCTAGAAAACAAGAGTTGTGTGTAGCAAGTCAATCCTATATTGTAACGAAGTTTTCAAATTTAACTCAATTTATAGTATTTCTTCTAAAGTGAGTTAATAAACATCCTGAGTATTTTTGATACTGGCTAAATTAGTTTGAAATTTCTATAGCCCTAACCACAAGAGTGATCACATGCTTTGTTCATGGATTCAGAATCAGCTTGAGCATGACTTTCCTTTTCTTACGTTAATAATAAATAAACCCAGGTATTTTGGAAGAATTTCTCTAATGTGGCAAAGGGAGTTTCCCACCAGATTTCTAATGGAAAAGTTTGGTCTGTTTTTGCAATTATTTCTGCTGGTTTTTTGAGTCACAAATATCTTGAGCTAAGCAGTTTTTTTAAGAACACTTAGAATTTTTATGAAATAGACCTCTGGGTGAATCCCAGACTTTATCCTTAATGAGTAATGCCGAGCTCCCCAATTTTTTAAGACATCAAACACAACTCAGAACAAGAAGTGGCCTTACCTTTTGCATCCATCTTAAATATACTTAACAGGGCATTGTTCACTAAGTTAAATTCTGCAGAGTCGTCTGGATAGAGAAAAAGTGGTATTATGTATAAAATAAATGAAACATATCATCGGCTTCATTTTCAAACCTAAGATTCAATGGTTTCTCAAAGATTACATTGAGAGGAGACATATAACTAAGAACTTCTCTCAAGTACCAAGAAAATACATCTTCCTTTTAAGGGTAGAGAACTTGATCTGGAATACCTGGAAAGCTTGTATGTTAAGATGGTACAATTAAGAAAATACAAGAAACTGGGGGCGGGGGGTGGGGGAATCATGATGCATCAAAATTCCCCAAAGAATCCAGTAATTATACCTTCATAGACAATTAAAAACATAACAAACAACACAAAGAATGAAATAATCACAAGTCATTAAGCTTCAAACTATTGAATGAGAAAAAGAATTTTAATTTCTATCAGAGGTAGTACCTTCAGCCAAAAAATAGCCAAAAACAGAGTCACTATTTCAGAGAGAACTTATATTTAGATAAAATGGTGATAATAAAATTCCTTACCTGTCTGCAAAAGCTGGGTTAGTATATCTGCCACTCGGGGGAGATTTTCTCCAGTGGCAAATTGAGGCAGCTCTTTAATTGCTTGCCGTCGAATCTGAATACGATTTCAAACAAAAATTAACCAACACTATCATCAACAAAAACAACCACCCCAACCTTTAAAGAAAACCAAAACCACAAAAAAACCATAATTAGGGGCAGAAGTCACAAAAATATAAAATGAGATTTCTAGCAGTTTTAGAAATAATTTGTTCCAATTTAATATTCAAGCTTCACAGAATAACTAAAACAAAATGTGGTGGAAAAGGACTTTAAACACAATTATCTGACTGGAGCAGACAGATTTGAGACTATAAACAATGGTTTATATACCGACTGTATACAACTGTTGGGTTTGACTACCTCTGGGCACATAATACGGTACAGTACGTTCTGAAGGGTAAGAAGGGCGACAGCGCAATGCTGTATCTAAGCATTTACTTTAGAACTTTCAGTACTGACTAGTTAATACAATGTTTATGAATATATTCTGCGTACTTAATTCCAAATTTGTGGCTTAGTTTAACAAAAATATACAGGAGTTATATCTAGCAAATTCTGCATAAAATGTTGGTGATCCACCAATTTCATTTGAAAAACCAGAAGCTAATAGTTGGAAATTCTTAGGAACCTGTATCAGTAGCGAGAAATGCCAACAGTTAATTCTGTTCCAAGGAAAAACGATTTCTTCTTATTCTAGTAATCACATACAATTATTACATAGATCAGTTATTATTCTGCTATGCAAAATATTCAGGGGCGTTAAAACTATATTTTATGATGTGATACTATTAGTATTTTAAATGTCTAAGCAAGCATAAACTGATTGAAAACAGTCTAATTTCATATGCACAATGTATAACAATTTAAGAAAAAGATGAGCCCCAAGCTGTTTTTAACTGGGTAACAGATAAGTAAAACAAAGTAATTTGTGATTCTGTGCATTTTTCACAGTTGAAAGGTGGTAAAAGAACTAAGAGATTTTCTCAACTGTAGATTTAAGCCCTAGCATGCCATCAAGCCAGACCATATTGCAGAATTCTATTGTGCACTGATATCACTGGTACATCAATTACATTAGCTACACACAGAAAGTGTCTGAAAATGGCAAGAAAAGCATCTGAAAGCTTAGGGAAAAGTGTCAATTATAAACTTACTGATACGTCTTCGTCCTCACAGAGGTCTAACTGTGCATTGATAGCAGAATCAGCCAATTCTGGAAAATGCTTAAAAAATTTCGGAATAAACTGAGCTGCTAATCTTTTTTCCTTGGTACCACCTTTCACACCATCCAATATCACTTGATAGGCATCTTTATGCTGAAAGAAAGAATAAAGCAGAAAAGAAACACAATTTTGAAGGATGGGAAGCAAAAACCAACTTGTTCAAAGTCTGCTTTAAATTAGTAAAATTTTACATCGGCTAAGAAATAGGGCTTATTCTTGGAGCTTTACTGCTTAAATTGGACACCTACCTTGCTACCATCTGCTCCCCCACTCCCCAGGCCTTATTTGTAAGTTGGAGAAGAGAGAAGGACAGCAATAATTTTAAGTGGAAAAAGCAAGTAAGTTTGTCGGTTTACCAACACTTCTTCATCCTACTGATTACTGACCCTAGCCTCGTGATTGTATCATGCTTAAAAATATTGTAATGAATATCATCCAGTTCTCAAAGAATTGTGTTACACGTACATAAATATATTTGTCTGTTGTCAATTAGCACCTTGAAGGAGGAGGAGAGAATACATTCCTGAAACTAAGCAATACCAGGAAGGTTAGGAAGCTTTATTTTGCCTCATATTTTAGGATATGAAAACAGTAATCCACTCTATATAGCCAGCCAATTTTGGATTAAGACAGATTCTAATGTCACATATTTAACTTTTTATCAGAATAATACATTCAAAGCTCATTTGTTTCCTTTTATTTATTTATTTATTTTTGTGAGGAAGATTGGCCCTGAGCTAACAGCTGTGTCAATCTTCCTCTATTTTGTATATGGGATGCTGCCACAGCATGGCCTGATGAGCCACGTGTAGGTCCATGCCCGAGATCTGATCCTGCAAAACCCAGGCTGCTGAAGTGGAGTGCGTGAACTTAACCACAATGCCACCACACCAGCCCCTAGATCTTTTAATGGTACAGATTTTAATATAATCTGCATAATTACTGGATTACTTTAAAAGTTCATATACTGCCAACCTATCTATCTAAAAAACATAAATTCTAAAAATTAGTTCTAAGAAATAAATTCCATCAACTGATTAATGACCACTCCTTTTACTATCTTAAACATAACACCAACTCCTAAATAACAGAAACTTCTGTGAATAAGGTCAGCTTCCTCCTGAAATGCAGACACAAAATCAGTCTTCAGGAATTATAACTTCAAAAGCATATTATATACTTTTTAGCGCAAAGGTTTGAAAAATCATAGCTGACTTCTCTACCACTTTACATTCCTGCGGTCTGCCTCATGGATTTTAGGAAGTCTGTCTGGAAGCTAAGTCTCGAACAATTCTGACATCCTTTTTGTAGAGTATTACAATTCAATTTCCTTTAACTCAAACTTAAAGCTTTACTTATAAACCCTTTTGAAGGCAGTCGTTACGGTGTCTAAAATTCAATGAAGAGTCCCTGCTTCAAACAACCCATCCCCCTGCCAAGAAAAAAAGCCTGGAATAGAATAAAAAGGAATCATTTGCAACACTCACTGAAAGCCTACTACGGACTGAGCAATGCCTTGAGTATGCACCACACAAGAATCCTGAGCTGGGTGGGACCACTATGCCTACTTTTCGGATGAGAAAACCGAGGCTCAGAGTTCAGGAGCAGATCCAGGACCTGAAAATCGTTCTGACGGGCTCTAAAGTCAAGATGTGAGCCCAATACGAAGCTTCTTTAACCGGAGTCTTTCAAACTATGTTCTGAGCTCTGAATTAACAAAGGAGGAGAGAAAGAAAAGCCTGCCAGACCTAGGACTGCCTAAAGTAAAATGAGCCCTAAATACAGGCTCCACACGGCATATAAGCTGTGATGCTGCATCCCAAACACGGCAAGCCCTTTGGAAAGTGATAACATTTTAATAGATTCAAGCTAGAAATAAAAGATTCTACCACTGGTAGGCATCAGTTTTATCAAGTAATTTCACAGACAGTTTTAGTAGACTTCAATTAATTATCCTTTATCTAATGCAAAATAAAATGACATTCTTCCTTGCCAGCTCTTTGAATGATGTCTTCTAACTATAGCATAGGGACAAGACATTTTACACAATCTCCTTAAAGTAGTAATTACTTCTGCTTTTCAAAGTAGGAAACAAGATATAAGTGATATCTTCAGTGATCACAGTGATTTAGTGACAGATAGGACTGTAACCACAATAAAATATTCTAAATATTACACAGCACTGCTTATTTTTCCTTTTTCAACACAGTTGTATATTTCAACTAAACAGATCTGTGATCCTAACAAGAAGCTTTAATTGTAAATACTTTTAATGCATTTCTAAGACTGTGTATTTGTGTATGCTTTTAATATCTAAATTAAGAAGCAAACTCTAAAGAAATCTCTTAAGATATTTTCAAGTAAAAAGTCAGCTACAATTTGATCCACATTCAGCAGATACATTCTAAAAGATTTGTGATTTGATTGTCAAAACACAACCAATATGCCTAAGTTGTCAGTGACGTGCCACGTAAAGCCATGTTTGGGTCCAAGATGCAGCCTTCAAGAAATAAAGCATTATTTTAGAAAAGAAAGGATATGGTTTCAACGAACATATTTCTCAAGAATGACATAAAAAGAAATGCATAAGGTAAGCTATATTATTACTTTCTTCCTCATACTCAATTAATAAATCTAGTTTACGTTTGACACTAAAGTAAGTTGTTACTATATATTTTTGAGGGATTATGAACTTGGTTGGTCTGTGAGTTTAGCTTAACCCTACAAAGAAAAGGTAGCAAATGAAGGGTGTTTCATGAACTATGAACACTCTTCCACCCTAAAGAGCCAAAATGTACTCCAGTGTAAGAGAACAGGAGAAATCAGAGTGTAGGCATCATCCTGATCTAATCTTACACCACCTAACTGCCACAGTCCCTTAACAGGTGTTTGGTATTTTTTTTTTTTCCAAACCTTAAAAAATCTTTGACTACATAATGTAAAATTCAGTATCTACATTTTAAAATTAGGGGCCAGCCAGGTGGCATAGTGGTTAAGTTTGGCACACTCTGCTACGGCAGCCCAGGTTCGTGGGTTTGGATCCTGGGCACAGACCTACACCACTCATCAAGCCACACTGTGGCGGCAACCCACATACAAAATAGAGGAAGACAGGCACAGATGTTAGCTCAGGGACAATGTTCCTCAAGCAAAAAGAGGAAGACTGGCAACAGATGTTAGCTTAGGGCCAATCTTCCTCACATAAATAAATAAATAAAATTAAGCAAGTTCACAAAAATTTGAAACAAAATTTAAAATAATGGTGGGCCATGGTTTGCTCTATTATGGCCAGTTGGGAGCCCTGGGCAGAGTGCAGTGGAAAAGGAGGTTGAAGGGGGTAAAGGCACATACTGCAGAGGAAGGAAATGTGGAGGAGGAACAGAGGCACACTGGGGGCTGGGGAGGTAGGCTGAGTATGTAGGGGCAACAGAGGAGCCACAAGACGAAAGACAACAGAGGACTAGAAGGTTCTGAGGTAGTACAAAGTGCTTCACTTAGAATTTATCACCTGCAGTTTGCCTATTAGGAAATACATGCTCATGGTTCATATCCGGGTGTGTGTATAAAGTAAAGTTCCCTTCTTCATTCTGAAGAGAGAATACTTGTAAACAGGTTTTGGTTATCTATCTATCTATATCTGCTCCTTCTTTGAATATATTTCTTCAACTCTGAGGAAGGAATGTCTACTTAAGGGCAAGGTACAGTTCAAGAAAAACTAAAAAATAAAGGGATTTAGCTTTTAACCTGAAGACTTTAAAATTTAGTTAAGGGAATAAAAAAGGTCCTCACATGAAATAAAGTGCAAACCTGAAGGACTATTAATAAATACATAGATGGTGCCAAGGAGTTCAAAAAGAGAAAGATCTGATCTGCTTAAGGGAAATGACCTGATGAAACCACAGCTGACCTGGGCTTCTCCTGATATATTTAGAGAGCACTACTCTGAAAGGAGTATTAACAACAGTGGAGAGGGCACTCCCCTCGTGGCAGCAAGGCGAGCAACCGCGGGACTCACTTCTTTGACAAAGGGTGAAAACCAAAACAAAAGGAGGAAGTTCTACATGAAGAAACTTACATATCGTCTCAGAAGTGGCCAGACAGGTATCTGGCAGGTAACTTAAGTCTCAACTGTAAATCTCCTAGTTAACATGAAAATCAGACTTTACTATATACTAAAAATGTAAACACTTTTTTCTCTCCTCAAAAAAATGTGAATGGCATCCCTTCCATTGCTTTTACTAGTTAAAATTCACAAGCAGTAGGCTGAAACCCACATCTTTTTTGGTGAGCAGTTTTAGTCATTTTCTCTGAAAAGGACGAAGTAGTCTACCATACAGCAGAAGTAGTAGGCATCTTGGTTTAGTCCAGCTTCAGTTCTCCCAGAATTCAGTTTGAGGCTGAACAAATCACTACACTTCCTTATGCAGGTCTTTTTGTCTTAAATAGTTGCTTGACAGCTGTCACTACAGTGTCATGAAAGTACTGATCTGCTGTCACCTACAGAGAATTATGCTAAAATTGTAGCACTCACCACCATGTTTGGTACACAGTAGGCACTCAGAAAAACACTGAATCACAGAAATCGTGAGCCCTCATTAAAGGTTGCACAAAAGGCCCCTTGTTGGTTTTTCACAAACTTCTGTCTCCTTAACACTCTTCCTAAGTTCATAGCAGATTTTTGCCTTGAGAAAGACATTTTTGACCTCTTGAGGGAGAGCTCTCCATATAATCTGGTATTTATCATTAAAGAGGACACAGAGAAATGAGAGCAACTCTCAATTATTCATACTATATACATATCCCAGTTTGGCTTCTATTTGCCCTAACACACTCTAAGCAGGTGGCTGCCTACCTTGTTTGCACTGCGGCTGGGGGTAGGGACTGCACTATGTATATGGTTTCAAAGTGTCCCCAGAAGATTCCTGAAACACCTCGGGAGAGCACCATCTACAAACTGACTGAAATCACTGTTCTAGCTTCTTTCCCATCCAGGTTGCTGACATGCAAGAAAGTCAATTTTGGGCAGAGCAGTTTGCTACAATCTTCAGCTCAGTTACAACGAATGAAAATATCTTCACTGCTAGTTCCTTCGAGGAATAATAGCAACAAACTCAGACTATGACTGACCAGTTTTTCCCACTTCGTCTTAATAGGCAGAAAATTTCTCCTTCACAACCGACCTCACACACACACTATACACAACTACGACGGACTGTCGGTATGTCTTTCTCACTGATAACGTCAAAATTCCCTACTGACACGGAAATCTGTAGGGAAGGAAAATCATCTGATCCTTGAAACTACTATATTCACAAGTATGCATTAAGCGAAAATAAGGCTCCAACATCAAAGCGTTTTTCATTCGGCTGAGAAAGATTCTACCCGAATGACACATGTCAAGAAAAGCGGGCGGGAGGGGTACCGCCACAGCTTTGCTAATGTTGTTAGACTCTGCGATCGTCCAGGGGATAGGTTAGCAGAAGCATCACATGAAGTTGTATAAACTAAAAAAATATGGCATAGGATTTCTAGCAACAGTGATCAAGATTACCTCTGGGAGAGCCTGGTTCATTTCCTAAGAAAACAGAGGCGCGCGCGCACCTCCCCCCCCCCCCCCCCATCAACTCAAGTTCAAAGTACTCCAGGACTTGAAAACTCACAAAGAATCAACGGTTTGGTACGGATAATTCAACAGTGCTGAAAGTGTGTCTGGGACAAATCCTGCAGGGAGCGCTTGCCAGACAACTCTACGGAAAGCTGCACTCTCCCCCTTCCCGTCCCCAACGCCACTGCACCGCCGTTTTATTTTCTTCACAACGCTTTTCACGGGGGAGGAAAAAAAGAACCCATCTTTCTCATGTATTTGCTTATCCCTAGTCTCTCTCTCTCGCTGTGCCTTCCGGGAGAGCACGAGTCTATCCTGAAACTCTAGCGCCCCGCACAGCGCCTGGTGCGCGGCAGGCGCTCAAAAAACGGACTCGATAATGAAATCGTGCGCCCCCGCTGCAGTCTGGCCGAGAGGGGCCCTCTTCTGGTTTATTACAAACTTCTGTCTCCGGAACACTCTGCCTAAACGAGTAGCAGATTTTTGCCCCGAGACAGACATTTCTGACCTCTTGGGAACTCGCAATCTAATCTTCCGAGGGACTCAGCTCCCCCGAAAAGGAGGAGAGAGACTTCAGAGGAATCGGGAGGGCAAGGCTGGCGGAGCCGGGAAACGCCACGGCGAGAACAGGCAGAGCAGCCCGGCACCGGGACCGCGCTCCCCGCGGGGAGGCCGGAGTCTACGCTCGCAGAGAAGGGCCCACCCGACGACCCAGCCGGGGCGGCCGGGAGCCCGCGGAGGGCGAGGCAGCAGCGCCCGCCCGGCCCCGGGAGCGCCTTCGAGAGGCCGCGGAGCGCCGGGCCCTGCAGGCCGCTCGGGGACTTACCTGGCCCACTTGCTCCGTGGCATCGGCCAGGATGCCATAGTTGCGGTAAAGCTCCTCCACGGTCGGCATGGTGAGCGACAAGCCCGTGGCCCGCTCCTGCTGTCGTCGTCGTCGCCGGCGCCACCGCCGCCTCTGAAGTTCTCCAAGCCTGCGACCCGCACTATTACGCCGCCAGCTGCCGCCAGCGCCGCCGCCAGTCACCGCGCACAGGGCGGCCCCGCCCCCCACGTCGACGTCGACGTGCGCGTCGGGAGCGGCCTCCGTTGACCGCCAAGGAGCCACCTGGGGCTTTGTCGCCCCCTAACGCCTGGAGGTGCAAAAAGCAGCCAGGAAGATTAAATTAGCTCACACTTTTTTTGAAGGCTTATGCCCGGCTAGGAGCTTTTGGTGGGGGGTGGAAAAATACAAAGATGACTGCGTTTCTGCTCTGAAGAGATCTCATGTTGGCCAGAAAAGTGAGTTTGCAGGGAGAGAAATAGAACGAGAGGTGGGAGTGCAAGCCATATGAGAAGTTGTAAACTCTATTTCCTCCTGACTCAAAGAAGGTAACGTAAATCTGTGGCAGCAGAGGGCAGTGGATCCAGTTTTTTTGGGTTTTTTTTTAGCAGAAAACATTCAAATCTCATTAAAAAAAAAAAACCAAACCTCTATGTCCACCAAGCTAAACAAGTCTAGGGGCAAAATTTGGTCCCCTTGAAAAGTTTATCTTTGCTTGCCGCCAGAGTAGTTAGGCCACTAGATTGTGTCTAATATCCAAGAGGGTAATAAATAAATGAAACCATATGAACTTACTGCTAAGAGTCTCTAAGATAAAAGTTTAGATGAAAAATATGGAAGTTGCAGAACAGCTATAAAAAAGATCACATTTATGTTGTGAAAATTAGTAAAGGGAAACCTCGCTTAAAATGGAGGCAGGAGGCTGGAAGGGTGAGCTCCGATGCATCGCCACTCCAGGTCAATTGCAGGAAAGACAGTCAATTAGACCCCAACAGAAGTCCTTAACAGGAAAGGATCTTAATTACAGGAAGAAAGGTACATTGCATCCCAAACAGAAATTGACTGCCCCAGCAAATCAGCCAATGAGAAACCATCACCACTCTGAACTCTTGCTTTTCTCCAATGGAATTTCGTTCAAAACAACCCCTTCCAACTTCCTCCTTTTTCTCCATAAAATAACGTTCCTTTCCATTGTTTGTTGGACTTGCCTATGGTCTGCCATAAGGTGCACATCCCAAATTGCAATTCTTTGGCTGTTCTCAAATAAACTCCTTTTACCGGTAAAATAACTGTTGTTTTTATTTTTAAGGTTGATGATGCAATAAAACACAAAAGCATACAAAACAAAGTTATGCATGTTGTAAAGGATGTTAAAATTGAGATTTCAAGATTGAAACATCAAGCCGTAATAGATGGTAAATTTCAAAACCAGATCCACTTGTGCAGAATATATGCAGGCAATGGTTACAAAACAGTTCCCTGGCTCTTGAACTCCTAGGTTAGATGAGGGATATTAAAAAGGATTAGGGAGTAGAAGGAGAAGAATTGGTGAAATTCTTTGGAGACAGATGCTGTGGTTGTGAGTAATTTGGGGCAATTGCTACCTCCTTCTCTCAAGCCTGGGACCGTTCTGAGGAGCCCGAAATGTAGTCAGAGCCTGTAGCTGGGAGACACAGGACTGGTGCCTGACACATGCCTTAAAATCTCGAGTTACCTTGTGGCAGCAGAGTGGAGCTGGCTATGTTGGGATCTACCTGCATTGCCAGATTTTGCTCGAGTGAAGATGTCAGAGTGATTCCCTTGTACCAGAGGTGACCACATAAAAGAGAGAGAGATTCTGGATCCTTTCTGAGTCCTGCTCCAGGGCGCTTCTGCCTGAGAGTGAGAAAGCCCCCATGGCAAGAGTCAGTGGCAGTAGAAACTGGGTGGAGACGAGAGCAGTACATTAGCACCTCATGGGAGTCACAGTTGGGGGTGACCTCTCAAGTTCCCACAGAATGGCCCATGTGAAAGACCTGGTCCCTACCAGACCAGAAAATGCCAATAGTGCTACTGCACAAGATTTTTCCAATGTACTAATTTCTCCTTTCTTCTCACATTCCCCCTCTCACAGCATATGCCCGGGAGGGGTCAGAAACTGCCTACCTAACTGTGGGGGATAAGGAGCAGGAAAGCAAGATGGGAAGCAGCTGGAGCAGAGAAGAAGATCTAATTGTAAATCAAGTTTGGGGTTCGGGTTCACTTGGACATTTTAATTTCTGAATTGAGGGCTAACTTTTAACTAACAGAGAGCAGAAAAGTCAGGGGTTGGCTGGAATTCTTCTCTAGGGCCTGAATGAGAGGACTCTACCTGAATAAATTCTAGAGATAGTGGAAGACAATAATAAAGGTATATTTTGATCACATCCCCCCAGTTAGATATTCAATGTAGTGTTGGGTATAAATGTAAAGAAGAGAAAGAGATCAAGGGCAGGAAGTGAGGCTGTTGGTTCAAAGGATCTTTGCTTTGGCTTAATGTTTTAAATCATAGCAATAAGTATGCTGATATGTACACATGATATATATTTATGTCTCTATATAATTTTATATACCTAAATTTTTAAACATAAATTTACAAAGAGGAAAAAGACTCAACCAGTGTTTTTCTGTTCTAAAAGATAGCGTGGAAATCAAAGAAACCTTAATTAAATTGGAGTTGGGAAGGCCTGTAGGGGGAGCTCTCATGCCCTACCACACAACTTCAATGACACCACACAGCAAGAGACTGACCTTCCAACTTGGACAGGGAGTAAAACTACTTTACTACCAAGGAAGACTTCTCTCTCCACCCAGCAACAGCCCAGCGAATGAGAAATGCCGCAGCTCAGCCAATCAGAAGCTGTTGCCACCCTGAAATATTACTTTCCCCCAATGGAGTTTCATTTAGAACAGCCCCTCCCTACTCCCCCTTTCTCTCTGTAAAGGCAGCTTCCCTCCTTTGTTTATTGGATGTGCCTATGGTTTGCCATAGCATGCATATCCTGAATTGCAATTTTTTGGGCTATTCCCAAATAAACTGGAGGTTTTCCAAGTCAACAATAGCTATTCATACAAGTTCTTTCAAACTTAATTCTTAACTAACTTGCCACGCATTTTCATCCAGCACTATTTCCTTCCTTCTCCATGCAGTCTGTTAGTTACCCACAATAATTAGGCTTGTGAACTCTTCTGGATTTCCTTATTCTTCTCTGACTCTCAGTCCTGGAGAACGCTTCAAGTCATTTTATCTTTTTCTCTGTTTCCAGCTGGTCGTCTATGTTAAGGGCCTACGATTGGTCCAAATAAATTGATTACAGTGTTGGTGTTGATGATGGTGGTGGTAATTGTAGGAGTCATTCTAATAATAACCAATGTGTATTGAGCAATGACAAAGTTCTGAGCACTTTATGTGAATTGATTCACAAAAGTTCTATGAGCTAGGAAATAATATCATCTCCATTGACAAATGAACAAACTGAGACACAGAGATGTGAACTAACCTGTCCAGTGTCCCTTAGCAGCCAAATAGCTGAATTGGGCTTTGAATCTCGGCAGCTGAATTCCAAAGCCAAGCTCTTTACTAGGAAAGCATATGGCTTCTCATTCCCAACCATTCCCTCCTCCTCCTCACTATATTCAGTCAATCACAAGTCTCAGTTCTATACTCTAAATCTATGACAATTTACCTCTTTCTCACCATTCCTTCTGCCCCATCTCAAGCTCCATCCCTTCACATTTAAGCAATGGCCACAGCTTCATGAATGGTTTTCTTGTCTCTGGTCTTGGTCAACTCTACTTCTTATTGAGCATCTTTTCATAATTTTGTCTTTTTCCTTTAATTAAGCAAGTTAACATAAGAATACAGTATCATTGTAACGCATTCAAATACTACCAAAAAATTTCATGTAAAAAGCAAAAGTTCCTCTTCACATCTCTCTTCCCCAGAAGTAGCTATGGCTACCAGTATGGTTTATATTCTTTTAGACCTTTATATATAATATATAGGTTTAAAAAAACATAAATAGTAGCAATATTGCACATTTTGTTCTGTAACTTGCTTTTATTACTTAACGATAGGTGTTGTAGATCTTTCCATGACAGTACATTAATGTACCATAGTTTATTTGTCCATTTCTTTTTGGAAATACAGGTAGTTTCCTATTTTTTATTGTTATAAACTCTGATAAGTGGGTGATTTTTTATTTCCTTCTTTGTTCTTTTCTATTTCGTCCAGCTTTTCTACAATGACTTCTGTAATTGTATATGTATTCTCTGTCCTTGCCATTGGATCTGTGAATGAATTCAGAGGCCATTTTGTCAAACTCTCCCTATTCCTACAAAGGTAAAATGAAGTCCCAGGAAAGAGAATTGGATTGGCTCAACTTAGGTCACATGTGTGCCTTGGTCCAATCAGTTAAGACCAAGAAAGCAAGGTAATACAAAGCAAACATGGCTGCTGGGGCCCTTGTGTACAGATGGAGGAAGTTGAGACTGTTCCCAGAGAAGGTAGAGGTGAGGAGGGTGTTTATCTCCTTTGGGCAAAGTTTCTATGGCATCCTCTATCAATGGGAATGTTTAATGGGTATCTGGATTCCATTCTATCAAGCTGCATGCCTGAGTCGAGGTTGTGTTTCAGCTCATCATTCAGCAAGTATTCGTTGAACCCCTCCTATGAGTCAGGCACTGTTTTACAGTTCAATCAAGCCAAGAAGGCATGAAACTTACATTCTGGGGTGGGGGGGCGGGTCTGAGGGACACAATAAAATACACAAACAAAATATATTTGGCTTACAAAACTGAAGCAATCACATCCATACGCAGTACAATCAGCCAATAGAAAGGTTTCATACGCTGACACTGTGGACATGATTCATGACACGGTCTGGAATTAGCCTTAGAGAGGCTAGAGAAATTTGGGAAGTCATCTGGTCTGGCACTTTCCTGGAAATCTGCAGTGAACATCTTTCCCCTTTATTGTTCCTCTAGACACTCAATTCTTTCTAACTTGTATTAAAGTTGTTTGCATACACCACCGCTTGATAATAAAACTTGGTGATCAGGAACTACTCATTAACATTCAATAAATGTTAAATATACGAAGAAATGAACTAGGAAATAAACTAATTCAAATTTTTGGGCCAGAATTTTATTCTAGTATGGCAAAAGCTCCTTTCGATTTCTTGGCAGTAGGAATTTTTTACTTTGTTTTTGTTTTTACCATTTTATTTCATTTTTAGGAATACTATTCTCTCTTTCTCCTTACCTCAACTCCCCCCATCTACCTAATAATCAGTGGCTTTTGCCCCTAGTATAACTGAGACATTTTGAGTGGTGTGACTATCTTTGAATCTATTTATTTTGTAATTTTGAAATTAAGTTTAATTCTCTATTAAATGTATGTTGAAAGGCTGAAAGGACCGCCCCCTCTCCTGCGTTACTTTATATGCTTTGTATTTTGGATCAGTCCGAGAGCCCACATTCTGAGAGCTTTTATTTTAATCCAATTTCCATCTTCCAAGGAGGCCTTTTTAAGTCTAGCAGAAAAAAGATCATGACGCTCTAGAAAAAACAGAGAAAGATTAAGGTCTAGCCGGGTCTTAATTGAACTAATGATGATAATCATAGCAAATATCCATTAAGTGTTTACTGTGAGCTTCATGGCACGTGTGTTACAGTAATAGCTAAGCCTTATGGAGTGGCTGCTATCTGCTAGCCTTCGTCCTAAATGCTTGACATGCTTTAACTCACAACAACCTTATGTAAGGCAGGTACCACATTATCCTCTTGTAAGAGATGGAGAAACCAAGGCACAGATAGGTTAAGTAGCTGCTCAGGCTCACACAGCTGGTGAGTAGAAGTTTAGGGGTTCGTATCCAGGCAATATGCCTCTGATGGTTACACCTAACTGCCTCTTGGTTAAGTGTATTTATTTCCTGGATGTGTTAAGTCATGTCTTGCAGGTCTTTATCAAGGCACTTTCAACCTCCTAATCCAATTTGAACCTTGTACCTACTTTACAAGGTTGTTGTGGTAAGTGCTCAGGATGCTGCCTGGACCACAGTAAGTGCTCAGTCAATGTTGGTTCCCTTCCCTTGTACCATTTTAAGATCTTATTCATTTATAGTTCAAGAATGAATGATCCTGGGTCATTGCAAGGTGCTCTCTGGAGGTCAATTTGCTCTCTCTGATTGTATCTCAAATATTGAAAACAGGGATGTATTAGTCTCCTGGGGCTGTCATAACGAGTTATCACAAACTTGATTGCTTAACACAACAGAGATTTATGCTCTTACAGTTTTGAGGTACAGAAGTCTGAAATCAAGGTGCCAGCAGGACTGCAGCCCCTCCGCAGACTCTGGGAGAGATTGTGTTCCTTGCCCCTTCCAACTTCTGGTTGGCATTCTTCGGCTTGGATTGCAACACTCCAATCTCTGCCCCTGTCTTTACTTGGCTTTCTGTTGTCTATCAAATCTCTCTTGTGTGTATCTTATAAGGACACTTGTCATTGGATTCAGGGCCCACCCAGATAATCCAAAGTGATCTCATCTCAAGATCCTTAACTTAATTACATCTATAGAGGTTTTCCAAAAAGGGTTTTCTAAATAAGGTAACATTCACAGGCTCTGGGGAATAGTTAGTTGACATATCATTTTGGGGACCACCATTCAACTCGCTATAAGGAGTTCAGAACAGACGCTTGGGAGTCAGACAGCTGTGGTTCTGGCTGTGGTGCTTACCGGATGAGTAAGAGATTCTCAAGTGATGGTTTGTAAAGGCGTTCTTTTCTTCCTGCAAATCAAGGGACAGTGCTTCCTCTTCTCTCTGTCCTAATGCTTGGAAGATGACAAACAAAGCTGACCCCCTTTCCCTAAGACTGCAGTGGATTTGTGTTAGTCAGGGTTCTCCAGAGGAACAAAACCAACAGAATATGTATAAGCATGCCTCGTTTATTGCGCTTTGCTTTACTGCATCTTGCAGATAGAGTGTTTTCTATAAATTGAAGGATCGTTGCAACTGTGTTGAGCAAGTCTATTGATCCTGAAGGCTCAGATTATGGTTAGCATTTTTTAATGATAAAATATTTTAAAATTAAGATATGTAAATTGATTTTTTAGACATAATGCTATTGCACACTTAATAGACTGTAGTATAGTATAAACATAGCTTTTTTGTATTGAGGTCATAATAGTTTATAATATTGTGAAATTTCAGTTGTACGTTATTATTTGTCAGTCACCATATAAATGTACCTCTTTACCCCTTATACCCACCCCCTAACCCCCTTCCCCTCTGGTAACCACTAATCTGTTCTCTTTATCCATGTGTTTTGTTTATCTTCCATATATGAGTGAAAACATATGGTGTTTGTCTTTCTCTGTCTGGCTTATTTCACTTAACGTAATACCCTCAAGGTCTACTCATGTTGTTACAAATGGGACAATTTTGCCTTTTTATGGCTGAGTAGTATTCCATTGTGTGTATGTATGTGTATATATATCTTTTTTATCCATTCATCAGTTGTTGGGCACTTGGGTTGCTTCCACAGCTTGGCTATTGTGAATAAAGCTTCAGTGAACATCGGGGTGCATAAGTCTCTTTGAATTGTTGATTTCAAGTTCTTTGGATAAATACCCAATAGTGGGATAGCTGGATCATATGGTATTTCTATTTTTAATTTTTTGAGAAATCTCCATTCTGTTTTCCACAGTGTCTGCACCAGTTTGCATTCCCCCCAGCAGTGTGTGAGAGTTCACTTTTCTCCACATCCTCTCCAACATTTGTTGTTTTTTGTCTTGGTGGTTATAGCCATTCTAATGGGTGTAAGGTGATATCTTAGCGTAGTTTTGATTTGCCTTTCCCTGAAGATTAGTGATGTTGAACATCTTTCATGTGCCTTCTGGCCATCAGTATATCTTCTTTGGAAAAATGTCTGCTCATATCCTCTGTCCGTTTTGTGATCGGGTTGTTTGCTTTTTTGTTGTTGAGTTATGTAAGTTCTTTATATATTTTGGAAATTAACCCCTTGTCAGATATATGATTTACAAATATTTTCTCCCAGTTGGTGAATTGTCTTTTAATTTTGTTCCTGGTTTCCTTTGCCTTGCAGAAGCTCTTTAGTCTGATGAAGTTCCATTTGGTTATTTTTTCTTTTGTTTTCCTTGTCCGGGTAGACATGGTATTCAAAAAGATCCTTCTAAGACTTATGTCAAAGAATGTACTGCCTATATTTTCTTCTAAGAGTTTTATGGTTTCATGTCTTACCTTCAAGTGTTTAATCCATTTTGAGTAATTTTTGTGTATGGCTAAAGATAATGGTCTACTTTCATTCTTTTTGCATGTGGTTGTCCAGTTTCCCAACACCACTTATTGAAGAGGCTTTCTTTTCTCCATTGTATGTTCTTAGCTCCTTTGTTGAAGATGAGCTGTCCTCAGATCTGTAGTTTCATTTCTGGCTTTCAATTTGGTTCCCTTGATCTGTGTGTCTGTTTTTGTACCAGTATCGTGCTGTTTTAATTACTATAGCTTTGTAGTATATTTTGAAGTCAGGGATTGTGATGCCTCCAGCTTTGTTATTTTTTCTCAGGATTGCTTTTGCTATGTGGGGTTTTTTGTTGCCCCATACAAATTTTAGGATTCTTTGTTCTATTTCTGAAAAGAATGTTATTGGGATTCTGATTGGGATGGCATTGAACCTGTAGACTGCTTTAGATGGTATAGACATTTTAACTGTTTATTCTTCCAATCCATGTGCATGGAATATCTTTCCATTTCTTTATGTTATCATCGACTTCTTTCAATAATGTCTTATAGTTTTCACTGTATGGGTCTTTCACCTACTTGGTTAAATTTATTCCTAGATATTTTATTCCTTTTGTTGCAATTATAAATAGGATTTATTCTTGAGTTCTCTTTCTGTTAGTTCATTATTAGAGTATAGAAATACAACTGATTTTTGTAAGTTGATTTTGTACCCTGCCACTTTGTGGTAGTTGTTGATTATTTCTAATGGTTTTCTGATGGATTCTTTAGGGTTTTCTATATATAGAATCATGTCTTTTTACAGTGATATAATTAGGAATTATATTGTCTTGTTTCACTTGTGTTTCCAGCTCCTTCCCCAGGTTTGGGAAGTTCTCAGCTATTATTTCTTTGAACAAGCTTTCTGCTTCATTTTCCTTCTCTTCTCCCCCTGAAATATCTGTAATCCTTATGTTGCATTTTCTAATTGAGTTGGCTATTTCTTGGAGAATTTCTTCATTTCTTTTTTATCTTAGTTCTCTCTCCTCCTCCATCTGAAGCATTTCTGTATTTCTGTCCTCCAGATTGCTAATTGTCTCCTCCATAAATCAGCTCTGTTATTCAGGGAATCTGGATTTTCCTTTATCTCATCCATTCTGCTTTTCATTTTCAACATTTCTGATTTTTTTTTTAGTTTCAATCTCTTTTGTGAAGAATTCCCTCTATTCATTAATTTTGTTCCTGATTTCGTTGAACTGTCTTTTCTGAGTTTTCTTGTCAATCATTGAGTTTCTTTATGATAGCTATTTTGAATTGTCTGTCATTTAGATTGTAAATTTCTGTGACTTCAGGATTAATTTCTGGGCACTTGCCATTTTCTTTCTGGTCTGGTGTGTTAGTATACTTCTTCATGCCATTTGATGGAGTTGACTTGTGCCCTTGCATTGTGGTAGTCTCTGGTCACAGATACCACCTGTTGCCACTGGGGGGCAGGCAGAGCTCTGTATTCTTAGCCTGCCGCTATCCCTGGCAGGTGTTCCTGTCCTTTGGAAGCTGTGCTGACAGGGCTTATCTGCCTTTGTCTACTGGACTGCTTTACACATGTAGGCATGCAGGCACTCTGGCGCGGGTCCCCTGTTCTGGCTGACTGGCCAAACTGGCATGCCAGGAGGGGCACATTCTTTCATGTGCATGGCCTCCAGCATTCCTGCTCTGCATTCACTTCCTGCCCTCCTGGGCTGGTCATCTTCGTGTGACCCTCCCCCCACCACCATTCCTCAGCCTCGCTAGTGGGGATTGTTCCCACAGGCTGGGAGGCAACTCTGAGAGTGAAGGTGTTTCCATGGAGGGCTGCCCTTCCCCGCTCTCCTCTCAGAGTGGCACACCAGCTGCTGTGCATTGTCTTGCGCCCTAGACCACTGCTGTTCAAGGAGGGAGAGGAGATAACCTTACATCCCTCCATTGCTTCCCAGGGGATCCAGCACCTCCACGTATGGTTGTGTGGATCTCTTACATGTCTATTGTGTTGTGTGAATGTCCTCTGTTGGTTTATGAATGTCCTTTTCATTGTATCTTAAGGGGAGAGACTAAGGGAAGAGCTCACTCCTCCATGATGCTGACGTCACTTCTAAACATAACTTTTATATGCACTCACTCCTCCATGATGCTGACGTCACTTCTAAACATAACTTTTATATGCACTGGGAAACCAAAAAATTCATGTGACTTGCATTATTGTGATATTTGCTTCATTGTAGTGGTCTGGAACTGAACCAGCAATATCTCTGAGGTATGCCTGTATACATATAGGAAGAGGTTTATTATAAGGAATTGGCTCATGAGATTATGGAGGCTGGGGCCCAGCAGGTGGAGACCCAGGAAAGCTGATGGTACAGTTCCAGCTTGAAGGCAGTCTGCTGCAGGATTTTTCTTACTCATGGGTGGGAAGATTGATCTTTTTGTTCTATTCAGGCCTTCAATTGATTGGATGAGGCCCACTCACATTCCAGAGGGCAATCTGCCTTATTCTACCTGTTAAAATGCTAACCTCATTCAGAAAAACCCTTGCAGAAACATCCAGAATAAATTTGACCAGATGTCTGGGCACTGCTTAACCTAGTCAAATTGACACGTAAAATTAACCATCATGGGGCTTAACTATCTGATTCTGCAAACATCGTATGAGGACCCACTGTATCACAAAGCCCAAGAACCCAGGCTGGGTTCCTAAGCACTAACCAGGAGTGAGATAACACCCACAGGAAAAGTTGAATTGTTTGTCTGAAAAGAAACTCCAGATGGATGATCTGCTGAGGAACAGCCCACTCCCTCCTACTGTCTACTGCCCTTTGGAACACAGTAGGCCCAGATGTCGCCCAATATGGTCCCAGCTACAGCAGAGCGGTTGGGAGAGAGAGACACCAGTAGTGGTTCATAGTGTTAGTTAACCACTAGCTAAGTAGTGGGGCCATCAAATTTTTACCCTTGTGACTTTGAGCAAGTTGCTAAACTGCTCCAAACCTCAGAGTTCCCATCTTAAAATGGGAATAATAATAATGCCATATCGTAGGGCTATTGTGAGGTTAAAATGGGAGCACGTTGCCCAGAGCCTGTCACAGAGTGGCTTCCTAATAATAACAATAATAGTAATAATTGCTACCATGTTTTGAGTGCTTCTCTGTGACATGCCTGTGTGCATCCCCACTTCAAAGATGATACAACTGAGGGTTAGGTTAAGACCAAGAGAGATTATGGCAGCAATCATTATTATTAAAGCTTCTTTGCCATTCACTCAGTTAATTTTACTCCTTCAACCTCCTTTTCTATCTGCAGAAAAGAGCAATTTCTACATTAATGTATTGTGAAGATTTAAAAGATACAAATTAAAAGTACATTGAGCATGACCAACTTGTTTTATTTTAAGGAATTTTGGCCCATGTTGAAGTTATTAACAGCTGGCATCACTTATTTCATGCTTTTGAAAAAGCCTTCAGTTGTAGAGCCACTTTGTTTTGCAATGTGCTTAAAGCTCTGGAAATTTGCTCTAGATTTCTTAACTAACTAGGGAGTTTGTAGAACTCAAGGGAATAACTGAGAATTCCTCTCTAAGCTAAAGAAAAATGTCTGAACTATGGCACAATGTGAAAAAGATTTTGTATGCACTTTATATGGTGCAAAATATTGTGTAATATAGTCCACTCTTCATCATCAGGACATTTAACAACTTGTGACTTAACAGTGACAAAGGCACAGTGGAGGCTGGGGCTGGTCCCACCTCCCTAGCATGGATTGATGGCCACCCTTGGGGTCTTTGGAGTAGAGAGCACGTGAGGGAGGGAGAGAAGTTGAGATGATGCAGCAGTTGCTGCTGATAATAATGGTAATGGCAACCACGAAAATGATAGCTAAGCTATTAAGCACCTTCTGTATGCATGGTAGCACTGTGCTAAGTGCTTTCCTTGTGGGATCTCCCTCTCTCCCTTCTGGTTTGTGAAGTGAAGGTTTAATTCTGTGCCATATCAGAGAAGCCAGGAGGTTACATAAATTTCCCAGGGTTGCTCAGCTTGATGGGTGATGGAAGTGGGATTTGAAGCTAGATCCATCTGACTTCAGAGCCCAAGCTCTTGGCTTCCACGGCTTTACGTCTTTTCTACTATCCTCCACTGCAGCAACCAACAGAAGCTGGTGAGAATGTTCTTCTCTCTGTTTGCTTTCCCTTCAAGGAGAATGAGCAGATTCTGTGCATCTCCATTCTCTCCATGTTCCCCATTCATTCATCAAAACAGCTAGCAAGTGCCTACCATGAGCAAAGTGATGTAGTTGGTATTGGCTTAATTTTATCCAGAGAAAGACAAGTGCCAGGGAGAATGACCCCAGAATTCATTCATGAACTCAACAGAAAAGAGACACTAAAAAAAGCTGTCAATGATTTTTATGTTTATTTCTTATTATCAATGTAATGGATCACTGAAGAAAATTTGAACAGCACAAAGAAGGAAATAAGTCTCTTACCATCCTACTGTCAGAGACAGCCTCTGTTAACCCTTTGGTATGTTTGCTGAAAATTTCTTTTCCCTATTTATATGTAAAAATACAAATTCTAATTTATATAAAACACTTTTAAATTTGTATTATGAGTACACAATTTTTAAACTTGTTTTTCACTTAAAAGAAATCAGGGACATTTCCTATATAATTAAATATTTATTTGAATACAATTTTTGAATGGCTGCATTGTATCCCATCATACTATAATTTATTTAATCATTCAACTATTATTAGGCATTTAGTTTGCTCCACTCTTTCACTATTCTGAAAATGCTTGATAAGCATCTTTGCACATAGATCTTGGATTACATCTCTGTTTATTTCCTTATGAGAGATTACTACAAGTGGGATTACTTAGGAGAACAGATATTCCCATTTTTCAGGCTTTTCGGTCATCCTGCCAAATTGCTCTTTAGAAAGTTTTTACCACTTTATAGTCCTGTCAATAGATTGTCCCAGGAAGACATTCTTAGCTGAAGGAAAAGATTCCTTTCTCTCCAGAGTTTTGATTTACATACTTAATCAACATCTGTTGGGCAGTTACTCTGTGCATATGTCTTTACTGTCGGTAGAGAAGAAACAAAGGTGGCGGCCGAAGTACTGTTGTCTCTCTCTGGGTCGCCTCCTGGGGTGAGTGCTGTTGGCTGAATCCTGTGGCCACCCTCCTGTGTGGCGAAGCTTGCCTCTTACTGAATATGCCAGTTCTGCATTGTCCCAGCCTCTCTTGCAGCTAATCCATGGGCATTTGATCCATCCTGGCCAACGAGACTAGAGGGTAATTCAGAGGGTATTCAGAGAAAGATTTTCAACCCTGATAAAAGGGAGACGTCCTGTTTCTCCCAACTTTTGGTTGTGGTTGTGTGGGGACACGATTTGTGGAGCTGTGGAAGCCATATTGTGACCTTGGAGGGAAGGCCAAGGGTATCACTGAGAAGCTAACTGACTGTTGGTGAACAAGTCTTGAAATTGTCCACACTGGATTTTTTATATGAAAAGAAAAAATAATCATCCTATTTTTTAACCTCATTTTAATTAGGTAGTTTGTGACTTGCAGCTGGAAGCATTCTGATTTCTCTCCTAATTGATCCAACCACTGTCCTCTAGTTCATTTTCCTCATCAGGTTCATTCATTCATGGCTGCACTAGGCACCGGGAAAGGGGACAAAACAGTAAAAGAAGGCAAGCATTGCTCCTGTGGTCATGGGACTTACAACTGAATGAAGGGAGGAAAACAATAAGTAAATAAAAAATATTAAAAAGCTGCCTTAGATTGTGATAGGTGCTACGATAGAGAATGACAAGTGTCTGGGGCAAGTCTCTGCAAGGACAAAACATTTGCTTTAAGACCTAAAGGATGAGAAGGAGCAAGTCATTTGGAGCATGTGTGGCCAACTTATTCGACTTCTCAGAGCCTCAGTTTCTTCATCTGTAAAATGAGGATAACTGAATTTACTACTGTTGTTTTTGTGGTGGTGGTGGTGGTGAGTTCTAGAAATTTCCATGGGCTTGCATTTTTACTTATGGCCCTCTCTGCTTCCAGTCCTTGTGTGAGGTGGCATGAGCTATCTCTATTCCTCCCTGTGTCAACCTGTGTCTTGAAACTCTGCCCTTTCACTGGCTTCCACCAAAACAAAAAAACAAACAAAAAAACACCCAACAGACCATAAGCACACAAACAAATGAACAACAAACAAAATCAGTTAATACATAATAAAAATAATTCCATTCTCACTAAGCATTCATAAATCTTAAGTCCACTTTACTGAAGACTTGGACAGACCACAAGGAGGGGTTACATTCACAGGCATCTGTGGGTTTCCCCTCTCCTTTCTTTCCTCTATCTCCTTCTCTGGAGCAAAATAGTTTCCTTCCCCATCACACATGGATGTTTAACTTCTCTTTTGTTTCTTAAGCATTGTCATAAATGCTCCTTCTTTGCACCAAGAGTGTATTGGAATATTTTTCCCAAACAGATGTGGTGCTGTTCTTAAGAAATCTGGTTTGGTCAGCCTAGGTTTTGTTATGCTGCAGTAACAAACATCCCCAAAATCTCAGTAGCTGAAAACAAGCAAAGGTGATCTCTTGTCCATTCAACATCTTTTGTGGGTTTGGGTGACTTTTCAGAGCAGCCACCCTGTAAATGAGGCTCAGCGTTCCACTCTTCAGCC
The DNA here is from genome assembly GCF_041296235.1 of Equus asinus. Taxonomy (NCBI): domain Eukaryota; kingdom Metazoa; phylum Chordata; class Mammalia; order Perissodactyla; family Equidae; genus Equus; species Equus asinus. Next base: position 8,768,556 of record NC_091806.1, on the reverse strand, counting down.
ATGTGTCCTGTCAAAATCACTGAAATAGAGTAAGCCTGAGGCGGAGAGTTGAGCACTGGCAATTTAATACTTTCACCTGGAAGTGACAGGTCATTTCTTCTTACAATTTATTGGCCAGAGCAAGTTATACAGCTATATATAACATCAGGGGGCAGGGAAGTACAAACTTTGCTTGCACCCAAAAGGAGGGGGAAACTAGATATTGGCAAACTGTGTTAACGTCTGGTGAAAAAATCATCTTGACCTCATTACATTGACACAAAGTGAGCTACTGTTGGAGCCAGGATAAGACTCTGGAACTCTGGCACTCCAATCCAGGACCCTTCCCACTAGAGGTGGCACCCCTATAAGGGAAACCAGATACCTACCAAGAGCTTGAGGTCTGAAGCCAGACTGGAACCAACACCACCCAGATGACACCTCATGGTAGCAACTGGAGAAACTCTGACTTCATTCACATAATGGTGGTCCCATTTCATAAACCAGACACAATAAAGGTACAATTATTTTGGGTTCCTTTTTGAGAGGCATTTCATCTGCATTAAACCGAATATTCTTAGAATACATTAAAATGCCTACATACTGTGTAAAACACAAAAGCTCAATATGTCTTCACTGCAAAAGAATCAACACAAATTTAGCTTTTGTGAAAAATATATCACCAGCTGACTTTCAGACAAATTTTTGGACAAATGTAATCACTCAAATCAGGCCTGGCATATGGTAGGGGCTCGTTAAATATTTGTTAAATGAGTGAATGAATAAATTCTACTTTCCAGACAGGCCTACTGCATTTATTTATTCAACAAGAAAATACTGAATACCAATGTGATCCATGGCTACTTTGGTGGCTCCCAGGGAGTCGCCCCTCCCAGTATTCATACCTGTGTAATGACCATCCACGTTAACCCTGGGCTTGCTCATGTGACTGGCTTTGGTTGAGGGAACATCAAGCAACATGATGCTAGCAGTGGCTTGACAAGCACTTGTCTATTGGGGGTTGTGCCGTTACCACGTGGGGAAACCTGGTCTAGCCTCCTTGAGGATGAAAGACGCAGAGAGAGACATTCAGTCATCCCAGCCGTCTCAGCTGAACCCATCTCCCAGCTCACCCTAAGGCTGAATGAGGTTGCCCAAGTGAGCCCTGGAGAAACCACAGAATTGTGAGATATAAAAACTCATTGGTGGCAGCTGGCCTGGTGCTGTAGTGGTTGAGTTCACATGCTCTGCTTCAGTGGCCTGGGGTTTGTGGGTTTGGATCCCAGCGTGGACTTACACAGCCCTCATTAAGCCATGCTGTGGCGGCGTGCCACGTACAAAATAGAGGAAGACTGGCACAGATGTTAGCTCAGGGCCAATTTTCCTCAAGCGAAAAAGAGGAAGATTGGCAACAGATGTTAGCTCAGAGACCATCTTCCTCACCAAAAAACACCCCAAAACCCAGAAAATTAAAAGTAAAAATCACTGTCATAGGCCAGTGGTCAGCAAGCTTTTTCCAGAAAGGGCCAGATAGTAAATATTTTAGGCTTTGTGGGTCATACAATTTCTGTCACAATTATTCAACTCTGCCATTATCACATGAAAGCAGCCACAGATGATATACAAACAACTAGATGTGGCTGTCTTTCAAGAAAACTTTATTTTCAAAAACAGGTCAAAAATAGGCCAATAAGTTTGGGGACAGTATTTTTTGCTGCAGTAAATAACGGAAACAACCCGCAGTCCTCTTCTCATTATTCCAGGTGTCCTCATTCTGGAGAATAACCCGGTGCTATGACTCCATTCCTGATGACTCCCTGGGGTGGGGTGCCCTCATTTCTCAGGCCTGGCCCTGGGAAAATTAGAAAGTCAGCAGGGTGTGTTTTTAGATGCTCTGTGCAAATGTTCTGGGAGGGCCAAACAGAAATGGTTGTGGAAGCGCTCCTTCCACTGGGAGTGGAAGGGGCTGGCTCCTAAGTTCCGAATGAGTGGTGAGGACACTCTCCTCCTACCCCGGACCCCAAGGCTCCATGAAGTCTGAGCGGGATGACTTCACGCTGCATAAAAGGCAGTTGAAGGTAGTGTAATGGAAGTGTCCTAGCCTGATAGTCTCGTTGTGTCATCAGAAAGACTCAGCTGTCCTCGTGAAATAGTGGCTTCTGACCCACCACTCCACATATTGCCCAGAAGCCTGAGATTTCCTGGAATTTCTACTAGCATTCCTAGAACTCTAAGTAATGGTCTTCAAAAATCAGAATTATTGCACAATGAAAGGTTAATCATCAAGGAAATGGAGAGCCCTGCCTTGTTACTATTTCAGTTCTAGTTGGCGGTGTACCTGCTGGATAAGAGCGCTGATTCTGGAATCAACCTGCCTGCAAGCGAATCCTGCCTCCCGTCCACTTACTAACTACACAGCCTTGGGCAAATCACTTAATACTCTAAGCCCAAGATTCCCCAGTCATAAAATGGTGATGATAATAGCATTTACCTTTATAATTTTTGTAAGGAGTGAAGGACATAATCCATGTAAAGTTTTATCACAGCGCCTGGCACCTACTAAATATTCAGTGATTTGTAGGTGTTTTAGTCATTAACTCACTGTCAGTCAATTCAGTAGAGTTTCCTAATTCTTTAGATTTTTAGAGAATGTTTATATTATATCTCGAAGTGTTCTCACCTCCATATCTCATTGATTTGCCTGAAAAATTTTGGGAATATGTAACATGGTAGTCATAAATCTCAATTTCGAGGGGAGGAAAGATTGGGGGTTTATATATTTTTAAAAAAATTGTCCCAGTTATCTTTATTCTTGCCCAATGAAGCTGGTAAGAGACAAGTGTATTTGTTCCATATCCTCAGTTTACAGGTGGGGAAGAAAGAGGCAGGGACTTGAGGGGGCGCCAGAAAGAACTAACATTTAAGCGTTACAGGACAATTCCCCAGGAAGCAGGTCCCGAGAAGATTTGTGTGAAGCAAGTTCATTGGAAAATGCTCTCCGGATAGACTACTATAGGGAAGAGAAGGAAGCAGGAGTGGGCAGAGGGGGACTTTTGGATGTGATTCTGACACAACCAAGCCCTCATTTGTCCCATGGGGAGCTCTGAAGCTAGAATAACCCTGCAGAGCTGACCCAAATGAGCAATAGAGTTGGGCCTTTAAACCCACAAACTGACCAGTCATTGGGTGTGAGCCGCCGCTGGTAAGGGGTGTGACCTTGGGCAAGGCTGCCATCTTCAGTCGAGAACAATTCTGGGGGTGTGTGTGTGAGGGAGATGATATAGCTGTGAGCTCGAAGCTATTATCACCCTGTGCTGAAGGTTTTGGGGGGATCTGTGTGGTCTCTCACGGTGTCCACAACATATAGCTTCTACTGTGTGCCCGGCATTGTGCTGTGAACTGTCAGTACACCATTTTATCAAATCTCACAACAAACCTGCAGAATAACTAGTGAAGAAAGCTATGATATGTTTAGTACCTTCTGTATGTCTGGTGGGTTACAAACTCTAGTTCATGTAATTTTCTTAACAACTCATCGAGGTTGGAATTATTTGTTGCATTTGGTGGAAGAGAATCAGAAGTTCAGAAATGCCAAGTTGGTGCTCAGGACTTGAACCTGGCTCCGGCTCACATTGGAGCCGGTGCTACTCCCAGTGGGCAGTTTGGACCCATTTTACAGATGGGAAGCTTGAGGTTTAGTGAGGTTAAATGGCTTTCCTGGAGTTGAGAGCTGGTGGAGGGCAGAGTTGGGGCTTGAACTCGCGTCTGCCGGATGCTCTTTCCAAGGCATCATGCTGCTTTGCAGGAATGAGAAAGTTGTAGGCTGGGAAAGAGGAGAAAGACCACGATGTGGTGGGGAAAAGGGCAGCCAAGCGAAGCTTACCTTCTCTGAACTCTGTTGACTTCGTCCCTAACGCTTCAACGGCTCTCAAGACTTTCCTGACAGCCTCAGTTTGTGGGCTTCCAGCATTTCACTAGGTCTGGCTGAGAAAGCTTTAGAAAGCTACCTCTGTGTTTTGCTTTTGTCCCCTTTCTCTACTCCTGTATCAGCCTCTAGAGCCTGGACACGACTTTGAGGAGGCGGGAGGGGCGAGGCTGGAAGGTCTGATTTGGGAATAAGTTGCAAGCGAAGTCTGGCGCTGTTTGCTGCGCTCGGCTTTCATTTAGCGGCCACTAGATGGCGCTCACCCTCCATTCCCGAGGCTCCCGTTTGCCGGGGGGCTTGGTGGCCTCCCTCCCTTCCCTCTGCCCGGTACTGACAGTATTAATAGCTAATTGTTATTGAGAAGTTACTATGTGCCTACTAAGTTACTATGCTAAGGGCTTTGCATAAATTATCGCATTTAATCCTTACCACAACCCTTTACAATAGGCCTTGTTATCCTTAATTCACAAATGAAGATGTGTAATTTGCGGGAAGAACAAAGCCAGGGCTGGATTTAAGCCAAGGATTTAAAGCAGGTCCTCCGACTTAGAGCTTGACCTCTACATACTACTGCCTCCTCAATCATTACGCAATGATGAGACTTGAGCTCTTACCATGTGGCAGACGTTGTGGTCGGTGGTTCGTAAAGTTTCCTTCATTTAAAACATACTGTTCTTACCAAAAAAAAAAAAAAAAAAAAGGGTAAATACGTGAAATGACGGATGTGTTAATTAACTAAGGGTGGGGAATCCTTTCACAATGTACACAGATATCAAATCATCACGTTGTACACTTGAAATATCTTACACTTTTATTTGCCAATTAAATCTCACTTAAAAAAACCCCACCTCATAAGACTGTGAAATTAGTAGTACCATTCTCGGGCATGTTAAAAGTGAGAAGATCGAGGGATGGAAAGGCTAAATAATTGCCAAGTTACAGTGAATAAAGAGTGGGACCCAGACTAGAATCCAGGTTTCCTAGGCTGTGAATCCCAACAAGGTTTACCTCCTGAGAGATGACGAGAGATGAGCATATTGGTCCTCTCCATTCAGTGGGGTCCTAGGATTTGGGAGTAGCCCACCCTTCTGTAAGCACCTCTGCCTTGTGGAAGAGAGTTCTTCTCAGGGGGCTTGTCCTGCTGCGAGGCTGCCCAGGCTTTGCATCAAATCTAGGTTCAAATTCTGGCTCCACTGTTTGCCAGCTCTGGAGATGCTGAAAGAAGCTTTTCTTTAATCCTCTTTGTGGATTTGCTCATTGCCTCTCTCCCCTCCTAGACTAGCATCCTTCAGTAACACTTTTTGTAGTAATTAAATATTCTATATCTGCACTGTCCAGTGTGGTAGCCAAGAATCACATGTGGCTTTTAAGTACTTGAAATGCGGCTAGCGAAACTGAGGAACTAAATTTTAAATTGTATTTGGTTTTAATTACTTTAAATTGCAATAGCCACAAGCAGCTAGCGGCTACCTTATTGGATGGCAAATTTCTAGATGGCCTAGTAGTCACTGCTGCATCTCCAGAGCTTGGCATAGTGTATGCCCTTGGAAAGTGCTGGATAAACATGTTTCAAATGAATGAGTGCAAATTATTTAGTGTGAATTTTCCTAAACTACACCAGAGGCCTATGCATGGAGGAAGGCTCGGGTCTGAGACAGCCAGAGGTTTGGTGGGTACCATCTTCAGGAAAGAAGAAGGAGAAGAGGAGACCATCAGATCTGCAGGCATCACCTAAGAGAGGAAGTCTGAAACAGCAGACTGTGGACTACGTCTGGGATATGTAGTAAGTTAAGGAACACTAGTCACCTCCCCAGTTTGTTGTATTTTATTTTTCCTTCAGCAATTATGAATCAAATCCTTGAAGGAGGAAGGAAACTGTGGGTTTGATGACAAGATCCCGAGGAAGAGAGGAGCTGGAGAGACTGTGTCACTCACCACACAGTAGACCCTGAGGGAGAGAGACCCCAGGAGGTGGACCAGGGGTCAGGAAGATGGCAGGCCCTTGAGGTTGTGTGGGAGGAAAGGAAAAGAGATGTTGCCCTGGGAAGCTAACAGTCTGAGGATTAGGCCACTAGTTATAAACTTAGTTACCTTCATGATCTCTACTTTGAAGTTAAAATCAGAGAACTGAGAATACTGGCTCTTTCCATTTTCCTCCTATGGGGTCTCTCTGGCCCAAGGCTCCAGCTATTTCTCTCTCTTCCTCACTTTCCCTCTCTATTCTCCCTATGAGCCTAGTATAAATTCATCATCCTCATCCTCCTCATCCTCACCAACATTATTGAGGATACTTGTACCCAGAGTTCAAGTGGATTACATCATTTAGTCCTCCAACAGAGCTCCTAGGGGGATGATCACTCCAGTAACATTTATTGACCATTTATCATGTTGCAAACACTGCTATAACTCTTTAAGTACCCACACTCACCCCACTCCCCACGAGTGGATGTAATTACCATCATCATCATCCCTCAATTTACAAATGAGGACCCGTGACCTAGACGGGTGGAGTAACTTGCCCAAGACTATGCAGTGAGTAAGCTGCAAAGTCAAATTCAAAAACTAGGCAACTGGGCTCTAGAAATTACATCAGTTTCTGAGAGTTATCTTATATGTATCTACTCTTTTAACATTCACAATAACTCTATGAGATGAAGATAATTATTGTCATACCCATTTCATAGCTGAGGAAACTGAGGTTTAACAAGGTTAGGTAGCTTGTCCCAAATCATACAACTGCTTAAGGCTGGAGCCAGGATTTGAACCCAGGCATCTGGGTTTCAGTGGTCACTCTTGAAACCACTAGAGTGTATGTACTGAGTTGAGTAGCATCCCTCCAATTCATGTCCTTACCAGAACCTCAGAATGTGAACTTGTTTGGAAATAGAGTTGTTGCACATGTAATTGGTTAAGATGTGGTTATACCGGAGTAGAGGGGGCCCTTAACCCAGTGTGATTGCTCTTTTCATAAGAAGAAGGGAAGAGATACAGAGGCACAGACAGAGGACAGCCATGTGTAGATGGATGCAGACAGTGAAGTGATGTATCTATGAGACAAGGAACGCCAAGGATTGCTGGCAAGCACCAGAGGCTGCGACAAGGCGAGGAAGAACCCTTTCCCGGAGCCTTCAGAGAGAGCGTGGCCCTGCTGATGCCTTGATTTCATACTTCTAGCCTCTAGAACTGGGAGGGAATAAAATTTCTGTAGTTTTAAGCTGACCAATTTGTGGAGCTTTATTATGGCAGCCTTAGGAAATTAATACAGTGGAACACACAGTCTAGGTTGGAGAAAGAACCAATGATTCTGTAGTTTGCTGAGTAGCACAGAGCCTAACCTTTAGAGTCTTTCCAAAAACCAAGGTTGAGGATATGTTTTGGCGATGATGGGAGAACAGACTCGAGAGCAGAAGCGGGGAGACTGACTCCCACTTTAGTGACGGTGTCTCTCTCACACAACCAGGAAGGCAGAGAGCTGGTTCAGGCTCAGGCTTTGGAGACAAGTAGACACAGGTTTACATCCAGGCTCCTACCTACTACCTGGTGACTTTAAACAAATTCCTAACTTCTTCTCTAAGCCTCAGTTTCCTCCTCTGCAAAAGTGGTGATAACAATACTCTTTAACTTAAGAGTTGTTGTGAGGATTAAGTGAGATAATACAAATAACACCTCTGAATATCCATATTAAGCCCTCACTGAATTGTAGCTGTTACTGTTCTGGGAACTGGCAAAGAGACTAAGAGAAGAGTTTGCATTGAGCCTAGAGGGTTTATGTTCCAGGGCTGACCTCGATGAGCAGAGTCCCCAAGGTCTGTTGCGTTTCTGCAATTCCCCTCTCTCTGGCCCTTCTCAGATTTAAGAGGTGGACTCATGAATTCTTTTACTATACTCTTACTTTTCTTACCTGATCCAGTAGGTGGCGATAAGTCTCCATCATTTTCCTTCACCCAGCATTTACTCCAGCTCTAGTCTGGGCTTTGCGGTGGGAGCGGACCATCAGGAGTGGTGGAAACATTCAGATGGAGGGGCCTCCTTTGGGAAGCATTAAGCACCCTTCAGGGCACAAATAGGTGTTCATCTCCACCCCAGAGGGACTTCTCCAGAGCTCTTCTGATGGTTTTTATCCACAACACATCAAGCACAGACATAAAATTTATAAAGAAGACTTTCTCTTTTGTTCCCAGAACAAGGATACATTATCTCACTAAATTCCGGAGGGGACACAGTCCTCATGGTTAAGAGTTGAGCTCCATCTGACTGGTAAATCCGTGGTATTTTGCAAGGCGTCCACGTGTCTCAGTGAATTTTGGACACACTGCACGGGCATCACCTGCCTGCGAGCTTCTGAGAAATGCAGGACGTCAGGCCTCATCCCAGACCTGCTGAATCAGAACCGGCATTTTTAACAAGCAACCCAGGTAACAGGCGTACTCATTAAAGTTTGAGAAGTCCTGGCCTACAGGATCTCAGAAGGACATGATTTGTCCCACCAGCCCCATCATTAGCTCTCTTTAACTAAGTGGAGAATACTAGGCTAGCATTGTGTGTCATATCATGTGTCATATTTACAAATAACGTTGTTACTCCTAAAGGACGTTTATATAGACTGCCTTATTTCATTGCTTTACTTTTCCAACAATCCTTCAGTTCAGCCCCATCTATAGCTGAAGAAAGGGAGCTTGGAGGTGCATGAAGATCCAAGTAGAAGTGGGATGTGAGTTCAGGTTTTCTAAGCCCATAGTGATTGGATTTCAAAGTAGTACAGTCACCCATTGCTTAAGGATGGGAATATGTTCTGAGAAATGCATCGTTAGATGACTTCATCATTGTGCAAACATCATAGAGTGCACTTACACAAACCTAGATGGTATAGCCTACTACACACGTAGGCTATATGGTACCAATCTTATGGGACCACCGTCATATATGTGGTCCGTCATTGACTGAAACGTCATTGTGAGGGGCATGGCTATAATAGAAATAATAGCTAACATCCAGTGCTCACTGTGTACTGTACCAGGCTGTATGCTAAATGCTGCACATATGATTTCACATAATCCTTCTTACAGTTCTAAGGAGAGGGCACTATTATTGTCACCATTCACAAATGAGGAAACTGAAGAGTGGAGAGGTCAATACACTGGCCCAAGGCCACACAGCTACTAAATAAATGACTGATTTAGAATTGTAACCCAAGCCATTATGACTCCAGGCCCAAGAGCTTAAACGCTACAGCTTAAGGGCTCCCTGGGGGTTGTACGAGTTCCTTGCACGTTGTCATTTTGACACACTTGCCTATGATTCTAACGTACTTTTGAGTAAATCATTATTTGGATGAGCTTGAAATCGCTAATGATACCAGGACAGCTTCTTCCCCATTGTTTAATAGGAAATCAAGGCATTAGCAGGCCCACTCTCCCTCTGGAATCTGTAGGGGAGTATCCTTCCCTGATTCTGCCCAGCTTCTGGCAGTTTGATGGTGATCCTTGGCATTTCTTGGCCTGTAGCATAACTAACCTCTGCCTCCATCTCCATATGGCTGTCTCCCCTCTTGGGTTTATGTTTTCTCTTCTTTTAAGGACACCAGTCCTGTTGGATTAAGGGCCACCCCAATGTAAGATGACCTCAACTTAACAATTATGTCTGAAAGGACCCTATGTCCAAATAAGGCCCCATTCTGAGATACTAGAGATTAGAACTTCAACATCTTTTGTAGGGGGTTTCGATGCAAACAATCCATAACCAATCTATAAATCAAAATTGGGATGAGTTTAATATGAGCCAGATCTGAGGACTAGCCTGGGGCCTTCCTTCCTCAAGGAAGTGGGGTGTACAGAGTGTTTATATACTGTCTTAGAACAAAGAGCATACATCACATATGATAGGAATGTCCCCTTTACAACAGTTGTGAGATTGCCCGGCCAGCACAGCACAGCGATTCACACAGCAGGTAGCAGGTCTGTTGTCTGGAGCTGGGTGAGCACAGCAATCAATTCCTAGCTTAGGGAGAGATGCTTATCCTTAATGAAATGCCACTGTGGGGGGAGTTGCATCTTTATCTTAAGGGCTTTTGTTCTTGTCTTTGGGACATAGTAAATGCTTAAAGCAGATATACAATGCATGCTCAATGGCCGTGTCAGGTCCTTTTGGAAAAACAAGGTCAGGCTGAATTCTTTTTACACCAGTGGCTTCCTCATATACTCTAATATATCCTATTGCTTGCCATTTATTTATCAGGGGACACAATTCAATCTATAACAGTATGTTGTAAGGTAGAATAGTGGTCAAGTGTGCGAGTTCCAGAACCAGAGGGCAAGGGTTCAAATCCTGGCTCTGTCACATAGCTGGATGATGTAGAGCAAGTTACTTAGACTATTTGAGCTTCACTTTTCTCCTCTGTAAATCAGGAGAATCTCATAGGAGTGTTATGAATTAATATACCTAAAGCACCTACCTAGAACAGTAGAAACCGTTGGTGTCCCTCCCAGGTCCCTTTAGCAGCTAGTGCACCCATTCTGATCCTGGGCTAACATCTGGCACCAGTGACCTTCTATGGAGAATTGTCCTTGGCCAACAGAAGCCACCTTGTTAGAGATGTCTGGAAGGTTGACCTACCCTCCCTGGTTTACTGACTGATGCCAGACTTTACCTGAGACCACATCCTTGCTCAGCTCTTTCCTATTGCTTCATTCCCTTTTGGGTCCTTACTGAGAGCATGGCCTCAATAAGTCACATGCATCTGAATCCCTGCCTCAGGCTCTGCTTCTAGTGAACCTAACTTGGCACAAGTGCCTGGTATGAAAGCATTAGACTGCTGTTGTTATTATCATTTTCAAGGAGTCAGGCATTAACCTCCCAATCTTCCTGCCTTTCTCATGATTTAGTAGTGCAATTATGTTTTATTTTTCCTGCCATTAATCTTGTAATTCCAAGAGTGGAAAATTTCCCCATACACATGACTGATTCCTGAGCTGAGATGGCCCAGGCCACACCCAGGGGAAGCTGCTTCTTCATCACTACTGGCCACTTCTGAGAGTGTATGCAGGCCTGGAGCAATTCTCTCCACTTTATCTCAACCCCGGACTGCTACAGGCCCTTCCTTGCTCCACTTTGACAGCCCATCTCTTAGTGCTTGCTCCTCAGTCATTTATATAGAGAGCAATGTCTGCTTTGTAACAGGATAGGGATTAGTAACCATTGTTGGCTCAGCCTAACAGAGTTCCACCTGTCTGTCTCCAGGTTGGCTGGGTGCACCTTAGCCCTGTCTACATCATTATCATCATAGCAGCTACCGCTTAGCAAATGACTAATGTGTGCCAGACAGTATATAATATATATCATAACCACATGGGTACTAGATCTAACCCTCAAAAAACTCTTTGAAACGGAAGGTGAGATCCTCATTTTACTAACGAGATGAAGAAGGTCAGAGAAGGGAAGTCTCTTACTTGTGGTCATGCAACGGTTGAGTTGGACTTGGAACCACACTTGTCTGGTGGGGAACCAAGTGCGACTCTCAAGTTCCTTGTTGAAATTATGTTCTCTAGAAGCACTAAGACCACGAACCACTGATTTTCTGCCTGTGAATAGCACCTTAGTAGCTGATGTCCTAGTCCCTTCCCAGCAAGACCTGTTGATATCTCAACTCCTCGGATCTTTCTTTTCCTTTCTTCCCAGCCAGGGCTTAACATTTTCTCAAATCTTTTTACTTCCACCTGCCATCTGAAGCTTCTTTAAGCTTCTGTCCCCCCACCCCCGCTGCACCCCCACTTCTCCATTTCTCAAGCCCAAGGCAGATTCACACATATTCATTCATTTCCTTCTGTTTTCAAGATTTCAATTTCTCTAGCATTCCATTTATGTCACTCAAGTTCCAATTCATCATAAAATTTGCATTCTCAGAACTACGTTTAAATCAAGGCATATGAGATTCTTGCTTGTCATAGACATTGAGGAGGAGTGTAGTGGTCATGTCATTTATCATAGTTTATTTACAAGGATGCCTTGGGAATACTTCATTAATTAAGCTCCCAAACAAAGCCTCCTTCCTAGTAGCACAGTCCTTCATTGGAATTAGATTATTTTGAAATCACTGCTTGGTGGCAACCTGTGGCGTATATCTGAGTTACTTAACAAATCACGGGGGTCTTATAAAATTGCCTGGGAAAGGCCTTACAAATGAAAATATCCACTAATGAACTTATCGCTTGCAACAGTTCCCAGTCGGACATCCTTCCCTGATCACTCTAGCCTCTATCCCTTTGTATCACCCAGTGCCTTTGCGGGTGGGTGTCAGGCTCTTAATGATTTATGAAGGTGAACATCGATAACTGCAAAGAAAATTCACTGTAAATCAATTGCAAAGTGAAACTGGAAATACCGCCAAAGATGCAGGATTTCACGAAGTCAATGGAATTGATGTCGGAAGGCTGTCTGAATCGCATGGCAAAACAGAACTGGGAAGAACCATTAAAAATTGAAGCAGAAGACAAGGACGATGATGCCTGAGCTTCTTCAAGAGAGAATGATTAAAATATCAAATGCTTAAGAGAGTCCCTCAGGAAAACTGAGGAAGACTTTAAATATTTTTCAAAAATGACTCTCTTATTTGCTCTTGCTGTGAAAATTAAGTACGAAATCAAGAATGCCCTATTGTGCAATCATACAATTGTGTGGAAAAATTACTGCTGAGAAATCAATACATGATTTATTCTTTGTTCTGGAATAATAATGACCTAAATTTGATTAAATATAAGCAAAAAGAAATAAATTTTTATAACTTTTCATTTCAATTTCAATAGAGGGCCCCCAATAGACCTGTTTTTCACTATTTATTGTGACAGTTTGCCCTCCTTTAAAGTAGGTTCATTTCCTGGACATCAAGGTCAATTACCCTCGGAGATCAGGGAACCTGCCCACAGGCAGCTTATGGTCTCGTTGGCTGGGCTTTCCTAACACACTGGGGATGGGATGTGATGAATGAGGGAATTCCCTTTGCCAGGTTGTAACTACAGTGTAACTGGGGAAGGAGGGGATGGGAAAGGAATGAAGAAGTGTCTTCCACTTGCAGTCAAGGTCTGCAGAATCTTTAGCCTCGTCCTGGCTTTGTTTTCTTTGGTTTCAAAGATGCCTCTTTCCTACAAAAACCTTTCCGCCTGCTGCTGTCAGTGACTGTTGACAAGGCTCTTTTGTCGGCTTTCTGAGGGAGCTCGTGAATAGCACGCAGGGAATTCAGCAAAACACCGGGGCTCTAACTGCTCCTGAATGAGACAGAATTAGAAAATGACTTCAAATTGAAAACTTAATTTTCAATTAGTGTACATTCAGGCAGGAGTGGGAGGGACTCGGGGATGACAGCCTGTTTGCTTAACACGCTTTTTAGAAGACATGCTTGCAAGCTATTAGTTAGCTTCCTTCTTCCCTCCCCGTCCCCACCACCCTAACCGCTCCTCACACTGTAATTTGGCAGTGGCTGCTTGCAGGCCTGCTGCGTGCTTGGTCCCTGACTGACTCAGATGCAGATGGCAGCAGAGGCAGCCACAGGAAGTGGGATGCAGCCTGTCACCTCTGAGACTGGCTTGTGCTTGTCAACCTCGCTGTGGACCCTGTGAGGCTACAGGTGAGCTTGTCACCTCTAAAGGTGCATGCCCTTCTGATGGCTTTAAAAAACACATTAAAAAAAAATGTTTTCTTTCTCTCCAATGTATTTGATCCTAGCATGAGGCTCGCCATTGGTCAAACATAGTCAGTGTGGCTTTGAAACGTGGGATTTGTGATAAGAGGGTGGGGCTGGAATGGGGGCAGGGTGACTACCACAGGAGCGGTATGAAGTAGAGTGTAGGAGGTGGCAGAGGGATTAGGGACAAGAATGACTTTATCTGTCCTCTGTGCCGTCCTTCCAGTCTTGACATAGTTCTGATCCTCTTCTCCTTTTCCCCTTTTCCTGAACAGAACTACTTTACCAGGCTCAGATTGTTCTAGCAACCACAGTCGGCTCCCCTTAGTTAGTCCTGTTTTCTCCCAACCCTTTGCTACCTGTGCTGTGTTAACTGTGGGGTCAGGCTCCAGAGTGTTTCCTCAGTTACCACATTAGCGCTTAACATGGTGTGTTTACAAGCACCGTAACTGGAAATCATTAATTCAATCAGCAGAGCAATAACTTCATTAGGAACTTCCTCCTGTCATTAGCAGGCTAGAGGAAGTGTGCCACAGTGATTAAACATACCATCTCAGACGTGGCAGGCAAGGCTGCTATCTGCTTGGCAGGCATTTTTCATCCCTTTCATCTTCCTTCCAACTCTTCTCAGATGCAGCAAAGCTGGCTGTAAATGTTGGAAGCGAGTGTTTCGTTTTTATAACAGACATGGCCGCGGGCTCCGCAGATCTGTCACTAGGGTTTTCCTGACTTCTTCCTCGACCTTGGCTCATGTCCCAGCCCCCAGCTCCTGGTGACATCTGCTCCCACCAGGTTGGCCTGAACAACTTCCAAGTATATTTATTTAGGTTGTCTCTCTTGGTGAGTCCGACCCTAGGCTAATTTCTGCAGCCCTTTCTCAAAGGAACCAGCATCTTCAGCTGCCACTGGTGCAATCCTTCCCAAGGTTAAACTCCTCTCCAGAGAAGTGATCACCACACACTGTTTCTTTATTAGTCTTGTGGTGCCACCTAGCCACTCTTGTTAATCCTTTTTCTCTGCCATCCAAGCTGTAGCCTTCCAGGCAGTTTCCAAGAAGTGTTGGATTTAATTGAAAAAAGGAAGAGAGTGAGAAACTGAGTGGCTGACACTAGATTCCAGACTACAAAAGGAGAATGGGAAGGAGGAGTTTTGAAAAACAATGTCTGCTAGACAAATACCAGTGAATCCTGATAGCCCAGAAGCAGTTGACTTACAGAAATGAAACTGAAAACTAGGATTTGCAGGTTTGGAGGGGTCTTAGAAGTCTTGTAATCTAATTCTTTTATTTTATAAATGAGAAAACTGACTTAAAGAGGCTAAAAGGTCTGCCCAAGTAACTAACTAGGGAATGGTAGAGAAAGGTCTCCAGCCCAAGCCCTGACATTTCCTGTTTCTTGCTTTAGTCACTACACCACACAGCCGGGAAAAAGCCTTTTTCTTTTGTGAAAGCAATTTAGAAGGTTTTTGGGGAAGGTGTCAAAGGCTCTCCTACTTACAATTTTTATTTTAAAGATTTTACTTTTCCTTTTTCTTCCCAAAGCCCCTGGGTACACAGTTGTATATTCTTAGTTGTGGCATGTGAGATGCCACCTCAGCGTGCCTTGATGAGCGGTGCCATGTCTGTGCCCAGGATCCAAACCAATGAAACCCTGGGCCGCCAAAGTGGAGCACGCAAACTTAACCACTTGGCCACGGGGCTGGCCCCGACCTACTTACAATTTTTAAAGATGCCAATATGCTTCTTCCTAGGATTTAAGGGCATACCATCAGAGCTCTTTTGATTGCAAGAGACAGAAATACAACTTGTAAGAAAGGAGAATTTATTAGCCCATGGAATTTATTAGCCCAAGGGAGGTTGGCTAACCAAATCATAGAAATCTGGGATGCAGGAAAAACTAGAATAAGGACTGGAACATCACTCACCATTTCTTTGTGTTCTACTGTCACCTGCATTCTTTCTCACTGGGCACTGCTTCTTTTTCTTTTTCTTCACATGGAGGAGAACTGTTGTTTTCCATAGCTCCTACCAGTCGAGACGACTTAATTATGAAATCTATGGCCTCAATCCTTGGAAAATGCCTCATTGGTTGGGGGTGATGGGAGGAGTCAGGTGGGCTGCCCTGAGCCAATCAATTGTAGCCAAGTGGATGGGATATTGTCATTGGCCCTGCTTTGAGTCTGGGGCCTAATCCAGGGCCCATCATTAGTGGTCACGGGGTTAGGATTTGTAAGAATGTGGCTACGCCTATATAAACCTCATGGTTAGAGTTTACATGTGGGGAGGGTACTCAGGGAATGTATTTCCTCCAGAAAGCAGGTGCTGGGTAGACAAAATGCTAGCAATCCCTCTGTAAGGGGCATCCCTGTCTCCTCTCACATAATGAATTCTAGTTCACCTTGTTGCTTACCTCTATGGAGATTCTGAGATGACCCTTAATTTAAGAGGGAAATTTCCGGTTTTTCAGTATTTCCAACCACCTTTCCAAATATAAAGCAATAGAATTTGGCAAAAATATAAGGCCAAAAAAAAAAAAAAAGCTAGTTGAAAGCATCTCATTGGACTTGCCAAATTAGAAAATGAGAAACATAAATTTATATGCTGCTACAGTTTAACAAACCTGACCCTTGAATTTAAAAATAACAGTATATTCTTTACTGATGGGTTTCTTCATCATTTGTGGCCATATCCCCCAGCTCTGGTCACGAGCCCTTCCATTAGTCTATCCTAGAGTAGCCGGAGGTTGCAAAGTGATGTCAACACCTTTATATCAATGGTGGGATTTTGGAAACTCTTGCTCATTCTTTTTTCTTTTCATAATGACTCCTAGAGTATAGCATTTATCATAAAGTGAATATGAGTTATTATTGCTATGAGACTATAAACCTTCCATTTCATCCGAATTTGCATTTGTAGCTTTCTTGATGCAAGGGGATGTTCTTCTGGCTCTAGTGGTTATTTTATCCCTTTCATGGGTGGAAGGCACAGTTAGAACAGCAGTCAGTAGAACAGTAATCACAGTAACGTCAACACTTATTGACTGCTTGCAATATACCGGTCATTCTTAGCTTTATATGGTTTAACTTACTTGATCCTCGTAACCACCCCCAGAAGTTTAGTACAGTTATTATTCCTCCTTTGTAGATGGAGATAGTAACATAGATAGGTTAAGGTACTTGCCCAAGGTCACGTAGCTAGAAAGTGGCAGAGTTGGAATTTGAACCTGGGCCATCAGGATTTGTGTGGTGTGCATTAAACCGTCATGCTATTCCACCTCTTAAGGGCCAGACACTATTATGGGTCTTAAGGAGTTTTGGAAAAACCCATTCTACTTCCTCAAATACTTTAACTGTTGAATAATGATCTTTATTGATTTAATTCACAGTGTCTGTTTTACCGTTAAAAATGGAAATAATACTGGGAAGAACATCCTGTTAATTTTGATTGGTTAGTTATCCTCACATTCAACTAGCCTTTCTTAAGCTCCTTCTATGTGCTCTGACTCATTTAATGAGTTGGGTTTTATGTGAGGTGGGTGTATAATCTCCGTCTTACAGCCGAAGAAACAAAGACTTAGCCAGGTTACGTGACTCGCCAAATTCCCACGAAAATAAAGGAGACAGGTCAGGAATTTAGCTTGGTCTGCCTCACTATGAGCCTAGTTCTCTCTGTAATACTTATAAATGAAATGAATATATCAGATTTTTGCTGGTTGGCAGAGCAGAGCAGTTTTTAACAGGGCAGAAGGTGGAAAGCATGTGACATTGTGTCCTTGTAGGGCTAAAAGTGGGATCTTGGAAGGGTCTGAGGGGATTGGCGTATGAAGATAAAGAAGAGCAGATGTGAGAGGCTGCACAAGAAAGTTCCAGTTATTTCATTTTTCTTCCCAGAGAGAAGGGAAACATTTACTTAGCTAACATTTTCAGAAGGCCCTGGCAATTAGAGTGTTAATATTCCATGCAGTCACAGTTATGCTGTAACTACCAATTATGGGAAAACTCATCATTTTGCTGTAATGTAATTACGTTAAATAGCACCAGTCATGTCAGTGCAAAGACTGGGGCAGCCTCTAATTATCCACTGCACCCAGACACCTCAGCTCGGATCAGGAATAATTGGTGTAATGCAGTTCTGCGTTTCAGAGTTGGCCCCAGTTTTCCTCAGGAAAGCTTCTTGCTTTCCCATCCTCCCTTGTGTGTGTGATTCAGCTGTGTTTGCGATCTGGAAGCAGATGAGACATTAACAGCCCCAATCTTGGTGTGATTTAGTATTTCTCTTCTAGGCGGTGAGCCCTTTGAGGGCCAGAAGCGTCTTTATGCACCTCTTCTCTCACCAACACATGGGACAGACAATGTGACTAGCTAACATCTACCGAGTGTCTCCTGTCCCACAGGCCAGGGACTCTGCCAGGTACTTGACATATGTTTTAGTATTAATCTTCATAACAACTCTATAAAGGAGATAGTAAGCTTCCTACCTAATAGAAGAGAAAGCTAAGGATCGGAGAGCTGAAGCAACTTGTCCAAAGCCATAGAACTAACAAGTAGTAGAGTCAGATTCATCCTTTTTCCAAAGCCTCTGCTCTTTCTACTTCTTCCCACTGCTTCCCAGTAGGTGACTAGTAAGTGTTTATTGAATGAAGACGGAGGAGGCTACGTATATTTACATGTGAGGATGATCTTTACTTTCTAGTCTGTTTCATCAACTTTAGAATTAGATCTTTAGCTTGGTTCATTTCTAAAAACTCTTCTTTCCTTCCCACAAGACAATCCAAATCCCATTCTTTTTAGCATTTGGAGAGTGCCTCCCAGTGATTAGTGTGTGTGTGTGTGTGTGTGTGTGTGTGGGCATGTGTATTTGTGTGTGTGTGTGTGATGTACACATAAAAAAAAGTCAATCAATTGTGGGAACCCTTGTGCGCTGTTGGTGGGAATCTAAATTGGTACATCCACTATGGGAAAAAGTATGGAGATTCCTCAAGAAATTAAAAATAGAACTACCATATGATCCAGCAATTCTGCTTCTGAGTATTTACCTGAAGAAAATGAAAACAAAAATTTGAAAAGATATATCCAACCCCAGGTTGATTGTAGCATTATTTACAATAGCCAAGATATGGAAACAACCTAAATGTCCATCCACAGATGAGTGGATAAAGAAATTGTGAGATATACATATATATATATATATATATATATATATATATGTATGTACAATGGAATATCATTCAGCCATAAAAAAGAATGAAATCTTACCCTTTGTGATATGGCAAGATGGACCTCGAGGACATTATACTAAGTGAAATAAGTCAGATGGAGAAAGATGATAAGCACCATATGATCTTTCTCATGTGTGGAATCTAAAAAAAAAAAAGCTCATAGATACAGAGAACAGATTGGTGGTTGCAAGAGGCAGGGGGTGGAGAGTGGGAGAAATGGCTGAACAGTTTTCTTTTAGTTTGAATAAGTTGAATAAGATCTTTTTCAAAAAGTCAATCAATTGTGAAGTTGGTGTGAAGGCACATCCTTGGGGAAGACCCAAAGCTTGCTTTTCTTTGTCTTTGGTGTTTGGATTTGGCAGTGATCCGATTTGAAGACTGGGGGAGCACGGCAGATGGCGTGATTTATTTTCACATATAAAATGCTTTTCCTGAGTGATGTGGAGGCCCTGGTGGGTTTTTAAGTTACAATAGCTGTGATTATTTGCTGTATTTTATAGACACACGGTGTTTTGGTCATCCCTGAATGATTTCGTCTCACCCTAAAAGCAGCAGGGGCAGGAATAGGCACCCCATTTAAGAGATGGGGAAAAGGGAATGGGGAGATGATTAACAAAGGGATTTTCCTCTGGAGGGCTCAGCACAGGTCGCTGCATTGTGCACTGGGGCCCTGAGAGTCCAGCATGGTGGGATTTACTTCATCCTCAACAGAAACAGATGTTATTACAGTGGAGGTCAGCCGCTGACGTGTACCAGCTGCGGGATTCGGAGCTCCCTGCTGACGGATGGGCTTCACCTTTCCAGGTGAATTTTCTTTGTTTTATTAAATCTCCTTGGAGAGGCTTTTATTGGTCTCCGTGGAGTCAGAGAAATTAGACTTTCCCTTTTGGAACTTACGACAGTAAGTCAACCTGCAACTGGGCTTCTTAGTTAATATCTAGAAGACAGAGCTGTTACTTTGGAAAAACCCCCAAGCTGTTTGACGGAGAGGGCAAATCAGGATGCTGTGAGGAGCCGACTCTCCCAGGAGAAGCTGAGGAGGATGGGGCTGAGCTGGAACCCAGAGGAGAGACCATTCCAGGAAAACCTAAAGTGTTAAAACAACCCCAATGGGAATGCTCCCCGGAACTGCTGTGGACCCTAGAATAAGCAAATATCTAGGTAAATGGTGTGAGATTTTCAGAGTTAACAAAATTTCCTCTATATTTTGATCTTAATTCGAATATTTTAATCTCCTTTTTATCCTAAAAGTAATCAATGCTTATGATAAAATTCAGTCACAGGGTATGTAAAGTAAAAGCAAAAGACGCCCTCCCTACCAGTTTCCCCTCATCACACCCTTTAGGAACAACAGCTGTAAATAGCTTCCTCTGTTATCCATCCAAGATCATTTTAAATAAAAACAAGCGTATATTTATGTGTGTATAAATCATACTTTTCATATAGTTCCACAGCCTTTTTTTTTTTACTCCACACTATATCCTGGGCATTGTTCTGTATCATTACCTATAGATTTATGTTGTTCATTTTAAAATTATTTCAAGTCATTACAGTGCATAAATGTACCATGATTTACTTTCATTCCTTAGTGATGGACTTTTAGGTGGTGGTGAGCGTTATGTTTTTTTGTTATCATTTTTTTACATTGTTGTTGTCATTGCAATCAAGGTGACCCTGCAGCCTTTATGTACCAGTCCATTTCAGAAATCTGAAGACCAGAGCTGGAAGGATCTTTGGAGGTCAGCAAGGTCAAGTTCCTTTATTTGCAGGTGAGAAAACAGATCAAACATAGAAGAAAAGTGACTTTCTCAAGATTATACATTCTATTATGGTTTAGCCTGACAATTGACTCCAGAACCTTCTATGTCCTGGCATTTAAATATAAGTGACAGAGAAAGGTAAATACTGTATGGAGTCTAAAAAACAAAAAGCAAAAAACCAAGCCCATAGATGCAGAGAACAGATTGGTGGGTGCCGGAGGTGGGAGACAGGGGATGGGAGAAAGGGCTGAATGGGGTTAAAAGGTAAAAAATAAAAATAAATTAAATATAAGTGACTATTGAATACTCCTTGAAATAAGTAGTCTATGGGCTGGGTTTGTTCTTCCATTAGACTGTTTTCTGTTGGGGCTGCTGCATACGGATGTGCATTTTGTGCACTGTACAAAATCACCCAGACTAAGAGGTGGGCAAGGGCTGAAATCTAGAGTGGACTCTACTTGCTAAACCATGAGCTAAGCCTTGGGGCTGCAACTAAGCAATTTTCCCTGAGTCACACCTTTCTCAATATTTCCCAAAGGCACCATACGGGCCAGCGGAAGTCCTCATTTCTGGGATAAATCTATTGGACTCTAGAACGACAATGCAGTTTATTGCACCTTGTCCAATGATGCAATATCATTCATTTTAGTGGAAATAGAGTTCCAGTGTTGTTCACACACTCTCATCTGGTCTTCCTTATGATTGACAGTTTCATTTGATAGACACTATGTGGAATCAGGGCTTCAGCATATGGTCACGGGTAGGTTAAATCTAACAGTCGAGTGTGGCTGAGAGAGGTCTCTCATGGGCAGAAGGTGTTCTTTATTTCTTTGTGGTTTGGTACTTAGCTCTCTGGATCTTATGATGTTCCTGTCTTGGGGAGCAACTTGTCTTGGTTAGGATGAGCCTCGTTTTCAGGAAGGTTTCAGCTTGGAGCTGCACACTCCCCACCACCTGTTTCCCCTCAGGTCCCCACTCTGCCCCTGAGCCACTACCCTACAAGGTCCTGTCACATGACAACTGTTCAGCTGAAGACTCAAGAGCTCTTGAAAAGTTATTCTACTTTTTGGAGGCTGACTCCTATTTTTGGTATAAGGATTTTTTTTTAAACCTCAAAACACATTGAAGAATGCTATAAGGAGTGATAGTCCAGCGTTACATTTGCAGGCAAAGATATGCTACTTTATTAGACTAACAGCTTCTGGTCAGAGAACATATGGGGCCATTGACTTGCGTGCCATGTCTGGATGACCCAAAATATTTAGCTTTGCACAATAGGCCAGTTAGAGGGAGAAGGAGTCACAGCGACAGGACTTTTCAGTGTGTTAGGTAAGAGCATTATTTCCTATGTTTAGAAGTCTTTTTGTGCTTGGATTTCATTTTACCCTGAATGTATTCTCCTGTGCTATAACTTTATTTTGAGTGCGCCTTGATGAAGCAAATGGTGCGGAAAGCTGAATGTACCTTTCCCAGAATGGGCTCTGCTCACCTCCCTCTGCCCATCACCACCTGCTCTTCATCCCATATGGCGTGTAATAAACCTCAATTGTACCATATTTCATGGGATGACTGTAATTGATTTCAAATTATTGTTTATTACCTATAAAAACTTGATTTTACTGTTCATTTGATATTTATTCTGTCTGTGTAAATTGTTTAGATATCATTGGTCAGGGTGAAATACACTCTAATATTTTCCATTAAAGTGACCAAAAATATTGTTTCATTTAGTGGCTTTTCGAGTAGTGGCAGGATTTTCAGGAGTGAGTTAGAATCATTAAGCCAAGGATCATGGCCTGTTGATGTCAGGGACCATGGCTTTTCATTTTTATGTTGATGGCACTGCATGCTAGCACGTAGTAGGCCTTCCGTAAAAGTTTGTAGAATGAATAAATAAATCCTCTTTACAAAACTGTAGGGAAGATAGTTTCAAATAGACATTGCAGGGGTTGCGTAGCAAAGTCTCTCATTTTCAAAATGGATTTGACTTTGGGCATTTCCTTATTTGAATTGATTAGAAGCAATGCAACGATCTTCTTAAAAAATGGGGGTTAAAATTCACATATTTGCCTTGCACTAGAATGATTTAATGTTGCTCTATGGCTGGCTCAGGATTCTTGGGAAAGGATAAACATTGGGTGCCAAGATGGGTTACTCCATGAGGCAGGGAAAAGAGGAAAATATTGGAGTGACTGTAGAGAAAGAGGAGGGGTGGGGCAGGAGACACTGAGAATGGCCGTCAGGAGCTGCTGATCAAGGTTGCAGGGAGAAACCATCATAGAAAATCAGAAAGCTGTGGAGCACGCGAAGAGGAGCAAAGGCACGGAGCAGGGTTGGTGTGGGCCCAGCGGTTCTGTGAGATTTCCAGGGAGAAGGGGGTGGAGGAGGCCAGAAAGCATTAACTCGTGGAAATGTTAGGGGGCCAGTGAAACGTGGCTGGGCCTGGGCTTTGCTTTTCCAGTGAGAAAGAGCAGTGGAGAGAGAGGAAAATGAGACACAGAGAGAGAAGAGACACAAAGAGGACAGAGAGAAAGACAGATAGGAGATACACAGACCAAGAGAGAGAAAAAGAGAGGTAGAGACAGAAGGGGTGGCGGGGGAGGGAGAGAGCAAGAAGGAGAGGAGGAGAGGGGGAAGGAGAAGAAGGTGGGTGAGGGAGACGGAGATGGAGAATAAAAGAATGACAGGAAAATAAACAGATAACAAAGACTGAGACAGAGAGAGAGAGTCAGAGTACTTCACTGTTCTGATGAGAGAAGGATGCGACGGAACCAGGAAGTGAAGCCTATCAAGAACTTGACTGGAGAGTGGGAGCCCCGCCCAAATGTGGTCTCCTAAAGAGGAGTGTGCCGTTGTCCCCTGGCTGCCTGTTGGCCCTCAGACCTCCACACACTGCGGTTACATGCTCTCATTCTCCAACTGACTGACTGCATAGACCTCAGGTGAAAGAGACACAAGCCAAAGAGAGGCGCTCGAAAGAGGTAAAGATGAGAGAAGCCAGGCGACTGGGGCCTTGGTCATAAGAGGGAAACATGTGAGCCAGCAAACCTTTGTTCTTTCGATGGAGGTGGCAGGATGGCCAGTGCTTTGAAAATACCCCCAGAGCCCTGTGCGACTTTGCCTTGGGTCTTCTTTTTCTTTCTTTCTTTCTTTTTTAAAAATCAAAACCTATTATTAAGGCAGACAGAGAAGTTCCTTCTTTCTGGGGTAGGTCAGGATGGCGATCTTCCTGTTAGATTTTGGGAGTTCAGGTTCTTTCTTCTGCTTCAGCTACGACACTGGCTGCCCTCTTTGTCACTCAATAAAATGACAAATCAGAAACAAACAGGGAAAAACCAGGGGAAATCCAGTGTTTTACTTCACTAAAATGTGGCAAGACCCAATGGGATGGGAGACCCTGATACTCCCAGGTTCGGTGAGGGGGCAAAATATCCTGGCTCAACTGTGCTGCTGGTGACTCCACGAGGCCAGCCTGCAGCTTCTTCTATCCTAGCAGAAGACAGAGCTGCCCCGGGTCTGGGGACAGCAGCACCAACCCACCCTCCACATGGCTATGAAGAAATGTATTTTCTATCTCCCCACTTCTCATATCAGAGGAAGAACAGTGGATGTTTGTAGGAATAAGCCATTTGTAGTTTTGTGAAAGTGAGCACCTCAGGTTTGAAAGCTTATGTCATTTAGGTGTATTCCTGAAAGTGGGTACAAACTGTTATGTCTAATCTTTTGAGGCTAATATACCCCAAAGACAACCAAGCATGGGTAAACAGAAAATAAATATTTATATTTTTGGTCTGAAAGTGGTGAAGGCTAATTTGTTTTCCATGGGCCAGAAATCAGCTGAAGAAAGAGACCTTGTGGCCATTCACATTTTTTTTTTAAGGTGAGGAAGATTGGGTCTGAGCTAACATCTGTGCTAATCTTCCTCTGTTTCGTATGTGGGACTCTGTCACAACATGGCTTGATGAGTGCTGTGTAGGTCTGTGCCCAGGATTCGAGCCCACGAACCTTGGGCCGCCGAAGCGGAGTGCGTGAACTTAACCACTATGCCACCAGGCGAGCCCTCCCATTCACATTTTTGTATCTTCAATTTCTATTATCAATTAAAAGACAGTCAACTCGTATCCTGAATAGAAGTGCAATTAGATCCAATAATGAAATCATCAAGTACTACTGAGGTGGAACTTGGCAGTAATTAGTTTTTTGATACATAAATACAATTTCCAAATGCAATTTGTCCCTAAGCTCAGGCTGCTGATTCAATTCATCCTGTTTGCTATTACAAGGAAGTGTGCAGTGAGGTGTACTCCAATTTCTCAGGGCTGTGTCTCTCCATGGAGAATGAAGCGACTTGGCTAACATCCGAAATTACTAGTCAGACATGGAGAGGAGGTGTTGTGTGGCTGTCCTGGGGATTGGGAGTAGGGCATTTTCCCCCAGGATCTCAGTGACATGTGAACTACTCTATTAGGAGGCCAGCTGATCCTCTCTGCCTCTCCTTTTTCTGTGTCGGTCTATCTGTCTTCTCTTTCTTTCTCTCCCTGACACTGCCCCTTCATACATTTACTGATGTGTTCATTCATTCAATATTTATTGAGTGTCTACTCTATGTGTTAGGTGCTAGGATATAGCAGTAAAGAAAGCAGACGTGGTTCCTGTCCTTAAGGGACTGCTCATCTGGTATTCAACGTTAAAGAAATACTTGTTCAGTTATAATTGTTGTAGTGTTATAAAGGGTCCTCTGAGAATGTAAAACGAGGTCTCCATTCTCTTCTGAGGGATAAAGGACGATTTCCACGAGGAACTGATATTGCGGCTTTGATCTGAAATATGAACAGGACTCAGAGAATTTAGAGAAAACCGTCCAGATGGAGAGAAGCCCAGAAGGAAATTTAGTGCAATAGAGAGAAAGGGAAGATGCCCATGAGGCGGGAGCAAAGAAAGGAAAGAAGCGAGGGGGCAGGTGGATGAGAGGAGGGTGTATGATAGCAAAGGGCAGATCATTCAGGTCCTTGTAGCCCTTGTTCAAGGTTATAGATTAGGAGTTCTTTGAAGATTTTAAAAATAGAGGAGTAATATGATCCTACTCTTCAGTTGTCAGACTTCTCTAAAGTTCAATAATGATGTACCTCTTAATTTGGAAGCTCTGTTTGATGGCTCTTCAAGTCAGTTTCCACCACCCCTCAACATTTTCAGAGATTCCAGCTGGAAGGGAAGCATAGTGAGTGGCAGACTCTCCATCAGTGACTTGTGATGTCAGAATTTCGGTGCTTCCATGTTATGCAGCCCTAGCAATCATAATCAAAAGTACTTCAGGCAGAGGTTAGAGATTCACAATGTGGATTCATCAGATGAGAAAAATACCAGATTTTATGTCAACGAATGTATTTACAAGGTGTTGCCAGAAAGTTATATTTCCCCCCTCGTTGCCTTCCTAAGCCAAATCCACCTATAAAGTGCTCAGATCATTGCTTTATTTTCTCCTCTTAAGCCTTGGGCCATGGGGGATCCTTAGGACTGACTTTGTGTTCTTTCTACAAAATACTGGAGTGGAGTGTCTGTTGACCCAGTTTTCTAAATGAATGGAGACTACCTTCAGTTGCCCCACTGTGTTAGCTGGTTAGGAGATGGCAAGCTGCTGTAACAAAGAGAGCCAACAACAGAGAAGTTCAAAGAACAAAAAAGTCTATTTCTCTTTTACATAACATTCCCAGTGTGAACAATTCAGGTCAAGGAGAAAGCTCTGTTTGTCTTTATTGCCTGAGATCCCAAGTTCCTTGCAAGTCACTACTCCTAAATTCCCTGGGACAGCTGCATAAATGATGCTAGATTCTTGCATCATTCCAGATTCTAGCTTGTGAGAAGGTGAAATAGAGCCTCCCAGAAGACATTCCTAGATAGCTTAAGGGTACACATCACTTTTGCTCACATTCCATTGGTGAAAACTGAGTCCACGATGAAACCTTACTCACCTGTGGTCACATCTAATTGAAAAAGAGACTGTGAAATGTAATCTACGTGACTGGCTTCAATGCTATTACCATGGAAGAAGGGAGAGTAGATTTTGATGGGCAGCTAAGATTCTCCTCCACACCCAGTATGGTAGATTGATCACAAAATGGCCCCAATTCTTCACATCTCCCTGTGTCCATTCTCTTTGCAACATGAAATTGAAGCTTCTCCCAGCAAGATGGAGCTTGTTTTCCCGTTCCCTGAATTTGGGCTGGGCTTGTGCTTTGCTTTCGTTGATAGAATATGGTAGAAGTGGCAGTGTGCCAGTCCAACTGTGGGCCTCCACAGAGCTATGTGCTCTCCCAGACCCCTATGTCCCACCAAGGCTGTCCTAGACAAGCTGGTTGACTCCCAAATATGTGTGAAAGCCAAGCCGAGATCTGCAGAGCTGCCTAGGCGGCCCATAGCTGACTATGGATGCATCTGTTCGCCCAGTTGAGACCAAAGGAGCTACTCAGCTGTCCCTCAGACCCACGGGCAATAATAAATGCTCATTGTTTTAAGCCACTGGGTTGGGTGGTTTGGCTTTAGCTGTTTCCTTACTGTCTTTACGTAGCCTCTGGGCTTGGTTAGAAAGGAAAGATAAAGGACATGATACCAATATAAAAGGATGCTAAACTGGGAGTTATCTTTGCTGAGGAAGATTCACCCTGAGCTAACATCTGTTGCCAATCCTCCTCTATTTTGTATGTGGGCTGCTGCCACAGCGTGGCCACTGACAGATGAGTGGTGTAGGTCTGTGCCTGGGAACCGAACATGGGCTGCTAAAGCAGAGTCTGCCAGACTTAGCACTAGGCCACTGGGCCTGGCCCTAACGTGGGAGTTTTGATTGAAGGAATTAGATAAGATAGCCCTTAGTTACCAAAATAGGTTGTGATCTAGACCCACCAATAAAAAGCTCAAAGTAGAGGTCCTAGAAATTATTTAGATGTTACCTAACTGAGGGCATAATCTTGAAGACATAATGTAAATACCTGCTTCTTCGTCAGGTCTGGTGCCAGAAACTTCAACTGGATCATTTGGAGAGCTTGATGCGTGTTCTCTGCAGCTGGAGGGACAGTGGGTTAGTGTCTGCTTCCGTCTTACCCAGGAAATCCAGGGTGCAAGAGGGAAATTTGGTGAGAGCTTTGATATTGCAGTTTGGAAGCCTGCTGAATTTTCTGATTGGCATTTAATCCGAAAGTTTTTTTTTTCCTTAACATAAATCTCTCTCTTTTTTTTTTTATTGAGGTCATAATAGTTTATAACGTTGTGAAATTTTAGTTGTACATTATTTTTTGTCAGTCACCATATATATGTGCCCCTTCACCCCTTGTGCCCAGCCTGTAATCCGCTTCCCCTGGTAACCACTAAACCGTTCTCTTTGTCTGTCTGTTTATCTTCCACATATGAGTGAGATCATATGGTGTTTGTCTTTCTCTGTCTGGCTTATTTTGCTTAACATAACACCCTCAAGGTCTGTCCATGCTGTTGCAAATGGGACTATTTTGCCTTTTTTATGGCTCAGTAGTATTCCATTGTGTATACATACCACATCTTCTTTATCCAATCATCAGTCAATGGGCACTTGGGTTGCTTTCAAGTCTTTGCTATTGTGAATAATGCTGCAAGGAACATAGGGGTGCATAAGGCACCTTGAATTGTTGTTTCAAGTTCTTTGGATAAATTCCCAGTAGTGGGATAGCTGGGTCATATGGTATTTGTATTTTTAGTTTTTTGAGAAATCTCCATACTGTTTTCCATAGTGGCTGTGCCAGTTTGCATTCCCACCAGCAGTGAATGAGGGATCCCTTTTCTCCACAGCCTCTCCAACATTTGTTGTTTTTCGTCTCAGTGATTATAGCCATTCTGGGATATAAGGTGATATCTCAGTGTAGTTTTGATTTGCATTTCCCTGATGCTTAGTGATGTTGAACATCTTTTCATGTGCCTGTTGGCCATCTGAATATCTTCTTTGAAAAAATGTCTGTTCATATCTTCTGCCAATTTTTTGATCAGGTTGTTTGTTTTGTTGTTGTTGAGTTGTATAAGTTCTTTACATATTTGGGAGATTAACACCTTGTCACATATACGATTTGCAAGTATTTTCTCCCAGGTGGTGGGTTGTCTTTTCGTTTTGTTCCTGGTTTCCTTTGCCTTGCAGAAGCTCTTTAGTCTGATGAAGTCCCACTTGTTTATTTTTCTTTTATTGATTTTGTACCCTGCAACTTTGCTGTATAGTTTGATTATTTCTAATAGTTTTCCAATGGAATCTTTAGGGTTTTCTGTATATAGAATCATGTCATCTGCAAACAGTGAGAGTTTCACTTCTTCATTGCTTATTTGGATTCCTTTTATTTCTTTTTCTTGCCTGCTTGCTCTGGCCAAAACCTCCAGTACGATGTT
This sequence comes from Equus asinus, assembly GCF_041296235.1. Lineage (NCBI taxonomy): Eukaryota > Metazoa > Chordata > Mammalia > Perissodactyla > Equidae > Equus > Equus asinus. The sequence continues at coordinate 8,739,609 of NC_091806.1, read as the reverse complement.
GCATAAGAGTGGCAAGAGCGGCACCCTTGCCTTGTTCCTATCCTCAGAGGGATGGCTTTCTGTTTCTCCCCATTGAGAATGACGTTACCTGTGGGTTTGTCATATGTGGCCTTTATTATGCTGAGGTATATCCATTTTATTGAAAATTTTTATCAAAATGGATGTTGAATCTTGTCAAATGCTTTCTCCGCATATATTGAGATGATCATGTGGATTTTATTCCTCATTTTGTTAATGTGATGTGTTACATTGATTGATTTCGGGATATGGAAGCATCCCTGCATCCCTCATATAAATCCCACTTGATTATGGTGTATGATCATTTTAATGTATTGCTGTATTTGGTTTGCCAATAATTCATTGAGGATTTTTGCATTTGTTTGTCAGTGATATTGGCCTGTAATTTTCTTTCTTTGTGTTGTCCTTGTCTTGCTTTGGGATGATGTTGGCCTCGTGGAATGTGTTAGGAAGTATTCTGTCTTCCTCAATTTTTTGGATTAGTTTGAGAAGGATAGGTATTAAATCTTCTGTGGATGTTTGGTAGAATTCTCCAGAGAGGCATTCTGGTCCTTGATTTTTATTTTTTGGGAGGTTTTTGATTACTGTTTCAGTCTCTTTACTTGTGATTGGTCTATTCAGATTCTCTCTTTCTTCTCAATTCAGTTTTTGGAGGTTGTATGAGTCTAAGAATTTATCCACTTCTTCTAGATTGTCCAATTTGTTGGCATATAGTTTTTCATAGTATTCTCTTGTAATCCTTTGTATTTCTGTGGTATCCATTGTAATTTCTCCTCTTTCATTCTTAATTTTATTTATTTGAGCTTTCTTTCTTCTTTTCTTAGTGGGTCTGGCTAAGGGTTTGCCAATTTTGTTTATCTTCTCAGAGAACTCGCTCTTTGTTTCATTGATCCTTTCTACTGTTTTTTTTGCGGAGGAGGGGAGTTCAATTTCATTTATTTATGCTCTGATTTTTATTATTTCCCTTCTTCTGCTGACTTTGGGTTTTGTTTGCTCTTCTTTTTCTAATTCTGTCAGATGTAGTTTAATATTGCTTATTTGAGATTTTTATTGTTTGTTAAGGTGGGCCTGTATTGCTATGAATTTCCCACTTAGGACCACTTTCGCTGCATCCCATATAAGTTGGTATGGTATATTTTGATTTTCATTTGTCTCCATATATTTTTTGGTTTCTCCCTTAATTTATTCAATGATCCATTGGTTGTTTAGTAGTATGCTGTTTAGTCTCTACGTATTTGTCACTTTCCCAGCTTTTTCTTGTAGTTGATTTCTAGTTTCACAACATTATGATCTGAAAAATGCTAGATGTGATTTCAATCTTCTAAAATTTATTGGGGCTTGCATTGTTTCTCAACATATGGTCTATCCTTGAGAATGTTCCAGATGCACTTGAGAAGAATGTGTATTCTGCTATCTTGGGTGGAGTGTTCTATATATGTCTATTAACTCCACCTGGTCTAGTTTTTCATTTAGTTCCCTATTTCCTTGTTGACCTTCTGTTTGGATGATCTATCCATTGATGTAAGTGGGGTGATAAGGTCCCCTACTATTATTGTATTGTTAATCTCTCCTTTTAGGTTTGTTAATAGTTTCTTTATGTACTTTGATGCTCCTGTGTTGGGTGCATAAATATTTATAAGTGATACGTCTTCTTGGTGGAGCATCCCTTTCATCATTCTTTACTGCCCCACTTTGTCTCTCATTGCCTGTTTTATCTTGAAGCCTGCTTTGTCTGACGTATGTATGGCAACACCTGCTTTCTTTTGTTTGCCATTAGCTTGGAGTATCACCTTCCATCCCTTCACTCTGAGCCTGTGTTTGTCAGCTGAGATGTGTTTCCTGGAGGCAGCATATTGTTGGGTCTTGTTTTTGAATCCAACCTGCCACTCTGTGTCTTTTGATTGGAGAATTAAATCCACTTACATTTAGAGTCATTATTGACATAGGAGGGCTTAATTCTGCCATTTTATCAATCATTTTCTGGTTCTCCTGCATTTCTCTTGTTTCTTGTCCCACGTATTTTGGACTACCAATTCAGTTTGTTAGTTCTTTATGATGGTTTTCTCAGTTTTTTCTTTATTTATGCTTTGTAACTCTGTTCTGATTATTTGTTTAGTGGTTACCATGAGGTTTGTATAAAAAAATCTCGTATCTGAGATAGTCCATTTTCTGATAGCCTCTTATTTCCTTAGACTAAGGTGATTCCATCCCTTTCCTCTTCCCCTTTTAAGTTATTATTGTCACAATTTATTCCATCGTCTGTTGTGAACTTGTAGTTGAAATGATGAGATTATTCTTATTTTTGATGTTTTCTTTCCCTTTCTCTTTAATGTTAGAATTAAGTATTTGCTAATCTGTTCTGATAGAGGCCTGCAATTTTGATTTTGTCTACCTATTTATCTCCTTGCTCAAGGCTTTGCAATCTTTTTCTTTTTGTTTTCTGGTATGAGTGCCTTCTTGATCATTTCCTGTAAGTGGGGGTTGCGGCATCTAATGGCAATGAACTCCCTTAGCTTTTGTTTATCTGAAAAGTTTTTATTTCTCCATCATATCTGAAGGGTATTTTCACTGGATAGAGTATTCTTGGTTGAAGGTTTTTGTCTTAGAGAATTTTGAATACATCATTCTGCACTCGCCTAACCTGTAAGGTTTCTGCTGAGAAATCTGCTGAAAGCCTGATAGGGCTTTGTAAGTTATTTTCTTCTGCCTTGCTGCCCTTAATATTTTTTCTTTGTCATTGATCTTTGCCAGCTTTACTACAATAAGCCTTGGAGAAGGTCTTTTTACAATAGCATAATTAGGAGATGTATTGGCTTCTATCACTTGTATTTCCAGCTCTTTCCCAGGTTTGGGGAGTTCTTAGCCATCATTTCTTTGAACAAGCTTTCTGCTCCATTCTCCTTCTCTTCTCCCTCTGGAATACCTGTAATCCTTATGTTGCATATCCTAATGGAGTCAGATATTTCTTGGAGAATTTCTTCATTTCTTTTTTATTTTATTTCTGTCTCCTCCTCCACCTGAAGCATTTCTATATTTCTGTCTTCTGACTGCTAATTGTCTCCTCCATATATCAGCTTTGTTATTCAGGGAATCTGGATTTTTCTTTATCTCATCCATTGTGTTTTTCATCTCCAACATTTCTCATTGGTTTTTCTTTATAGTTTCAATCTCTTTTGTGAAGAATTCCCTTTGTTCACTAATTTTTTTCCTGATTTCATTGAACTGTCTATCTGTATTTTCTTGTAACTCATTGAGTTTTTTCATGATAGCTATTTTGAATTCTTTGTCATTTAGATTGTAAATTTCTGTGCTTTCAGGAGTGATTTCTGAGTGCTTGTCAGTTTCCTTCTGGTCTAGAGTATTAATATATTTCTTCATACTGTTTGATGGCAGAGTTGTACCTCTGCCTAGTGATAGTTACTGGTGCAGCTTCCACCTGCTGCCACTTGGTGGGGGGCAGGAGCTGTGTATTCTGAGCCAACAATGATCCACGGCTCACTTGCTCACAGCTCCTGCTTTTCTATTGTCTGGGCAGGCACTCTGGCCAACTGGCTGAGCTGGAGCACTGTGCAGGGGGAGGGGCACTTTCTTTGCTATTGAAATCCCAGGGGCATTGTCATTCTACCCTTGCTATCTGCTCTCTTGGTGTGCTGGCTTGATGAAGACACATCCACAAAGGCTTAGCTACCTCTTTGCCGGGTTTTCCCATGGGGCTATGGGGGAACTTGGAAGGTGAAGGTGTTCCCGTAGAGGGCCACCCCTTCCTCTTCTCCTCTCAGAGCTACACATGGTCCCACACCCTGGGTCTCTGCTGTTGGGGGAGGGAGACGAGCTCCCCTTACCTCCTTCCACCTCCTCCAGGAGGTCCAGCACCTTCACCTTCAGATATATGGCCGCATGGGTCTCTCAGATGTCTTTTATGTTGTGTGAATGTCCTCTATTGGTTTATGAATGTCCTTTTTGTTGCATCTTAGGGGACAGAGTCTAGGGGAAGTGCTCACTCTGCTGTGATGCTGATGTCACTCTGAATCCCAAAGTTTTTAAAGAAAAAACATTTTGGAGTGTTTTTGCCCTGTGGACTGGATGTGGACACATGCAGGAAAGCCAAGATATCGATCATCTTAGATCTAGTCAAAAGGGGCCCCGTAGAGGACAACTGTACCTCAATAGAAAGGAAACTGGAAGTGGATGTTGGATTCATGGGATAGCATATGGAAGAAGTGAATGCTGAAATGGAATATATTTGCTCAGGTAATTGGTTCTCAACCAGGGGCAATTTTTCTCTCCAGGAGACAATGAGCAATGTCTGGAGACATTTTTGGTTACAACTGGGGAAGATGGTACTGGCTTCTATTAGGGAGAGGGCAAGGATCCTGGTAAACATCAATGAATGCATAGGAAAGTTCTCCACAACCAGGAATTGCTTGGGCCCAAATGTCAATAGTGCTAAGGTAAGAACTCTGGCTCAGGTCAAGGTGATGTTGAGGGTCTCTGAAGAATGAATGAAAAGGGCCCATGAGAGAAAGTCAGCTTTAAACACATGCCAGACTCAGAGAGCACAGAACCATCTGGGGTGCATGCCAATCATGTAAGAACATTCCTAGCCCCCTAACATCTCCTAGCTGCCCTGCTTCCACCCTCTACCTCCCAACCCCCCAGCACCATTGTGCTGGAGTCAGAAACCTTGATTATCAAGAAGGGGAGATAGGATGGAAGTGCATAATGGAGAAGGTAAGAAGAAAGACCACAGTCCCTTTTTCACTGAAAGTGGCTAGTTTGCAGCAGGCTTTAGCTGACCAAGGGGAGATATATTCTTAAGTTGGGTTTGGAGTTTGGAATATTCCACAGGACTGGACATTAGAATTATTGAGTTGAGGCTGTGACCATGTTTACAGCTTAACGTAATCCTGGGACTCCCTGGAGTGAGCAGAAATGTCTTGAGGTCTACTTGAAATTTTATCCAGAACATTCAAAAGAGATATTGGAATAAAAAAATAAAATAAAGTGGTTGATTACATTCCCTGGGTCCCGCTTGTTTTATGCAGCCATTCCCTTAACAGTTACTGAATAGACACTATAAAAGCTGAGAGCTGTCATAAATATGATCTCATTTAATCATCAGAATTGAGGAGAGTATATATTTTTCTCTTAGTGTTTGAGGTGGCATGATTATTCTTACTTTAAGGGGAGAAAACCAGGGCTTAGAGATGCAGAGGAACTTGACCAGATTGTACATCAAGGGAGGGTTGGATAGTGGCACTGGTGGCAGGGAAGTATAGGAGGTGGTTTCAGTAATCCTGTTAAAACAGATTCATATTCAGAATCCTGGAATCCTATGGATAGAGTGCAGAGATCCTCAAAGTTAGATTCATATGTGTAGCAATATATGACATTTTCATGTCTGTGTGGTCAGCTAAGAGGGAGAGAGCAAGAGTTTTAATGCACTGCACAGCAATAGATTCCAGGAAATAATTTAGAACCAATATTTTCGAGGTATGGGCATGTGGAACTGAGCCCTGATCCAAACGAGTCTCTTTGTAGCGGGTTGAGTTAGTCAGATGGACTGTGTCCTTTCTTCTTGCAGGCTGACTTAAAGGCTTCTTCATGGCACTTTACATAAACCTGTGTTACAGCCCATGTCACATGGTTTTATAATACTTGTTTTTCATGTTGTTTTTTCTTGCCAGATAAGTAAGCTCCTTCAATCTGAGGCCTTTTGCCTTATTCATTTTTATATCTGGTAGCATCTAAAATATAGTATTTAATAAGTGTGGAATAAATAATTTATTGAGCTAAGATCCCTGCCTTCAAGGAATTTATGACGTATGTTGGGGAAACATGAAAAAAGAAAGTTGTAACATAGTATGAATGGTAGAATTTCTGTTTAAAAAAAATACACACATGTCAATTCGTGGGCCAGAAATAATATCTGAAGAACTCTGAACCAAATGGTTAACATTGGTTACCTCCGTGCAGTCAAATTATGGGGGACTTTTCTTTCTGTGTAATATATTTCTAGAAGATTTTATAGTAAGCAGAAGTATTTTAGTCATTTAGTATTTTAATATTTAGTCAGGGAAAATAGTAAGATATAAATAAGAGAAATGGCATACTATATATAATACAGAGTTGTATATGATTAGTTTTAAAATGAGGACAGCATGCAGCAAGAAAAATAACAGTTCAGAAGAACTGCAGACTCTGGACTGGGTGGGTGGCCAGGGAACCCTGTGAAGAAGGAGTGTGAATCTTACTCATTATTCAGGGCTTTGAAATAGATTTCCAAAAGGTATCCAGGTCCTGATCTTCCTATTTGATCGCAGGATCTTGTTGCTTTTAGAAAAGCCAGTGCCATCTGTTTTTGGAAGCTGGCACCTACCCCTAGCTGCTCATTTGGACTTCCAAACCACTTTAAAAATTAATGGCTTTATAGAAGGTCTGCAACTTGCTCTTAAGAGTTTAATATCATATTTATAAACTCAGTCTGTGTTGAGTTCCAGCATATTGCAAATAATTTACAGTGTTGTCCTGCTCAGAGCATAACTAATGTGGATCCACAGCTGTGCAGATAACTTCTCCTATCAGCGGATGATAAACTATAAGTGGCCCCATTTGGATGCGGGGAAATAGTCCAGATTTTTAAGGCTGTATTGGTGCAATTGGGAGGAAAATTCTACAGCAATGGCTTCTCTTACCTGGAAATCATCTCTACAGTAATAAATATAGCCAGCGTCATTGCTACTGGTGATTATATTTAGGAAGAATGAACCGGTCATGAAGTTTATGGCCCTCGGTCTGCTGCCATGAATACTCTCCTGAGCAGTTGCTAAGCAGTTTAGAAAGTAGGTCAGCCAGCCCACGGGCCCTGAGGTCAAAAGGCAAGATCTGGAATGGCTGAATAATTGGACTAAGGTTTTGGATCTGGGTCAGTCGCTCCATAAGGATGAAATGCATAATGGGTATGTTTATACTTCACACTTGTGCCTCAATATCTCTTTAGCAATTTCTCAGTGTATTTTAGGATCCTGGAAACTGGCTCTGCTCTTCCCCAACAAACCAGGTGGAGGTTCTTGCCTTCAAGGTCGTGGTTCCTGTGTAAGATTCAGTCTCCCTGAATCGTCAGAGTCCTGGTTACATTGACTTTATTGACAGCCTTTGAGGTGAAGTACCAAGGGTGTTTGATGCTAAATTTAAACTGGCAACCCAGCTGAAAATTTTACACACTGTTCCATTCAGCTAGGTTGAGTCTGTGTCTTCACTATGATTTTTATTCATTTTTGTCAGACATTAATTAACGAGCACCTAAAATGTGCTAAGGATGGTACTTGGTGTTGGGGTTAAAATGTTGAAAAAAACACTGTCTTTTGTTTATCCTGTTCTCTCAGCCTAGAATTTCCTTCCCATTCATGAAGCCGGTACTGTGGTATCATAGCTAGGGCAAATATAAGTACTTGCTTTTATTTTACAATTATGTCCTGTAGGGTTTTAGTTTCTGATTAAGTGCCCCAGGAACCATCATAGAAGATTCTGGGCTGGCTTGTCCCAGCCCTCAACCAAGGTAACTATCATTGTTCCTATTTTATATTTGGAGTCTCTGATAGATTAGATTATCTTTGGGGGCAAATATTCATTCCCTTCCCACCTCTGCCTTCAGGGGAGAAGAAAACTTCCCACATTGATGTTGGGCTTGGTTATACAATTTTGTTTGGCCAATGGAATGTGAGTAGAAGTGACAGGTGCCTTTTTAAAGCCTTGGCCTTAAAGAGATATTCCTCTTTCTACAAGCCCCGCTGAGAGATTTCAGTCATGGGAAGAATATGCCCCAAGTAGCTGCTGTTCCTCCAGCCTGTGCCGCAGCATGAGACATGTGAGGCATAGCCAGACACATATTAATAATCCACACATTACTGTATGACACTGATATGTTTTTGGTTGATTATAATGCAACAGCAACTGATTGATACAAACCTCTAGCTAAGATCTCATTCAGAGTAAGGGTTTGTTCATTCATTCATTCAAAAAATATTCAAAAAATACTGAGTGCTGTGTATAGACACCAGGCAGAACACCACTGGAATAAGTGATTTTAAAAATCTATTGGCTTTGTTTGTCTTCCTGACTTCTACTCTTTATATTTGATGTAAGGGGATTTATGGTCATTTATAATATACAGACTATAAGAAATAAAATCAAGACACACATTCTCAAAGAAAAAATAGTACTAAAACATCAATTTGAGAAGTGACAAAGAACTGACAACAAATTAACGTCAATTATGTGTAAAAAATAAGCAAACCGTATGCAAATGCAAATAACTCAAACCTGTCTTTTCACTCAGAGGTGCTGCATGATGAGACAACTGGCTACCAGGATTTACAGTTCCAGTTCTTACTCTGGAATTGTATGCTAAAGAAACCCTACAGGAGTCCCTGACAGTCTTAGAGGCAAAGAGGGACTGATATGACAGAGCTAGCTTTCCTCTGTCCGGTGTGACTAGAGCCTATCTTTCAGGCCTGGGGAAGGTGCCAGAGCTGATCTGAATGTATTTAGAATGAATCTTCTTAATGACCTGTCAAGTTCAGGGGAATTGCCAGACCTAGGCTTTAATAACTTCCTGGTTTTTAGTACCTGAGCACATAAAGATGATGTAGAGGCCACGAAGGATGGAGAGTGGCCAGGGTGCGGTGAAAAGGTGAGAGCAGGGGAGTTGGTGCTGCCATCAGAATGGTGGCACATGTCAACACATCCATCTGGGTCTCCTGATTGTACACCTGTTTTTGCAGCTGGAGACAAGGGGATGGAGCAGGGAGAGGTGAAGCAGGCAGCGACAAAATTAGGAAATTGGCAGAGCTTGAATGTGGAGGCCCTCCAGCCTGCATTTTTGCAAAGCCTCCCTGAATCCTGCCTTCTCTTGCTCATACTCACTCCAGCCCCATCCTCTTTTCAATCTATCCCACTTTCTTCTCTCAAAGGCATTGCTCTATGAGTGGTCTTATAAAGCACAGTATTTAGGACTAGATGGTGTTTTAGAGTTATAAGGAGCAGCAGTCCAGACTCTTTATTTATAGATAGAGAATCTGAGGCTCAAAGATGGACTGACTTCAAATCCATTGCCTAGCTGGTCAGTAGCAGACCTTGGACCAGGTCTCTTGACCTCAGATGATGCTCTTTCCGGTACTCAAGTGGGAATTAATTCCTGCTAAAGACTTGAGACGTTATCATCACCCTGAGACTCTTATAGAAAAACATATAATAGAGATGCAAAAAGATGAAAGTCTAATCAAGAAATTTCAGGTTTCAAATATAGGCAAGCAAGATGACATTTCTGATGAAGATCCCTCCAATATTTCTCAAATTAAGCTTTGTCTGCTTTCTCCTATTCTGCCTGTGGAAGGGGGATCTATGTTTTTATGAGAGAGCTCCAAATCTGTCTGGTGTGACAGTTGGGCCATCTCTTCAGGAGTTCAGTATACATTGTCACTTTGAGAGTTTTAAGTCATTATAAAAGTCCCATGTTGGCAAATTTGACCATAAAAAACATGGTTGGATACTATTTTGAAATATTAAGGGAGATTTCCCCCTTCATGTCCATTCCTTATACTCCTAGCCCCCCTCCCACATTCATTCAGATAAGGCATTTCATGCTTACTGCCTTAGTGAAGGGCTGACACAACAGAATGCAGTTAAAACAAAGAATCTAGGTCTCAAGGGGACTAAATAATGAGTGAGGGCAAAACTTCTAGCCATAGTCTGAACAAGACCTCTGGAATTGGAGAGAGGAAGAGAGCTGGAGAGGATAGAGGAAAATTTGGAAAAGGGTATTTTCTTTGGGCTCTTCACCTAGTCCACGCTTTGGGGACAAAAATATCCTGTAGGTAAGTTTGGAGCTCTGTCCAGAGAGAAGAATTGTGGTATTATATTGGTTAACAATTGTTGCATAACAAAGTACCCCACACAATGAGCATTTAATTAACTCCTGCATCTGTGGATTGGCTGGGAACCAGTTGAAAGTGATTTGTCTTAGCTTGCTGGTTCTGCTGATCTCAGCTGGGCTTGTTTACTCACATGTCTGGGTGTTGGCTGGAGATCACATGACCTAGCCTGGATTCACATGAGAAGCTTGGCTCTGTTCCACATGTTTCTTATCCTCCTCAGGCCAGTGTCTAGCCTGGGTATATTCTTCTAAGGGCTGTAATAGAGATGCAAGAGAGTGAAAGAAACATGCAAAGCCTCTTAAAGCCTACGCTTGGAACTGGCACACTGTCCCTTTTATCTCATTCAATTATTCAAGGAATGTCATGTGATCAAATCATAATCAAAGGACAGAGACACACAATCTATAGGAAGAACTGCAAAGTCACACTATAAAAGGTGTGACTATAGCGGGACTTGAAGAATTGGGCCAATCATACTACACTTTTCTGAGTAGAACCCAAAGAGAGGGCAAGACCTCAGCATGTCATGAGAGCAAGTAGTTGTATAATTTGTCTAGAAGATAGCTGGGCTTTAACTAGTCTTACAATTTACCCATAGGAATATTTCCTGTGTGACAGTCATAGCATAGATGTAACACAAAGAGGGGCCTAAAGGCGCCGTCAAATGTTTATAATCTAGCAGCAGCTCACCGGATTAAGAGCTGAGGACCACGTGGAATGAGGGATGGTCACAGTGAGTGCTGTATGACTGTATGACAACCCAAGACTGGTTGCCTTCTTGCTCCAAAGCCTTAGCACTATGAAAACCTTATGGAACCTAGACAAAATTGCTAGAGAAGAAGCTGTGTATGTGTTGAGGAGGGGCGTGTGGGGCGTATCCAAAACTGGCTGAGATTGTTTTTTTTTTTTTAACTTTGACGTATACGAAAACATCTTGCAATTTGCCAGTTTTTAAAGCTCACTGAATAATTCACTTGAGTACTCTAGCAACAAAGTATTCCAAATAATACAGACTAGCACTATTCAATGAAATTGTAATGTGTGTCACATGCATAATTTTAAGTTTTCTAGCAGCCACATTAAAAAATATAAAAAGAGAAAGGTGAAATTAATTTTAATAATGTATTTGTATTTAACCCAATATATCCAAAATATTTTCATTAAGTTTTTACCACTAATTAGAATGGGAGGTTGAAATAGAAATTAAGTTCAAAATCTTATTTCTGGCATACCTGAGCTTCTGGTTTGAAATTGATACCGGCTTTTTCTACTCTTTAATTATTTTCTGACTAAGTCATGGCTCTCTTAGCCCTCTCTATTTCCAACATCAGCACTGGAAGTTGGCTTTCTCGTCACCAAGCATTGTGTTCCATGAGAGTCACCGAATACAGGGAAGAAGTGGTGGCCTTGAGATTCAGAGGTGAGATGATCGATAAACCTCACCACTTGGTCCACTAAATAACTTGGTTCAGAACACCAGCTTTGTTACCCATGATTTAAATTGCTGCTGAATGGCCTTAAGAGTTATTCCACATGCTGGACCTTCTGTATTGCCCTAAAATATTAAATCTGGAAATGTCCAGAGTCTACTGTACAATTTTTCTCATTTGAGCCATCCCCCACACTCCTACACTTCCACCATCTCCTTCACAGTGAAGAGAGTCAAGGGTAAGTTCAGGAGATTTCAGTGAATATTTAAACATAGCACCATTTTCCCTCCTTAAGGATGCTCTTGGTGCTAACACCAACACAGTTCCAAGTGTTGCTAATATATCTTAATAAGAGAATAAGAAAATGGAATAAAAATTTCTTTGGATATACTTCCTTTTCTACTTTGTAAGCAAACTATGTTGGAGTTTCACTCCCGGGATTACTGAGGTTGGCTTCTCTCCAACTCGAAGAGAAAATGTTTGGTTTAATTATAGATGGCATCACAAATATTGAAGAGTAGGTCTGTTAATTTAATAGTTTCCTTGGCCATGGCAAAACTTAGGGTAGGTAATGTACAGATAAAGGAAGACGATGTGAACAGTCAAACAGATCCTGTGCTCTTTGTTCATTAGCTCATTGAAACCTTGAAAAGACCCTTTTACGGTAAGGGGGCATTATTCTCATGTGGCAGGAATGTTTACTAACCGTTCTCACGACTAAGGTGAGTTTTCCTTCCTAATGTAGTTGGCTGTGTTAGAACTTTGTAGGGCACCACCTCCCTGGGTAGGATGTGTGGACACCAACAGAATAAATCCTTGTGTAAATGGTTATCCATCATTCCTGTTGGATGGTCACCTCCTACAGCTGACACAAAGTTTCCTCCTCCTAGAGACTGGCTTTGATGATAGGACTCATGTGCACACAGTAAGAACTTCCCTGTTGAGTAAAAGTGGGGCAGTTGCCTGATAAAGACATCAGTCCAACATGGCTCCTGGGCTCTCGGATCACACCCTTTGCATATGTATTGGGATGGGAAGTGGGAAGGGAGAAGAGGCTTTCTGGAAAACTCTCCAGTAACAGATCAAGCTACAGCAAACCATCCCAGATGAGTGTGTTCCATCTCTCACCTCCCTCCAGGTCCTCACTATCCCCCAACAGGAAACACGTACACACTCTCTCTCTTCCAACTTCATGCACAATTGTGAACTTTCTAAATCATTAGCACCTGGGGGAGAAACCGCCTCAATCTTAAAAAAAAAAAAAACAACCCAAAAACAGCCTAGGGCTGTTCCCATCTCTCCTAGAGGAAAAATATTTATTTCCTTCTGGAGGGGGTAGCGGGAAATTAGCGAGGGAGTGGACTGTCCTTTTGTCTGGGCTGTGCCACTATTAATGATACAAAAATAAAGGAAGAAAAATCCCCAATGTTGGGTTTTCATGGTGAAACAGGTTGGGTGATCATATTCTGTTGTGCTCTTTTCACAGAGGTAAAATTGAAGTTCACGCAGGTTCATTGTGTACCCAATCTCACAGGGAGTAAGTGGCCAAGTGTGGATTAAAATTTGGAGTTCTTCTAATTCTCACAGTCATGATATTTCCACTGTACCAGAGCATATAGCTTTCAGGTCTGGCCCTAACTAGTGAACACACACTGTGGGCAAAAGAGAAATGAAGCTATTTTAATTTAACACTGAGACTTGCGGTATGTAAGACATGGAATGTGTTGTGCGGGAAGAAATAAATCTGGACTGCTTCTTTATTCCTTACTGCAGCCCCCTCCTCCCATGTGAGTGCTCAGCCGAGAGCTCAGGCAGTGTTGGATTTGGGAGGGTTAAGGGGTATTAACTAAAATGACCCAACCTGAGATGGATTCCAGTTCCACTAGAGCTCAGCCTAAAAGCACTTTTCTTCCTTTGAGGGAGGCAAAGATCAAGTGAAAGACAGTTGCTAGACCCTTCACTTGTTTCCTGGAAGCTAATGGACCGTGAGGGGAAGGATGTTCACGCAACTCTAAAGGCAGCCACAGAAGATGCCCTTCAACTGCTGCCCGGGGCTTACAAATGTCCTTTCTTTTAAAACACGCTTTGTCCGTGTGACCAAGTCAGGAATTTCAGAAGCCAGTTCCATCTTTTCTTTCCACTTTATCCAGATCTAGGCACAGGATGGATTGATTAATTGGCTCATTCGATTAGTGATAATTAATTAGCTCATGAAGAAGTTTTCAGAAGTCCATCTGAGACCTCCATCTCCCAGCTGGGTTCCTATGAGAGTTGAGCTCAGGGGTGATTGATTGACATACCTGTTCATTTATTCACCTGTTTCTTCAATTGGCAAGTTTGTGTGCTTGGCAATGTACTAGGTTAATATTTCCAAATATGTGGTTTTCGTAACTGACTCTCTCTTTTTAACATAGCACAAGGCTGAACATTATTTATTAACGGGCGCTAGCTGTGTTAGAAAAATGTATAACTATCATACCAAACTCAAATTTTGTGATTATCATTCTTAGGATGTAGCTGAAATAGATAGCTGAAATAAGGTAAATTTAAAGAAAATTAAATTATTTTTTAAGTAAACAATAAAATTGTTTAAGTAATTAAGTAAATTACATAACTTGAAATTAAGTAAACAATAGTAGAGGTGAGACTGGGTGTCTGCCCATCAAACTGTGAACTTTTACCATCCATATCTGTCTCCACAGCACCCAGTACAGGTCCTGCACATAGAAGGTGCTCAATAAATGTTTCTTGAATAGACTGAGTTTGTATGCCTGGCCAACATACCACTGAGCTGGAGGGTGTCTCTGGTAGATAAGACTTCTCTCTCTGGCTTGCCACTGCTTTCAAATTTGGAGAGTTTTCTGTAAGAAGCATCAGAAATTGATAACAATAATACTGTTGATGTTGATAGTGATAATAATAAGAGCTATTTATTGAATGCTTCCTATTTTCTAGGCATTGTTTTAGGTAAGAACACATGTCACTTCTAATTTCTAGTCTTCGCTATGTTTGTGTTATGTTTTAATATTCCCTTTTTACTCTGAGAAAATATAGGCTTAGCAGGGTTAAGATCACTCAGCTGCATGTGCAAAAAGGAATCCTGCATATTTGACACTGAAGGCATTTGATGCTTTTTTCCCTCTGTGCAACAGTGTCCATTGAGATTTTTTCCCAAATGTGGCTAACAGAACTATCCAAATGCTAATTTGTGCGTCTTTATCTGATTACAGATCAGGACTGACTGCATCAGAATGGCGGTTCAAAATGGCTGAATAACCTCCCTACCACAGTTGGGAAGACAAGAAATTGTGCCCACGCAGCCATCAAGCCTTCCAATTATATTTTTTCACTTCATTCCACAAAAAAAAGAAAAAGAAAGAAAAAGAAAGAAAAAAAGCCAGCCAGCCTTGAGCTGTCTTGAAAACTCTGAAGTGTAGATTTTGCGTTAAAGCTACATCTTGTAGCTGTAGGATGGGGCAGTGGGAAGAGAAAGGAGTGAGGAAGGGTACCAGAAGTTTGGCAAAATGGGATCAGGTGACCATCTGTTTGACTGCAAGACACGAGAAAAAAGGTAATTTAGAGCTCTGCTCTCCAACTGTAATGATTGTGCTTGCCTTTCTTTGTCATCCCAAGAGAGGGATAATAAAGGTTGCAATCCTTCAGTAGGGCTCTGCAGGACATCCCCCTTCAAATCATCTCAAGCCTTTTATTCCAGCCACTGTTTGGCACCCAGTTCTGTGCAGACTTAGACCAGCTTCATGCAGAGGCAACCTGAGTGCTCCCCTCTCTCACTTCTCACCATGGACCTCTCTGACATCATGATGGCAGCCACCTATGGGAATAGATGCAGTCTTCAAAAGCAAAGGCGTCAATGCCCTGTGGTGCTCTTGTGAGCAATGGGAGACAGAAACTGATAAATAAAATGCTTCCCCTTTATTTTCCTGGTGGGTGGTTCTGAGATGCACTTTGGTAGCTGTCCAGAAGGTTCTGGGGAATCCAGTAACCAGCAGCCCATAGTGGGCCAACTCATAACACATCCTAGTGTTGATTTTCCTTTGTATTCTATTTCATTGTCCTTGTCCCTTACTACTTCCTGCTCCCAGGGATAATGTTTCCAAATAAACTATGCACACATAATAAATCCTTGCTTCTGGCTTTTTTTAGGGGGCAACTCAGAAAAAGAAAGATTCTAAGAGTGGTAATAATGAATAACTCAAATTTGCACAGCATTTTACAATGTACTAAGTTTTTTCACACAATACCCCTTTTATCTGTCCGGCAAGCAATTATGCAAACATGTACATACATGCACAATATGTAGTACATGGATTATTATTATTCTCATGTCCTAGATGAGACTGCTGAGATTCCAAGAGATGAAACAGTTTGCTCAAGGGCATTCAGAAGGTAACAGTAGAGCTAGAACAAGAATATTGTCTTTTGAGCTCTCAGTCCAGTGTTCTTTCTACTTTGACCACCTTCAGAGTCCTGCGACCATTTGCCTAGAATTTTTCAAACTGGGGCCGTGTTCTAGAACTTTGCCTTCACTAGAGTTCAATTGCCAGTATATTAATGAACATGATGTGTATCAATGAAATCAGTCATTCAAATGGCTCAGTGTGCCCACTTAAATGCAACTATGTATTTCCTGAAGATTTTCGAAAAGTGTTCAGTTCTTTCACTTCTGTGGGGTCTGATTTGAGGCCAGCTTGCTTCATAAGCAGCCCCTGTCCTCAGAAAAAATATCAGGAAGAAGATATGATAGTAAAAATAGCTACCATATATTGAGAATCAGCCAATACTCTAAGTGCTTTTTATGGTTGTCTTGATTAAATGTTAAAGATTCTGTGAGGAATTCAAAATATGATATACATCCGAAAAAAAAAAGATTCTGTGAGGCAGTTACCCTTAATATCTCCTTTTTGAGATACTGAAGCACAGGGAAGTTAAGTAATTTATCCAGGGTCACACAGCTAATAATTGGTGTAGTCAGCATTTGAACTCAGGCTGTCTGACTCCAGAGCTCACTCTCTTAAACATTATGCTATACTGCCTGGGTGAAAAAGTGTATTTAATGTTGCTCATTTTGTCATTTTCTATTAAATGATAACTCTATTGCCCGGTTCCCCTGAGTCTGAGAGAGGGTGATGAGAGACTAACCTGCCAGAATCCACTTCATCGACTCTGTTTTACAAAATATAGCAAGTCATGACTATGTTGAAGTTATCACTCTGCCTGTAACACTAACAATTAGCAAAGACCCAAAGAGAAGGGTTATTTGAGAACTTGTTCAAATGTCAAGAGTCTCTTATAAGCCATGGTATATGATTTTATGAGAAAATGTAGGCATTGTATTAAAAAATTAATCTATTTTGAATCCTCATTAACATGTATTAGAAGTTATTTCTAAAAGGCTAATCATTCTTAAATTTAAAAATTAAACATCAAACTTCTAGTGAATTAAAGTTTAAAAATTAAGTGTAATTTTGGATTACATTTGTAATCCAATTTTAGATTGAATTTTGGATTATCTATTAGGTTACACTGGATAATAGATTGGGTTCCAATGGATAAGCATTGTGAGATAGTGAAGAGTAGAACTTTTACATATGGACAATTATAGAATAGCTCTAGGTACAGTCTAAGTATTGAAGATCAGTGATTCTCAAACAGAGGTGGAGAAGAGGTGGATTGGAATTACATGGTGGAAAGTTGCTCTTCAAGGTGATTATACCAACTTGTACTTTTTTCAGCTATGTGAGGGTGTTTCCGTTTTCCCACATCTTCCGTAATGCTGGTGTTATCCAGACTTTGTAATTTTGCAAAATTGACAAATATGAAATGGATCTCGTATCTGTTGTGTGTGGACTTTCTTAAATTAAGGAGTTTGCTTATAAAGTACTCTTTGCTCTTGATAGCCTTATTGATCAGTCTCCTTCTCTCCCTGTATCCTGTCTGCTATTTAGGCTAAGCCATAAGAGTTAGTGACACATGAGAGAAGAGGGGAGGAATTGCCTGGAACAGCAACGTCCACAGGTAAGGATGAAGGAAGGTATGATGTACAGGTAATTTCTACATAAAAGGAAGGGAACTAGAGGCCGTTCTTGTGGAGATTAGAGAGAAGAGATCAGAGGGGACAGAAACTCCTCCACTCTATGACTTCCCCGATCATTAATGGCATGGGGTCACCTGAGATGAAGCTACTTAATATCAAAAAAACGAAGCAAACTTATGTTTTTTTCTGCACATCTGATTTGCTTTGTATAAAAATGTTGACCCGTATCCCCAATTCCAACATACCTCAGTCCAATCTACTAAACTTTAGTGTCAGATACTATCCCAACCAAGCTCATCTGTATTGTTTCCTTTAATCATCCAGACCATCCTATGGGAAGTGGGGCACTGTGATTTTTCCCTTTTACATGTGAGGAAACCGAGATAGTGAGATAAAGGAACCTGCCTAAAGC
This sequence comes from Equus asinus, assembly GCF_041296235.1. Taxonomy (NCBI): domain Eukaryota; kingdom Metazoa; phylum Chordata; class Mammalia; order Perissodactyla; family Equidae; genus Equus; species Equus asinus. Next base: position 8,721,759 of record NC_091806.1, on the reverse strand, counting down.
CCTGTTAGTAAATGGTGGCATTGTCATTCTAATTCAGAGGTGACTGACTCCAGATGGGCACTCCTGACAACTGAATGATCCACACTCCAATTGGAGCACCTATTTGTAGTGGTCTCATGGGAGAGTAGTGGGCATTAGAAAGACAGGAGGCATTTGAATGCAGTCCCTGGACTTTGTGGTCAGAATAGCTTATGGGACATTGAGCAAGAGGTGGCACCATTTGCATCATAGGAAATCTCCTATGATGATTTCCTGGCACGACAATAGGCAGTCTTGACAGAGGGAGGCAGTGGGCTCAGGAGCCTTCAGGGATGTGGTAGATGCAATCAGCAGGTGAACGAGTTAAAGGATGATACAGCACATCAAGAACTTGGCTCTAGAGCCAGTTAGACAAAGTCTTAAGTCCTGACCTCTGTTATTTCTTACTCTTATGACCTTAAGCAAGCCACTCATCCTCTCTGAGCCTTTTTATGATCAGTAAAAATTATGTAATGCTATATAGATTTGTGGATTAAATAAGATACTGCAAATAAAGCCTTGGTGCACTATCAGGTATACAGTAAGTGCTACATAATGGGAAATGTTAGATGAATGGAGAGATAGCAGCAGGCAGGTCTGGCAGTAAGCAACAAAAAGGAGAAGAACCTAAGAAAACTGCTGCTGAATTTTGCAATATGAACTAAGAGAAAGGAAAGTTTAAGACAAGAAGCCAATGGACATAGAATGTGGAATTTTAAAAAAGACCTATCTGCCTAAATATTGGCAGAATTCCATCTCTAAACACATATCCACACTCACACACCTGAGTGCTTAGGGCTATTGTGGTGCCCCTGCAGCTTACTTTGGAAAGAAGGGACCTGAGGCAGTTTCTTCAACTTCATTGCTGAGAGATAAATATCCCCAGGGAGACCTATTTCCGTGGGCCTCTCATGCTGGACTCGGAAAAACTTGCAAGTGAGATCAGTACCTCTTTGTCTGTTTTGAAGCTTTGCTCTTTGTAATGACGTGTTTTCAAGGCTTCCAGGGGAAATTTTTAAAAGGTAATGAGCAGAAGGACACCAGGACTCCAATTGGGTAAAGTCTTACAACTTTCTTGTGGGTGGAGAAGGGGAGGATTTCTGAACAGGGCGGGGGGAGAAATATGACTCTTTGTAACAACGAGCTATTCTTTGTTTAAGTCGATGGCACTCTTGGCTTGCTATCCCAGGGTCATACCAATTGACTCATTTCCTCAGTGTTGGGTTGGATCAGCACTGAGTCTCCCACGCTAACACTCCCAAGGTGGGCACTGGAGTGATGGAGTGGGATACCCTGTCTGGGGAACCACCCTCCCTCTCTTGGCCTCATTATTCCTGGGATCTGACCACGGGGCTAGGCTAACCAACAGAGGTAGCTGTCCATGGTATATATTGTATCGTCCTGGGGTTCTGCATGGGTATTTCCATAAAATGTCAATTTCTCCACTCAGGCCTTAAAAATTAAACTCTTGAACATTAAAAGGAGCAGCAGGAGAGAGAACTCTGACAGAAGAGCATGAGGTAGAAAGAATACTGTCAGGAGGAGATGACTGTTTTTATTCCATCTGCCTGAGCAGAGAGCTCTTATGATACATGAACTCTGAGAGAACAGGTAAGACCTGGTGCTCAGATGAGAGCTGAGGTGTGAGGCAGCCACACAAAAGGTCGAATGTTTATTGTCCCTGCTTCTCGGAGAACCTGATATTGACCACACAGCTCTCTCGTTGTTTTCCTCCTTCCATCAAACTGCTTTTATCCAAGAGCCATTAGCTCTAAGCTCTTCCTTCCTGGCAGGGCCAGGACTAGAGTGGGCTGGGAGGTTGCAGGTGTCCTTGGAAATGGCAGCTTCTGTCAGTGTATGCCTCTGGAGAGTGAGGACCAGAGAGAAGGGAGCAAAGTCCTAAATACTGTCATGAGTGAGAGGAAAGGGATATGGCATCCTTTTTCAGGATTATAGGAGTAAGAGTTTTACATCTTCCTTCAACTGTCTATTTTTTCCTCTCTCTTCTTATTAATCTGTCGGGCAGAAATGACCAATCCAGGACTTCTGTCTTAACTGAATTTCCCCCAAGAATTGGCGTTATCCTGAATGCTCTTGTGTTGTCTTTTTCGTCCTTAAGTTGATAGTCTTGGGCATTTTCTACATTCAAAACTTCCCCCCAAACTTCTGTTTTTCCCCCCACAAAAATTATTTCTGAAACAAAGTGAATTTCTCTCTTTCCTCCCAGGCTGATAACTGATACCCGCTTTATAGATAGCACCTGGTCACCCAGTTTATACCCAAGTCCTCTCTTACTGAACATTAAGCCCATCATTCTCCCTGGGTCCAGAGTAATTTGCTTTTTAAAGGAACAGAAGCAACGTGCTGTAGCTTTGTGTGGTCTCTGCCTATAAAAGGTTGTGACGGCTGATGTTGGCCTCTGACAGTTCTGTTTAAATTGTCACTTATAAAACTGAAATAAATTGCTTTAACAAATGGCTCTGTGAAGCGCTCTTGCTGTCAAACTAAATTTCATTCTCTTGAGGGAATCTACAGACGAAGATTTAAGTACAGATGAAAGTAGTTTGGTCATTTTAGACTAATTCCCAAAGGCAATTCTGGGCCCTCAGATATTTTCTAGCAGTTGTTAAACATCAAATTTAAAGAGGGAGGAAATTGGTCTCAATGTGAGGCAGACCCTGAGGTTTTCAGGCAGGTCTTTCCTTGGGCAAGTTCTACAAGACTGTGAAGAATTATTGAACTAGGAGAAACCACTTTGCTGGAGATATAGAATTTTGACTTTTTCTCTTGGTAAAAGCATGATAGTTTTTCATTCTGGCTATTTAATGAATGTAGGAAACTGTACAAATCTAGCCCTGTCTGATGATTACTGTGTTCTGAGGTGAAACGCTACATGGAGGCTCATGAAGTGATCCCAGGCCTTGGGATTACTCACCTCGCCTTCAGAACTGCCTTGCTCTAATCTCAATAGTCAGTCCTTCACCCAGAAATTCTCCTTTAAGACCCAGGGTCATCCATGTTGCACATTGAAGCTTGTTTTTCAAACATCTCTTCCTGGGATGGTGTATCAGTTAGCTTTGCTGTGTAACAAATCACCCAAAAAACATAGTGCCTTCAAACAACAACTGTTTATTTACCTTATAATTCTGTTGGTTGGAAATGTGGACTGGGCCCAGCCAGGTGGCATTTCTGTCTTTGCTGGGCTCACTCATTTGTCGTAACTGCCAGATTGTCCTTTGGCTGGTTAATTAGGATGGCTTCAGTGGGGATAGCTTATCTCTGCTCATATGGACTGTCATCCTACAGGAGACTAGCCCAGCCTTGTTTACATGGCCACTGGACAAGATTCTGAGACAGTGTGAAAGCTGCAAGGCTTCTTAAGGTTTAGGCTCTGGAACCTGCACACAGCTGCTTCTTCCTCATTCTATTGATCAAAGCACATTACAAGGCCAGGCCTGATTGGAGAGGTGAAAAAAAATTCCATCTTTTTTTTTTTTTTTCCTGAGGAAGATTCACCCTGAGCTAACATCCATTGCCAATCTTCCTCTATTGTGTATGTGGGTCACCGCCACAGCACGGCTGCTGATAAGTGGTGTAGGTCTGTGCCTGGGAACTGAACCCAGGCTGCCAAAGGGGAGCATGCCAAACTTAACCACTAGGCCATGGGGCCAGCCCCTTAAATTCTACCTTTTGATAGGAGGATCTATAAAGTCGTATTGCAGGGAGTGTGGATACAAGGAGAAGAATAATTAAGACTGTGTTTTTCAAGCAATATTCCACAGCTTGGTGAAGAGTTGGGATAGTTTTTTTTGTGTGTGAGGAAGATTGGCCCTGAGCTAACATCTGTTGCAAATCTTCCTCTTTTTGCTTGAGGAGGATTGTTGCTGAGCTAACATCCATGCCAATCTTCCTCTATTTTATGTGGCATGCTGCCACAGTGTGGCTTGACCAGTGGTGCTAGGTCCGCACCCAAGATCTGAACCTGCAAACCCCAGGACGCTGAAACAGAGTGTGTGAACTTAACCACTACACCACTGGGCCAGCCCCTTGGGCTAGCTTTTTAAGCCAATGGAAGTACAGTTTCTGGAAGTCTGAGGAAAACACTAGTTGGCATTTTTTAAGAATTTCAAAATACAGGTTTACAGTTTAGCAGTCTCTGTGGACTGAATGAAGTGCTCTCTTTGTCTCCAATTACCAATGCAATGCTTAATTCAGGTGCTTTATGGAGCTGTGTTCCAATAGACACTTTCCTTAGTTCATAGACCATACCAACGTCATCTCTGGCTAGGTCTTCTGTCATTGCAAAAGTAATACAATGAAATATTGCAAAAGACAACACACCCAAATCTTCATTATCTATGTTTTGATTGCATATGCTTTGATTTTTCTGTGGTGACTGAATCACTTACTCTGTTGGTATTTCCCATTTGCACTTATTGTGCATGCAGATTTTATCCAAGGAATGAAGCTGTCTCTATTATTGGGGAAGTTTGAGTGAGTGAATCCTGGCCTACACTGCTGTTTTTGAATTAGCCTCATTGAATATCTGCATAGTCCTTGTGTGAGAAGAGATGTAGGAAAATGCCATGGTCAAGCTAATTGTCCTGAGTCAGGATTTCATATGAAAAATACATTAAAAATCCCTTCCCTGAACATCACATACATCTGAATTCAATGCAAATGTCAAGGCAAATCTAAGAGATTTAAAAAATATTACTCACTCTTCTCTAGACTATCTTCATCTGCTGTCTCTCCTTATATGAATATTGAGAGTTGACTGGATAATACATGCATGGTGGCTTATTTATGGCTTTTGATAGAGCCCTTTGCATGCTTGATTGTGCTTTATGAAACTCCAATATATTCAGATTGTAAATCTTCTCTTCTCGTTTTTGGAGGCAGCTTCCTGCAGGACTCCAAATGTAGTAAGTATTAAAATGATGATGCCATAAGAAAGTATACCTTGGGGCTTAAGAGTTAATCTCCTAATAATAAGAGCCTTAAATATGTGAATATATAAACAAGTAATTCTTGCTGTAACCTTTCCATGTAGGTTTGGTCATCCCTATTTCACATATGAGGAAACTAAGGCTCATAGTAGTTAAGTAACTTACTTCGAAAAGCACAGAATCACTATGCCATTAAAGCAGATTGGGAATCAAGGTCAGTCTGACTCCAGAGCTAGTTCTTTTCATAATAGAATGAGATTCTTAATGTGATAATGGCCTTTGACTGCTGAGTCACTGCTGCTATCATTTTGTAGGAACGTTCTTACTTTTTCCTGAAAGAAGCAGGGGAATTGATGCTTTCACCTCCCCATCTTTATGATTTCATGGCATAACTACAGGATAGAAGTCATCTTTTAAAAATTCACATGAGATTGCAATGGTAGACATTGCATAAGCCTAGGCAAAAGGCACCAACAGAGTAGGGGGTAAAAAGAGGGTAGGGAGATTCAGAAAGGTGCTTCTCTGTCAATCTTGAAAGAGAGCAATTTGAAAATTACATGTCTTAAATCTGAATTCCAAGAATGCACATTACTATAGGGTTGTCCAATATCAGTGTCTTTTTTAAAACTCAGGCTGCCATCCTCTTCTCTATTGATCCAGAACTGAGTCTTGACGGTCTTGTAAGTCCTTGGTGATATTCACAAATGAGGTATCATGTCAGATTCCAACTTCCTCTTTCTAACACGTGTCCTTATTATTTTTAATTATTATTGTAAGTTGAAGTCAGTTACATCATAGCTGCTGCTGTAAATCAGATTATCAGCTCTATGTGGGCAATCCAGCCTCTATCTGCCATGCTTACGCTTCTAGGAGTGCCTTCACTTGAGGGCAGCACACTTGGCTTCAGTTGTTTGGCTCTAGTTGAAAGCCATGGGTTTTGCTTTAAAGCTGTTTGGTTCCAGAATAACTTTTCTCAAGGGTACTCCAGAACAGCATTTCTCAAGTGTGTTCCCAAGTCTTGGAAACTCTTGGAAAGTAAAAATATATTCTAGCTTATGAAAGGCTTGAAAAATACTGCATTTATCTCTGCTTAACTGTTTAATACTGGGCAGAAATCAAGAGCTCTATTTTGGACCTGTTACATTTGAGTTGCTTATTTATTTATTTATTTATTTATTTATTTATTTATTTTGCTTGAGGAAGATTGTCCCTGAGCTAACATCTATGCTGGTTTTTGTACATGAGATGCTACCACCACAGCATGGCTTGATGAGCGGTGTATAGGTCTGTGCCTGGGATCTGAACCCATGAACCCCGGACCGCCAGAGCAGAGTTCATGAACTCAACCACATACCACCAGGCTTGCCTCTTGGTTTGTTTATTATATATCGGACTAGAGATGTCCAGGGAGCAAGTAGATCTATAAGCCTGGCACTCAGGGGTGAGCTTTAGAGATAGATGTTAGGGAATTAGCAGCATATAGACATCTTCTTTAAAAACTTTCTTGTGATAAGAACATCTAACATAAGATCAATCTTCTTAACAAATTTTAAGTGTATAATACATTATTGTTGACTATATGTACAATGTTGTACAGCAGATCTCTAGAGCTTATTCATCTCACTCTACTGAAACTATATGCCTGTTGATTCATAACTTCCCGTTTCCCCCTTCTCCTCAGCCCCTGGTGACCACTATTCCAGTATTTGAGGAAAACATTTCTAAATGTTTTCTAATGCAGTAGGACACTCCCCAGTGTAAGTAGGGAGGAGAAGAGGGCTTATCCTGGAACCTGAAACACCTATGGGAAACACATGGCTCCAAGGTGCAATAAAATCACATTAAATAGAGTGACATCAGAAACATGGCACAGTGAGCTGTTCCCTTTATCTCTCCCCATTTGAACTACAACTAAATGGACATTAACTGATCAATGGAGGATACTCACACAGCACAACAGGACACCTGAGAGACCCGCACAGCTATACATCTGAAGGTAGATGGACTACCCCTGGGGAGATGGTGGAGATAGATGAGCACTCTCTGGTCCCCAGGCAGCCCTATGCAAGCATGTGGCTGATCTCCCAACTGGAGCACCCATAGCACTGTTGCAGCCCTGAGCGTGGAAGCACACTTTGATGTGACTGCAGGAACAGGTGATAGCAGGCCTGAGCCCCTGCATGATCACTTTCCTGTGCAGTGGGAGAGCCCATAGTGCCACCACAGTCTCCAGGGAGCAGCCCAGGTTCGGACCCAGTGGAGAAGCCCCATCCACCAAACACAATAGCTGGTGCAACTTAGGAGGAGATGGTTGTGGGTCTGCGCGCCCAGGTGAACAAGTTCCTGGCTGCTGCAAAAGCCCATAATACTGCTGTGGCCACAAAGGGGAGAGCATATCTTGGTGGGACTGTGAGAACAGGTGGCAGTAGCCCTAAGCCACCACATAATTGCTTTCCCATTCAGTGGGAGAGCCACTGGGCCACTGCAGTCCCAAAGAGTGGCCAAGGCTTGGACAGGCACAGCTGACAGGGATCACAGTGGGCTCTGAATAAATAGCTCCTGCTCCCTACAAGTGGCAGAAGGTGGAATCTGTGACCAGATACCATCACTATGCAAAGACATAAATCTACCCCATCAAATAATATGAAGAGGTCTATTAATACTCCAGACCAGAAGGCAAAAGACAAACACCCGGAAATCAATCCTGAAGGCACAGAAATTTACAATCTAAATGACAGAGCATTCAAAATGGCTATCATGAAAAACCTCAATGAGTTACAAGGAAATTCAGAAATACAGTTCAATGAAATCAAGAACAAAATTAATGAACAGAGGGAATTTTACACCAAAAGAGATTGTAAATATAAAGAAAAACCAATCAGAAATGTTGGAGATGAAAAACACAATGGATAAGATAAAGAAAAATCTGAAGTCCATAAATAACAGAGTTGATACTATGAAGAACAGAATTAGCAATTTAGAAGATAGAAATACAGAAATGCTTCAGATGGAGGAGGAGAGAGAAATAAGACTAAAATGAAATGAAAAATTCTCTGAGAAATATCTGACTCAATTAGGAAATACAACATAAGGATTATAGGTATCTAACAGGGAGAAGGGAGGGAGGAAGGAGTAGAGAGCTTGTTAAAAGAAATAATAGCTGAAAACTTCCCAAACCTGAGGAAGGAGCCGGAACTACAAGTAAAGGAAGATAATAGAACTCCTGATTGCATCAATGTAAAAAGATCTTCTCCAAGGCATGTATTAGTAAAACAGGCAAATGTCAATGACAAAGAAAAAACGTTAAGGGCAGTCAGCCAGAAGAAAATAACCTAGAAAGGAACCCCTATCAGGCTTCCAGTGGATTTCTCAGCAGAAACCATACAAGTTAGGAGAGCGAGGCATGATCTATTCAAAATTCTGAGAGACAAAAACCTTCAACTAAGAATACTCTTCCAGTGAAAGTATCCTTCAGATATGATGGAGAAATAAAAATTTTCCCAGATAAACAAAAGCTGAGGGATTTCATCACCACAACACCCCCCATCCCCCAAAAAGTGATCAAGAAGTCCTTCATACCTAAAAAAAGGAGAAAGAGTTTATAAAGCATTGAACAAGGAGATAAATAGGCAGACAAAATCAGAAAATTGCAGCTCTCTATCAGAACAGGCTAGCAAATACTTACATAACATTAAAGATAAAGGGAAGTAAAATATCAAGACTAAATATAATCACGTCATTTTAACCACAAACTCCAAAACAAAATGGAATAAGTTGTGACAACAATAACTCAGATGGGGAGGAGGAAAGGGATGGAATCTGCTTAGACTAAGGAAATAGGGGGCCGTCAGAAAAGCTACTATTTCATCTATGAGAACTTTTATATGAACCTTATGGTAACCACTAAACAAAAAATCAGAACAGAGACACAAATAAAGAGAAAACTGAGAAAACCTTCATAGAGAGCTACCAAATTGAATTGGCAGTCAGAAATACACAGGACAAGAAATAAGGGAAATACAGAACAACCAGAAAACAAGCAATAAAATGGCAGAAATAAGCCCTTATATATCAATAATCACTCTAAATGTAAATGGATCGAATTATCCAATCAAAAGACACAGAGTTGTGGGATAGATTAAAAAACAAGACCCAATAATATACTGTCTCCAGGAAACACATCTCAGCTCTGAAGAAAAACACAGGCTTAGAGTGAAGGGATGGAAGATGATACTCAAAGCTAATGGCCAATAAAAGAAAGCAGATGTTGCCATACTTATATCAGACAAAGTAGACTGCAAGATAAAAAAGGCAATGAGAGACAAAGAGGGGCAGTATATAATGATAAAAGGGACACTCCGCCAAGAGGACATGACACTTATAAATACATATATCTAACGTGGGAGCACCAAAGCACATAGAAGAACTATTAATTGACCTAAAATGAGATATTAACAACAACACACTAATAATAGGGAAACTTAACACCCCACTTACAGCAATGGATGGATAATCCAGACAGAAAGTCAACAAAGAAATCGTGGAGCTAAATGAAAAACTAGACCAGATGGACTTAATATATATATATAGATATAGATATAGATATAGATATAGATATATAGATCACTCCATCCAAAATCAGCAGAATACACAGTCTACTCAAGTGCACCTGGAACATTTTCAAAGGGACCATATGTTAGGAAGCAAGGCAAACCTCAATAAACTTAAGAAGATTGAAATCATCTCGTGTTTTTTCTAACCATAATGCTGTTAAATTAGAAATCAACTATAAGAATAAAGCTTAGAAAGTGACAAAGATGTTGAGACTAAACAACATACTACTGAACAACCAATGGACCATTGAATAAATTAGAGGAGAAATCAAGAAATATCTGGATACAAGTGAAAATGAAAATATATGATACCAACTCATATGGGATGCAGCAAAACTGGTCCTTAGAGAGAAATTCACAGCAATACAGGCCCACCTTAACAAACAAGAAAAATCTAGAATAAGCAATCTTAAACTAGACCTTACAGAATTAGAAAAAGAAGAACAAACAAAATCCAAAGTCAGCAGAAGGAGGGACGTAATAAAAGTTAGAGCAGAAATAAATGAAATTGAAACCAATAAAACAGTAAAAAGGATCAATGAAACAAAGAGCTTCTTCTTTGAGAAGATAAAATTGAAAAATACTTAGCCAGACTCACTAAGAAAAAATAGAGAAGGCTCAAATAAATAAAATTAGAAGTGAAAAAGGGGAAATTATAATGGATATCACAGAAATACAAAGGATTCTAAGAGAATACTATGAAAAACTATATGCCAACAAATTGTAGAATCTAGAAGAAATGCATAAATTCTTAGACTCACGCACTCTCTCAAAACTGAACCAAGAACAAATAGAGAATTTGAGTAGACGAATCACAAGTAAAGAGATTGAAACAGTAATCAAAAACCTCCCCAAAAATGAAAGTCCAGGATCAGATGGCTTCTCTGGATAATTCTACCAAACATTCAAAGAAGACTTAGTACTTGTCCTTCCCAAACTACTCCAAAGAATTGAAGAAGATGAAATACTTCCTAACACATTTTACAAGGCCAACATCACTCTGATCCCAAAGCCAGACAAGAACAACACAAAGAAGGAAAATTACAGGCTGATATCACTGATGAATGTAGAAGCAAAAATCCTCAACAAAATACAGCAATATATCAAAATGATTGTAGACCATGATCAAGTGGGATTTATACCAGGGACAAGGGGATGGTCCAACATCTGCAAATCAATCAATGTGATACACTACATTAACAAAATGAGGGGAAAAAACACATGATCGTCTCAATAGATGCTGAGAAAGCATTTGAGAAGATCCAACATCCATTTATGTTAAAAACTCTCAGTAAGATGGATCTAGAAAGAAAGTACCTCAACATAATAAAGGCCATATATGACAAACCTACAGCAAACATCATACTCAATGGGGAAAAACTAACAGCCATCCCTCTGAGAAGAGGGACAAGACAAGGGTGCCCACTCTTATTCAACATAGTATTGGAGGTTTTGGCCAGTGCAATTAGGCAAGAAAAAGAAATAAAATTATCCAAATTGGGAAGGAGAAAGTGAAACTGTTGCTGTTTGCAGATGACATGATTTTATATACAGAAATCTCTAAAGAATCCATCAGAAAACTGTTAGTAAAAATCAACAACTACAGCAAAGTTGCAGGGTACAAAATCAACTTACAAAAATCAGTTGCATGTCTATACTCTAATAACGAACTAACAGAACGAGAACTCAAGAATAAAATCCCATTTACAATTGCAACAAAAAGAATAAAAAATCTAGAAATAAATTTAACCAAGGAGATAAAAGACCTGCACAATGAAAACTATAAGGCATTATTGAAAGAAATCGATGATGACATAAAGAAATGGAAAGATATTCTATGCCGTGGATCAGAAGAATAAACAGAGTTAAAATGTCCATATTACTGATAGCACTCTACAGATTCAATGCAATCTCAATCAGAATCCCAATGACATTCCTCTCAGAAATGGAACAAAGAATCCTAAATTTCATAAAAAGAACAAAGCTGCAGGCACCACAATCCCTTACTTCAAAATATGCTACGAAACTATAGTAATCAAAACAGCATGATACTGGCACAAAAACAGACACACAGGTCAATGGAACAGAATTGAAAGCCCAGAAATAAAACCACACATCTACAGATGGCTAATCTTCAACGAAGGGGCTAAGAATATACAATGGAGAAAGGAAAGTCACTTCAATAAATGGTGTTGGGTAAACCAGACAGCCACATGGAAAAGAATGAAAATAGACTATTATCTTTCTCCATACACAAAAATGAACTCAAAATGGATTAAAGACTTGAAGGTAAGATCTGAAACCATAAAACTCCTAGAAGAAAATATAGGCAGTCCACTCTTTGACATCAGTCTTAGAAGGATCTTTTCAAATACCATGTCTACTCGGGCAAGGAAAACAAAAGAAAAAATAAACAAAGGGGACTTTGTCAGACTAAAGATCTTCTGCAAGGCAAAGGAAACCAGAAACAAAACGAAAAGACAACCCACCAACTGGGAGAAAATATTGGCAAATCATATATCCAAACAAGCATTAATCTCCAAAATATATAAAGAACTCACACAACTGAAGAACAAAAAAACAAGCAGCCCAATCAAAAAATGGGCAGAAGATATGAACAGACATTTTTCCAAAGAAGATATACAGATGGCCAATAAACACATGAAAAGATATTCAAAGTCATTAATTCTTAGGGAAATGCAAATCAAAGCTACAATCACGTATCACCTTATATCTGTTAGAATGGCTGTAATTACCAAGACAAAAAACAATAAACGTTGGAGAAAAGGGAACTCTCATAGAGTGCTGTTGAGAATGCAAACTGGTGCAGCCTCTATGGAAAACAGTAGGGAGATTTCTCAAAAAATTAAAAATAGAAATACCATATGATCCAGCTATCCCACTACTGGGTATTTATCCAAAGAACTTGAAAGCAACAATTCCAAGAGACTTATGCACCCCTATGTTCACTGAAGCATTAATCACAACAGCCAAGAAGTGGAAGCAACCTAAGTGCCCATAGACTGATGAATGGATAAAGATGTGGTGTATAAATATATACACAATGGAATACTATTCAGCAGTAAAAGAAAGACAAAATGGTGCCATTTGCAACAACATGGATGGAACTTAAGGGTATTATCTTAAGCGAAATAAGCCAGACAGAGAAAGGCAAACATGGTATGATTTCATGCATATGTGGAAGATAAACAAACACATGGCCAAAGATTAGTGGTTACCAGAGGGGAAGGGGAGTTGGGGTGGGCATAAAGAGTAAAGGGGCACATATATGTGACTGGTGAATAATAATGTACAACTGAAATTTCACATTGTTGTAAACTATTATGACCTCAATAAAATTTTAAAAATCACATTAAATAACATGGAAAGCTTCAAAAAACACATGTAAAGAGAATGTATTAATTATAATTTAAAAACTTGAAAACGGACCTAAACAATATTAATTTACATAAAGTTAGGCAAAATATTAAGTGCTTTTAAATTTTATTTTGGACCTATCTAACAATTTCAAAACAGTGACAACTTTGCTGAAAATAATGTCTTGGATTAAAGGGTTTTTATGCTTCTAATAGATCCCCATTTCAATAGTCCATAATTGGAATTCACAGTCCTCTTTTACTTACGGGTCCTTATATCTGTGTGCTTTGTGGAACCACCTGAATTTTAGATCTTGGTAAGTGGCTTTGGCTTGAGAGGTTGAAGTGAAGAAACAGGAAAGTAGAGAAACGAAATTAAAATTCAACCTTGAATGAGCAAGGGGACACTTTCATAGTCACACATACAAATGTAAAGCAAGTAGTGGGGAGATATAATGATTAATAGGTGCATCACTGAAAGAAGCAATGTTAAATACATTCACGGGGGCCCACACTTGATGGGGGACAATTCACTTATAAGGGGTTGTATCTGTCAAAGATAGTCATATCTTTTCCTTGACTTATAAAAACTATGATTTTTAGGCTGTCCTGTATAATATTGAAAAAAAACTCACCAAAAGATATGAGTAGGGCTTTTTAGTTCTCTTCTTTATTTTTCAGATTCTTTCTCACATCATTTCTCTCAGGTTTCTAGCCTCTTAATCTGCCTGGTCTTTTCCATTAAAGAAAAAAATCTTCAGACCAATTTATACCAAATATATTATTCATTTATTTATTCATTGATTGATGATGAATTTATTCATTCAACAAATACTTATTGCATACTTACTATGTGTTTTAGGCACTTTTCTAGACATGAGAATACAGGTATGAACCAAATATATAAAAATTTCTGCCTTTATGGAATTTGTATTCAATTTGGAAGGGGGGAGAAGAAGTTATAAAGTAAATAAATATAAAAATAAAGTAGACATATGTCAGATGGTGGTAAGTGCTTTGGAAAAAAATCAAGAAAGGGGATGGGTCGTGGTGGAGTTGAATTTTAAATAGGGACATCAAACACTGATGTTTGAGCAAAGATCAGGAGGTGAAGAAGAGAGCCGTTCAGATTTCTGGGGGACTGTATTACCTTTGCTAGAATGATGGGGAGAAGAAAATGTCCAACTTAAAGAAAGGAAATGTTAATAATGTTAATATGTTAATAATGGCATTTAGGGCGGCAGTTAGGGAGACGGTTTTGCTGCAAAGACCTTCTTGGAGCCCTGCAAATCAGACCATGCAAGTTGCTGCCAACACTGCTAATGGGCCAGTCCAACCCAAAAGAGGAGTTTTGAGAAATTCCCTACAAAGGTGAAGGCTGTACAGTCTGGCAGGTGACAGCCAATGAATGGGTCTTTTGTAAAAAGCTGAAGGCTCCCAGGAACACAGAGTAGGATGTCAGAAGACGTTTGAACGTCATCAAGAAGAGGAAAACTACCCCATAGGGATTTGTATTTTTACAGCCATTTTCTAACCCTTAACTTGCCTTCCGTTACCAATGTCTCTTTAGACCTTTGAATCTGTGCTGGCTTTGGGCATTATTTGGTTCTCTGTAGGTCTAACAATGATCCTATGAGCCCCTAACTCAACCTTTATAATAAATGTTAGAAGCATAACTAAGGAGGTCTGTCTAGGTTGCTGGAGGAAGTGAGAGGGAATCAGGAGTGGCTTCTAATATCTCTGATGTGATATCCTTACTTTGGCATCTCCAGCCTTCTCCCCATGAGCTCCAGGTAATCATGTCTCTGACACCCAGGTGAGGTGTTTTGGGCTGGCAAATTTCTTTGTCCTATGTAGTGCTTGTATCTCTTATGCTCTATCATTCAACACTCATTGTCTAAATGCCCCCATTGGTTTCCCAACGTCCATGCCATTTGCTTAGCTGACTCTTTCTTCCTCGGATCTCCAGGACAATTAGATGAGCCCAATCAGGGTCACTATACATGCTGTGCGGATTGTGCCATACACAAGGGCACTTAACCAAGGGTGCAAGCTGGAGCTAAGTGGGAGCTATGGATTGCTCGCCAAGCCATGTACCCTGTCAAGAAGCAGCATCCATCTTGAGAAAGAGATGTCTTTCTAATTTACCCAGAAGTAACTTATATTAGTCAACCTGTGTTCCTTGAAGCTGCAATCACCCAAAACGAGTGCCTTTTCTGATTCACACAATGGAATTCTGGGGGCTAGTAGGGGCCCAGGTCCAGCTTCTAATGGCATATCTTCAAAGAAAACCTCTCTCCCTCTGCTTTCTATATGCATGAGCAGACATGCCCATCAGATCTTGTGCATTCGTGTGGTTACATGCACAGATACATCCCTCATCTGTAGTTAAGAAAAACTTGTTTCGTTCCTCAAATTCTATTTTTTCACCACTGTGTGCTGTAATTATATGGGGAACAAGTCAAGGTTATTGTTTACCCAACTACTTCAGAATGAGTGGCTACCTGTCACTGCAGTAAAATCAGGCCTGGTTTATATTTCCCTTTTAGTGTTCGACTAAATCTTAGGATTACAGTGATAGAGAGGGCTTTGCCAGACAATCCTACCTCTAGGAAGTGCTTTACCTAAATCATTACAAATGGTTGGTTATTTTGCACAGGGTCAAAAAAAATGATTTGGAGGGAGAAACAGTGATTGAGTCTGAAAGCCAAGCTCTGAGTGGTAGACACAAGGCAGATTTTTAGAGAAACAGCTGGATCTGCTCCCACAGCAAAGCAGTAGGCTGCCCTTCCACTTTTGTGCGAGCTATGAATTGTACTTGCCTCATTGCTTTAGGTTAAGACCAAGGGCTTTGGAGCCAGATTTCTAAGATTCAAATTTAAATTCTACCTCTTGCCTGCTGTGTAAACTTGACCAATTCCTTAAGTGCTCTGTGAATTCAGTTTTCTCATCACCACTGTAGACATCTTCATCATCATCTTTATCATCATCATCTTCATCATTATCATTGTCATCTAATTCTGGTCCCCATTCCTTCAGGGGCTTTCTCCTACAGCTGGACACCATGCTCCTTTTTTTCTGTAGTCTTTTCCTCTCTCTGTGTTACTGTGCCTGCCAAGTTATCCCCAAACACCAGATTGGGCTTTCCTCGGTGTCTGGATTCCTCCTGAGTAGACATCCTGGATGTCACCTGGATACAGGCTGTTTCAATTCATTGGATCCAAAGTTAACAGACTGTGTTCCCTACAGGAGGAGAGAGTTAGGGGTTTCATGTGTTAAGAAAAATAAATTGGATAAAAGGAAAATATTACTCCTAACAATATTTGTGAACTTATTTGGATTAGGGTTTAAAGAAAACATATAGGCTTTATGTGCATCGTAAAAATGATAGCTACCATTTTTTGAAGATATACCATGCATTAAGTACAAGGCTGGACTTTAAAAATACCTTAGCAATCCTGCCAGATAGATATTCAGATGAGGAACCTGAAATGCACAGTAATGACAGATTTATAAAGGGCAGGAGTAGCTTATGCTCTTTCTCTGATACAATTTTCTCCTATGTATTAGGTTCATCATTTTTTCTGACCTTTAGATGCCCTAAACAAGTGTATGAAGTGTAACCCATTCGTAGATGGAAAAGGCAGCCTCTTTCAGTTAATACATTTAATTATTTTCTTACTATGAAAGCAATACACAATCAAAATACAAAATTTTGAAACAATAAGTAAGTGACTTGCCTAAGGTCATGCTGATCTGATAAGTGGAAGAGCGAAGGCTTAGCCTTCCCTGGGAATCTATGCTCTCAACCACAGTTTCATATGCAACCATGTCCGTATGTTGGTCTCCTTTGGCTGACTCCCACACAGGGTCAAATTCATTATTGTTTAACATACTGGCACGTCTCAGTTCAGGGCATTTGCTTGTTTTGCACAGTTCCATCTGTCTTAAACATAGTTTAACAGTATGGAACTTCTCTTGGCCAAATAGGTAGCCAATTTGGGGGATAGTAACATCCTCATGGTAGCAAATGTAACTGGAAAAGCCAGTGATGCAAATGGAATTGATGTTCATACATGATAAATTGTCTCCTTCTAAAGAAGATTTTTGTCGTTAGTGCCTTGGAGTTGATTCTGACTCCTAGCGACTTTGTGTACAACAGAGTGGAACACAACCCCACTTTTTTACGCCACCTTCTCACCATCAAGCTCTGTGTCAAACATTGCTCTGCTGCTATTTATAGGGTTTTCATGGCCATTTTTTGAAAGTGGGTGGCCAGGTCCTTCTTCCTAGTCCTAACCTGGAAGCTCCGCTGAAACCTGTCCATCACAGATGACCCTGCTAGTGTTTGAAATACCTGTGGCATAGCTTTCAGCATCACAGCAACACACAGCTGCCACAGTGTGACAACTGACAGATGGGTGGTGTGGTTCCCTGACTGGAAAATGAACCCAGGCCACGGGGATGAGAGCACCGAATCTTAACCATAAACATCTAGGGCTGGCTTAAAGAATATCTAGTGATCTGTAAAGTCACATCTAGTTTGATGGCAATGCTATCATATCCTATGTATACTGGTAAATTTTTTGCATACTGTTTGGCCAGAGGAGTCCCAGTTCATGTCTATTTTTACTTGTAGTTCTCCAAAGTCTACTCCTGATGATGGGGGTGTTCATTTGTTTTTTTGAGAATTATACTTTAGGATGATGCTGGATAAATACATGTTTAGTTTCATTGGTAAATACTGGTTTACTTCTGCTTTTAATCATAATTAAATTCAATGTAAGCCCTATACAGTGATACAGAAAATACGTATCAGGGTCTCAGACCCCTCATCTGTAATATTTGAGGGTTAAGCTGGATGATAAATGAAGGCTTTTCCATCTTTCAGGTTCCTTAAAACTTTCCATCAGTCACAACAGTGGGAGAAATTTCAGGACCTGGGATCACGTTTACAATGTTTTTTTGCAAATTGGATATATTCCAGGAAATGTTGCTAATTCATTTTCTGCCAGTTACAGAAAGTGGGATTTTGTGATCTTAATCAATTGATGATTGTCAGATAATATTTGGACAAACTGAAATCAGAAGGAAAGTTGAGTTTTAGCAAAGACATCAGAATGTCTCTAGGTTAGGAATTGGACCCTACTTCTCATGCTTGAGGTGGAATAAAGTGGAATAAATTTGCCTGCCACAAACATGTTTGGAGATGTTTAAGAAATCTCCAGTTGCAATTTGTGGCTTCTAAAAATAATATTACACTCATTTCCTGTACTCTCTGAACCTGAATGGAACATAGGCAGAAGTACTAGCTGTCCAATTATGCGTCGTGGTGGTGATCCTTTGAGCAGGTGTGCTGTACTAGGTACAATAGGAAATGCACTGGGAGTAAGGGGAGAAAGACTTCCTTGGGTTCTTGGTGACTTCTCTTACTGATGTGTGAGCCTAATCATGTTTTAAAATTTTTTTGAGCCTACATTTCCTCATCTATAAAATGGAAATAATAAAATCTGCCTCAGATGTTTATTGTAAATATTAAATTTTAATGCATCTGTAATGCCTCCCGCTCAATAAATCTAGGTCCACAGTCTTATATTCAAAATTTTGAAATCCAAGTTTGTGAAAGTTGTTTTCTTGTAACCTTCTTGGTGGGAGAACCTCAACTGTCTGATCCTGTTTTACTTGGAAGAAAAGTTTAACCTGATCATGTGAAGCTGTTGATAGTCTTTATCCCACTCAATGTAAATATTTATAGGTTTTGCTGCATAAATATGTGTTTAATTATTTGTACTGTCTCAGATCCTTCTAGGGGAACTATATAATGTGCAATTTAATATTTTTCTAAAATATAAAAATTTCTGAATTCTGAAACACTCATGGCCCCAAGGATTCCCGATAAGAGATTTCAGGCCTTTATTTCTTTCCTGCTTTCAGAATGAATGAATGGTAAAAAAAAGTTTTTCTTGTATTGGCTTATTCTAGTTAATATTCCATGTGGTAATTTTGATAAAATAATCTTTAGGATTTTTTCTACTTTTTTGGAGTGATATTTTCACATTGTCTGAACTAAGATTTATGATTATAACCTGATATCTACCTTAGGGTTCAGATTTGACAAAGACCTTAAGATCCAGAGCCCTGTGGGTCTTATGGTAAATTAAAAAATATTCCAAACTCTGGCTTAATTTTACTGAATTAAAAGAGGCCCTTTTAGATTAGCTATAGTAGTTCCTCAATAAATATCTGTTGTGAAGAGTTGAAATCCCAAGAAACACACATGAACCTTATAACAGTACGACTGTAGATAGAGGAATGAATTTTTTTCTGGAAAAGTTGCATTTGTGATTTAAGAATGCAAATCAGGTGCTCTCTTGATTTTTAGCTGCTTATTCATACCTAAACATTGTTATTCTTACACTTAGCGGCGAGTTTCTGTATTTATTGGCAGGAATTGCGGAGACCTAAGAAAGTCGTAAATAAGTATTTAAAGCCAAAGGTGGGAGCCAGGTTCTGTCCATGGTACTGAAGCAGCCTCGTTCGGTTGCCAAGAGCAGAAGCCGCCTGCTGAACTATGACAAAACCAAATGATCAATTGCCTGAAGTGCCTATAGCTCATTTAAAACAAATTCCAGGTTTAATTGCGCCTGTATCAAATTTATCATCCCGTATTGAGAGGACATGTTTGTAGTCTAAGGCTTGCAAGAGAGACTATCAGCAGTACTCCATATACAGACCAGTCTAATTCACAAGCTACTAAAGAGAAATTATTTTGTAAGCTACATAGTCACTGGGTAAAAACTAATTTATTTAATTATCCTTTGGAGGACTCTCTACATTATTTTTATGGATGCAATAGAAATATCGAAAAGCCGAAGGAAAAATAGGAAATTAACTTACATGAAAGTTGGCTTATTAATTTTCCCTTCATGTAAAATGTGTTTTATTGTGTTTAGAACAGTGCAATTTCAGAAGCATGGAAAGTATCTTAACTCATAGAAGGAATCAAATAGAAATGAGATCAGAGAAAACATATTCTGCACCTTTAAAGAGATGAGGGGTTTGGCATGTCAAGGTTCTTGATTCGGCTCTCAGACCACTGTGGGAGCAATTCTCTTCTAAGATAGAGAAATGTATGTGGTTAAAGGCATCAGCGTGGATCTTATGTAAAACTGGGAAGTAGTAGAAATGTGTTTCAATATCTCTGCTTATTCACATTTTTTTTTCACCTGTGGAGCACTATCACCTTCCTCAATTCTCTTCATTCTCCTTTATCAAACCAGCCCTTGCAAGAATGAATTTGAAAGTTTTCCTTGAACTTTAGAATTAAAGGCCTTTTTGTATTTAATGCAATTACAGAAACTATAGATTGTGGGGTTTCCTGGGGAAGAGGATTATCTTGATGCACATGAAATCACCCAGCGGACTTGCCAAGAGCATGTCAGTTAGGACACAGAACTTTTAGAGCTTGTCTTCCATAGAGAAATCTAGTAGTGACTGGAATCTTCCATCCTTTCTTGCCTTCCAACAATCCATTTTACACAGTGAGGCAGAGGGACCTTTTAAAAATACAAATCATATCTAATTCCCTTACCTATTTAAAACCATTCATTGGATTTCCTTTAGTCTCAGGGAAAAGCAGAGGGTTGTAATATAGCCAACAAGGCTCTGTGATAATATGGCCTCTGCAATTCTCCCTAATCTCTGCAGTCTAGAAACACTGGCCTTGTTTTAGTTATTTGAAAACCCCAGGATGGTAGAAACTAGGTTTTATTTACTGTTCTATTTATAGTACCTAGCACTGTGTGGTGATTGGCAAATATTTCTTAAATGAATGAATGAAAGAAAGAGTGAATGTAATGTTGGTGCTATTATAGTCTTGTTAAAACTACCCCCATTTCTGGTATCGTCTCCCATTACACAAATATATAGTGAGTACTTCCTTTGTACCAGGCATTGTGCTAGGTGCTGTTAAACAACAATTACAACATGTAATAACCAAGTCATTGAGAATTAAGGGTGGCCTCTCAGGGTACGTTACAATTTCAGAAAGATTTAGAGATACAGATATGCAGAAATATATAACTGTAAAACTCTATCTTTTTCCTACTCTTAGACTAGACCAAAGATTTACTCTCCAGAGAGGCAGAAAGGCTTTTAAAACAGAAGTGAGGCACATCATTTCTTTCCAAGAAGAAGAAATTAATGTGAGCCACTAGTAATGTCTGAAGAGTGATGTGTGAAGAGATGCATATGTCTTTGTTACCTGGAGGTTCATAAGTAAAGAGACCTGAAGCTACATTGACTCATTTCCTGTCCCCTGACTGCTTCATCCTGGGCATAACAGGAATGAGATCATAGGCTTTCTGAAAGCCTGTTCTAGGTTTGAAAACATTAGGTGCCTTACTGTGTCATTTTATAAATGAAGTGCTCAAGTATTCAAAACTTCTTTGGCAAACAGTGGCAGAGTCATCATCTTTTATAGAGAGAGTTGCTTGTAGTAGAGAGGAGGGGGTATTAGGAAGAAGCCAAGTTAAAACGGATACACTTCTACAGAGGGATTATCATTGAAGACCAAGTTAGTATTTCTTTTAGGTTACAGTCATGCATTGCTTAACAATGTGAATATATTCTGAGAAATGCATTGTTGGGTTATTTCCTCATTGTACAAACATCATAGAGTGTACTTACACGAACTTAGATGGTATAGCCTACTACCCACCTAGGCTATGTGGGGCTAATCTTCCAGAACCACCATTGTATATGCGGTCTGTCATTGACTGAAACGTCGTTAGTAAGAGATTTGTATCCTTTGCATGACTTGATCCAAACCAGCTTTGGGGGAAAGTATTAATTCCCTCTTTTTTGTACTAACAGCATATACATGCAACAGATAAATATTTGAATAAATAGTATGCATATATCTGTGTTGTTTGATTTGCTTCTTAATTTTTTCCTAAAAGACAACTAATCTGAGTGTGATTATCCTAAATATGTATTTATTTTCTGCTAATAATGGTACTAAATTGTCACAAGGTTGGTTAATCATAAAGGGTACTGTGTCAAGCCAGACTTATAACTTTGTTACTCCAATTTGAAAGCAGAGTTTTGAAATTTTAGAAGAAAAAAATAGGACTTAGGGCATGATTGCTTTTTCCAGGAAAGGATAATTTGCATAAAAGTAATTTTATGATAAATCACATCTTTTTTCTAATTCTTGGATTGTATGCAGTAATATCTTGTCAAAGATGCCTTTGTTATAGTAAGTTTTGTAAAAAACAGTCCAAGCTCCTCATCTGTATTAGGGGCTATAATTGTCTGCACCTTTTAGTCAATCTCAGATAATTTCACATTATAGTCATAGGCTTTGAGCCTATTCTCTCAGTTAAGTTATATTCTGTTTAAATATTACATTATCTCCACTTGACACATCAACAAACATCATCAAGTGATAGAAATCATAGGTATGAAAGGCTTTTTAGCTCCCCTTTTTTTTTTTTGCTAGTGAAGATGGCTTTTATTGTCTGCTTATTACATTGATAGTTAAGAGCAAACCTCAAGATAATATTCTCTTTGGATCATACACAATCATTCCCCAATGTTTCCTCAGAACACTAGTCTAGGAAGTTGTTCCGTGTTAAATGAATTTCCAAACAGAGAATTTTTATTTGGAAAATTCTGCATAATATACTACCACTCTTGGAAAACCACAATGCAGATGAACAGATTAAAGTGTCTGAGAAATGCTTCAATAAAAATTGATTTTTTTATTTCTTTAACCCAGGATTTTCTAAACTTAGTTGACTCCTGAATCGCTTTCTGTAATACCAGTTAGTATTCCACTCTGGGAAGTTGCTCTTTAATCCAAACTGTTGCAGGTAGAGTCTCCGAACGCTCATAAATCAGTCTGGGATTTAATTCTGGCAATGAGGGTGTATGTCAGCTCATGA
Organism: Equus asinus; assembly: GCF_041296235.1. Classification (NCBI taxonomy): domain Eukaryota; kingdom Metazoa; phylum Chordata; class Mammalia; order Perissodactyla; family Equidae; genus Equus; species Equus asinus. The sequence goes on along the minus strand of NC_091806.1, from coordinate 8,698,855 downwards.
TATCTGTCACCCTATGGAGAACTTCCACTGTAGTTGGTTTGGCTGATCTAATGGCTTAGTTAGATGCTCTGTTCTTTCTACAATGCTTCAGGTACAACTTTATATTCCAATGAGGAGGATAACTTTCTCAGGCAGAAGAGAATTGTTTCTTTGGAAAAGAGTATAAAAATAGTTCTCTTTTCCTAGTAAAATCTAAACATGCTATTAGGCTCCTTTTGGAGGAAACATGGAACTTTGATCCTGACATTTGTTCATAAATTTGTTAGGAATGTGAAAGTTGTGATACCCTTGCCTGATAAAGCTCAAAAAATAGTAAAATAGTATAATATATATAGTATAATAGTATATATATAATAGTATCATAAATGATAGTATAATAAGAGTATAATTCTCAAACAGTATAAGCACTGGGCAGGATGATCCAGTGAAGGCCATAGAGAGGGCTGGTTGTAGTGAACACCAGAGAAATTCTTTAACACTGGTCTGAGTATGTTCTTAAAAATTTGCAGCTTGGCTTCACAATAGGTTGAATGTATTTACAAATCACTTGGTGAATTCATATAACGCACTATTCTATTCCAGAAATTTTCATCTTTGTCTTTAATGTGTATTCCTGGGTAACCTCAATCACTGCCTGTCTTCACAATATACCCCTAATTAACCTCATTTTTGTTCTTGACACTCCTTCCTCAGACCTGATGATCACTCCAGGGCTGTTTCTATGACTGAATGAAGAATGCATAGTTACAATCAGCTTTCTATCGGAGTCTTCACTTCCCTAGGTTTGAAGGACTCCCTATGGTATTAGTAAGATGAAAACAATTTGTGAGTGCAAAATTAATACAGGTGAGTCTGGTACCACATCTTTCCAGATCTTAGGTGCTGCTTGACCTCTATCAGAAGTGGTCGGCCCCTACCTTCTGCTCTTCAAAATGCTTCTTAGAAAGATGGCTGACACCTGTGCCAGTAAAGCCACTGTAGAACTTAAACAAATTGGTTTGAGCCCCATGGAGGAAGTAATTTGCACTGTCATGTATGAGGGAGAATGGCTTTTCTGCAGAAAGGAGCTTGGATGGCATAAGGAAGATAAATAACCCTGAATGAAAGGGTGAATAAAACCCTCGACAGTTTGAAATTCCTTTGGAGGAACCTGGGAGTTAAGCATTTCTTTCTTCTCCCTTTATCTCTTGTCTGTCTCATGTTTCAGTTTTATTGCCCCTGTTTCACTGCCCATGGTGCTGAATTATGATGAGCCCCTGACTTAGTTTAACCTTAGCTATTTCCTGACCCACGCTTTCTTTCAAGGTAGGAAATGACGCAGATGACTTCTTTCTCTGCAGTCATGACTATTATTAAATCTTTTACAATAGTCATATCTAATTTCTTATTATGCTTCCCCCTCACTAATGCACTGGACAATGTGTCTGGCAGGAAGAGCAGAGGCACCATCTCTGGCTAAAATAACATCAAAGGCTGGAGCTAAGACCCAGTAAATGCACTTATTCAATCAGAGAAGTATGCTGGAGTGGTTCAGAGTACTTGTGGGTGGCCTTCTCCTTGGCAGAGATCAACCTCAGCTCAACATGGGTTCCAATTCTCACTCTAAATTTGCTAGTTGTAGCCTAAAGGCTGTCACTTAATGTTACTTTCATTTGCTCATCTGTCAATTGAGGGACTAGTGATTCCTATCTCATAGAATTATTCTGAGTATAATATGAGACCCTATTAAAAGTTTAACACAGACCCTGGTATAGATGCTTAATTAATGCTAGTTTCTTCCCTTATTTGAATATCAGTGGATGCTGCCTTGATGCTCCAGAGGGACATGATAGTTGTTGGTGATGAGGTTATGAGTCTAGGTTCTTTTCTTGTATTTTTTAAATGACATTGTTTCAAGTGACATCAGCTAAGATCTGATATTTGGGTTTTCTAAAGAAAGAATATAGTAGTGAAGGGGACATTTTTATTTGAGAAAAAGCTCTAGTTCATCTGGATTGAGAGACAATGTAAGAAACTGTAGGTCATTTAAACAATGGTGGCAGATGCAAGCTGAATGACATCTGCATATGCCCAACAATGCAAATACATCTGAGACTGTAGTGATCAGTCCTTGGTTGTGGTATTGGTGATGGCTCTAAGAAGTAGCCATTCTGGTGACTGGGAGAGTTAGGATGGAGCTGGGATCTTGCCCTGGACCTGGTTGTTAAGAGCTAAATCAATTTCCGTCTCCAAAAATAGGCTAGTGTCTGGATGAGCTCAAGTGGTTGAGAATATGAGTGCTGAGTGGGGGTGGGGGGAAACAAGTCAAAGACTCAGTTTCACAGACTTGGACAAAGGTGTGTACATGTGGGTATGTTGGGAGAGATGTGAGTAAAGGCTATACCTATGGCTCAGACATTACAGAGATATTCATCAGTCACAGGAAATATAGTGTCATGGTTAAGGGCTCCAACATTGGAGATGGAAACACCTATATTGAAATCTCAGATCTACCACTTGTTTTGTAAAATGCGGTTAATAGAAGATTGAACTCAGATTGGATTTTAGGATAAGACTATTTACTGTCTCACACATCAAGAAATACTGACGGAAGGTAGGCTGAAGGCCTAGTATTTCAGGGCTCTGACTCCACCTCTCTGTGATTCTCTTGGTTCTGCCCTTCCCTGGCAGTTGGCTTAATTTTCAAGTGGGTAGAAAGATGGCAGCAGCAGTTCTGGGTGCCACATCTAGGCATGAAAGTCTCCAGAGGAATAAGAGAGACTAGTTTATTTCTCTGTTTCTTCTGTAGGAATGAGAAAATCTTTCTTAAAAGCCCACAGCAAACTTCTCTTCACTTTTCTTCGGACAGAATAGGCTTATGTCCTCATTTCTAAACCAATCATGACAGGGGAACAAGATTACTGTAGGCTAAAAGAGATCTACTCTGGGAGCTTGAGATGAGCAGTATGCTGACTAATTTGAAAGAGCAATGGATACCTGAACAAAATTGGTCCTCTGTTAGAAAAACGAAGGGTAGTCAACCAACAGTATATGCTGCGACTTGCTAACTCCTTTGAGCTTCAGATTTTCCATCTGTTTCATGTTCACATGCTTGCCCAGAGAATATTAAATGATGCAATGTATGTGAAGCACTCAGCACAATACCTGTTACAGAGTAAACATTTAGTAAAGTGACAAATATACTTGGCAATTGAGATGCAACATTTATTGCCTGAAAGATTGATTAAAATTTCTTACTGCTTTCTGTGGTTCTATATTCCTAAGAAACTTTCTGAACTTGTCCTGACTGGCTAAGAAACCAGAACAACCTTGAGATTCTAGATAAACCCTTTTAATGACTCCTTTTTGGAGGGTTGGGTCCATCCGGACAGTAATGTCACTGAAGATGGTCTTTGGTCCATTTCTTATGTAGATAGACTGAGTTTCCATTAACAAGTGGGAAAATGCTTAAACATAATCAGTATGCCTTTGTGGTCACGTGGACCGGTGTGTGTGTGTTCACCTTTTATTTTGCTTCCAAGCCATTTGGCTGAGCACTTCAATTATTTTTAAAGTACCAGTAAGGTATGAGGAACGTGGAGAGAAAGCAAGATTGAACGAGGGGGATGTCAGCAGGGCTGCCACACTCTACAGCTCCAGGCGGGGCCATTCACATCAGCTAAAATGGGTGCAGTTCTGTGTGATGGCCCTACGTGCTGTTGACTTTTAGAACAGGACACAAACTTTGCACACACAGTATGAAAGAGCAGGGTACATGGTTTATAAACATTTGATTAGTTCTCTTAGAATTAATCACTTTCATGAAATGTGTGGAACATGTATTCTTTCCTGCTTAATAAAAGGCAAATGATTCAGTCTTTACCATTTTATCCATGGCAATTTTACCAGCACATAATGGGAACTACAATGCTTTGACATTAACTGTCTCTTGAAGGACTTGACTATTCCTGCAATTAGAAGTTAATTCTTGTTCTTTTTTTAAATAAGTAGGACAAACCATGTTTTTAAAAAACAACTTCACACAAACACATAGATAAGGAGAACAGATTGGTGGTTGCCAGAGGGGAAAGAGGTGGGGGAGGGCAAAAGGGGTAAAGGGGCACATATGTGTGGTGACAGATAAAAACTAGACTATTGATGGTGAACACGATGCAGTCTATACAGAAGCTGAAATATAATAACGTACATCTGAAATTTACACAACGTTAAAAACTAATATGACCTCAATACAATAATTAAAAACCTGAGAGGCCAGCCCGGTGGCTCAGCAGTTCAGTTTGCATGCTCTGCTTCGGCAGCCCAGGGTTCGCTGGTTCGGATCCCAGGTGCAGACCTACACACCACTTGTCAAGTCATGTTTTGGCAGGCATCCCACATATAAAGTAGAGGAAGATGGGCACAGATGTTAGCTCAGGGTCAATCTTCCCTAGCGAAAAAAAGAGGAGGATTGGCGGTGGATGTTAGTTCAGGGCTAATCTTGCTCTGCCCCCCCAAAAAAACTTGAACAAAAAACCTCCAAAAAACCCAGCTTTGCAGAATTGTAGTGTAGCGTGGTGGTTGAGTCCATCAATTCTGGCATAAGACTGCCTTGGTTCAAATACCAGATATTTTACTATTTATGCAACTTGTGCTGCCTGTATGTCACTTTCCTTTATTGTAAAATCGAGACAATCATAGAGCTGATATCATGGTGTTGTTTGGATGATTAAATGAATTAATGTATGTAGAGACCTTAGAACAGGGTGTGGGCCAAAGGAAGCACTCCATAAGAGTTAGTTGTGTTTGAGTGTTGGCAAGAATATGGAGAAATTGGAAGACTTGCCCACAGTTGGTGGTAATGCAAAATGGTGCAGCTGCTATAGAAAACAGTATGGAGGTTCCTCAAAAACTAAAAATGAAACTACCGTTTGATCCAGCAATCCCACTTCTGATACATATCCAAAAGGATTGAAATCAGGATCTTGAAGAGATGTTAGCTATCCCATGGTTATTGCAGTACTATCTACAATAGCTGAGATGTGGAAACAGCCTAAATGTCCATCAACAGATGAATGGATAAAGAAAATGTGGTATATACATATGAGTACTATTCAGCCTTTAAAAAGAAGGGAATTCTGCAACATTTGACAACATGGAAGGACCTTGAGAATATCATGCGAAGTGAAATAAGCCAGACACAGAAAGATAAACACTTCATGATTCCACTTATATGAAGTACCTAAAATTGTAAAACATAAAACCAAAGACTGAAATGGTGGTTACCAAAGGCTGAGGGGAGTGGAAATTGGGAGTTATTAATCAACAGGCATAAAGTTTCAGTTAAGTAAGAGGAATAAAGTCTAGAGATCTGCTGTACAACATTGTACCTATAGTCAATAATAATGTATTATACACTTAAAATTTGTTTACAAGGTAGATCTCATGTTAAGTGTTCTTACCACAAAAAAGTAGAAGTTATTCCAAAACTTCCTTATCAAATATGATAACAACTGAGCGTTTAAGGGAAGGGAGAGGAATCCATTAAATGCACTTATTTTTATAAAAGACTCCACTAGAAAACCGATGTTACTGTCCTCCATTGTAGAGAGCAAACAACTTCTGTGAAGTATTTTCAAAAAGTCTGATCATTATGCTTCTACTTGTTATTTTTGTTGTAACAAATACATGGGGAGATTCTTCAAATGAAAGAGTCATCAATATGATCACACCTCTTGCGTAGAATTTTGGCGTTTCTGGTATTTGATGCAATTCATATTTTATTACCAATATGACCTTTTACACTGCACTGTGTGCTTTTTTTCAGTGACATTTTCGTATCTATTTTCTTCTTTGTCCTTGCGGCAATCTGTCAGCTAGGTAAAACAGAAATAATTATCTGCACCTCTATTATAGTAACTATTTAACACTACAGCACTTTTCTAAAGATTTGTCTGCTTCCTTTACCAGATGGGAAACTCTCATGAGTGCAGTGTATCAGTTAGGAATGCAATTCGCTGTGCATAACAAATACCCAAGTAACAGTAGCTTAAATCGTAATGATGTATATTATTTATATAGTAAAAAGTTCTGAGGTAATATTCAGTGGCTCAATGACAGCATTAAAGAGTCCCACAATTTTTCCATTGTCCTGAGTGAATTGATTCATTTTCCCTGTGTTTGTAACCTTATGGTCACAAGATGGCTGCCATGGTTCCAGACACTGTGTTCCTAGCATCCAGGGGAGTAGGTAGGAAAGAATTTTCCTTTTATTAGTGAAGAAAATTTATTCCAGAAGCTCACTTGATGTTCTCTTATGCCTTATTTATCAGAACTGGGCCATGTATCCATGCCTAGTTGCAAAGGAGGCTGGAAAAGAGATTATTTAGAAAAGCACATAAGAATTGCCATGATTCACTCAGGAAAATCATGATTTATCTCTTGGAGCTGGGCACATTAAGGCCTGAACAAAATAGGAGGTTTCTTTCTTCCTTTTTTTAATTTTTTTATAAACCTGGGAAGACTGTGGGGCAGAAAGGCCAATGGCTAGAGGAAAGGAAACTAATAGTGGTCAGCCACAGGCAAGGATTGCCCCTGATTCATTTTTTAAAAATGCTTGAGCCTGATGCATACACAAACAATCCATAAATATTAGAGTAAATGAAACTCTCTTTGACAGATAAACTGAGTCCCAGAGAGTAGAAAGTACATGATTTTTCTGAGGCCACATAGCAATTAGAAGAATAAGTGGAACTGTAATTCACCTGTGCTCACTTCTGGCCTGGAGTTCTTTCCATCAGCAAAGCCACATCTTGGTTTTTGTCTTATTACTTATAGAAAAGTTAATGCAACATATTTGCTTTCTATTTGTTGGGTGTTTGATAGAATGGCTTAACTTACACAAGATAAATCTTTCTCCTGGCACTTAGATAAGGGATAACACAGTTAAATGTTTTCCCCTAAGGAGATTCAATCAACCATGCCCCCTTTTGGATGATCTACAATCATGGAGTAAGATTACTGGGTTGTAATAAACTCTAATTCAAACCCACACTGATCTTTATTGTTTTATCTTCTTATTAGGATTATTAAATATGAAGTAGAAATACTTCAGAACTTAAAGAACTAATACTGAGACCCATTATGTGCCAGACATCGTGCTAGTCATTTGAAATATAATTTAGATACTATTCTCTTCATTTTGCTAAGCGAGGAAACTGAGGCTTATAGAAGTTGTGACTTGTCAAAGATCATAAAGCAATAAAGAGGCAGACCCAGGATTCAAATCTGGCAAAGTTGGACTTCAAAACTTGTGCTTTTCCCATCATCTCAAATGCCCATCCAGTGCTCAGTACTACAATAATCTTATTTTAATGAGCACACACTGTATACTAAGAAGCACTTAGCAGTTAGGCAGGAACACAATATATGCCTGAATAATTTTTTGCTTCTAAGTTGTTTGGGAGTTAGCATTTTAATATTTTTCATGTAAAAAATGCTTCGTGTGTTTTATAGGCTGAAAAGTTTTATATAACTATCCATTATCATTTTCTGTATGTCAAAATTCAGGTTGACTTTCTCGAAATTTCAATGTAGGCCTTTAAAAAATTTTATATGGTATTTAAATTTTTTTTGTATTAACATAAAGTAGTAAAACATACATTATGGGTTGTTTAAGGATTCCAGCAGCTATTATGCATCATAATGTGTGCTGAAGTTAATTCTAAAGCCTATCTATAGCTCATTTTATTTTATGCCATGGCACCTTGTTTATAGTACAGTATATTTATGGGTTAGAATACCTTTAAATATTTTGGTCTTACGTAGTTGTTTTTTTCTTTCCTGATAAAATTTTAAAATGACATTTAATGTTTTAAGAAACATTGTACTTGAGGTGCAAAGCTGCTTTACTATATTGTTACAAGTTAGCTTTCTTCATAATCATTAGTATCTTACTGACTTGGCTTGTAGTAAAGATTAATTCTTCTGAATTTATGGTTTTTAGCTTGTAGAGTGTTGCTTCACAAGTGGGCCCCATCCCCCGCCCCAGCCCATACACAGAGGGCAAAAAGAAAGTAAAGAAAGAGGGAAACCACTCCAGATTGGTAGGTGGTGGTTTTAATAAGCAAGAGAACTTACCCACTAGGCTTGTCTTGGGTGGTGGCAAGATGAGTAGATCTCTGCACTCACCCATCAGAATCCTAAGTTTATGTAGAGGCCTTAGCTGAGTTCAGTCATGTGTTCAATCCAGATGGTCTCAAAAGCAGCTTAGTCTATCAAGGCTGCATCCTTGAAATGGCTCTGACTGTGGGAACGTTGGAAGGAATGTATTCCAAGAACAGAGGAGATGGGGAGAGACCTCCAATTGCCTAGGTCTAGCTCTTGGGTCAACCAGTGGTCACCTCCTTTGGATGGTCTCCTCCAACATAGAAGTTTGTTGCTAGAATAAGCAAAGTACTACATTAAATTTAGAAACTTTAAGTATAGGTCTTTAACATATATAATAATTAGTCCTATGATATTGGTATTTATAGTGGAGTACATCTGCATATAGAGAAAGTTTCCTGTTAGGAGGCAATTCTCTACAGGTTACTGCATTTCTGAAAATTTTACGAACGAAGGCATCGGCTGCTTTTGTCCTGGACTACCATTTCAAGGATGCCTGTATAGACGCCAGGCTTGCAAGATAGATATAGTATCTCTTTCTGGAGCAAAGGGCAGATTCACCCACAGCCTTAGAAGATTGAGACAGTATTTAGAGCATAGACCAAGTGATCTTAGTGCTCGTTAAAAACAGTTACTCAGTGTTACTCTTCCATAATACAATTATCTTTGTATTGCCCTGTGGGAATTGGAATTTTGGGAAGTGGCACAAATGCTGGTGCTCTGGCTACTGCTATTACCATGAGTAGTAAAGTCTTTTGTTTCTGACCCGGGAGTCTCATGTCTTCTGTTAGACTACAAGAAACAGTGGTAGTCTACATTGTTAGCTTATAGGTAGGATAAAATCTCAGACCCTTCATAGCTTTTGACAATTTCTAAACTCAACTATCTTGGGTCTTCACCTAGATTAGTAATTTTAAGACAAACCAACTCCTAAATTTTTTTTTAATTTTTAAAAGAATTTAAACTTCAGAGTATTTCAGGCTGATGTAGTAAAAATCCATCAATAAATGTTAAAATGTCATCATATTCACATCAGATTTAAAAAATAAAATAATTGAAGCATTACAGACAAAGTTGAAATCTACTTTGTCCTTTTCTTAGAACACTGCCTCTCTCTCCCTTCCTGGAGGTGATCACTCTCTTCATTTTAGTGTGTGTCCTTACAGTCCATGATTTAATATCTTCACTATATGTACACAAAAGTGTGTAGTTCTAGTTTGTGTTCTTAAAAAATTGCATGATTTGTTTCATAGTATATGATGTTTCAACTATCTTTTCAATGTTTTAGATCTATTCTAGTTGATAAATAATGATCCAGTTTATTAGTTTTCTTCTGCTTCACTATATGAATAGGACATATTTTATTCATCTAAACAGTGCTGATGAGACATTTGGTTGTTTCCAGTATTTTGGTATTACAAACAATGCTGTGATGAACATCTTTATGTCTTGGCACACCCAGGGCAAATTTCTCTAGGATAACTAATAGAATGTGGCAGAATTGACATTGTGCCAGTCTGGGCCTAAGAAAACAAGGCAAGCTCCAGTTTTGCTCTTTGAAGAAAGCCAGCTACTTTGTAAGAGATCCAACTATGAGACTGCCATGCCGTGAGGAAGTCCAAGGTGGCCACGTGGAGAGGCCATGAGGAGAGAGAGAGGCATGTCCCTCCAGCTTCCCTGCTGTTCCCACCATCCTAGCTGAAGTGCCAGACATGAGAGTGAAGAAGTCACCTTCAACATTCCAGCCATAGCAAATGTCACGGGGAGCACAGATAAGCTGTCCTCACTGGGGCCCTGCCAAAATTGCAGAATCAAAAGCAATTACAATTGTTGTTTTGAGCCATTTAGTTTAGATAATCAAAATACCCACTTTTCTTGTAGGTATGTTTTTGGGGATTAATTGGAAAGTATTTTTTATGGATATCGATCACTAGTTTTAGTGAAGAACCTCAGTGCATAAAGGTATAAACCCAAATGCTTTTACTTTTCCATTAATTGCTACCAATTGTACTGTGTTGAAGCCTCCTTTTCCACTAGGATGATATCTCTGCATCTTCATTACTTTTCAGCCGCACTCCGTTGTTAGAACAGACTCATAGCTTTTTCTAAGATTTATCCCCATGTGTTTTAAAACATAAATCTCTTACTTGACTAAAAAATCCTCTAAATCTCCCTTCTGAATTGGTGAAACTTGCAGCACTAGGAGCTTGGAGTGGAGTGTGTGGGTGTGTGAGAGATATATCTAATCTCACACTGTGGGATGCTGGGCAGGGAGGAAAGAGAAGTGAGGCAGAGTCTGCCCTGCTCTACTGCTCCTAAAGTGTTGAGGCTTAGTTCTCTCCTTGGTTGGCTCTAAATGGTGTTTGACCTTGATTTCTATGGGCTACATAGGACAAGCTAATGGCTCCAACAGATTCAGGTGATGGTCTCCCTCTCAAGCAGCTTCTGAAGGCGTTAGGGGTTCTTTACATGGTTAGCTACAGCTTCTACTGATCCTCCGTTGGCAGCTTTGCAGAGCATCTCTTTGAATTGAGTACCTCTTTGTCTCATGATGTAACCATCACCAGCAAGACTGACAAATCTGAGTCCTCTTGGAAACCTGAACTCAAGATGGGAATAGGGGAGTGTTGGCCTTCCTTCTCTTTGCCTTGCTGACTCCTAATCCTGTCTTCTCCTACTCCATTAGTGCAAGGCAGACAATCAAGTTCAGTGGCAAAGTCGACATCCTACTGGGAAGTAAAATATCAATATGACCTTCTTGCAGGCATTGTAGCCACTGTCTTGAATGTTCCCTTGGTTTGGGGGAGAGGAAGGCCCTCCTTTCCTTCCTTCAGAGAGAGAGGAGTGGAGGAGAGTGGCCTCTACTTATAAACAGAAGACAACTTCTAACTTCCTTCCAATCACATGTAAATTAGAGGTTTAGGGGCCATGGTAGTGTCAGTTCTGTTGAAACTGAGCCTCTCGGCCAGCTCTGAAGGAGTGTTTAGTCCCGACAGCTGGAGGTTTCTGACCTTGAATGTGTGGTTCTTGGACCTGTTTTTCTCAATCAAGCCTTGGTTTTCCTAACGGCATCCTTTCATGTAATTAATTCCTTGTTATATATGTTGCAAAGATCTATTCCCAAACGGTTGATTGCCTTTTAATTTTGTTTATTCTGGCTTTGGTCTTGCAGAAGTTTTAACTTTGATGTGGTCAAGTTTATGTATCTAAGAAGTCCTCTCCTACTTTAAAGCCATAAAAACGTTCTCCTTTATAATTTCCTTAATCTTCATAAAATTTTGCTTTACACATTTAGATCTCTCATCCACCTGGAACTTACAAAAATTTGAATGAGATATGATATGGTAAAGGGATATAATTATGTATTTTATATGGAAAGCCAATGGTTCCAACAGAATTTATTGAAGAGTCTATCCTTTCCCCAGGAATCAGAAATACCAATTTTGTCTTATATCGTGTTTCCATATATGCACAGCTCTGTTTCTGTCATCTTTATTCTGTTCCTTAGTATATTAGTCCTCTTTGAAGCAAAACTATCCTGTCTTAATTACTATGGATTTATATACCTTTTTTCTTTTTCTGGTGAAGAAGTTTGACCCTGAGCTAAAATCTGTTGTCAATCTTCCTCTTTCTGTTTGAGGAAGATTGTCCCTGAGCTAACAACTGTGCCAATCTTCATCTACTCTGTATGTGGGACCCCGCCACAGCATGGCTTGATGAGTGGTGTGTAGGTCCATGGCTGCTGAAGCAGAGCACGTGAACTTAACCACTATGCCACAGGGCCAGCCCCAGCTTTATATGTCTTAATATCTAGTAAGGCAAGTCTCTCCTCCTTTCTCCCAGAATAGTTTTGATTATTCCTGGCTCTTTACTCTTGCATGTGAATTTTAGAATTGGCATATCAGGTGTTGTAAAAACTATGTTGGAATTTTGATTAGCAATGCATTGGATTTATAGATTCATTTGGGCATGAACGATTTAATGTAAAAAAATGAATTAGGTAGTTGCTCAGCAGTCTAAATGCATAAATGTTTCCATTTACTATATAACCAATATATATTTCTTACTTTGCAATATTTTTATGTAAAGCTTTGTTTGTTGTCACAGTCAATGTCTAACATAAAGCCTCTCTTAATAAATATTTGTGGAATTAATGAATGGACCATCTGCAGGCATTTGTGCTAGACATTTTGTAATTTAGACAGAATGTGTTTTGGGAATTCTATGCCATTAGCTATAAATTTTCCAGATTACAAAAATGTTCTTCATGATTTAGTATGAACTCTAGTCTTTCAACAAGAATGCCTAATATACAGTTATTAAAGCTGCACTAAGTTAACCTTTTGCCTTTTGTATGGTCCTTTATTAGTGATCATTGTATCGTTTCTGCTCATTTTTTGAGGATGATGGAGTGAGATATATCTTCAGATTTTGTTTTCTATAAAACGCTTAATTGAAATATACTTGACATACAAAATCTGTACATATTTAATGTATACAACTTGATGATTTTGAAGATAAAAAACTATCTTTTTTTTTATCACCACAATCTATGCCATCAATACGCCCATTACCTCCAAAAGTTTCCTCCTTCCTTCTTTATTAATAATAATTATAATCATTATTATGTTGTGATAAGAACAGTTAACATAATATCCATCCTCCCAGCAAATTTTCAAGTAGACAATACAGACTGCTAACTATAGACGCCACACTCCACAGCAGATCCCTCGGACTTATTCATCTTGCATAACTGAGACTCTGTACTCTTTGAATAATACTTCTTTGTTTCCCCTCCCACCGGCCCCTGGCAACTACCATTCTACTCTCTGCTTCTGAGAGTTTGACAATGTTAGAATTCCTCATATAAGTAGTCTAATGTAGTATTCATTTGTCCTTCTGTGTGTGGCTTATTTCACTTAGCATAATGTCCTCCAGGTTCATCCATGTTGTTGTAAGTGGCAGGATTTCCTTCTTTTTTTAAGGTGGAATAATGGCCTATTATATGTCCATACCATATTTTCTTTATCCATTCATCCATTGATGGGCATTTAGGTTGTTTCCACTTCTTGTCTATTGTGAGTAATAATAAGTGAGTAGCAATAAACGTGGAAATGCAGATATATGTTTGACATCTTGTTTTTATTTCTTTTGGACATATACCCAGAAGTAGGGTTGTTGGATTATATGGCAGCTCAATTTTTAACTTTTTGGGAAGCCGACATATTGTTTTCCATAAAGGCTGTACCAATTTACATTCCCACCAACAGTATACAAGCATTCCCTTTTCTCCACATCCTTGTCAACACTTGTTATCTCTTGTCTTTTTGATAATAGCTATCCTAGCACGTGTGAGGTGATATCTCATTATGGTTTTGATTTGTATTTCCCTGATCAGTAGTGACATTGAGCACCTTTTCGTATTCCTGTTGGCCATTTGTATGTCTTCTCTGGAGAAATGTCTATTCAGTTCCTTTGCCCAGTTTTTAATCAGGTTATTTGTTTCTTTGCTATTGAGTGATCTGAGTTCTTTATATATTTTGGATATTAACCCTTTATCAGATATATGGTTTCCAAAAATTTTCTCCCATTCCGTAATTTTTTTCCCATCTTGTTAGTTGATTCCATTGCTGTGAAGAAGCTTTTTAGTTTGAGGTAGTCTACTTACCTATTTTTGCTTTTGTTGCATGTACTTTTGGTGTTATAGCCAAGAAATCATTGCCAACAGTAATATTAAAAGATTTTTCCCTTTGTTTTCTTCTAGGGGTTTTATGATTTCAAGTGCTTAATGTTTAAGGCTTTCATCCATTTTGGATTAATTTTTGTGTATGGTGTAAGATAAAGGTCTGATTTCATTCTTTTACGTGTTGATAACCAGTTTTCACAATACTATTTATTGAAGACTGTCCTTTCCCATTGCATATTCTTGGCTCCTTTGTCCAAAATTAATTGACCACATATGCATGGGTTTATTTTTGGGGTCTCTGTTGTGTACCGTTGATCTATGTGTCTATTTTTATGCCAATACCGTACTGTTTTGGTTACTATAGCTTTGTAACATAGTTTGAAATCAGTAAATGTGATGCCTCTAGTTTTCTTCTTCTGTCTTAAGACTGTTTTGGCTATTTGGGGTCTTTTGTGGTTCCATACAAATTTTAGGATTGTTTTTCTATGTCTGTGAAAAATGTCACTGGAATTTTGGTAGAGATTGCATTGAATCTGTAGATTGCTTTGGGTGGTATGGACATTTTAATAATATTAATTCTTCCAATTCATGAGCATGGAATATCTTTCCACTTAGCTATATCATCTTCAATTTCTTTCATCGATTTCTTATAGTTTTCAGTGCACAGATCCTTTACCACCTTGGTTAAATTTATTCTTAAGTATTTTATTCTATTGATGATATTGTAAATGAGATTTTTTTTATTTCTCTTTCTTATAGTTCTTTATTAATGTATAGAAACATAACTGATTTTTGTATATTGATTTTTCCATCCTGCTACTTTACTGAATTCAGGGCTGCCATAAGAAAGTACCCAAAACTGAGTGGCCTAGAACAATGGAAATTTATTGTCTCATAGTTCTGGAGGCTAGAAGTCTGAGATTAAGGTGTTAACATGGCCACGCTCCCTCTGAAAGTACCAGGGAAGGATCTGGTCCAGGCATCTCTCCTAGCTTCTCACAGTTCTTTGACTTGTGGTCACGTAACTCCAGTCTTCACATTGCTCTCTCCCTGTGTGCCTGTCTTTTCATGTGGTGTTCTTTTTATCAGGATAACAGTCATATTGGACTAGAGGCTCATCCTACTCCAGTATGACCTCATCTTAACCAATCAAATCAGCAATGGTCCTATTTCCAAATAGGTCACATTCTGAAGTACTAGGGGTTAGGGTTTCAACATAAGAGTTTTTAGGGGACTCAATTCAACCCATAACACATCTGTTAGAGCACCTGTTACATCTTATTATTATTATAATTAGTTTGTTTACCTATCTCTATCCCTTAACCTTCTGTAGAATATAAATTCCTTCAGGATTCGTTCTTAATCATTAAAAAAATCCCAGTGCTTAGCAAATTGTCTAAAACAGAAGAAGGCAAAATATTAGTTGTATGGCTATTTGAAGTGGTAGACTTTGATAACCCAAGGTCTGGGATTTCTCTTCTCCCTTCATTTATAATGCCTTCTAATATCTACCCCAAACTCTAGTTACTTGGCTGCTCAAAATAAGATATATTTTATTTTTTTTGTCAGGAAGTTGGTACAGCTTTAATCCAATCTAATGGGACAACGTGATAGAGAAATAAAACCAGGCATTTCTTTGTATGTCATGTTATTTGGTGATCAGCTTTGGTGATCAGCTCATGTTATTTGGTAATCAAAGGTTAGCTTTGTTTCTACTCTTTGTCATTTTGCAAATCTCATTTATCCATTCAATAAATATTTCTTGAGTGCCTACGTATTGGTTTCCTATGGTTGCTATAACAAATTGCCACAAACTTGGTGGCATAAAACAACATGAATTTATTCTCTTATAGTTCTAGAGACCAGAGGTCCAAGGAAATCAGTCTGTAAAAATTCCTTCAGACATTTTTATTCGATTTAGGGATCAAATTAAAGACGGAAGGGGACATATTTAACCTCCATAGTTTCCATATTCTGTTACCTGCTTTAATTTGAATTCAGAAGTGATTGAACACAGGAGGTCATTAGATGCATGACCACACATTCTGATCTTGTGAATTCATCTTTAAGTCTGATGTTGAAAATAAATTCACTGGATGCTTTGGATATGACATTGTAGCACATATTTATCTTTTCTTTGTGGTTATCCCTCACGTGAATCCTTTCTTTCTGTCTTTGGGGGAATCTCCCGTGTCCCCATTTTGAATTTTGTTAGGAGGCTGAGCTGCATCCTACTACTGAAGCCCAGTCCTTCCTTTCCCAGCCTTAATGGCAATTTAGGATTCTTGAGGAATTCTCTGGCTGCAATGCTGCAGGAAGTTAGAAGCTGCAGTGAAAATATTATCGGCAGCCAGTGTTTGGTGCTGGCTGTGCTTGTCATGCAAATGTGTGTTTGGTGGCAGTGCCAATGCAGTCTTCCCGAGACTAATGGTGCGGCATATTTTGTATGCTGCTCCCGTCTGTATAACTTCAACAAAGCTGCCATGTTGCAGTGCACAACATACATGGCTGGCCTTGAACCTGGTTCTTCAGTCATCCTAGTGAGTCTGAGATATAAATTATCCTTTAGAAAAATTCCTTTCTCTGCTTCAATCATCCAACGATAACTCCTTCAGCTTTCAAGTGAGAACCTTGGTAAATATGGGGATGTTCAGTCTTTAATCTACCTATAATGAAATTTTAGATGTATAGACAAAAGTAAAGTGCTCAGAGCTATAAATGTCATGAAGATTAGTCCTGTACTTCGGCTTCTATGTTAGTTTTGATTTCTACTCTTTGTCATTTTGCAAATCTCATTTATTCATTCTCTAAATATTTCTTGAGTTCCTATGTATTGGTTTCCTATGGCTGCTGTAACAAATTGCCATGAATTTGGTGGCATAAAACAACATGAATTTATTCTCTTATTGTTCTGGAGACCAGAGGTCCAGAATCGGGCTCACCGAGCTGGTCATAGTGTGAGCAGGGCTGGTTCCCCTTGAAGGCTCTAGGAGAGGATTTGTTTCTTCATCTTTTCTGGCTTCTGGAACCTTCCTGTGACTCCTTCCTTGCATCATTCCAACCTATTTCTTTTGATGTCACATTGCCTTATCCTCTCCTGTGGTCAAATCTTCTTCTTATAAGGACATTTGTGATTATATGTAGGGCCCACATGGATAATCCAGGATAATCTTCCCATCTCAATATCCTTAATGTAATCACACCTTCAAAATTCCTTTTGTCATATAAGGTAGCTTTCAAAGGTTCCAGGGATTAGGACCTGAATGTCTTTGGGGGTTATTTTTCAGCTTACTGCACTATGCTATATACTATGCATTGGGAATACAAGGTAAAAAAAAAAAAATAAACATTTCCTCTGCCCTTAAGGGGTTAGTGGTATACACACATTTAAATAAAAATTACACAAATAATCCTGCAGGTTCACTTATGATCAAGGCTCAAAAGAGAAATACGAAGGATGGGAGGATATAATGGACTAAGCTGGCAGAGTCTAGGGACATCATGAAAAATTTTGCTAAAAAATAATATTA
Source organism: Equus asinus (assembly GCF_041296235.1). Taxonomy (NCBI): domain Eukaryota; kingdom Metazoa; phylum Chordata; class Mammalia; order Perissodactyla; family Equidae; genus Equus; species Equus asinus. The sequence goes on along the minus strand of NC_091806.1, from coordinate 8,681,497 downwards.
GCTGACATTATGTGCTGCCATGGTGCTCTGTGGGTTATGTATATTCATTAGTTTAATCCTCACAACTCTCTTATGAGGTAGGTATTTTACTGTCTTGAGATGAATAAACTGAGACACAGCTACTGTAAGTACCTGCTCAAGGGTCTGTGGCTACTATTTGGCAGAGGAAGAAACATTTACAGTGGTCCTTAAATGGAGTGGATTTTGGTTGTCTTGCCTGCCTACCATTATTGTGTTAATTGTGTCCTGATTTCGTTTGGAGGAATTTATGCTCCCTCATTGTAGCTAAATACTCTGCCCTCCCTTGTGAGGGGTGGGCACGTGCCCCAACCTGGGACCAAGTCTCTAGTGAAACAAAACAAACAAATAGCTGAGGCTGACCCATCTTCCAGAAGAGTCTGCCCATCATTTCCTGCCCTCTCTTAGGTTTCCTTGGCTTCTCTTCTTTTCCAGCAGTGTTTTTAAATGGATTATTTTTGTAGTCTTTGGTTGTTGAGCTACTTCCTGCTTTTCCTATAAATCATTTCCTGCTTAAGTTTCTGCTGGTTTCTGTTGCTTACAACCAAAGCCCGCTAAGAACAAACAGGAATTAGCCAGGTGAGGAGGAGAGGAGGCAAGCAATTCCAAGGCAGAGGGAAGAGGTGTGTACCTGCCGTGTAAAGCTGCTTATATTTCGGAGGTGCTTTGAGAAAGCCACGCAGCTGGAGGTGTTGAGTGAGGTGGAAGGTGGCGTGAAATGAAATTCAAAAACTTGGCAGGGGCCAAATATACAAGCACATGCCATGTGAGTATTTGGGGCTTTATCCTAAGAGGGATATTTTCTTTTCTTTTTGTTTTTTTAAGCAAAACACTTATAACTAATGCATTTTGCCAGCTGTACTCAGCACGGTACAAGCAGAAAGCAACTTTATTGTTTCTTACCGCTTTCTGTTAAACTTGCCCCACAAAGTCATTGTTTTCCTAGATTCTGGATGAGATTTTGGCTAGGAGGCATTACTTTTCTGGTCCCTTTTAGATATGAATAAATTGTCCATCTCTTTTAGGATATGAAATGTCTGGTTCAGTCTAATATCAAAACTCCACATTTTCACCCAATTATAAAATTCTCTCTTTCCCTTAGCTTCTCCACATTTCTTTTCTCCTCTCTCTTGCCCACTGAATATGCTACCTCTGGTTCCTCCAGGGTTGGAGGTAGGAGAGGGATGAAGCTGTCCCTTTCCCCTGACTTGGAAATTCTCTGAGATCCACCAAAGGTTTCCTAATCAATCCTTCATTAGCTGATGAGCTTATTGGGCTGAGATTTGCAAGGCTTGTTTTGGACTATCTTTGCAAACCTCACTCCTTGTTCTGGAGGTGGGTGTAATTGGCATCTATTATTCTTAACCTGGGGCTTCAGTCCAAACTGAGACACTAGGAAAAGTGCCATTTCAATATTCTTTTGCAAAGTGATATGACCAGATTTTCATTATTTACATAATTTTAATGAATATTCCCCATTCACATTACTTCCTCAGTCCTCATACAAAACAAGCAAAATGGTGATCATTCCTATATTAAAAAATCAGAATATTTTCTGACCAGATTTGAGTTCTTTTGCCCTAGATAGTATTAAATTAGTCAAACAACTCCTTCCTCAATATTCTAGAGGAAGTGTGGGGCCCTTTATCTTCTTTTGGTTTTTAAAAAACTCAACCAGCTGTCAAATGATTGAATGTATACCAAACATTTAAATATTCAGTGGAAATTGGGATGTATTGTGTAAAGCGCTCAGCAAAGTGGAAAGCCCTCTGACCACTTTCAAAATAATCCAAGCAAACAGCAATTAGGGATATATTCTACTTCTTTCCATTTGTCCATGGCTCACCAGGACATAATGTGAGCTCCCATGCATATTGGGAGGGAGATGGATAGCACTTAGATTGTCCCTTACTTTGATATGTGACTGTCAGGGTTGCAAATAATGTGCCTGCAAAAGAAAATTGCCTCCCAGTGCACCTGAAGATGGAATTTTAAAAAATGTTTCTTCTTCCTTCCTTTTCTCTTTCCATTTACTCAGCATTACGTGACTCTGCTGTTAAGCATCTGAGGAGAAAAAGAAACTGTTTATGGTGGCCCCAATGAGATGAGTCTGACCGAGAGAAAGTAGGCAACATAGCAAAGTTGTGTTTCCAACGTTTATTTAGTATATATTTATTAAGCACCTATTGGGCACAAAGGACATAAAGCATGGTGACTACCTGCTAGAAACTTTTAATCTGGTTGTGAGGATAGGATATACGTGCACCATAAGTTACATTCAAAGTTTGTAATATTGAAGGCAGAATCATCCCATCCTGAAAGCCTGAAAAAGGCAAAGCTACAACCAAGGAAGTGGTAGAAGTTACAGAGAGATAGGTCTGGGCTGGATGTAAGTTTCTAACAGAGCTGACCAAAGATGGATTGGACCACCTTATGGGGAGGTGAGTTTCTTTTCATCTGAGGTGTTTACATCAATCTAGATGAGCACGTAGCAGGAGTGTTTGTGGAGGGCATTATTGCATCAGATGAGTGCTTACCCTAGAAGACATTTAAAATACTCATATAACTTTACAATGCCTTGATTCTGTGAGTTCTGAGGACAGTGAGCATGCAGGGGCACAAAGAATGGCCAGGAAAGAATTTATTGACATACGAAAGAAGGAGCAGATATGGGATAAAGAAGGGAGGGAGGAGGAAGCTCCAGGCAGAGGGAATACTGCGTGATTAATGAAAGCTCTGGGGCCTTTTCTCGTCCATATATTGCAAAAGGAAATTATATTATCTCTAACCCCATTTAGAGGAAGCTTACACAGGAGTTTAAGAAACAATATCTTAATGACTATTTATTCCTTGGCTGAAAACCTGGAATAGTTGACTCATAAAGTCAAGCTTGAGGGGTGAGTGGGGAGTTCATCCTGTTCAGTTCAACAAAATTTTGCTGTGGTGTACTCTGTTGCAGGCGTCAGGCACCAGGGGTGCAGAGATGAAGAGACACAAATTCTTCTCTTGAATAGCTTATTGTTGAGCAGAGGTTTTTCAGAAGCTCATCCTAAAATGTTTTCTGATGACGACCTATATTTAATTTCCCCAAAGTTTTACGATAACTTTAATAATAGCTATATTTATTGAGTACCTTCTAAATGCCAGATATGATATTAGTCTGTTTCCAGTTCTGGTGACAACCCCTCAATGTAAATTGTTTATTATTTCTGCTTTCCAAAGAGGAAATTGAAGTTCAGAGAGGCCAAGCATATTGTCCAGCTATTAGCAAGTGGCTGATTAAAAATCTGAACGGTTGGTAAATTAATCTAGTGGTAACAAGTTCTGGGCGCTGTCCTAGGTCTGGACTCACAGCGACTTGGGGAATCTTCACACCATTGGAGAAGAGAGATACTACTGCTATCCCCACGTTATGGTCAGGAAAACAGAGGCCCAGTGAAATTAAACAAACTGCCCAGAGTCACACAGTCAGAAGTTATGGACTGAATGTTTGTGTCATCTCCAAATTCATTTGTTGAAATCCTAACACCCAATGTGATCGTATCAAGAGGTGTCAAGATGGTGTCAAGAGGGACCTTTGGGAGGTGATTAAGTCATGAGGGTGGAGCCTCATGAATCCTTGATAAAAAAAACCTCAGATCTCTCCCTTGCTCTTTTGTGCCATGTGAAGATGCAGAGTGGAGTTAGCCATCTATGAACCAGGAAGTGGGCTCAACTTCCCAGCCTCCAGAACCGTGAGAAATAAATTTCAGTTGTTTATAAGGCACCCAGTCTGTGGTATTCTGTTATAGCAGCTGGAACTAAGACAGTGAGCGAGTGCAGAGCAAGGATGCAGGCCCTGCCTGCTTGTTTCCAAAGCTGTCAGGCTTTAACTACTATGCTACCTTTCCTCTCCACTGTGTGCTGTACAGGCCACAGCTTCGCTCCGGCTCTGCTTTCCTCCTTCCTTTACCAAAACACAGAGGGAATGACGAAACCATTTTGAGCACTTTCTTGAAAGGCCAGGTGTGAACTTAGCCAGAGGAGAAGTTCCCATTAGAATTCTGAGACTCAGAGTACAGCAGTGGCACGAGAGAGGTAAAAATGCCATGCTAATTAAGCAATTACTGAAACTCATGATTAAAACATGAGGTTGCACCCTTCTAAGAGAATTCTTCGAATAAGTGGTATTCTTCATTTTGCCTTGGAGCCAGGTTGATCAACATCTGAGAAATTTACCTACCTTTTTCTTCTTCTGCAGAAGTGATGGGGAAGCAAGGACTGTTTCATCCTTTATCTATTTGGATCCTTACAACAACTCTTTGGAGATATATGGGGGAAATTTTAGTTTGGGATTTAATTTAGTTTGACCAGTTAATTAGACCCCTTATTCTTTTGAATGCTGGACTATTTGCAAAATATATACAATAGTCAAGATTCTAATTGCAGGTTTATTGCTTAGATTGGATCTTATGTCTTGGATCTATGGCCAAGTGCCCTTCGTCATACTCCTCCCACCACTCCTGATGAAGCTGGACCTTCAAATCTGCATTTAAGAAGGTTTGGGTCTGTAGCCAGTTGAGCAGAGAATGCAGCTGCCTCGTGCCAGGAGCCTGGGAGAGGAAGGTCTTCCATGCAAAGGACCTGTAGTCTGTTCACCTTCCCCCAATAGAGATATATGGACGACTAGATGTCTGCCTCTTACCATTTCACCTGTTAGAAGAATCATTCCCACTCCTGTGAGGAGTGAATGAAAGTGCAGAGGGCAATAGTTTCTACCAAATTCACCCAAGAGGTATTTTATTGGCTGACAAAATCATGGGGAGAGGAAGCATTATGGTTTTCACTACATTCCCTGATTTTGTTCTTTTAATCCAGGTAAAGAATTTGAGGCTCATATAAGGTAACGTTTTGAAAGAAACACTTTATTGACAAACCTGAGGCTAGACTCTTGAGATCCTATCTCATAGCAGGTCAGTGGAAGGGAGCTTACAGCTCAGGGTGTCAGACCCTCCATATTATAAATGTGCCGGGTACCTTACAGAGAGGGCATGTGACTTACCCAAGATCAGACTAAAACCCAGAAAACTAGAAACCCAAGTCTTTGACTCCTTCTGGTGCTCTTTCTAGTGCCTCACAGAATTCTCCTTCCTAACCCTGTGAGATTTGTGCTGTTGTCTTGCGAGTATGGTCTTCTGCATTCCAGTTCCGCCCCTGAGTCTCTTTCCCCAAGTATGAAAGGGCCATCATAGAGGTAATATCTGCATCTTAATGTTCTTGTGAAAACCGAATGAGGAGGGCCTGTGCAAATGCTTTGTGATTGTAACACACTCTACAGATGTTGGAATATTATTTTTGAGATATTCACTCTCATTTCTGTCCTCTTAGCTGGGACCCATTTTAGCCCATTGGGACACAGGTTGCTCAGGAAGCTGAGCCGATTGTTTCTCAGGAGAAACAACCTTTAGTGTGGTAGTTCCCAACTCCGACTGCACATTAAAATTACCTGGAGAGTTTAAAAATAAATACTAGTGCCTGGGCACTACCCCTGGACCAATTAAATCAGAATCTCTGGGTGAAGGACTCTTGACTGATATGTTTTTAAAGCTCCCCAGATGTCCTGATATATAGAAAGGTTGAAAGTCACAGGCTTAGTGATCTCACACTTTCGTTTTATAGCAGTGACACTGTCTTGGAAGCTACAGATGATGGAGATTCCAGGTGGATCATCTATTAAGACTGGAAACCTTAATCCAAGCCTCAGTCAGCTCCCCTGTGTGAGCCTCTTCTCCCTACCGATGACAGTTCTTTACCTGTGGATAGGGTATTCCCTGTCTGGATGCCATTTGATTTTTACAATAGCCCTGTAAGGTCAATAATTATTGGACTCATTTCACAAAATGGGAAAACTGAGTTCCTACCCAACCCTGCATGGAAGCAGGTAGCTTTTTGTGCTGTTTTTAAGAAGAGAAAATCAATCAAGTGGGTTAGAAGCTGATCTTTATTCCTCCCTCTGACGATGGCAACTTCCCATTTGGGAATTCATGTGGAAAAGCCATTTTAATCAAGTAAGCTTGTTGTTAACACCCAACCAGACCTGTGGTCACTGGTTGTACAGATTGTGCACCACCCAACCCTAAGAAATGGCAATTGCATTGCAGTTTATGTGAATGGTACCCCTAGTTCTCGGGCCGTTCCCTGGCTGGGTGGCTGTACATGGTGCTATCTTGATCAGGAGGCTATCTCTCTAATAAGATCTAAAGGAGGCTGGAACAACCTCCAAATACTGCCCTTTCATGATGGGTCAAATGCTAAAATAACATAAAATCAATCTGTGATCTATTTCTTTCACTTAACGTTATCTTCTCCAGGCTTTCTCATTTAAAATGCACACACCCTTAGGAATAAGAAACTATTCTAGGCTCTTAAATTGATTTTCTCTAATGTGTTAAGGATTGATAATTCATATAGAATAGGGGTTTACACTTTTCAAACAGCCTTCATGTCGCCTTCTGTGATGTAGGTATTACTATTCCCAATTTATATATGAGCAAACAGAGCTTCAGAAAGGGTCACGGTCTGCATCCACATTACCCTGAAATTAAGAGCCTGAACTCATATTTTTTTTATTCCAGATCTAAGGCTTTTCCCAGTATCCTCTACTGATGAGAATAAGGTGTTGTTTTTATTCTCGTTGACGACATGCTTTTAAGAAACGTGTGCATCAAAACAGCATTTGTTAGCCAAGGCTCTGATGCTACCGTCCTGTCTGCATTCAGTCGTATCCTTTAGGGGAATTTTTCCAGTTCAGATGTACTTTCCCTTGAATCATTTATGTGCTATTTTCTAAGTAAGAAACTTTACGTGATGGACAAGTTTCTTTTTTTAATTAGTATGGATGCTGAGGTCATAGTATATGTTAAAACCGTGTTAAGTTTTCATTGAAAAACTCATATATAGGGACATGGCTAGACTACTTCTGCAATTGCCTTGTCTTTGAAAATTACAGTCTTTGCTCAAACAAAATAAATATTTTTATTCGTAGAATACAGGCCACAAAATAGTGGAAAAAGTGTGGACTTTGGAGTCACACAGGCCTGAGTTCTAACACAGACTTCTCCTTACTGATGTCTTTCTGATTGGAAGTAAATTACTTGGCATCTCTGAGCCTCAGTTTCCTCATCTGTACAATGGGGTAATGAGATTTACCTCACCTGGTAATGTAAAGCATATAGCACATAGCAATCCTTCTAAACTGTTAATTTGTTTACATCTCTTTGTTATTATGGATCTATTTTCCACTAGGTAATATAAGTACTTAGTTTCATTATTATATGGGAGTGTGGGGAAGTACATTCACCTGGATTTCAGAGAAGAATAGTCTGGGTAGATGGGCTCTAGCAATGCTCATTCATTTATTCATTCACTGATTCAGTCACGCAGAGTGATCTTTCTAAAACACAAAACTTATTTCTGGCTCCTCTACCCAGAAGTGGTCAAAGCCTTGCCATGACCTAATAAATAAAGCCCGGATTCATTAGCCTGGCCTGCAGCACCCTGCACCTCTCCCCCATATGTGCTTCCCTGAATGATGTCTGTCGTTCCCTGAATTCACTCTGCCATTTCATGCTCCTCTGCTCCCTTTGTCTGCAAACTCCTTCCCATGACTTGTTCGCTGGCTGGACTCTCACTGTTCCTCTCCTCAAGTCTCTCCCCTTCGGAGACTCTTCTTCTGATCTGTCTCCTTTCCCACACACAATTCATCACTGCCCCCCTTGTCTTGCCACTCTACTTAGTATATCCGCCAGTTATCACAAGTTTCACAACCTCTTCTGGACTTTAAGCTCCTAAAAGTGTCTTCTTCGTGCATGATATCTGGTCCCCTGCACAGTACTTGGAATAGAGTAGTTACAAAGTAACACGCTGAGAGTTTTACCAGAGACGTGCACCAAGGGCTTGGGGAGTTCGGAGGAGAAAACTCCCGGCTCCTGGACATACCAGCTACGTGATTTGGGACGGTTATCTAACTGCTAGGATCCTCAGTTTCCTTATCTAGAAAATGACAAAATAATAGTATCTACTTAATAGAGCTCTTAGGCAGATTAAACGTAAATCTTTAATGTATGTGAAGCACTTAGAACAGAGTGTGGCAGGAAGTAAGCGCTCAGAGTACTGTTGACTGGTATAGTTATTATTTTTTATTAAAAAAAGAAAACAATAAAAATTTAAAAAATCATTTTCTTCACTGTTACTGCAACAAAAGCATTTTCATATTTACTAGTGTCATGTTACACGAGAATCCTATGTTATTTTTATTCTTCCTATTTTACCAATGAGGCTATGGCGGTTAAGAGAAGTGAACTGATTTGAACAAGCTCAAGAGGTTAGTAGGTCATCAGACTTCAAGGCAGATGCTCTTTCCATTCTACCATAGCTCCCTTCTTGATTCATGTATCTCTCAATGACCTACCGCTGGGTCCCTGACACTTCCATCCCTTGGGTGAAAGCTTTCTTTGCTGAAGGCTCCTCTCAAATATCCACCAAGGAGGCGTTACCTGCCGTACATTATCACCTATTAACACATCTCAGCTGTGTTGTCAGATGGGTTGTGGTGGGTTCTCAGATTAGCCAGCTGGTCCCTCACAGAGCAGAAGACAGCTGGTCAGTCCTGGTTACAGCTGAGGAGATAAATAGGGAAGGCCCAGCCTCTCTGGGACCCCAGCCAGCAGAGGCAGGCTCGGGTGTAGTCTGCAGTGGGTGAGGAGGAGGGAAACTTCCCAGCCTCACCCGTAAAATCGAGAGGGTAATGGCTGCTTCACAGGGCTGTCGTGAGGATAAAATGAAGTAACAACAGCTAACGTAAGCAAATACCATCTATATGTATTACCACAATCCTCCCAACAACATGAGCTAGTTACTAGTATTATCTCCATTTTACAGAGGAGAAACTGCGGCACAGAGAGGTGAAGCTAGTTGTCTGCCCGCTAGTAGGTGGCAGAGTCAGAATTTGAGCCCAGCTTCTGTGCTCTGAGATAATATATGGAAAACCCCCAGCCAGAGGGGGATTAACTAGGAACTTTCCCCTTCAAGGCACTGAGTCTACCTTTTATTCATAATTTTGTAACTTTTTTTCTGAAAAGGGGCATCTGAAATTGTATAAGCTTCAAACCTGGGTCCTCCTGTGAACCTAACTGTGGTGGGTGCTCAAAAGAAGTGAGCTGCCTTCTCTCCTGGATGGTGGGGTCTCAGGAGTGGAAGGAGAAAGAAGATGAGGAAACAGGCAAAATGAGGCATGGACCACTGGGGATGGGGGTAGGGAGTGGGGGTGTTAACCCTCTTTCTGGATGACCCCCTTCTTACCACAGGTGATGCTAAAGCATGGGCTGAAGTTCCTCTTCCAGGCGATGCCTTGTGGCTGCCTGAAAGCTTCGCCCAGCTTTGCTGACTTCCTGGAGCTTAATTTACAGCCAGCCAGTGAGTGGAGCTAAAGCTTCATGAGACAGCTGCTTGTCCCGCAGACCTGCAGGGGAATTCCTGCCTGAACACCTCGGCTCGGTGTGTGTCCAGCTCTTTCCTCACCTCGCATCAGCAGGTCTGCCGAGGACCTTATCTCAGCCTGGTGGAGCTGAGGGTCACAGTGCCAGACAGCCTCTTTGTGTCACACCTGGCCCACTCCTCCCCTACCTTGCTCTCCTTTCACAGCCCTGGCTCTGGCATTCTCAGGGCTAAAGTCATGCAGCGTCAGCTGGGTTTTATTAAACTCCCTAACCTGGAGAGAAATGGAGCTGAAGAGATCCTTTCTCCTATTCTTTGGTACAAAGAATGAGCACAAACACACATACACACGGGCACTTTAACCCTTTAAACCAAACAGGATGTTTAAGCCAGGGTTGCAAACTCAAATATCTACAGGGGCCAGGCAGGAAACATTACCTGGAGAGGTGAGCTGGGTGAAGACAATAGGGGCTGGTGGGGACTGTGGCAGACTGGAGAGCAGTTGGGCTTTCCCAGTGGGGGGCAGCCTGGCGGGAATGCAGGGTGAGCATTGCCTGATCCTCTCATAGTTCAGGAGAAAGCATAGAGCTGGATTTTATGTGAAATTTCCTAATTTTTAAAAGATTTTCTGGGACAAACAAAATACCTCTGTGGGCTTGTTTAGTGTGTGGGCTGACAGTTTGAGAACCTGATTTAAGCTGTGAGGAGAGTCTGACTCTGGCTACTTTTCCTTCCTTCTCTCAGACCCCCTACCCTACTTGATTTCAATGGAAGTGGCTGTTGATCAGGAGACCTTGTCGTTGGTCTGAGGAAGAAGCTATTGGGGAAATTTTTGGACCTTTCTCAGTGAAACCTGAGTACAGCATTTACCTGTTCTTTCACTCTGTCCATTCATTCATTCAATTATTCAACAAATACTGAGGGGCGATTTGAGACACCTACCATACTCTAGGGGTTGCGGGAGTGAACATGGTGGAGCTCTCAAGGAACTTACAGCCTCAGAGGAGAGGAGAGCAAAACCGATGCTCTTAGTGATTCAGTGTGGTCAGGGCTGTAATAGCTGCCTAAGACACATATAGGAACAGGGATGGCAGAATTCTTAGCTCTGCCTCAGGGCATCAGGAAAGGATTCTCAGATGATGCTGGGAGGTGTGCAGGTGAGAGCAGGAGAGGAGCGGAGAAATGGATTTGAAAGCTGAGGGAAGGATAAAGGAGGTAATGGGATGGGAGGGTCTTCTGGATAAGGGAAAACAGGGTGAGTTGGGCCTAGTGGTGTGGTAGTGCATGGTGTGTTTGAGAAATGTCAAGTAGTCTGTGTGGGGTGCTGGTCTGGAGTGGCTGTAGAAGATGCTGGAGGGGTGGTCTGGATCCAGGCTGGGAATGGCCCTGTGAGCCATCTTTAGGGCTCTATCTGGTAAGCCCTGGGAAGCTACTGAAATTGTATAAACAAGGGAGTCTCATGGTCATATCTGTTTTAGGAAAATCATCCTGGTTCCAGTGAGAAGCATGTTTTGGAAAGGTGGGCAAGGGAGGTTGTGGGGGGTCATAGGATGGAGTGTGGAGAAGGAGAGAAGTCAACAAATTAGGATAGTGGTCCTCAACCCTGGCTATAGTACCAATGGCTAAGCCCATCCCAAGCTAGGTAATCAGAATTTCTGGGTTTGAGGTCCCAGCCTTGGGATTAAAAGCTCTCTGAGAGGTTGGGCATTGCTGAACTAGGAGACTACTGCCTGGTGAGGAAAAGCTTCCAGGGGAGAGCTGAAGTTGTTGGGGAGGCCTTGTGTCTTGGGGTGTGGGACACTGTAGACTTTCCCCAACCCAACTGCCTAATGTTGTGGGTGGCTGAGGCCCTGGAGGGGCATTTGCTGTTACATCAGTTAAGGAAACTTTAAAAAATTAAATAATGGATAAATACCTCGTGTCGGGAAGACCCTGGGGTTTGAAGTTAAATGGTTTAAATCCTGCCTGGGTTACTCATCAACTATGATATGTTGGACAAGTCCTAAGACCTTTCCCAACCTCATTTTCTCATCTTTAAAATGGAACTAATAATACCTGCCTTTGAAGGTTGTGGTCAGGATTAATATTTGTAAAACACCTAGCACACAGTGGTAAACAGTTACTAAATGCTACTCCTGTTCTGATGATTATAGTCAGAAGGGACCAACTCCGTGTGTCAGCTGTGGTTTCTGGACTATTCTGCTAAAAAGATTCACGTAATAGGATGGTCAGCTGTAAGGAGGGGGGATTGTCGGAAAGAATTCTTATGGGAGCTTCCTTACGAGGAGAGACTAAATGGAAAGAGCAGATTAGATTTCAAATCCCTTCCACAGCTGATCCCCGACACTTAGTTTTTTAAAACGTGTGCTATTAGCCATTATTCTATGCTGCCTCCTCATGCACAATTGTTTCTGTCTTTTTAAGAAATAATTTTTATTTTGAAGTAGTGTTAGACTCAAAAGACTGTAAAATGGTTCGGTTTCTGTGTACCGTTCACCCAGCTTCATCTAGCGATGATAATATCTTAGATGACTTCAGTTCCATTGTACCCATACTACTGTGGTTTCTTACTTCTCTCACTTAACATAATAGTCTCCACACCTTCCTTTATCATAAATTCGTAGCAAACACATATTTCAATATCTTGATGTTCCATGCTCTAATTTAAACAATTTCCTTACTGTTGGACTGGTGGTGGTATTCCAATCAATTGTACGGATTATTTCCGCTGCTTCGTTATTATGCTGTTACTGGTGAGCATCTTTTCCATATTCAGGATTGTTTCATTAGGATGAATTACCAAAGGTGGAATTGCTGGGCCAGCGACTCTGAGCAGGTGAAAGGTTTTGATGCATAGTTTTGGTAGTTGCTGAAGGAGAGCTGCCTGAAATGAACTGGAGGGGCCGGTGCTCCAGAAGTTGAGGGTGGGACCCCAGGAATGACATTGAACTGAGAAGGTTCTAAGTGCAGCTGCAAGCGACTGCAGCCGAAGAAGCTTGGCCGGAGTCAGAGGCACAGATCCCTACTGAGACTTGATCATGTGGCCCCCGTGCCTCCCGGCCGAGAAGCCCAGGGCCCCGGGGCTTTGCTGGTCCTGACACGGCTGCCTGCTCAGTAGCACTGCTGAGACTTGCCTCTAATCTACTGTGCCCAAGCTCTGGGCTCTTTTTTCCTTCCCTGTTTCAGGCCATTTCACTGAAATCTGAGCAAATGATTGATCACTTTAAAGCAAGGAACAAATGGACTTTCTGGGCAATCAGACCTCCTTCCAGCCAGCGCGCATTTGTGCACCCAGTGGTGGGTGGGATGTCATCAGCATATGATGGCTGAAATTTTCCGTGCTGTGACAGGCAGAATGATCCCAGCGGTTTGTCTGGGCTGCAGTGAAAGTTGGAACTGGAGCATTCTTGTGGTAGGGACCGGACATTTCGTCTCTTATCAAGGGCTAACAGTTCCCATGCAGGTGAAGTAGGGGCCACAGGGGGAAAGGACTGAAGTGCAGGAGGGCGAGTGTGAATTGAATTGGCGGCTAATTCCCCTGGCAGAGGTTACGTGTTTTCCATACTGCAAATGGGAATGTCTTATCATGAATCGTGACTGACTGCAAATGACCACCAGCACCACCACATTCGTCGAACACCTACTGTGTGCCGGGCACTGTGATCGGTGTTTTACACACATCGCTCAGTTAACCCTGCATCAGTGTTTACCTCTGTTTTAGCAATAAGGAATCTGAGGCTCAGAGAGGATTATAGGTAGGAGGGGTGCCAGGGTTTGAAGCGAGGTCTACCCATGTTCTTGTCCTTGCTGCTTTTTTTAAGTTTGTTATGGCCTGTGATAGATTAATTGTTTCATGAATGCTCTTTAAAAAAAAAAATGCAATGTGTTTACCATTAACAACTGCTCCTTAGCAAAATCCATGTTCCTCTTTTTTTATTTTTAAAGATGAATGTTTTCTTTTTTTTTTTTAAGATTGGCACCTGAGTTAACATCTGTTGCCAATCTTCTTTGTTTTTCTTTTTTCTTCTCCCCAAAGCCCCCCAGTATGTAGTTATATATTCTAGTTGTAGCTCCTTTGGGTTGTGGTATGTGGGACGCTGCCTTGCATGGCTTGATGAGCTGTGCCACGTCTGTGCCCAGGATCTGAGCCGGTGAAATCCTGGGCTGCTGAAGCAGAGTGTGTGAACTCAATCACTGGGCCACAGTGACGGCCCCCTGTTCCTCTCTTCTGGAGCACATGGCTAGACTACATTTCCCAGTCTCCCTTGCAGGCAGATGTGGTCATGTGACTGAGTTCTATCCAATGGAAGATGAGCAGTTGCAATGTGCATCACTTCCAGGTGCTTTTCTCCTGGCAGCTAGTTGTAATGGAGATTTTTCTCTGTGGTGACAGAACCCACATGTGAAGGATGGCACTCTGTGTCAGTGTAGTTCCCTGAATGACTGTGTGGAGCATGACTACGCTACCTTCCATCCCCACCTCACAATCTGTTCACCTACTCATAGTGTTATGTAAACAGCACATAAACTTCTTTTGTGTTTAGCCACCATATGTTTTTGGATCTAGTTTTACAGGCTTCAGGCTACCCACATAACACAGAATGCCAACACTTCTGTCTTAAAAATTCAAGAGGATCCAGCAGGCTGTTCCAAATACAAGTCAGGAGAAGGTCAAAGGGATTTGCAGATGGAAGCAAGGGCTGCATACACAGCAAGGGGTAGGCGTCCTCTCTAGGGTGTATTAATGGAGGCTCCAGGGCACTGCAAAGCCTAATGAACTCAGTTACAGAGAAAGTAGATGAAGGTCCTGCCCCTTTGTTTGGATGTTGGCCTATCTTTTCTTACGTGAGGAACTTTCCCTAGAAATAGTAACAGTTAGATTTCTATTCCCATTTAGTGAATCATCAACTTTATTTATTGATGGTGGCTGGAACAGAGGTTAGAGTAGATTGTGATAACCACAGGATTCTACTTAATTTAGGGCTAGAGCATCCCAGAACTTTCTTTGACCCTGTGCCTTCTGCAAACCTTTCTGGGATATTGAAATGGAATCAAGAGGCAATTTGGTGTCTCTCTGAATTCTCTCATTGCTATAATATCTGATACATTAAGAGGTCTACCCAGAAAAGGGGATGGTTTTAACGAGCTTATGGATTGGAATCATAGGGTTGGGTTTGGTGAAGACTTTCTTATGAAAAAAGGCTTCAGCCAAGTGCCTGGCTGGAATTCTGTCTATATAGCTTAGCAAAAGGGCTAACAGAGAACTGTACAACATGTGAAGTGGGTAGGAGGAGATGGAAGAAAGACCATTTCTTCTTTCCTTGCTTCCTGCTTGTCTTTTGGTGTTCAAGATGGTGTTAGTGGGTGTGGTGACGGTGGTGCCATGGACATGCAGTAAGTAGAGGACCAGAGGCCATGCAATGCTAATTAGATGTGAAAATATTTGAAATAGTTTTTTTTTGAAAACCAACTTTTCCTTTTTTTTCTTTTGGAGGGGCATATTTGCCCTGAGGTAACATCTATTGCCAATCTTCCTCTTTTTATTTTCCTCTCCAAAGCTCCAGTGCATGGCTGTATATCCTAGTTGTAAGTGGTTCTAGTTCTTCTATGTGAGCCACCGCCACAGCATGGCAACAGACAGATGGGTGGTGTGGTTCCACACCCGGGAATTGAACCCAGGCCACGGAAGTGGTGAGAGTGCTGAAATTTAACCACTAGGCCATCGGGGCTGGCTCTGAAGTAGTTTTTTGAAGATGCAATGATAATTAAGTAATTTCAGTTTTTAATGTCCATAATTATAATACACCCAGTTTTTCCAGGAATTTTCTCAAATGTTATTCTTACTTCTAAGTATTCCCTGATGGCATCCCTCTTTCTCATCCTCCACGGGTGAATGGTTGCAACCTCCTGGGTGCTTGCATCACACTAAGTAAAAATATCTATTATAACATTTATATCAAATTAATTATTACATTAATTTATTGGTTTGCCAAAATTTATTGAACACCTGCTGTGTGTTGGGCACTGCAGAGGACATCAGGGTTACAATGATGAATTTGATGTAACTCACTCCTAGGCTGGTAGGGGAGACTCAGAAGTGAATCAGCAATTGCTGGGCAGAGTGATGGGTATGATGACTGAAGTATGCACAGGTGGATTGAGGGTTGGTGGGCAAGGCATCCAAATGGCATTGCAGGTGATGCCCAGGATAGGCTCCTGGAAGTGATGACACAGGTATCAGTTGAAGTAAGTCCATAAAGAGAACTGGGAGATGGCTGGGGACAGGGGGGCTGTTCATGGCAAAGACATGGAGGTGAGAAAGAGCAAGATGCATTTCAAAAACTATTAAGTAATTTTGCTGGAGATGAGCCTGGGGGAAATGCAGGCAATAATTTGTAACTATTGAGTTTTTGTGTCTGATTTTTCTTGCTAGTTTTTGAATTTGGGGATCATACGTTTGTGTCTTTATATCCTGGAATCTGTAACACCGAGGGATTCAGTAAGTTTTTGTTGACTGAATGAGTTGGCTGATACTGAGTCACTGACATCTGCTGGTCTCAACTCTCAGAGCTGCTGGTCTCATGTTCAGCCCTGTAGGCTCTCATACAGGATGGGCGAAGATTCCTCCAGCTATAAAACAGCTGGAAGCTTCTTTGCAAATGACAAAAAGGAGCACTAAATTTTTAATGCTTAAAAGTTAAATATTATTATAAAAGTAATTTAATATAAATGGCTTTCAGCAAATCCTTATCCATATGTCATGACTGCAGTGGGTGTCTGGGTTCTGTTTGTGAGCAATTAATTTTAATGGTTACATACTCTCAATTTCCCTCTGTTTTTCTCTTTAGCAGACCCCCAGGTCCATCAGGAAAGTGAAGAGCTAGACATCAGATGTCACTGTGGACAGAAGGAGACACAGAGTCCTGAGCTGAGGTCTCCAAATGACAAGTTAATAGGATCTGGGAGTTGCTAAGTGGGACATAAGCAGCGATGCTGTAAAACCCTAAAGTATGGTGTTGACTTGTGACATGATGCCTTTATGCTTCCACTGAAGAGTTCCACAGTTAGGTGTTCCCTCCTCTGTGGTTCCATAGTACCTTCATTATATTCTCTTATAGCAATACAAATTGTGATGGTGACTCTCATTCCTTGAGTACCTACTATGTGCCAGAAGCCACACTGAAACTATTCTATTCCATTACACTAACCATGGAAAATGGGCATTTTATTCTCCATTTTTCTGACGAAGAAACTGAGGCTAAAAGAATGAAGCTGTTCAAGTTCACGTAGTGTTTTGTTGTTTTTTTGTCTCTTTGGATTGTGAGTTCTGTCTCAATAGGGATCATTCTACACTGTGAGTTCTATATCAATAGGGATCATCATATTCTCCCCTGTAACCCCAGTAGCACAGTGAAGAGGATAAGAGATTCACTAGGTGCTCACTAAATGTTTGCTGAATGAATAAACTAATGAAAACATGAATCAGTACTATGAAATCATTAACTGTTATAGTAAACACTTGCCATCTCACAAAGACTTTTTAAAGAGCAATCCCTTCTGGGATTGAGGGGTTGGTTGATTTTCTCTAATGCAAAAATCCTCAAACTGCAAATAATCCCTTCATATTTTGCAAAGCATTTGGCATGCAAAAGTGAGCCCTGTATCTTCTCTCCAGTGGCCTTCAGGTTTCATAGTAGTAAAAGGGTAGGAGCAGAGACAAGTGATGCTGATTAAGCTTCTTGATTTTTGTCTTCAACTCTGACCTGGGCTTACCCTCCTTCTCGTGCTGACAGAGGTCTCCTTTTGAGGCCCCCACTTTGGCTGCAGTGGAGAGGAGGGCTGTAGAATTGCATGATTCTCTAACACTTGCATTATGTGTTGTGGGAAAGTACTCATCTTTGGTATTCTACATCTGCAGCTTCTTTGCTTTGAATAAATATAGCATAGATGGATGTATAATATATGCAAAGTTATACCAAATATAGTCAATCCTCCTAAATGAGCCACTGGGGTCACACATGCAACTTGCCCTTTGCAGTTTTCCACTGAGTGCCCCTGGTCACCTAATAGGAGAGATCAACAAGGGTCAATGTGGCTTTTTTGGGGGGGAGGGGGAGGATTTGCCTGAATGCCAGAGTGCAACCCAAATTCTCAAATTATGTGTCATATCCCAGTGGGAGGCCATAGCATTCTATTCAATGGACATTGACTGCTTACTTCGGGCCAAGCTGGGTGCTGGGGGTCCATTGCCAAGATTTGAAGAGTCCTATGGTGAGATGTCTCTGGCAGATAGAGGCCAAGGCAGGTAGCAGGGAGGTGAAAAGCTTTTTAGAAGTGACATCTCTTAGCAGAGAAAGTATGGAGGAGGGTAGCCCTGGGATGGGAGGGACCTGGGATTCGGAGAGGCTAAATAACTCACCCCAAATCACAGAGCTAGTAAGGGGCAGAACTGGGACTGAAACCTTTGTTGCTCTAAAAGACAGTATTAAAATGCTTAGTGACAAAGAACATGGGTTGTGGATTTGTAAGACCTGACCTGACTCTTATCAGCTAGTGACCTTGGGCATGTTACGCAACTTCTTTGAGTCAGAGTTTTTTCAGCTTCTCTTGGTGCTGCTACTTCCAAGGGTGGCTATAAGGGTGGAATGAGGTCATTTTGGTAACATACTGATTACCTTGCTGGGCATCTGGTGAGCACCAAATAAATGGTAGCTGTTACAGTCTGCTGGGATATATTGTTTGTCAAAGCCAAACCTAAGAGTAAGGATTGGCAAGAAGGAGGTCCCATGGGTCCTAAATTAGGTAGGCTGTGCTAGATACAACAGATGCTCAATCCATTAGCATCACTTGGGGAGATTTCAAAGCATAATCATCTCTGACCCCAGAGGTTCTTATCTCTGCAATGCTATTTTTTTTTAAAAGCTACTGGTGATTCTAACTGTGGAATTAGGATGAAAAGCACTGGATTAGGCAATCTTAGGAGGCAGGTGGCTTTGATGGTGAAGCAGTGTCCACCCAGATCTCTGTCTCAATGTGACCGGGTTTTAGCCTGTGGGTCATGGTCACTAGTGACTCGTTTAGGTAATATTGATCACTTGAGAGTGCTGACAGTGGAGTCAGGGTGCTAACCTGTGTCCTGAAGGGACATAATCAAAGTAGCATTTTTGAGTCCTGAAGTTGACGTGTGGTGGCAACAGATGACAAATCCCATAACAGGTCGGGAGGGGCTGGCAAAGCAGTCATACCTACAGGACCAAAAGTTCAGGTGTATAAACCCTGGGCTTCCTAGGGCTTCTCCCAGCGTGCCCCACCAGGGTCAGTTTCTCCAGGCGGCAGCTCGCGGTCATTGTGTCACTCCATGCTTGCGTGTCCTAATCAATATGATAACATGTTTTGTTACTACAATGAAGAACACAGATTTGCAGATGATTTGTTAAAAAGTTCAATAAAATATGTATTAGAACGGGATATGGTTGTCTCTACTTTTCCTCTTTGCCTTTGCAACCAGCCAAGGACAAAGCCGGGGCTGTTGTCTGACTCCAATGGCCCCCTTACTGCTCTTTCACAACTATTCTCGCCCCTCCGTTCATTCTCTGTCCAGCAGCCAGAGCAATTTTCTTAACCAGGAAATCACATCATGTCATTCTCCTGTTTAAATCTGCTGGTACCTTCCCATTGTGCTAAAAATAAAATGCAAATCCCCTCTCTGA
This sequence comes from Equus asinus, assembly GCF_041296235.1. Taxonomy (NCBI): domain Eukaryota; kingdom Metazoa; phylum Chordata; class Mammalia; order Perissodactyla; family Equidae; genus Equus; species Equus asinus. The sequence continues at coordinate 8,662,295 of NC_091806.1, read as the reverse complement.
TCCTTTAGGCCAGGCGTAAAATGAACACACCTTCCACTGACAGCTGTCTCTCCCCTTGGACCACTACACTTGAGCTCTAGAAGGTGCTGAGTTCCTTCCCACGTCAGGGAGTTTGTGTTTTCTCTTCCCTCTGCCTAGAATTCCTTTATCCTGGCTCTTCACATAATGGAATCTGTAACGTTACCTTATAGAAGAGGCCATTCCTGATAACTTGAGCTGAAATAGTCTCCTGAACTTACTGTCCCTGGTCACTTTCCATCAGATCACTCCATTGGTTTCCTTCATAGCAATGATCGCCATCATTAATGACTAAATCTTACTTTTTATTTGTATGTCCACGTACAGCAGCCGTTCTCACTAGTATGACAGAACTGGGGCCTTGTCTAACTTATTTACTGTTTCCCTGCCAGCCCCCAGCACAGTACCTGACGTGTAGTAAACATTCAATAAATATTTGTTGAAAGAAAGAATGAATAGTTCGATAATTCTGTCACTGTTACTTACACATTCTGAAATGGTTTCTAGAGAGGAAAGGAAAGGTGGAGTGATAACTTGTTTGCTGTAAGCCACACAGAAACTGAGTTAACCCATGGGGGCATTCATTTATTCAGTCAACAAATGCATGTTGAGTATTTGCTCCTTCTGAGCACTGTTCTGGGCACTGGAAATACAACTGAAAACAAGGCATCAAGTTGCCTGCTCTTATGAAGCTTATAGCAAATATTTGCTGCTAGTGCCATCCCGTTGATTCCAACTCCTAGCGCCCCTGTGTACAGCAGAGTGAAACCCTGCCCAGTCTTTTTGAGCAGCATTTGCCCTCCTGGCACTCTATCAGACAATGCTCTGCTGCTATTCATGGGGTTTCATGGCCAATTTTTTCAGAAGTGGGTGGGTATGTCCTTTATCCTAGTCTATCTAGTCTGGAAACTCCACTGAAACCCGTCTACCGTGGGTGACCCTGCTGGTATTTGAAATACTGGTGGCATAGCTTTCAGCATCACAGCAATGTGCAGCCACCGCAGTGTGACAACCGACAGATGGGTGGTGTGGTTCCCTGACCGGGTAACAAACCCGGGCCACGGTGTTGGGAGTGTGGGGAGACTCTTAACCACTGTTCCACCATAGCAGTATTATGGGACAAATAAACAAGCCGATTCCAGCAAGTAATAAGTTCTCTGAAGAACTCATTCATAACAGGATGCTGTGGTCAAGAATGATGGGGAGCAACTACAGAGAGTTTAGTCAGAGAAGGCTTCACTGAGGAGGCGGCATTTACAGAGGACCCCACAGAATGTGCATCCTATACCGATATCATATATCTTGTGTGTATCAAAGAAAAAAACTCTCAAAGTCACTGCTCTAGGAGATGGTACTCAAGTTTTAATTAGAATCCACTTAACTCAGATGCTATTTTGTTCCCTAATGGTGATTAGTGCTGTCTTGGGTAATTAACAGCTCTTAGATTTGGAGGGGAAAATAATTATCTGCCTGACCTTGATTTTGTGAGTGTTGAGTCAGAGGAATGAAAGGGGCCAGGATCTAGCAGGGTGAGGGAGACAGATGTAGACCGAGCTCAATGTGGCCATGAGGGAACCCACTGGGCAGGTGGGAGTGGATTCCCTGTAAGGAGCAGAGATTCCAGGGACTGGGCTTCTTGGCCTTTGGTTCTTTCCCATTGGATGTCATGGTCCAGACAGCTGTTCCCATGCTGTTGCTGGTGTGACTTGGACCAGGAAATCTGCATGCCACCTACTGGCTTTGCTTGGCCACCTCATCTGCATCCACTTTTCTAGAGGTTAGAATAGAAAGCTCACTGTCGCTAACCTCTTCTTCCTTTAGCTTCCCTGGCTATGGCAGCTTGGTCACAATCTGGAGCTAAGAGATCCCCTCCTCATAGAAGCAACTGACTTTTCACATCCCTCATTCCTCCTCATCCTATCAGTCTCTCCTAAGACACAGGCAGTCAGACTCTGGAAAGTTGTGGATGAAGGACACTGACTTTTTTTCAAAGTCAGGCAAAGTAGTGTGCGTTCTTTAGTTTTTTTTTCTGACTCTGTGTTTTCCTTGCCTTCCCCCCTTCTCTTCTACTTCCATTCAAGTCAGCTCTGGGTTAGAGTTTTAGTTCAACTTTCACTTCTCTTTCAGCAGATTTTTAATTATCCCAAAGCCACGCTGAGAGAAGGCCGGTTCAGAGGCTCCAGGCAGTTTTGGTCACATCTGCAGATCACATAGGTTTCATCTCTATGGCAACTGACCCATGTTGGGTGGGAGCAAATAAAGCTCAGACCCAAAGGTTAATTGCTGTTTCATTTCTGCTTTTTTCTCCTTGCAATTCCAGCATTGTGGATGGAGGTTCTAATTAGAATCACATTATCAGCAGATTGAACGTCTTCTTTACTATTTCAGTGGCTGAAAAATTACTCCAGCTGGCTTGGAAAAGGAAAGTGATAGATGGTTTCTATTGGCCTTGATGGCTCCTTTTCCCACCTCCTGGAGAACAGACAGCTCAGATGATCTGGCCAAATGGCCTGGATCTTTGCAGCACCAAGGAGCAACGTGCTCCTTGATTCTTACTCTATTTTAACATTAATAATATTACTGATAGTGTGACTATTTATTGGTAATTTACTTGTGCCAGGCACTCTGCTAAACACATGATCTCATATAAACTGTAAAGCAATGCTTGAGTTAGAGATTCTTAACCCCGTTTTACAGATAGGAACAACTTCAGAGATATTAAATAGCTTGCCCATGATCACATAAATAGTAAGTTGCAGAGCTGTATTTTGAACTCAGCTTATCTGATTCTAAAGCTCTTGACCATTAGCCAGATCCCAAAATACACTCCCTGAGGTTCCAACTTGGTTAGAGAGACGGGGAAATACTCAGAGAGGGCAATTTGGCTTTCCTTGTTAGCTGCCTCCATTCAGACATGCTCTGGGACTTGGGTAAACTCATTGTCTTCCCATTAGTGTTCCAAAATGGTAATGACAGAAGAAGGGTATCATGGTGCACATTAAATCTTATATACTGTTTCTCTGTTTCCCTAGAATTAAAAAAATCAATGTAAGACTTTACTCATCCTCCCCAAATACAGTACTGTGTTCGTGTCTTGCCTTTGCTCAGGTCTTCTTTCTTCCTGGAATTCTCTTTCCCTGTCCACAAATCTACCATTTACACTTCTCATCCTTTAAAGCCCAGTTAAAAACACAATATCTTTTATGAAATGTACTTTCTTTGATAACTATGGCCCATATTTTTTCTTTTGGCATGAATTCCTACAATCGTTCATTTTCTGAATTGTGCTGTTGTCGTTAACAATTTAGATTCCAACTCAGATTTCCTCGATTTGAATCTCAGCTCCACCATTTAATACTTCAGTGTTCCTGAGCAAGTTTCTTCTCTGAGCTCAGTTTCCTCCTGTAACTGGGGACCATAACAGACTCAACACCTTAGTGGGTTCTTGTGAGCATTAAATGAGTTTCTACAAGTAAAATGCTTAGAAGAATACAGTGTTCATAATAAGTACTACATAAATGCTTGCTGTTGTTTCTTGTCTTGCTCATTAATTGTTTTGTTTTATATTATTCAGGACAGAACTTCAACTCAAACACATCTCAACATCATAAGGAGATTTATTAGCCCTTTGACTGGGCAGTCCAGTGATACACCTAACATTAGCATCACTCTGTCCAGGGACTCAGTGATGCCACTCAGGATATTTGTTCTCCGTGCTGACTTAGTTCCCAGGCAGGGGCTCTCTTTGTGGTGCTCCCCCCAGTGTTAGGTTTACATCCTCCCACTCCAGCAGTCAGGTAGCTCCTCTTCCCTCTTCACCGCAGCGAAGGTTCTGGGGCTTCATTTAATTACCCCAACTCAGACCAAATGTCTACTAGTGAATCAGAGGTTGTTGCCAGGGGGATCCTCCTTGGCCAGGCTCTGGATACAGAGTGTAGAGTTAGCCCTCGTCAAATCAGGTGGCCAGGAGGCTCCCCAAAGAGAAATCGGGGCATATGTCTACCTTAATGTGTGCTATCCCCTTTTAATGGTATGTTGGTATTGGGAGGATAGCGTTAGACCCCTCTTTTGTGCTTGACTTTAGGCAGAAGCTCAAAAATGAATTCCTAGTTAATGGACTTATATGTGGTGTCTGCCCTCAAGACTAGGAAATGAGCTGCCTGAGTCACAGACTGGACACCCAGATCCATTCAAAGCTGCCTTGAAAAGTTAGCCCTTGGGGAGGGAGGGAGGGAGAAGAATGAGATGGATGGAATGGGAGGAGCCTTCACCTGCAGTTGTAATGTTTTATTTTTCAACAAAAGGACGTGAAGCAAATATGGAAAGATGCTCATATTGGTTAAATCTGAAAGATGGGAACATGAGTGCTGTAATAGTCTTTGCCTTTTCTGTGTGTTTGATATATTTCATCTAAAAACAACAAAACAACAAAACAAAGCAAAAAACAATAGCTACTTATCCAGGCAGCTTTTTTTCCCTCTGTGTCTCCTGGAAACCAAGACTGCTCAGCAATCACAGAAACTCTGGTGGTCTTCTGACTAATGCCACTTGTGAAAGTCAGCCCTTTCTTCCTGCTCTCTCACCTGATAAAAAACATAAGGTTCACAGTTATCTTAAAGGAAAGTTCAACAGTCTCTCGTTGTGGTTTGAAGAAAGAGCTTTACCTGAAATCTGTTATGAGAAATAACCATGTCAAAATTTATAATAATGATAGCAATAATAGTCATCCCTTATTGAGAACTGACTATTTCTCTGGCACTGTGCCAGGCACTTAACATACATTATCTCATTAAATTCTCCCAACAACCCTCTGAGGTGGGTAGTACTATTGTTCCTGCATGGCAGATGACCAAGCAGAGGCTCAGACTGGTTAAGTCACTCGTCCAAGGTCACATAACTATAATTTGCGGAACTGGGTCTCAAATCCAGATCTGTCTGATTCCAAGGTTGGTCTTACCCACATCCCGAGATCTTGCCCTCTGTTTACCCAGGAGAAGGTCTGGGCATCAAGAGACTTGGGCAGCTGGTACTTCCCTCTCCAAGGGTGTCATTAAGAACGTGGAGCCTGAAGTCTGAATGTTTGACTGAGCTGTGCTACTTACTACTAGGTGTCTTGGAGAAGTCCCTCAAACTCTTTGAGCCTCAGTTGTCCATGAGTGAAACAGAAGGAAGGATAACACTTATTTCATAGATTTTCCTGAAGATTAAATGAGACTGTGCGTGTAAAATGCTCAGCATAGAGGTGGGCAAATAGCGAACGCTCAAGAAATGTTAGTAACATTTTTTCCTTTAGATAAAGGCGAGGCCTCACAAATTCACTCCATTTTAGTCTCTTTCATCACAATAGTATCTCTCAGCACTTTTAAAAATTAATTTTTATCACATGATTCAACAAATCTAGATGGTTCTACAAGGCTTTTAATGAACTGAACAACCTCTTTCTCTATCCTTCTCCATGGGGATATCTGCTTCTAAGAGTCAACCACTTTTGATTCTATTACCTAGTTATTTTCTGGGACTTCCCCTCCTTTTTTCTTTTTGTAAGTTAACTTTTTTTACTTTGAGATAACCATGAATCACATGCAGCTGTACGAAATAATACAGAGAGATCCTTTGTACCCCGTATCCAGTTTCCCCCAACAGTAACATCTTGTAAAACTATAGTATGTTGCAACTAGGATATTGACATTGATACAGTCAAGATACAAAATACTTCCATCACCACAAAGATGGCTCACCTTGCCCTTTTATAGCTACACCCACCTCTCTCCTGCCTCCTTAACCTATGGCAACCACTAAACTGTTGTCCATTTCTATAGTTTTGTAATTTCAAGCTGTTTATATAAACAGACTTAAACAGTATGTAACATTTTGAGATTGGCTCTTTTCAATCAGCACAATTCTCTGGAGATCATTGTGTGTATCAATAGTTCCCTTTCTATTGCTGAGCAATATCTCATGGTTAGATGTATCGCCACCCTTTCTCAGCACTTTTTATATTAACCCTCAGTTATGTTTTCACACGTGGCCCCTGCATTTATTTTTAGGGCCAATACCACTTTCTCTTGTCTCTGGCAATGCATGTTAGTCATCTTCAAAATGATGCCTCCCAGCAGTCTTCCATGGTTGCCTCCTGCCTTTTTATCCCTTTATTTGTCATGCCACCAACAACTCAAATTACACTCTAAGAAAACAAGGAAGGAAATCTAAAAATTTCTCCCTCTATATAATTTCCCTTTGGTGGTGTTTTCATTGTCAGATACAGAAGTTCTTTTGTACGTTTGCACAGAGCATTTGAAGAATCATAAATGGCTCAAGTTAGTAAAAACACAAGGAAAAGGCTTGATGGGGTGAATGCTCTCACCCAGCCATCAGAAGCTGCCTCTGGACAGGCAGAACCACGTCCTGGGCTGAAATCCTCCAGCTGCTCTCTCAAGGATGACATTACCAGTGACATTAGGAAATGACTTCCCTGCATAATTACTTCTCCCATTCAATTTTAGCAGCAAAACATCTATAAAGTGTGTGTATATTTATGTGTGTTTTGGGTAGAAGTCAGGGAAGAAGTGGGTTTGAGTGCACAAACAATAGATTTTCTGAATTAGTTGGTTTCTCTCCTTTTCCATTTGGGTTCTTCTTGCCTGTTTCTTTGGAATCCCCTCCTACTGAGCCCCACACAGAGTTCTTCTCAAGATCAAAACCAAAAAAGCCTTGATTTCCTATGGCGGATTGAAAATGCTTTAAGGGAGAGGACTACTGTTTCCCATTTTTAATTGTTATCAATATAGCATCTTTCACAAAGTAAGAGCTAGATAAATGCTTTGTGTTTGATGTATTGTTGATTCACAGAAAGGTGAATTGAAAGGATTCAACTTTTTGAGTTTGGCTGTTTCTGGGACTTTGAGAAGACATTTTTCAGGTTTGTCCCTTTCTTTCTTTTCTTTTACTTTTTTTGAATTTCTGACATTTCACCAAAGGGCTTGGTTTGCCCCGGTTCTTTCCATTCCTATAAAAGAGTAGACTGGGAGTCAGAAAGACTACTTTGAGTCTTTGATCCATTATTTACTAACTGCAAGATTTTAAGCAAGTCAATTAATCTGCATAAAATGGTGCCTGTAATGGATGCTCAGGCTCTGGGACAATCTAGAGATCAGTCTGCCTAGAATTTTTCTGATACAAAGTAAAATATTGTCATTGCCTACTGTGAGGGGTGCAGGAGTAAAAGAGAGAGAACTCTTTCTACATGTCTATGTAGAGATGGATATTCCAAAAATGTGGACACTGACATCACTCTTCATTGCATGGGTTTTAGGACCCTTATTAACAGGTCTTTGGTATCTTTCACTTTAATTGTTCTAAAAACGTTTGCTGTATATTTTCCCCTTTCATAAGACAGAATCTTTTCATGTAATCTGTTGCAATGAAAAATTCTTTTGGCTTTCCTGCAGAGCTCTGGAGATAGCACTTTTTCTTGGAAATCTCAGTGGAGTGAATTAATCTACATCCAAGAAAAATTAGAGATTCAATTACCTGATAACCTTTAAAAGGATAATTATGTTCTAAATGCCTTCAGCTTTGTTGTCAGAGCTAATTTCTGAACGTTCTCTTCCAGTTCGGCCTCTAACTGTATGCCCAGGATCAGTGATGATTTCCCCATTGTGATATGCGGTTTTCATAATTTGTAAGGCACAGTCACTACTCCCAGGAAGGCATTGGGACACCAAGATGCCTGGAGCATTGACCGTTAACCTAGATACTTCAAGATGATGGATTGAGTAAGAATAAATATAGGGAATGGTGACAGAGAAGAACAGTTGTTGCTGAAATGTCAAACCAAGAGGGAGGCCATCTGGTCAACTATCACTTCTTGAACATCAAATTACAGGGGAAAGGGACTAATATTTCTGCAAAATCTACTGTGTGTTACATGCTGGGCATAGTGCTTTAAATATATTATTTCATTTACTTTGCTTAATTAGTGCCATTTAAAAATGAGGAAATGAGGCTCAGAAATACTGATAATGTGGTATGTACAAGATTGCCCTCGTAAGGGGCAGATTTGAACACAAATCTCTGACTCCAAAACTCCTTTCAGTAGGACTTGCTGCCTTGTAGTAGAGGAAACAGGTTCACGAGGATGTGAGGTGGATGAAGTCACTGATTCTAGAGGGGGGTTCTGGGAAGATAGCAACATAAATCTAACACTCTTTTCAATTCAGTATCAAACAATTCCAATGTATCTTTCTCTTATGAGTCAACTAGTTGGGGCCTACAGGTTGCTAAGTGGAAATGAGGCCATGGGCTCTGTGGGAGTCCCATTGTAGAGAACTGGTGCAGGTTTTCTGCTCTGTGGGCTGGGCAAATGTCTAGCTACGGGTGACAGAGAGCCCTGAGGCAGGGATTATAAAATGGTGACATTGAGAAGAGATTGGCCCAAAGAGATTTGTGGATTTGGGGAAGAAGTATGTTGGCCTTGCATGTGTGTGTGCCAGGTCTCCATGACACCCGAGATGCCAAGCAGTAACCGAAAGTATGATCTTAGTCATCCCTGCCCTTGAGGAACACGGAGGCTCCCACAGAGAACGATTTTGCCTCCCTCCACTTGTGGACTGCTGCCTGGTAGGGTATTCTGATGACAACACCTGAGTCCTAGTTATTAAGGAAAACCACAATACGTCCAAACCAGAGATAGCAAGATCCAGCAGAGCATACAGAACAGAGACACAGATACAGCTGCCGACGGAGACGTGACAATTTGGACAGAAAAATAAATGCACTTCAAAAGATGCAAGCACAGTTGGAAAGGACTTTTCAGAGCTAAAAAACACTTGCTACATCCATAGATGAGTTAAGGCAAAATGACCATATTAAGACAGAAATAGCCAGACTGGAGGAGCAAATGGAAGAAATTTCCAAGTGTACAGCAAAATAGTCACAGATACTGAAGAGATTAAAATGATAGCGTTGTGTTTTAAATAATAAGATTAAGCAATAGGAGCATGTACTACACATCGATATGGGACCATTTTGAAAATCTAGAGCGAGAGTTGACAAACTAAGACCCATGGGCAAAATCTGGCCCACTGCATGTTTCTCTATGACTCACAAGGTAAGAATGGTTTTTATATTTTTAAACAGTTGTCTAAAAAATAATATTTTGTAATATGGGAGAATTACATAAAATTTGAAAATCAGTGCCCATAAATAAAGTTTTATTGAAACACAGCCACACCCATTCATTTACACATTGTCTGTGGCTGCTTTGGCACTACAGTGTTAGAGCTGAGTAGTGAACAGACTGTCTGCTCCACCAGCCTAAAACATCTGTCCCCTCGTGAAAAACATTTGTCGACCCGGACCTATAGGAAGTAGATCATTTTCTAGCAAAATATAACTTATTCTGGAAGAAATAGAAAACTTGAATAGACCAATTACCATAGACAAAAATGAAAAGGTAATTTAAAAAATCTACTATTGAAAAAAACCACCAGAATGGTAGATTTCAGTGATGAGTTTTATTTCAAGTTTTAAAGAACAGTTATTTTTAAATGTTATTTAAACTATTCCAGGCCATTGAAAAAAACACAAACTTCTTTAATTCATTTTATGACTATAGTAGGACCTCAGTACCAAAACCTGATATAAATAGTATGAAAAAGAAAACTGTACATCAATCTTATTTATAAATATAAATGCAGAAACCATAAATTAGATGATAGTTACACATCTACAACAATGCATCCTATTCTTGAGGATAGTTTTCTTCCAGAAATGCAAAGTTGATTTAATAGCAGAAAATTTACCAACAAATTGTGGGAGGAAAATTGCATTCATCCATCAATAGATTTAAAAAGAATTTGATAAGCATTCCTTAAAAATTTTCTGTTAAATTCAGGAGTAGGTACTGCTGTCCCTCATCATTATTGTTCATTGTTATCTTGGAAAGTTGGGTAATTTCAACACAATAAGAAAAGAATATTAAATAACTTGTAAAATGTTGGAAAATAAAAGAGATGATATTGTCACATTTTCTGACTCTGTGATTGTGTACCTAGATAACCTGAGACTCTACAAAACTATGAGAATTGGTAAAGGAATTTGGTAAGTAGTTGGATGAATAGACAAGTATCGGCAACTATTCTGCATTTATCAATAACCACCAAAGAAAGAAAGAAAAAGATCCCTTCACAAAAGTGCAAAATCTATGAAATGCTTATAAATAAAACAAATAAAATAACAAAAATTCCATAAGAAATTTAGGTGGTTACAGGTGTACCCTAGAGACAGTGAGATCTTCTTAAGCTTTTTGAATATGTACCAATAGCTACATTAAATGATATAAACACAGAAAATAGAGAAATGACAGATTTCAAGAAACAATTATAATAGTGATGAAAGACAAAATTAGAATATTAATCCTAATATATCTAGAACCCTTAAAAATTGACAAGAATGGGACAAAAGACCCAAAAGAAAAAAGGGGAAAAAAAGCATGAATACACACGGGGACATAGAATACAAGTCCAAATACTCAACAAAGACATGCAAATGTCAAATTCAGAAGCAAATTAGAAAAATGCAAATTAAAATAGCAACAAGATATCACTTCCCAATGTTCAAACAAGAAAAAATTAAAGACATAACATTTATTGCTGTTTGGGATGTAAGAAATGTAAATTGTTATTTTATTTATTTTTTTTTTGGTGAGGAAGATTTGCTCTGAGCTAACATCTGTGTCAATCCTCCTTTACTTTGTAAGTGTAATGCCTCCACAGCGTGGCTGATGAGTGGAGTAGGTCCACATGCAGGATCCAAACCCATGAACCCGGGCCACCAAAGTGGAGCGTGCAGAACTTTAACCACCCAACCATGGGCCTGGCCCCTGTTATGGCCTTTTTGAAGAGCCATGTAACAACATCTATTAAATTAAAAATACATATAGCCTTTGACCCCAATATTCCATACTCGAAATCTATCCTATACAAATAAAATGGCCATTACACAACTACATATGTACAAGATTATTTGTTGCAACAGTTGAAGTGGTGAAAAATCGGAAACCTAGTGAATTCCCATTAGTCAGGAACTGCCCCTAAAAATTATTGCAAATTCGCATCATGGGACTATTACAAAGTGTTTGAGAAGCACGGATGAGAGCTGTACTACATCTCTTGTTGTGGAAGAATTTCCATGAAGTATGAGTAAAACAAGATATGCGTGTGAAATTATGTGTATTTGTATTTGAATATACGATCATGGAGAAAAATATACTAGGCTATTAACATGCGTTATCTGAGTGGGAGTAGGGAAGAAAAAGGGAGGTAGGAATTAAGGGGAAAAAAGGAAAAGGAGAAATAAAATATGGGACTAAAAATTACCTAGAGCATACCTGAATTTATCTTGTTTATGCATTTCAAGTACATATGTGTATGTTAATAGAAACGACGGAAGTGAGAAAAGCAGATGTTGAATTTGAACAGTTACAGCCGTAGCTTTCCTCTGCCGCACGATGCCCGTCTACAAGCTGCGGACTCCTCGGGTGCCACCTGACAGTTGTTCTGGCTCAGTGCAAGATTGCAGTGAAAAGTTCTGATTGCTGTGTCAGAGAGAGCCTAAAAATCAGCTTCAGCCCGGTCAAGGCCAGGGATCAAAGATTCTCACTTGTAGAACCCTGAGACTTTTTAGAATATTACTCAGGATTTAGTTCTGCTTTTTTTTTTTTTTTTTTTTTTTAAAGATTGGGACCTGAGCTAACAACTGTTGCCAGTCTTCTTCTTCTTCTTTTTTTTTTTTCCCAGCTTTTTATCCCCAAATCCCACCAGTACATAGTTGTATATCTTAGTCGTGGGTCCTTCTAGTTGTGGCAGGTGGGATGCCGCCTCAACGTGGCCTGACGAGCAGTGCCATGTCCGCACCCGGGATCCAAACCGGCGAAACCCTGGGCCGCTGAAGCGGAGCGCAGAACTTAGCCACTCGGCCACGGGCGGCCCCGTAGTTCTGCTCTTTTACTTATATTTTGGACTTGGCTTGTCTTCAAATGTGTTTGTTCTTTTCAGGTCATTTTCTCCAGATCTCCAGGACAACAAGAAAGGAGTCATAGACCTGGGTTCAAGCCCTGGCTAAGCCACTTACTTTTGACTGTGACCCTGATGAAGCCAGTGACTCTCAAACTTGAGCACCATTGGAATCACCCTGGAGCGCTTGTTCAAACACAGATTTCTGGTCTTACCTCCAGGGTCGCCGATTCTGGGGGTCTGGACTGAGGCCTGAGAATTTGCATTGCTAATAATTTCTGGGTGAGGTTGCCACTGCTGGTGGTCCAGGGACTGTCTTTGGAAACCATTGGGACAAGCTATTAATCTCTTGGAACTTCCTTTTTTTCCCCATAGGTAAAAAGAAAATAATCATGAGCTTAGGGTCCGCTGGGATTTGAAGGATCTTGTGAATTCAACCCTCTCCCTCTGTAGATGAGCAAACCGAGGCTCAGAAAAGCGAGGACACCAATCCTTGTTGGCAGAACCAGGATAAAAACCCAGGTCTTTTGAGCTCTGGTGCAGTGTCTGCAGTATCCCACTATCTAATGCTGCCCATGCCAGTCTTCTTGGGAGGGCATACGAGACAATGCTGATGAAAGGGTCCCTACTGACCCCTCACAAAAGCAAAGAGTTATTATTATCATTTATTGAGTTTTGACAGCTGAGAGGGGGTGTCTTTGAAGTGTCTAATAAGCAGCATTCTTTCATAACTAGATTCTAAACCAATTGATAAACAACATGAAACAGATGGAGGACAAAATATCATTTCACTTTTGACAAGACAGTTTGAAGGATGAAGCTTTTATTTATTGGTGAGAGATTTCCAAATGCTAAACCTATGAATTAGAATGGGAAAGAAAGGTTTTCTCCCTAACGCTTTTAATGTCAGGCACTGTGCTTGCATGCTCCGTCTCATTTAGCCATTTCCACAGGCCAATGAAATAGATCATGTTATTATCATCATTTTACAGCTGAGGAAGCTGAGTCTCAAAAGGACTGAGCGACATATGTGGAAGATAACAAATACATGGATAAAGAGAACAGATTATTGGTCACCAGAGGAGAAGGGGGTTGGGGGGGGTGGGTGAAAGGGATAAAGGGGCACATGTGTATGGAGATGGATAAAAGTGAGACTACTAAGGGTGAACACGATGAGGTGTAGTCAGGGATTGATAAACAATAATATACACCTGAAATTACCCAATGTTATAAATCATTATAATCCCAATAAAATTACTTGGGGAAAGAAAAAGGACCGAGTGATTTGTCCAAGGTGGAGTTTGGAATGGAATCAAAAGACGGTAGTCTCAACAACTGTCTACACTTTAATTATGCTGCTGTGTCCTTTTGTGAGCATTTACTATGTCCCAGGCACGGTTTATCAGTTTAAGTTGGCTCGGGAAGCAGAACCTCTATGGATCGTATGCCATCAAGGGTTTATTACTGGAGTGGAGCAGGGCATGAGAGGCTGTGGTCTCTGCCACTGGTGGGGGGCCTGAGGTCACTGTAAGTCAGCAGAGCGGGCACTTGGAAAGAAGAACCAGTTGTAAAGTGGGGCAGAGGGAGAACAAACTGGAATCTTGTCTGTTTTTCACCTCCACCCCCCTTAGCAAGATGGCGACCGGCAGAAGTGGCTGGCATGTGTTCTGGGCTGGCCCTCTAAAGAAGCTGAAGACTGGGCCCAACCTACAACAACCAACAAGAATGCCAACAGATCAGCGACCACGTGGGCAAGCTGCAGTGGTGCCTGACCCCCTACACAGACCTTCAGAGTCAATTGCTGCTGCTTCCTGTCTGCTTTCCAAATCTCAGACAAATTACCTTGTGACCCACCCTAACTCAGGACGAGGCAGGGAAGGGAATTCTGAGAAACGTAGTTCCAGCTTGGCTTAATTTACCCTACGGAACCACCACACACGGTGACAATTATTTTACAGACATTATTTCATTTGTCTTCAAAGCAACCTCCTATGGCAAGAGCTCGAGTTTACAGGTGGGGAAACGAAGGTTTCAAAGGCTACATAACTTGTCTAAGATATAAACTTGCTTAATGTGCAAGGGGTTTTGAAGTCAGATCTCTGTGACATTAAACCTGTGTTCTCACCCCTGCATGACAGTATACACTGATTTTTCTCTAAGTGTTCCTCTGTCTACTCTCATGGAAACTGTCACAGGCGTAAGTAAAAGGCTTCACACAGACTGCTCTAGGCATATCAGACACTCCAGATGCTTTTCTCACCTTTCCTCATTCCCTAGACCAGAGCTTCTGCGCTGAGGAGCTGCCATTAGATCATAGGCCTGCTGGGGATAGGCCTGGGGCAGGCGGAGCCCCTGTGAAGGTCACCTCCAGCTCTTGGCAACCTCATCCGTTTACCCCAGTGGGTGCCATGACGTGAAGGCCGGGGAGCATTAGTATGGTCTCCCAGGACATACCTCACCTCACAGAGGTGGAATTTACCATCCTCTGGGAAATGAACCTAAGAGAACTTATGTGCAGCCTGTTAGCGTGAGAGATACTGGCTGGAGCCTGCGGAGGAGGAAGCCTTCACGTGACACTGTCAAACTCCCGGCAGGCAGACAGCTGTCTTGGTTTTGATTTTCGTTTTATAAACATTTTTCCTGCCTGTCAGTTCTCCAAATAGAGCCAAACTCATCTCCATGGCAGCTGAGGCGTGAGAGCCCGAGTGAATATGTCAGAGCTGAGGAGAACGCTCCACTCCAAAACAGGCATAAAAGGGAGGAAAGAAAGAGGTTTGCTCTTATCGCAGAGTCTGGACAATACTGAGTATGGCAGAGTGGTTGAGACCAGAGGTTCTGCGGTCAGACGCCTGATCTGAATTCCAGGTGCGCCATCACAGAAAGACTTTGAGCAATGACTTACTAAGAAGTGAGGCACTTACGAAAATGTATGATATATGTAGTGGATTATATGTATATAATATGGATTATATTATATAATGTAATGTATGTAAATATACGTAATATGTAATATGCATATATGTAAATATACACTTATAATTATATAATACTGAACTTGAATACACCTTGAACTGTAAAGGATAAACCAGTGAGCTTTGTGGTCAGCTGGATCTAAATCCCAACTCTGCTATTCCTATTAACTGTGTGACCTTGGCAAATTGTTGAAGTTTTCTGAGATTAAAATAGTATTTCCTTTATTGACTTGTTAGAACTAGATGAGGGAACATGTGTAAAGCATGCAGCAGAGTGCCTCATATAAAGGAAGTATTCAATCAATTATGACTGTGTTATTTCCCTCAGCCTGATTCTAGCTCTGCTTGCTGCTGCATATCCATCCCTCAGTTTGGCTTTCTGTCCATGTGGAGGAGCTGCAGGCTTAGGGTGGAACGAAGGGGGAGGAGAGAGAGGCGGCACATCCAGGCTAAGGAGGGCATCTCTCTGTGAGAAGGTCTAGGATAAACAGGGAGAAGAAAAGGGATGGGCAGTGATGGAAATGTCACTGACTATGCGTTGGTGCCTTGGGACTTTAAATATTAGTCATTTGACTTTCCTTTTGTGTTTTATTTCTTTTCTGCACAGCATCATCAAGCCCCAAGTTAGGTTTTAAAATTGAATGAGTCATCCCATTATCCTTGAGAACTGTGTCAGGGACAGAGTATCATCCTTGTTCACTAGTGAGAAACTGATAAACAGGGGGGTGATTGGTACAAGGTCACAAAGCCAGAAATAGTAGTCATGGTCAGTGTGCTGGCCATCACATATTACTGCATCCCCAGGTTATAGGACACTGGTTATGTCACTGGGAGAAATGGGGTAAGAAATCAATCACTTTGCTTGATCATCTATCATGTGCTAGATACCATGCCAGGCATTTTATATTAGTGTTTCATCAAGTTCTCACAACTACCGTATGAACCAACGTATGGATCATATTGGTACTATAGTCCCAATTTATAGATGAGCAAATTGACACTTATTTTGGGATTTGAACTAGTCTTCCTGATTCCAGAATTTGTATTGTTCTCATTGTGTCATGTTGCTCCTGAATATTTGGCTCTTGTTGCTATTTCATGAGCATCCTGGAGGCCAATGGTGCTTCCTCTTGGGCAGCTCTCTCTAGTCAAAGCCAGTGCTTCCTTTCCCCCCAAATCTATTCTGTGGCAATAGGATGCCCCCAATTCCAATTGATTGCTCTACTTCCTGCCCTCTCCATCCTCTTCTCCTTAAAACCTGAGAACTGGAGAAGACCTTAGTGATGTTTTCTGGGAACGACAAAACCTGTGCAACCATAGATGTCCTCGGATAGTGGTTATCAGCTACACAATGCAATTCATGTCTACAGATATTTATTGACTCCTCGCTTACACCAATACCTTGTTAGATTCATTTCATCTCTGGAACCTGGCAAGCCCAATAGCTCTGAGACAGCACATAGTTCAAAACAACAAACATTCTAATCATCATCATCATCATCATCAAATAACTACCATATAGCAAACACAGTGGTTTATAGGTAGCTCATTGACTCTACAGGAAAACCCAAGAGATTGCTATGTTTATCTTTTCAATTTTATAGATGAAGAAGCTGAGAGTCAGAGAAGTTAAATTAGTTATTGAGAGCCATACACATTGTAAGAGGAAAAGCTGGGAATTTAACACAGGGATTTTCTATACCAAAGCCTCTCCCTTTAATAATTTACCTTCCAGGCCAGCACTGGTGGCCTAGTGGTTAAGTTCAGTGTGCTCCACGTTGGTGGGCCAGGTTTGGTTCCTGGGTGTGTACCTACACTACTTGTCTGTCAGTGGCCGTGCTGTGGCAGGGGCTCACATACAAAAAGAGGAAGAATGGTAACAGATGTTAGCTCAGGACAAATCTTCCTCAGCAAAAAAAGTAATAATTTACCTTCTTGTGTCAGTTAGCATTTGCTGGGTAGCAAACCATTCCAAAACTTAGAGGCTTAAGACAGTATTTAGCTCACGTCTTTGTGTGTCAGCTGAGAAGTTTTTCTGATCCTGGCCATATCAGCACCCTCTCATGTTTCTGTGGCCTGCTGGCCAGTTTCTGGGAACTGGATGATCTAGGATGGCCTCAGTTATATGTCTGAAGGTTTACTGGCCATTAGCTGAGGTGTCTTGGTTCTCCTCTGCTTAGCCTCGCATCCTTCAGCAACTGCTCTGGGGCTGTCCACACAGTGATCTCAGGGTACCAAGCACAGCAAGAGAGCAAGTCCCAATGCCCCATCACTTTTCTTGTCTCTCCTTGTTCCTTTTCTCCCTCTCTGTTAGCCAATGTCCTGTTGGTCCAGCAAGTCGAATGGCCAACCCACATTCAAGGACTGAGAATTAGACTCCACTTCTTTGTGGTAAAGGAGGTATTTATAGGCAATTTTTCAGTCCACCATACTTATTTTCTGCTAGGTCACTCAGTCTGGTGAGGTACAGAGATATGCAAACAGATAAGTGACAGGACATTTTGAGAACTGCTTATACATATGGAGGCTGCCTACTTCATTGGCTTCTAAAATGCTCTGGGCAGCACAGAACTTGGGAGTTCCCTCAAGTACATGAGATTTCCTTGAGAAAAAAGCCAGTGCAGGTCCTGGAATGCCTTAGCACTGGGCTGGTTTAGTGGGGAGAAGTGGTGACCGAGCCCTTGAAACCCTTCAATTAATTTTTTTCTGAGTATAACTTTGCATCTTCCCTGCATCACTGCCCCACACCCTCCTGCTGAGGAACCTGGCACAGCTGCAAGCCCAGCTGGGCATCTGTTTCAGGAAACTCAGAATTAACTTTATGGCCAGAAATTGCCAAGCATGGCTCAATGTGGCTTCTATCCACTTTGGGGATTTAACAGACCCAAGTGACGTGTCTTTTGTCACATTTGGAAAAGTGTCTCTTACATAGTCGTGCTCTTGAAGAGGCAGTTGATTCCAGCTTGTTATATGCGTCTTAGATGTTTCTGTAAGTGAGCAAAGGTGGGTGGGTGGGTGGGACACACGATGGGGAGCTCCTTGAGGCCTCAGGCCGTGATGGAGCTCTAATGTCCCTCAGATGGCTGCAGTTCCCCTTGTCACTTCCCTTCTACTGTCAATAGAGGCAGAATAGTGCTAAGTGTGTGGACTCTGAGCAAGACTGGATCTAAATCCCAGATCAATGTCTTACTCACTCTGTGATTGGAGTAAATTACTTAAGCTTGTTGTGTTTCAGCTTCTTAATCGGTAAAATGAAGGTAATAAAAGTAACAATTCATAGGGATGTTGCGAGGATTAAATGAGCTAATATGTAGAAAGTGTTTAGAACCATGGTAGGCACATAGTAAGGCTAAATGAATGTAGGTGTCATTATTAATAACAAGAAAAACTTTTACTAGTATTAGTATTGTTACTCAGCAATGATTCCAAAACCTACCAGCATCTCAGCATTATCTCAGAAATCTTATTAAAAAATCCAGATCCTGTGCCATCCTCCTGGAGATTCTGATTATGGGATGCCCAGGAATCCATACATTTTATCAAGGGTCTGATGATTTTAAAGCAGCCAGTGCCCAGAGCAGCACGTGGGTATTATAGCCTACCCTATAAAGCTTGACACATTTTCTTCAACACTCAACACACGGAGATACTGAGATCACTTAAAGAAGACTATTCAGAAAGACATATATATAAAACAGCTTTTCCTGCCTCTACAGACCCTGAGTGCAAAATATACTCACCCCTTCTCCAAGAGAAAAATCCAAGACACAGTCCTTGCTTTCAAGGTTCTGTCCTTCCTAGGATGCCCTAATGAGGAACGGATGTTCCTAATTACTGATAACAATAGTTCACATTATTGAGTACTTACTAAGTACCAAGAATTATGCTGAGAAATTTACTTGGATTAGCACTTTTAATCCTTTTAATAATCTAATTAAATGGGTACTATATTATGAGGAAATTGCAGCTTAGTGAGATGAATATCTTTGCCAAGGTCACCCAGTGAATTAACCATAAATCGAGCTATTTAATTATTATTTTATGACTCAAATTCAGGCTCTGAACCTCCAAGAACTGTGTCCTGAACTACCAATCTAAACTGCCTTTTGGTAGAAGTTGCTAGTTGTTTCTTATTATCTGTTCTCAATTAAGTTCCCTAATAACACAACCCTGAGATTTAGCTGGGCATATTGTGACCCAAAATAAAAACATTTTCCAGCCTCCCTTGCAGGTAGGTGTCCATATGGCTAAGTTCTGGCTAATGGGATGTAGAGAGGAATTGATATATGTAAATTCTGGGTCATGGCTTTGAAGGAAAGGGGTGTGCCCTCCCTCTCCTTTAACCCTTCTGCTGGAGCAAGGCCATCATGGTGTGCCATCTTGAAACTTAAAGATGACAGTAATATCCTAGGGTATGTGGAGCAAAAACATAGAAAGAACTTGGGTCTCTGACACTGACAGGGACTGCTTATGTAAATTTAGATTATAAAATGAGAAATAAATCTTGAGACCAAATATTGGGTATCAACAGCAACTGAACTCATATCATAAATAATACAACTCTTTAGCAACTCATTGTTTTAAAAGGCTGAGGTTATGAGTGATCTGGGCCCATTCTGGATCTCAAGCAAAGTTTTAGAAAGGGTCCTTTTGCCCTTGGTGAACTGACCTGATGGGTTCTAGATCTTACCTCGAGGAGCCCCATAATGCTAGGTCTATTTGTGTGTGCAACAGTTTCCACGGGCCATTTCAAGGGGTCAATAAAGTATCAACACTATAAGAAGTTGCAATTCCATAGTTTGAGTCTACTAATTGGGTTGTTGGGACCTCAGATCCCTAAAATCTCCCCTTTTCTGTAGCTCAGAGGTGAAAAGGGAAGTATCACACAAACTGTAGTCTTGGCTCTCAGGTGCTGGTTGTCAACTTTCCACTCACAGTGTCCTGTTTCTATAGATAACAGATTCTGAGATGTCAAAAGAGATACATTTGAAATTGAGAAGAGGTCCTTTCAAGATTGTATACAGTCCACTGGTTAATTTTTGGCTAAAGCTTAGTTTAGGGCTTATTCAGTGCTGGTTTTAGTACTGGAGATACAAGATACTAGGAACTGCAACTCATGGTGAGTATTTGAATAAAAGTCTTACTTGATTTAAGTTTAATCCAAGTAAAAATAATAATAACAATAATGGCTAAATATAATGTGTGCCCAGATTGCAACAGTCACAATGCCATATGTTTATATACATTACGTCATTTAATTCTCACTACAGCCCCACAAGGAAGGTAATACTATTATCCCATTTTCCAGTAAGAAAACTACCACAAACTTTGCAGCTGTCATACTGCTGGGTTTCTATCCAATTCACTGCAGGCAGAGGAATCTGGAGTAAAATCTAGGAAAATAGCTACTATTGTTAAAGTGCTTCTTATGCCTGTACATATTGAGCACTTTATACATTATTTTATTTAATCCTTACAACAATCCTATGAAATAAATCTTAGTACCATAGAGATGAGGGAAATTTGGGCCCAGAAAAGTCAAATAACTTGGCTGTCGTCACATGGTTTAGAAGAGTCCTGGCCAGTATTCAAGTTCAAGTCTGACTTTAAGTCCTGGACTCATTAAACTAGCCATCCTATTTTCAACTTGTACCATAAAGATGCTTCTGATTATCAGTGTGGGGATCAAAATTCGCACCCCAAAATGTGTCTTTCTGGCATGATTATTTTTAAGAACAAAAGACTCAGAAAGAAACTTTGATCTGCTCCCTAACTGCCTAAAAGAATTTAAGATAGAAAGCCTGTTCCAGGAAGGACCTGATACCATAAGATAACTATAGTACATATAAATAAGTACTGTGATGGACAGGGAGGAACCTAACAAGGCCCATGTGATCAAAGCCCTCTCCATGTCCCATTGTCTCTGCAAGGCATGGTCTACATTTGTTTACCAAACATTTGCTTTTCCATCTCCACATCAATTACCCTCCTCCTCTGTGAAGTCACAAACCACTACTCCCAACATCTTCCTTTGTCTCTAGCTAAAGATGGTATTTAAGGTGGTAGCTTTGGCTATTTTGTTGATTTACTCAGTTATCTTGGGTTTCTCCCATTATTGCACATTATTAACCTTTGATTTTCTCCTGTTACTCTGTCTCATGTCAATTTAACTCTTAGAGCAGCCGGAAGAACCCAGAGGGTAGGGGAACACTTCTTCCTCCCCTGTACCAGCAAGCAGGTCCTAATAACATGGGATATTGATGGTGGGTGGTCTTTTTTTTAGAGTTTTAGGATTCAGTATCATTTTATAGAAATGAAATTCGGAGGAGCTAAAGATACTTTTTATATATCCAGTGTGTGTTCTGATTGCTACTGTATAAAAGGTTATACTTAGCTAAACATGGGAAAATATTAGACATGACCTAGTTTGCTTAATAAATCCATTTAGTGCTCAGAAGATGTAAAATATACACACACACAAAATCCAGCAAGAAACAGACAAGAATCCTCAAAAGGGATAAATTAGGAAAGTCATGTGGAATTCTACAGATGTGATAAACAGTTATTAGAAAAATGAAACTTAGGCAGATGTGCCCTTAGACTAACTGAAAAAAAATCCTTGAAAATCTCAGTGGAAGAGATGGCTGAAAGAATGAAAAGAATATACAAAAGGGACTATTCCTGATGTGTTTTTTTTTTTTTTGTATAAAATGCATTGCGTCTGTTCAGCACTTAGGAGCCATAGGATCTACATGTGAAAATGCCCTCAGATAAATTGAGAAAAGAACCTTGAACAACGGGAAGAAGAAAAAGAAACCTAAAAGAATATGAACTTTCTCAAAATGGGCTGAAATTATTATTTCAGTTTTGAAATGCTGGTTTGTTATTAAGATTTTTAGGCCAATGTATCATGAGGGTTAGCCTCAGGTGAATCAGTCTGCCTCTCTCTTGCTTCTCAGTCTCTCAAATGTGTCCCCTCTTCTCCATCCACATTGCCACTATCTGTGTTAAAGATGCTAATTTTTCTTCTTGCAATGGTCTACATGTGGCTTCCTCATCCCTTAACTATCTTCCTCATTACAAAAGAGTGACTTTTTAAAAAGTGCAAGGTTGATAGGTTACTGCTTTTCTTTTTTTCCTTTAATTTTATTGGGGTCATATTGGCTTACAACATTGTGTAAATTTCAGGTGTACATCTCTATATTTCAGTTTCTGTACAGACTTCATTGTGTTCACCAACTGTCTGGCTTTTATCCATCATCATACATATGTGCCCCTTTACCCTTTTGGCCTCCCCCCATCCCCTTCTCTTCTGGTAATCACTAATCTATTCTCCTTATCCATGTGTTTGTTTATCTTCCACATATGAGTAAAATCATATGGTGTCTTTCTCTGTCTGACTCATTTCGCTCAGCACAGTACCCTCAAGGTCCATCCAAGTTGTCACAAATGGCACAATTTTGTCTTTTTTATGGCTGAGTAGTATTCCATTGTATATATATACCACATCTTCTTTATCCATTCATCCATTGATGGGCACTTTGGTTGCTTCCACTTCTTGGCTATTGTGAATCATGTGGTGATGAACACAGGGGTGCATAAATCTTTTTTAATTGGTGATTTCATGTTCTTTGGATAAATACCCAGTAGTGGAAGAGCTGGATAGTATGGTATTTCTATTTTTGATTTTTTGAGAAATCTCCATACTGTTTTCCATACTGGCTATACCAGTTTGCGTTCCCACCAGCAGTGTATGATCATTCCATTTTCTCCACATCCTCTTCAACAGCTGTTAATTCTTGTCTTGTTAATTACAGCCATTCTGACAGATGTGAGGTGATATTGTAATTTTGATTTGCATTTCCCTAATAATTAGTGACGTTGAACATTTTTTTCATGTGGTGTACCGTTTTCCTTAAACTCTCATAGAGGTTTCCCATCACCTTCATGATAAAGTTGGCCTCCTTAGCTCAGCAAAAAAGCCTTTTGTGATTTGGCTATTGCCTATATTCTATTCTCCCGGCTTGCCTCTTCCCCACAAGCAACTTTAGTCCAACCATATGAACTGTTATGGACTTCTACTTCCACTATAAAGATATACAGTCATGCATCACTCAACGACTGGGATACATTCTGAGAAATGCATCATTAGGCGATTTCATCTTTGTGTGAACACCATAGAGTGTACTTATACCAACCTAGATGGTTTAGCCTACTGCACACCTAGGCTCTATGGTACTCATCTTGTGGGGCCACTGTCGTCTATGAGGTCCTTCATTGATTGAAATGTCATTATGTGGCACATGACTGTACTGCATACTTTGAGGGGGAGCTTAAAATATGCTAGATCCTGGGTAAATTACAACAAATATATATTGTAAATGCACTGCTGGGCTCCAGGGGTTAAGAGAAAAAAGCAAATTGAAAACTGAACAGTGAATGTTTATTCTGACATAATTATTAATAGCACCTCCGTTTCATTCTCAATTCTGTTCTAGTTTGGACAATGAACTATATGATCATTTTATTAATGGGCTATAGTATAACCAGCCATTTCATAATCAGAGAACAGAGATCACCAAATTCCCTGTTTGGTATCAATGGGTTTTCACTGCCCTTTGTTTTACCTTCTCTATCCAGCCAATTCCACATTTATGGGTTTGTTACTTCCTTTACTCCACTCCTGGCACCAAATTCTGTATAAATTAGGAAACAATGTCAAAACTCACAGTGCCTTAAATAATAACAAGATTTACTGACTCACACAACAGGAAAATCCAGGCACAAGTTTGGCTGATCTGGCAGTTTAAGGTTGTTATTAAGGATCAATTTCTTTCTCTCTTTTTTTTTCATTCTGCCCTTTACTGCATCAGCTTCCACCCAAACTAGGCCTCCCACCTGACGGTGCTTTGTATCTGTGCAGCAGGCCCTACCATCATTCCAAGCAAGAATCCTAAAATCCACCTTAATAGGCTTGTTTAGGTCATGTGCCCTCCCTAATCCAATCATTCTGCCCAGGATAATGGAATGCACCCACCAGCTTGAGTAAACTGGGGCTTAGGCCTGGAGCTGGGATGGCTGCTTGGAGGTATAAGGAGGAAGAGGGAAAGAGGAACACATACGGAATCAACGGGCAAGCTTGCAGTCCATCGTAGAGGCCTTGGTGTGCCTGGCAGACAAACCCAGCCAGGTTATCAGAGCCTCAAACTTGAGACTCGCTGCAGAGGTGACACTACAGGACTCTTGACTTGCAGCTATTTGAGCCAAGAGAGGAGTTTGGGAGCCAAAGTGGTGAGTGTAAAGAGTATTTATCCTGTTCCTGAGGCCAAACAGGTCTGAGCCTTGAACCTGGGTACGAATCTCTTCACTGGCTTTGAATCTTGGCCAAGGTGATTACTTTTTGATCCCCATTTTTCCTTATCTGCAACTTGGGGATAATCTCCCTATCTTATTCAGTTCTGTGAGAAATAAACGAGATTACGCATATACACTGTTCAGCATAGTACGTGGCATACAGTAGATAAGTTCCCTTTTAGTTTACAGTCACTAAATTGACTCTGAAATCATCAGCCTAATGACTTTTCCTTGGGTCATTTAGTTCCCCTGCCAAGCTGTGGCTACACCTTTGTATCTCCTTATACAGTTGGTGGAGGCATACGGTGAACTAACTTGGTCTCCTATTCTCAGCATCTCTTTTTGAATAGTAGGAAAAATCTGATTTCTGGAAATTTCTAATAAATATAAATGTATTTTAATATCCATAATAAACACTGAGCAGCACCCAAATCTTGCTGACCTGGAGTAATTTTCCTCTCACCTTGTAAAGCTTCAACCATTGTTTTTGGCCCAGTGTTGATCCTTTCCTGATGCCTCAGGAAACTATAGCTAGTTCTTCATTTCTCACCAAGACCAAAAGCAATTTTGCTCCAGGGGAGGACATTAGCTCATTTGAATTAAGTTTCCAGACTCTAAGCCAAGAATCTCAAGGTCATAAGGCCATGGAGCCTCAGTAAGATAACTGACTCATTCTTGATTCCTGCTTTCAATACTGACCCTGACCCTGACAATGTTTGTGCTCACCCTATCCCTTTCCCCCAACCTCACATCAGCTAATTGATCAGCTCAGACATGCAGGAAATAGCAGCAGAAGCAATGCTTCATTGAACCCCTCCAAGCAGTCAAGACCATGAATAATTCATCAGTTGGCTGTGGCCCTCTTTGCCTCTGGAGGTCCCACCATGGGTTACAAGTGATTAAGCTCAGGAGAAGTCCTCTCCCCAGGATAATTAGTCTTCCTTCAGCTCCATTGAGTGAGCACTCCTATTTTATTGTACCCTTGGGTCACAGGGGCTATTAAGTTATAAAACCAGCAAATTATTGCCGAAGGCCTGCAGCAGATTATTCTGAAGGCCCTGCCACTATAGGAATGGGGTTTAAGTCACCAGGGAAGTTCAGTCTGTGGCCTCCTGATCGGGGGGATGTTTATTATTTTAAAAATTTTCAAAGATGAAAATAGATTTATATTTCTTTCTGACCACAGAGATTATAAAAATGAATGTTTGCCTATCAAACCATACAGAAAATCGTAATGAAGAATGCAATGAAATCCTAAATCCCAAACCCAGAGACAGTCACTGGTAGCATTTTGCTGTCTGTGGTCCAGACCTCTTTCTCCTTTTCCCTCCCATTTTACATAAGTGGAATCATATTATAAATGCAATTTAACAATCACTGCATATATCTTTTATGCCCATAAATATAGATCTACATCATCATTTTTATGACTAAGTGGCACTGGGCTGCATTTGTACCAGATTTTATTTATCCAATCCCTGTTGGTGAGCACAGTTGTTTCCAAATTGTTCTTATTAACAATAACATTGCAATGGACGACCTCAAATACTTTTGTATGCTTATCAGCTTATCTCCTTAGAACATTTCTAAAAGTGGAATTGCTAAGCACATCAGAAGGCTTTGATTCATACGGCTAAACTGCTTCTCAAATGGTATCACGATTTACATGTTGACTAATGATGCCTGAAAGCAGGCCAAAAAGTCTGCTAAAAGAAACTCATTGAGGGCATGGGCTTCCGGGTCCTGAAAACAAGCAAATTAGCATGGGCTCCTGGCAGCCTGCCCCAAAATCAACCTTAGAGAATCTATAGAAGTAAGGATTCAGGATGGTGATATCCAGGAACAAGCAAAGCAAAGCATGAGCGGTCCTGGTGATGTGGATCAAGGCTGCCCCAGGGAGAGAAGCCGTGGGCATCCTGGCCTGCATGCTGATCTATATGACCCGTTTCATATCTAAAGTTATACGACCACACAATAACCAGACCCCACCTGCACTGATACCATTTCAATGACTTTTTACATCATCTTCCTTTGTCTAGTAAAAATAAGTCATGTACCTATGCCTTATAAATTTAGTCCTAACCCCCAACATATTGCAGCCCTTCACTGCCCATGGGTCCTGTCCCCATGCCTGCAGCCCTTCACTGCCCATGGGTCCTGTCCCCATGCCTGCAGCCCTTCACTGCCCATGGGTCCTGTCCCCATGCCTGCAGCCCTTCACTGCCCATGGGTCCTGTCCCATGCTATTCTCTGAATAAAGGAGCACTACTACCAGGCCTTGAGAGTCCAAGAAATCTTTCTTTGGACTCTTTGGCTGGCTGAGCCTGCATCACTGGGGCACTGAAGGCGTCTTGGATGGTGAGTGTGGGAAGTGGATGGTGTGGCTACGGGCAGGGAAACCAGAGGCTAGAGGAAATCGTTCAGCTCTCACCTCTTTCCCTGCACTGCCTTAGAACAAATCAATGCCTAATTCTTCCAGGGCTAGGCTTCTAGTACTATACCACCTTGTTGGGATGAGGAGTTGATGAAATAGGTGTGGACCGACTGTTCTTGGGCATTCACTCCTCCACCACCGCTGGACCCTAGGGGCTAATATATTGCAAATTAGGGATATGCCTCTTCCCCATGCTGCTCCTCCCCAAATAAGGGTTTAAAGCTGAAACCTTAGCCAGACCAGTGGTGAGGTGGCAGCAAACAAGAGTGGTGCTTCCAGGGCTGGGGTTCTCTGCCCTGGGGCTCATCATCTCTCCTTTCCTTACTTTTTGTGGTAATGACAAAGATAGGGCCTGGCCTTAGGACCTTTCTCAACATGCCCGGTCAGACAAGCTGGCTGATACCCCTGGAGGAACATGAGCTCACAAGTCAAAAGAACTGGACACCAGAGGAGCACAATTTCCCCAAAAGGGAGATAACAAAACTGGTTAACATTTACCATCTGAAGCAAAAAGATTGGAACAGATGGAAAGAGAATTTAATGTAAGTATGATAAATACACTTAAGGAAATAGGGGAAGATATTAACAATCTTCTAAAATAGAACCAGGTGAAAATATTAGATTTAAAAAATATAACAGTTGAAAAAAGGGAAGCTATCAATTCCTTTTACAGCAGAACATGAGTATGTATATTCTGAAGAGTTTAAGGAGTGGGAGAAGACGAGCCCCAGGGTACAGAACTCAGGTACCACAGAACCACTAATGCTTTTGCTGCCTCCTTGCCAGGCAACTTATACACTCTCAACTAGCCATAGTCTTAAGGGAGTCAAGTACAGTCTCAGCTAAGTTTGGAGACAAGTGGTTTATCTTTTTCTCCCCCGGCTGTTGGATTTATTATTAATACCATATAGCTTCTCTTGATTAGATATACTTTTCGTCTTGTAATTGTTTTATATTTGTTTTATTTTCATTAACTCATTGGTAAACAGAATGACGCCATTGTATCTATCTAATACTATCTTATCTATCGCAGGTGCTGTTTATTTATTCCATCCAGTCAACCAACACATATTTGATGAATGTTGATGAGTGCCTGTCACAATAGGAGCTGTTAAAGATTAAAGGAAAATGAAACATGGCCTCTGCCCTTAAGTTATAACCTAGTGATGGAGATAAACACACACAAGAATATATTATGATTATGTAGCCAAGGTCACACAGCTGGCTACTGGCAAGGTTAGGACTTAAATACAGGATATTTTCACCATTAGACACTGTTCTTTATGTGTGAGTGATTCATGAAAGACATACACATTTAGGTATTTCTAGAACAGTAGCCCCCCCTTTATCCGTGGAGGATACGTTCCAAGACCCCCAATGGATGCCTGAAACCACAGGTAGTGCAAAATTCTATATATACTTTATTTTTTCCTATACATATAGACCTATGATAAAGTTTAATTTGTGAAGTAGGCACAGTGAGATATTGACAACAGTAACTAATAATAAAATAGAACAATTATAACAATATGCCATAATAAAAGTTACCATAGATCTTAGCAACCTCAGCATATGATTTTCTTTCTTTCTTTATTAAGTTCAGAACTTTCACCTTTTCACTTCTTTGGCATATCCGAATTGCCAGCATCACTACTCTTGTACTTTGGGGCCATCATTAAGTAAAATAAGAGTTATTTAAACAAAAGAACTGTGATATCATGACAGTCCTTCTGATAACCAAGATGGTTACTGTGTAACTGTGGGTAGTGGATGCATTGTGGATACGCCGGACAAAGGGATGATTCATGTCCAGGGCTGGAAGGAGCAGGGATGGTGCGAGATTTCATCACGCTACTCAGAATGACACCCAATTTAAAACTTATGAATTGTTTATTTCTGGAACTTTCCATTTAATAGTTTTAGACTGTTGTTGGTTACTGGTAACTGAAACCACAGAAAGTGAAACCACGGATAAGGAGGGCTACTGCAGTGTGTAACTCAGGAGCAAAAGCTTAAACATGTTTACTGCTTATTTTGCCAAGTGTAGCTCTCCATGAAGACTTATAAAACCCTGTGTTAGCAGTCGTCCAAAGATATGTGCACACACGGAAAGAGTTATTCCACTGCAGGAATTTCAGAACCAATGGAGAGATCTTGAATTTATGAAACAGATTCAGTGCTCTAAAAAGCCCATGTACTGGAACAATAAACTAAGCCCAAGGTCATACACAATTTAGCTGCAAAATCATAATAGAGTCTTATCATACTCATAGGCTATCCGTGGCACCTGAATTTCTACAGATTGGTGATTGCCATGCTTTGCAATCCAGGAGGGCTTACTTCTGATCGAGGAAAATATTTTCCTAGTTTGAGATTGGGGAAAAATTAGGGATTATTGGTCCCTGCTGTTTTCTTGTTGGTTCATTTTTATTTGAATCCCCTAGAGTAATTAATTAGCTTCATAGGATATTGCTAGCCCTTTCTTCCAAACTTTCTTAGCATATCCAAGAATATCCGAAACACAAGACAGTCTTACCTCGATGTCATATTAAGTTTAATTAACGTATGACAATATGTAGTACATATATCCCATAACATGTCGGGTTCTTTCTTTTTTCAAGCCCTTCACACACACTCTTCTCTGACTTGAGCTGTCTTTCTTCCATTTATTACTCCATGGCTAGCTGCTCATCTCATCCTTCAGGTCTTAGTTTAGATGTTACCTTCCACTGCAACATTGTTCTCAATCTTGATGCTCATTCATTTTATTCATCCTTTTATTTAACACATTTATGGATGTCTCACCTGCTATATGCCAGGCACTGTTAACTGCTAAGTGTTAGGCAAAAGTAGAAGAGATTCTTGTCCTTTTGGAGCTTACTGAGAGGACAGGGAAGAAGACCTGAAGCAAATGATCACATAAGGAGACGTAAAATTGCAACTGTAAAGGTAGCATGAGGAGGAGGTGCCCATGCTATGAGAACAAATTAGAGTGTAACCTGGTCAGGTTGAATAGACAGGACTCCTGGAAGAGGTGAGACCAGCATCCTGTTTTTCAACTTCATGGCTTTATGGGGTGAATTGTGTCCCCCACAATTCATATGTTGAAATCCTAACTCCTAGTACCTCAGAGTGTGACTGTATTTGGAGATAGGCCTTTAAAGAGGGGATTAAGGTAAAATGAGGTCATGTGTGTGAGCCCTAATGCTGTATTACTGGCGTCCTTATAAGAAGAGGAGATCAGGACACAGACAACACATAGACAGAGAGACAGCCATGTGAGGACACAGAGAGGAGCCAAGCACAGAGGCCTCAAAAGAAACCAAACCTGTTGGCACCTTGATCTTGGACTTTTATCCTGCAGAATTGTGAGAAAATAAATTACTGTTATATTATCTACCCAGTCTGTGATATTTTCTTATGGCAGCCCTAGAAAATGAATACAGTGGCACTTACAAGTTTTTATGTTATTTGTTGTTTGATTCATTTTGTCTGTTTCCCTACTGGCTGGCCGGATTGAATCTGTCTTCTTCACTGCTGTATTTCAGCATCTAGCACAGAGCCAAACATACTGTTTGCACAATAAATATTTGTATGTTGACAAAAACCACTAAGTGTGTGTATCTCATGTTGTCACGGAGAATCCTGGTTGACACTGCACTTTGAATGCCCACTTCCTGTACCCACATGGAGGCTGTTCTGCTGTGAAATCTTGGGATATGCGCTTCACTTGGTTATGCTGCCTGAATGTCTTGAAACTCAAAGGAAAGTGCTTACTTCACACTTTTTCTCGGAGAAGAAACATCTGGATGACTTTCCGTTAGGGTGGGTTATTCATTCCTTCTCTAGTTTTACACACAGCACATTTGGAATTTTCTGATTCAATAAAGTCTTTGATTCATCTGCCTTTCTGACAGATGCCAGTGGAAGGGCTATTTCCTCACTTCCGCCAGCTCCCCCCGCAGCAGTGCTGTGGTTGCTTTGCTTGTTCCACTCCCTAGGAGTCCACAGGCCACAGAGGTGTCTCCAGCTGTCCAATTGGCTTTCAGCTTGGGGTTCTCTATTCGACGGCTGCTTACAGTTTTCAAACAGAAGAAGGAAACTTTCTTTTCCCTGGAGAATGACATTTTTTCCACTTTCTTCTGCTGTATATCTTCGGCCTGTTAAAATTTTGAGTCCTGAAACCTGCCACTTACTAGGAGTGTGAATCTAAGAAATGCATGTAATTTCTTTAAGCTTAGATTTTTTTCTCTTCAAAAGGAAGTAATAATTCTATGAATTAAGAGAGATGTTGCAACTGGCAAACTCAATATACTTAACAAATGATGTCAATGATATTTTTGACTTCTTTTTTAAAAAAAAGTTTTATCATGGAAAATTTCAAACATTTCTGTACCATCTATAGAAAGGATAATGAAGCCCCACGTACCCGCCACTCCCATGGCTAGTCTGGTACTGCATGTATTCTCAAGTGATGATGTATTTACTGTAGACAGAGAATTGTTTCCAGTCTCTTTTAAAACCCTCTTATTCTACAAGTAATCTGAAAGAAACTTTTGCTATGGTTCTCCAACAACATTTGGATTTGAGATTTCTATGTTATTTACTTTGCTCTTGCACTTAAAATGTAAATACAAGAAAATTTCACTCATTGAAATAAATTGGTGGAAAGAGGTTGAAATCTAACTTACTTAGAGCTTGACAGCCATTTAAAGATGATTGCAATTTTGTTATTTCTAAAGTCTTATAGTAACTCAAATTAAATTAACAGTTGGGAAGCCAATCTTTTGGGATCCATTTGTATGACAGTTAGAAACATATTTAAAGAAATACCTTAATTGCTTGTAAATATGTGCTTGTAAAAATCTTGCTTTTCTTAAATGAGGAGGCTGAATATTTTCCTCAGAATTTATGTTGTAAGGAAATGTTATCATCTCAGGTTGTCAGAAGTACAGAGCCAATGGTGGGTCAAGATAAAATTGTCTTTTATTCACCTAACAGTTATACAAACAGTTATAATAATTTCTACCATCTATTGAGTATCTACCATTTGTCAAGGCTTGATATAATCTTATTTACATTTGCACAGCATTTCCCTTGTGGCATTATCCTGATTTTACAAATGAGGTAAATCTTATACAGATTAAGTAATTTGCCCAAGTTTATATGGCCAGGAAGAGGAGGAACTGGAATGGGCACCAGTTCTCACTAACTTCAAAGCCCACGGCCCTTTCCTCTATGCCTTGCTTCAACCCAATAGCAAAGGCAAGCTCATAGGTGGCTGACCATCATCAAATGTAGTGAGAGCTCTGGGAGAGGTAAGTATGAAGTGTTATGAGACCTCAGGGGAAGGCAGAATGGGATACCGCTAACTGAGTCCAGGGATGCTTGTAAAGGCTTCCCAGAGGGAAAGCTGATAGACCTGAAGGATGGTTAGAAAAACAATTAAAACAGAGTCTGTCCAGTGAAAGTGGGCAAATGTTTCTGTGGGATCAGAAGCACTTCTGGAAAAGATGTATATATAGGATAGAAGCCTGGGTCCTGGGAGCTAGTGTGTCCGGGCTCAAATCCCAGCTGTGTCACACACGAGCTTGTCAAGTGCTCTAAGTTTCCTCATATATAAAATGAAAATAATAAGAGTTCCTACCTCACAGGTATTACAAGGATTAAGTTAAAGGAGATGACGCATATAAAGCATTTAGCACACTGCCTGGTACATTTTGATTATTACTTTTCACTATAGAAAAAAAATTATAGCCATTTAAAAAAATCAATGATTTCTTTAAGGATTGGTCACAATCTTAAAATAGAGCCTGTGCTTCTGTGTGTTTCATTCCAGCTCTTTAAAAATTCCTTGGTCTTCCTGTGAAGACCTTCGGTGAGGGCAGTGAAAGTCCCAATGGGCATGTTATCCCTCTTTATTCTAGAATTCTCCAGACCACCGCCTTTTCGCCAGCTCAGAGAAAATACATTTTTTTTTTTTAAAGATTAGCACCTGAGCTAACAACTGTTGCCAATCTTCTTTTTTTGTTTTTTATTGATTTTCTCCCCA
Organism: Equus asinus; assembly: GCF_041296235.1. NCBI lineage: Eukaryota > Metazoa > Chordata > Mammalia > Perissodactyla > Equidae > Equus > Equus asinus. The sequence goes on along the minus strand of NC_091806.1, from coordinate 8,629,451 downwards.
AATCTCCCCAGTACATAGTTGTATATTTTAGTTGTGGGTCCTTCTAGTTTTGGCATGGGGGATGCTGCCTCAACATGGCCTGATGAGCGGTGCCATGTCCGCGCCCAGGATCCGAACTGGCGAAACCCTGGGCCACCAAAGCGGAGCGTGCGAACTTAACCACCCGGCCACGGGGCCAGCCCCCAGAAGATACTTCTTATTCTTGACTTCACTAGTCCTGTGACCCACCCACCCCAAGCCATTCTTGGTGTGCTTCTGTGGTTCAATCTTGTTCTCCCTCAGACACAATGTCTAGCATCCCTCCTCTGTGGCTGTGCACCGAGACATCTGGCGGTTCATTTCTGCTTCCATCACAGCCTCCCTATTAAGAGTGGGGATCAGATAACCTTAAGGCAATGCCGGGAGGGAGGACTTGCCTCAGGTGTCCTCAATATGTTATTCCCTTTCTTGTCTATTTTTTTCAACCTCGCTCTCTACATCCTTCTGCATAGCCTATAAACATGACACAGTTAAATTTCAAAAGATTGTCCCTTGACCCTGCACACATGTCTAGGTACCTCCAATACTCTCTTTTTCTTCTCTTTACAGTACAAGATCCATGAAAGCGTGTTCTACAACTGCTGGCTCCACTTACTATCCACTTAATGAGTTTCCATCCTCTTAATAAGTTTCATCACTTTCCATCTCCTGGAATATCCCATCGCCACCTCTTCTTTTTCCACCCCCATCATCTCCTGTATATCTTATATTCATGTTTCAAGGTCTTGTCTAGCACCATCTTCTCTATGAATTATTCCCTAAACCTACTGTCTTAGTCCATTCAGGCTGCTGTAACAAAACACCACAGATTAGGTGGCTTATAAACAGCAAACATTTATTTCTCAGACTTCTGGAGGCTGGAAATTCCAAGATCAAGGCACTGGCAGATTCAGTGTCTGGTGAGGACCAGCTTCTTGGTTTGTTGTGTCTTCACATGGCAGAAAGGGGGAGGGAGCTTTCTGTGGCCCCTTATTTAAGGACACTAGTCTCATTAATGATGGCTCCCTCTTCATGACCTAATCACCTCCCATAGGCCTCATCCAAATAGCATCACACTGGGGATTAGGTTTCAACATATGAAGTTTGGGGGGCCACAAACATTCATCCTATAATACCTATATAGATAGAATTGTGAGAATACTCCCACCAGAACTTGAATCAGTGAGAGCTCACTGATTTTCATTTGAATGCTAACTTCAATCTACTGCTTGTGGCTCAGTATTAGAGTAATATGTTGAGAAGGATTCTGAGTTCACATCCGGGACCTGTTGGGAGGAGTACTATGACCAATTAGTAAACTCTTTCCTGGAATGGGAGGTGGGAGAAGCCACATGTGAAAGATTTTATTTTTCATAAAGAGGCCTCTGTCATAGCAACTATATAACATTAGTTGCACTCATTTGTTTTGCACATTTATCTTGTCATACTGGATGTGAGTTTCCCTGAAGTAGGTCTCTGGTTTATTTGTCTTCTCACCCCAGCAGCAAGCACAACCTTTCAGCATTTAGGAACTCCTAGCTTTTGCTGAATGAATGAAAAGAAAGCTTTTGCTTTCTTTCCTCTAATTTTCTTGAGATAAGTGACTCTCTGTCTTTATTTTGCAGAATCACAAATGTTGATTTCACCTAGAGAAATGGGTTTTCAACCATTTTTACTACAGAAATCTTAAACCAAATGAAATCTTATCCTGAAGCCAGATATGTAAAGCACGAAGAGTTCCTGTTTTGGTGGGAGATGATGGATGGTCTCAAGCTTTGCCATCTTGGGCTCCCAGTCCTGTTTCTTCCTGAACTGCCAGGAATCAGAGCAGTGGTTCTCAAAGTGTGATCTGTAAACCACCACCAGCAGCATCACCTGGGAACTTGCTAGAAATGCAAAGTCTCCTCTCTGCCATAGGTCTACTGCAGCAGACTCTCTGGGGATGGGGACAAGCGGCCTATGTTTTAATAAGCCTTCAAATAATTCTCAGGCATATAAAAGATTGAGAAGCATCGCACAGGAGTTCATTTGGGGCTTAATACATACACCACTGTACAGAGAAAGGGCGCTGGCTCCTCATGAGGTGCTATTTTTCATCAGCCCACTGTAAAAACATTCTCAGAACAGGAAGTGTCATCAGTGCTATTAAAGCACACGGCCAGGACGTGCCCAAGGGCTAAGAAACAATTAACTAAGTTTGCCCCCAGTTTACAAATGGGCTAAACAGAGCCGCCGGCGCAGGCGCAATGCTGCACGGGGCGGGCTTGGGGAGGTGCCTTTAGGGATGCGTTAGGAAACCCGGAAGTGGAACGGGAAGCGGGAGGAAAACATTCTCTGTTCAGACCCAGCACCACTGCCTTGGGATGTGATGTCGGTGACCCCGAGCCTCGGCGTGCTGGAGCAGGTGAAGGATGCGCTTGTATGGGGAAAGGGAAGTGACCCTCACCATATCTAATTTTTTGCACGTAGCCTTTCTGACTGGGTGTGAAGTTCTGTCCAAACTTTGATGTAAACGTTGTCACTGGTGAGGCTTCCTTAGATGTCACTGTAGTGGCAAAGTGACGGGCATTCAGTGTGAGTCCAGAAAGCTCTCTCGTCTCACTAGAGCTGAGAAATTTCAGGAGGTGGTGATGGAACTGGCAGAGTATATACATTCCCTCCCTGGGAAGAATGGTGGGCTGATGCCCGTATTCATTTATACCAACCGTGGCTTCTTCACTCCTGCAGAGCTTCACTCTTGGAGCCAGAGCGCTGCTGAAGCAATGGATCTAAGGAGGAAAGGAAGACATTCAGTTGCTACAAGACTAGGTTGAAGCCATAGAAGAAATAAAAAAGCATTTGCTTCTGGGGCTGGCCCCGTGGCCGAGTGGTTAAGTTCGCTTGCTCCGCTGCAGGCGGCCCAGTGTTTCGTCGGTTCGAATCCTGGGTGCGGACATGGCACTGCTCGTCAGACCACGCTGAGGCAGCGTCCCACATGCCACAACTCGAGGAACCCACAACGAAGAATACACAACTATGTACCGGGGGGCTTTGGGGAGAAAAAGGAAAAAATAAAATCTTTAAAAAAAAAAAAAAAGCATCTGCTTCCGCAGTCGGAGCCCAGCAAGCTGAGTTTCGGTGGGAGAAGTTGTGGATGGCAAATTCAGAGCCAAGATGGATCATTTCGTGTGTTTTTTGCTTAGGACCCTGGCTCTGGGTACACATCGTGGTCTGACCGGTGACCACATGGACCTAGCTGAAGCTTTTATGGAGACCTATTGTCACAGGTATCATCCCTTTAGAACTGGGCTGAGCCCAGAAACTGTGTACTTCAGTATCAACCTCAAAGCTAGCCCTGAGGATATGGAGATCTGGCCTGAAGACAATCTCCATCTGTTATGACCAGAGACACAGTGGAGACTCTGTTCTATCTGTACTGGTTCAGTGGGGACAAAGAATACTAGGATTTGGGATGAGAGATCCTGCAGCGCTTCAACAAGTATACTAGCATCCATTCAGATGGCCGTTCTTCAATCGATAATGTTCAGAATCCAAATCCCGGACACAAGATGGAAGGTTTCTGGGAGAAACTTTTAGTACATATATTTTCTCTTTTCTGATGACATGGACTTCCTCATCCTTAACAAAAGTGTATTTAATGTAGAGGGTCATCCCCTGCCCAGCTGGACTTCAGCTTAAAAAGCTTGGAAAAACTCCCAGTCATGAGACTTTTCAGGATTGAACATTGTGTATAGTAGAACTTTTCTTTTTTGAAGATCTTAGATGGGCAAGCCAATTGCTTATGCATAAAATTAATCATCCTTTGACTTTTTTTTACTTTTTTTTTTGCCATGGGGGTGTGCAGTCCAGCTGGCTATTGTGAACCAGACAAGTTTCAACTCTGGGGTGACGATGGCAAGTCCAACAGGACAGCTGGGGTCCAGAACACCTTGGAAGGCCAGGGACATATAGGTTTTTCGGGGTAGGTACCCATGGTTTTGAGTTCATCCTTATGCATTTCTTTAGGTGGTAATTCAGGTTGGCTTTGGGGTTTGTTTCTGTGCCTGTGCTTTCTAAATCAGGACCACTGTGAGTAAGAAGAAAGAATAAAGTCAGCAAATTTTTGATTTATAGGAAAGAAAACAAAACAAAGCAGAAATCTGCCAACACCACAAAATCCTGCCAAATAGCCTCATTTGTGTTTTCACTTAACTCCTTTGGGGGGTATGCGACACTGCTGTTGGGAGAAGAGAGGCTTATAGCTGGTGACAGAGTTGTGGGACCCTGGCAATGGAGGCTAATGGGGAAGGCAGAGACAGAATAACTATGCCCTGTGGAAGGACGTGCTCCTGTTGAGCTTGGTCAGCTTGTGATTTAAAAAGATACGAGGGAAAAAATAATTGGTTGCAATTCCAGTGACACTTGCCAGTGTCATTCTCACTATTAATTGAGTTACCATACTGTGCCCGATAAAGTTTTAACATAGCGAAGCATGGCAAATTTGTACACCCAGCAGGTTGCTTATTGGGGCTGCACAGTCTGGCGTCTGTGATGAGCGCGGACTGATGGGCTATCAGCTTTACATTTACCCTCCAGCTGGGCTCTCTCAGCTGTTTGGAAGAGCCAAGCCAGGTGACTATAGGCCGTAAGTAAAAGGAACAACCTAAGATCCCATGCAGATAAATAGTAAAAAAGAGGTTTAATAATGAGTTTTTGGTTAGAGAGGTACTGTCTTAGAACAGTAGAGAGGCATTATAGGACAATGAATAAGAGCTCAGATTCTGGAGTTGATGAGACCTGGCGCGATAGTTTGAATTATTGTTCTGGAAATGTTCTTCCCCCATTGCACTGTAAAGTGGCGTACTTCCCTTTTACACTGATGTTGGGCTTAGCCATGTGACCTGCTTTGTATATTCAAGTTGTAGGTCCTTCTGGTTCTGCTGTGTGGGATGCCACCTCAGCATGAATTGATGAGTGGTGCTAGGTCCATGCCCAGCATCCAAACCGGTGAAACCCTGGGCTGCTGAAGCGGAGCCCGCAAACTTAACCACTTGGCCCTGGAGGCCACGTTATCTTAAAGGGAGAAGAGATTTAATAGGTTGACCAGAAAGGATATGATATGATTCATGCAGCAGAATTCAAGGCAATTTTCTGTGTGGCTGGGTTTTCTTTCTCAGCCATAGGTATGAGACTCACATGTTGGGAGCACCCTCTCAGACTGTGGCTGGAGAAGGGATCAGAGATCAGGATCTACTGGTTGGTGAACATGAGATGCTCACTTGTGCAACCCAAAGGTTTTCTTTTCTTTATTGCTTTTCTTAATAGTTCTGCTGACTTGGGAGTTGGACGGTGGAGATGCTGCCTTAATTTCTTTATTGACGGTTAGTGAAATTCTCTCTGGGTGGCTTTATCAAGATTATAAAAAATTGTCAGTATTGGAAGTCACAGAAATGTAGCACAAATCTGGAATTAGTGGTGAAAAAAGTAGGGAGAAATAATGTATGATTTGTGTCAGAGACTGATAAGTTGTTTGTCAAACCATTTTTCTTCTCCTCCAGAGCACGGCTAGGGTACATTCCCCGCCTTCCTTGCAGTGAGCTGGAGCCATATGACTGAGTTCTGGCCAATACAATGTGGGCAGATTGTAAGCAATTCTAGGCTTGGCCCCCTTCCTCTGAGTGATTCTCCATTCTTTATCCCAAATTTGCATCTGAATTGTGAGGATTCCAAGGACGTAGAGGACTGTGGAGCCCCAAGATGGAAGAAGCTTGAGTCACCAAATGGTCCGTTTCCCCATGGCTCATCTGTATTGGACTGTGATATGAGAAGCTGCCTATTTCTGTGTTAATTCACTTACATTTTGGAGTTGTTTGTTATAGCATTTAACCTCCTCTGGCTGATGGGCGTGGTTATCATAGCAAAATATTTCCCTACTGACTGGTCTCCATATTAACACACATGAGAATGTCATCTGCTCACAATAGTGGCAGACAAGATTATAGTCAATGCGCCTTTTTATTTCCAACAACAACCCCGTTTCATGCCTGATGGGGAAGGTTGCTGAAGGCAGTTTCCTTGGTCACAGGGAATGTTTTATGACTATTGCAAAGGGGAATGGGTATGTATGTGCGTGTGGGGGGGGGGGGGTAAACACTGAAACAAGCCTCTCCAACCATTATGAAACCTTAAACTTCCTATTCTTTCCCTCTTTTTCCTCTTCTCTTTTCCCTACTCCTGTCTTCCCCCACCTCCTTCCCTTTTACCCATTCCTCCCTTCCCTCCCTGCCTCCTTCGCTCCCTCCCTGCTTCCTTGAACACTGATTGATGCTTAACCTGTGCTAGGCAGTAGAAGCTACTGGCTTAGATTCTAGGTATGCTAAGCACCAGGAGCCCTTCTGTTCTCCTAGTAACTAAAATCCACAGGAGTCATGAGATCAATAAGAGATTTTTTGGCAGCTGCAATCTTAGGAGATCTTATTGGTGCAATTGCCTAATCCAAGCTTGACTTAGAGAACAAGCCTTTCACAAGATTATGTAAATTTTGAAATTACAATAACTTCTCACTCTCTCATTGCAACACCATCCCCGTCCCCATCCCCATCCATATGTCAAGATGTGGGTGTAGGAACATTATTTCCATCTTGTGAGAACAGCATCATCTCCACTTTTGATATCTAGATAGGCTAGGATCAGACTCCCACAGCTTTTTCGCACCCTTGATCGCCCTATGTCACAGTGAATCTCAATTATCTATATTTTGGAGAGAGAAGTTAATTTTATAAGGGATACTGAATACTGTATCTGTATACACTGTATAGATACTTTGAAAGTATAGAGTTGGAGCAGAGAAGTGACATGGCCTGATGCCTCCTTTCTACATATGAGAGTGGGAACTATCAGACAAAATGAAGAGAGGTATCCCATGTCATATAGTGAACAAGCCGCTGTTCTGGGTCTAGAACTCTGATCCTTTGAACAAGAGGGTGGTGGACTTACGTTATCCCTATAAAGGACAACAACATCAGACCATGTTGGTTCATTTCCATGTTCAAAATGCTTTGCTGTTCCAATATGTATAGAGTACATACACAGATCCTGAATAACTGAGTGGAGCTGATACCTCTTACCAGGGTGTTACCTTTAAGAATAAAGCTGAGCAGGCTGGATTCTTTCTGACCAACCACAGTGATTGAGTGAAGGAGCGGTCACATGTTTTAAGCATGATCAGTCAGAGTACTCCATGAAACTTGACATAATGCCTTCATTTTACAAATGAGGGTGGGAACTCTAAGATAAAATGAGAGCTATGATATTTTAATTTGGGGGGATCATAAGTTATAAAGGTAATGTGAGGTAGAATTGCTGTGGTAATTCTTATCTCCTTAGGAAAAGCATGAAGCCAACTCAGAGGGAAGCAGCCGAGTAATGGTGAAAGTGGGCTGTGACACCATTTGAGCACCTGGAATTGTCTATGTCTAAAGTCCTAGGCTTTGCAGCTGTGTGAGTTAATTAATTTTTTCTGTTGAAGCTAGGTTGAGTTGAGTTTCTGTCACTGGCAGCTGAAAGAGGCCTGGCTAATATAACCAGAAGCTAAATTGAGAGTCGTGTGTAATTGCAGTGCTTTATGAAGTCATAGAGTTCTTCGATTTTTACCCTCTCAGAATTTTTATTGAATTAGCTGCAATGTGGAGAAGTGAGTAACTGCTCTGGGAGAACCCTGATTTGTGGATCTGTGGGTTGATTTCATGAATCCCTTTCAATTTTTAAATCCTTGAGGGGCCTGCTTTAATAGTAACTCAATTTTGTGTCTTGATAGTTGGAGAGAACAAAACATTTCTGTATTTCCTTAAAATGATCTGAGCCCTGTTACCACCCTTGCAATCTTCCTCTAAGTCTGCCTTCTCTTTTTGTCAAGCCCTTGAAGCAGCAATAAATTAAACTAAGCATCAATAAACACATTTTCCCCCCACTTACATTTCTAGTTGCCAGAAGTCATTTCTCTTTGGTCTGTTGACAGGTAGCAGGCGTGATTCCAGCGTGGAATACACTATAGAGTTATTGATTTCTCTGTGATAATGGTAATATAAATTTATTAAACTCTCACCCCGTACCGGGACCCATGCCTTCCTCACAAAGATTACTTTCCCTTAAGAAGCACTCCAAGCTTCTTGTGGAACGTTCATGCTAATTAAAGTTCAAATCCCTTAGCTTGTTTGAAGTTTAAAATTTTCTGACCTGCAATCTGACCTGCATGTTTCTTTCTAACCTTGTTTCTGTCTCTGTCCTTTAGTCAGATGGAATTGCTTGTGTTTCCAGAACATACGTCTTTCATTTCCATTACTTTGCTTTTATTCGTGAGGTTTTTTCTTGCCTGCAATGCCCCTTTTCTGGTCTCCTCCGTATGTCCATAATGACTCATTCTTCCAGGCCAACCTGGAATGCCACATTCTCCACAAGGCCTTTCTTTTTTTTTTCTGTGAGGAACATTGGCCCTGAGCTAACATTTGTTGCCCATCCTCCTTTTATTTGCTTGAGGAAGATTGTCGCTGAGGTAACATCTGTGTCAGTCTTCCTCTGTTTTATGTGGGATGCCACCACAGCATGGGTTGACAAGCGGTGCTAAGTCTGTGCCTGGGATCTGAACCTGCGAACCCTGGGCTGCTGAAGTGGAGCACATGAACTTAACCACTACACCACCAGGCTGGTCCACAAGGCCTTTCTTGATAACCTCAGTTGGAATGAATCCCTCCCTGCTTGGAACTTGCCGGCACTTTGTATATGCTCCTCTTCTGTCAACCACCACACTCAACACAACACTCATACAATCGTAACCTCCACAACACCCAAAATCAACCATCCCAATCTGATACTCACCAGGACAATCGCAACTGTCATCACTCTCCCTCCCAGTAACAAAGCTGTGAAGTGCCAGAGCCAGAATTCAGCTCAAAGCTGTCTGAATCCAAAGTGAGAAGCTTTAACCACCGTGCTGTACTACTTTTTCCTGTGGTACATAATTTGGTGTTGGTGAATATGTCTTATTTTCAAGACTGGATTATAAGCTCCCAAAAAGCAGGGTCCTCATTTAATTCATCTTTATAACCTGTAAATGCTTAGTGGAGGATCAGGCAAGTGGTAGATGCTTCATAAATATTTCCGTGGGTGAATGAATGAATGAATGAATGGAGATGTGTGTTTCAGCAATGATATATTTTTCAGGAATTGAAAATTATTTATCATTGGTTTTAGAATACAGGAAGCAGAAGCGTCTCTTTTCTAATTGTATGTGATATAGATTAATTATTAAATAATCTTTAACTGGGAGTTGGAGAAGAAAACTCAGAAGTACAGTGGGTATAAGAGGAAAGATGGTGTGAGAATAAAATTTAAACAGAGAATCCATAGCTTAGATATGTACTTAATTGAGTTATGTGATAAATTAATGTATTAGAAGAGCACATGGTGATAAAATAGACTGACATATCTGTCTGTCTATCTGTCTGTCTATCTATCTATCTATCTGCCTATCTATCTATCTATCTATCTATCTATCTATCTATCTATCTATCTCAATGTCCTTGTTCAGGATAAAAATCTGTAACTTTTACCCCAAAGCTGCTGACCCAACAGTTCAGTAATTCCCAACCTAATTGCCTGGCATGACATCTACATTGGATGACTCTCATGAGAACAATTTCCAGTGGGCAGACCATAATTCCATCCTTCTCTCGCTCAGCAGAATATGTCAGAAAGCTAGCAGTAATAGTGAGAATATTTTACTTATTATAATCACGTTTACATTCATGAAAAAAGCATTTGGTGATTTTGACGCTTCAATCATTACTGATAACAAATGGATTGTGATTCTCTCTTCACAAGAATGGGGACACACTGCATTTCAAAACTTCTGCTATAAGCATTTGAAAGTCCAAGCAGGATCTGCTTTGTTCCAGGAAGATGTTTAGCTGGGTGGATGGTGGTGCTAGGAAGTTGGGTGCATTTCCGTTGGTTGAGACTAAGTCTTAGGGCAAGATTTTGGAAGGTATTTTCTTTCAGAGGTAGGAAACTGATCAAGGGAGGGTATTATATAAGCTAAAGACCTAAAGACAAATGAAATGTCACATTGGATCAATCGGTAACTCATCTAGCCCAGAATTTTGCCCTAACGTGGATGTCAAGGCATGGCTAGTAAAGTTATACTACTTGCTCTTCATTATAGATAACATGAAATTGATTGTGAACATTTTAAGGGCAAGGGCTGAACTTTATAATTCTTGATTTTCACATTACTACCTAGCGTAGTTATATATAGCAGGAGCTAACTCTTATTAAAATTCTACCATGAGATAAGCCCTGTATTCGGCCATGATTTCATGTAATTCTCTCAACAACACAGTGAGGTACGTGCTTTTATCCGTGCTTTGAAGATGAAGCAGATGAGGCTCCATAGCAATTCCCCAAATTCCCACTTCCAGTTAAGTACATTGGATGAGAATGAGAGGCCATGTGGGAAGGGTGGGGAGGAAGAAATCCAGCCTCTCTGGAAGTGCTGGGAAATTCCAGGCATCTGTAAGAAGGTAATTCTTTGTGAGAACATATTTTAAAGTCAGACAGACCTGGATTCAAATTGCTCACTACCTATGTGAGCCTCCTGAGAACATAGGTCAAATACTTATTCCATGGTTTGGCACACATGAAACAATTAATAAATGCTAGACATAGTGTAATTATTATTACTAACTGGAGGAGCTAAAATAAGATCTTGGGTCTGTTTGGTACCAAAGTCTGCATATTTTTGTGTTATACTATGTGGGCTCCCACGTATTTGTTAAATGAATGGATTCTCCCTAATTGCTTTTGAATAATTTCTTTTAATCTCTTATCGTGGTTCTATTCTCTGTGTATTTACCTACAGCTGTAACTCTCGTGGCAGTAGAGCCTCAGCTGAGCCCTAGGCTCAGAGTTTGATTTCCCTCACTGCAGACGGTCTCTGTGTCGTTTTGTGATGGGTATATTTTATTGATTTCTATAAAGGCTGCATTTTTAGAAACTGGATCCTTGGCTGTCAGGAACTAGAAAGGGTTCTCCTTGCTCAGCTTTCTGCCTCTATAAATGCAGAGACTTGCTGATCACCGTTAAGACCTCCTAATGAGTGAGTTTGGAGGATCCATTACACACTTTGCTGCTGACTCTCACTTGTCAGTTTGCTTTTTTGTTCCCTGTCAGGAAGTTTGAAATTCTATGGTTATTTATCTGTGTCAGTAGTAAAATTTTGATACTCTCCCATATAATCTTTTGGGCTTTTAAGACAAATGTCAATTGGATTTATAGGTTATAAAGACCCCTGCTTCGATTCTTCCGTAAAGAAAAGCTAAACTGATATTGACTGGTCTGGACCTAGATTTGGTAGTTTGGAGAATAACACTCTTGAGTTACACACTATAATTGAGTCTATCGAAAACATTTCTCAAACTTGGAGAGGATGGAGGATGTTAAGATCTTGTGTTTAATTCTTGGTTGTTGATGATTGGAATATCTGCTTGGTAGAGAGGGTAAGCAAGGGACAATATGGTGTAATGATGATAAGGAAAGATTTTGGAGGAAGACAGACCTAAGTTCTGATCTAGGCTCTGCCAGTTATGAGATGCACCACCTTAGGAAACTATCTTAACCCATGAAAACTTGAGTTTTCTCATCTGTAAATAGAAATAAAAATAGTACTTATCTCATAAGGTTAGCATGAAGATTCAATGAGAAATTCTTGTAAAGTGCATTATATGATGCCTGGCTGAAGATAGGTTCTCAGTTAGAAGCTACTGTTATTATTGTGGATCAAAAGAGACCATTGTATATATAGCAATTACAATTCAGTACCAGTAATAGTTTTAAAGTGAACAAAGTCATATCTACAAACATAGAAGCTAGGCTTTCAAGCAAGTGCTAGATTAGTTTTGTTATAGCCTATATATTGTCCCTTGTGTGATCATTTGACCTTTGGAGTATCTCCATAGGTAGTGTGACCAACGGTCCTGGTTTACCTAGGACTGAGGGGTTTCTTGGGATGCAGGACTTTCAGTGCTGAACGGGCACCGGCCTGAGCTGGTCACTCTATCACAGGTTCTGTTTCTAAACTTTGCTGCATCTTGGCCTGGGTCGTGTTGCTTTTTCTGTACCTTGGTTGTCTTCTCCAGCTTCACAACTTCCCCAACAGACTTATATAGAAAAGGCAGAACAACTGTGTATGTTTTTCCTTTTATTAACCAGTTTTTAAAATAATAAGATGATTCCCTACCATTCTCCAAAAGTTATCCATGATATTTTTGTGTATAATTATGATCTCATGTGTTTAAATGTATATGATGTATTTAAAATAATTGCAGTTATTATCTTTGTGGATGCTCACGTGGTCCCATCTTTGGCCAATGGACGCATACTCAATTTGGTTCCTTAATCTTTTCAACCTGATCCATAACATCGGAAACAAGAGTTTCTAATGACAAGATGCCCTAGATCGAGATTCAGCCATTTCTCCAAGGATCAATTTCCTTGTAGTGGGAAGTGGTTTTTGTAGACCACAGTGTGGATACTAGGAGTGCTCGTTACTACTGGTTGGGTTATTGCTTCTGGACCTTTACAGGGGCCTAGGGAATATGTATTTGTAATTTTTAGAGAAAAAATATTTCGTAGTCTTATAATGATTCTTTCAGTTCAAATTTAGGATTGCACGGTTTTTACTTAATCTCATCGATCTTATATATTGCTCAAGGACACCAATATAATAATTTATTTACTTTATCTCACGCTACACAGAAATCAGTCTCAGACTAATAGTACCAACATCACTACCACCAATGATATGATAACTCAAAATAGTTAAAAAGCTTTTTTGTCCTTCGTGTATATTCCATAGGAGTGAACAGCCAAGTTCTTATGACTTAAAGTCACTTATAATTATTATTCTTTGGTGGTTATACCACTAACTGTATATAGTTAGGCTCATTTATTTCATTAAACATTTGAATTTTAGGAATTACTTTTAGTTTAATTTTGTTTTATGATTATGTAAAATTTTTATACTCTTCCAAAGTCTAGTTTATAATACAAGGTCTTTTGTAAGAATTCTAGCTTCAAGCCTATCTCTACCAATTAATTCCTTCTCTTCTCTATAGGCAGTTGTGTAAAAAATATGTTGGTTTTTTTCATTTTTAACGTAAGTATATATATAAGCACATAAATAAATGTACACACATATAAAGCATGTTATTATATAGTTTATTTTTTATTTACTCTTTCTCTTATCTCTTTTTGTGGTATATTTTTTTCCTTTATTTTAGTAGGTTTCTATTTTTGTTCTAATGGTAACTTTTATACTAATATATTTCTATAATACTCTGAGTCTCCTCATTTCTTGGTCTATTTTTTATACATTTCCAACTATAAGCAATATTGAAATTAGCTCCTAAGCTTTTCTTTCTATTCTCCCTTTACTTCAAGCATCTGATTTGAAGTAATGTTCTTTTTTTCTCAGTTAATATCTGTAAGACAATCCGTGAGTTTAATCTTAAACTTTTCAAATACTCTTTCTATGCCAATTTTTGATAATTGTACTGTGCCTACATTGTAAGAGCATGTACCCATTATGCTGTCTCCTTTATAACCATTGTTTGATCTTAATTTTGTGGGTAAATATATATTTATGCTCACCGTTAGTCCTTATGTCCATTCTTTTTAATCATTTTGGTCTCTGAATCTTGGTCCATAAGAGATTCCTCAGGAAAGGCTCAGAGCAACAATATTTCCTTAATTAATGCATATTTGTATAATTCTGTCTATACTTTTATACTTAAATTGTGTCACTGCACATAAAAATCTATTTCTGAGCCAGTGTTTTACCTGGAGAGTCTTGAATATGTCTTGTCATCTGGCAACCTGCTGTGCTATTGAGAAGTTTGATGCCTTCCCGATTCTCATTCCTCTATAGTTAACACATTTCTTTCTGGAAACTCATAGGATCATCTCTTTGTGACTGATGTTCTGAAATTTCACACTGAGGGGCCACAATGTAGGTCTTTTGTCATTTTCTATGCTGGGCACCCAGTGTGCCTTTTTAATATGGAAACTTAAGTCTTCTTTGTAACTGTAAGTGTGTGTGTATGTGTGTGTAGTGGGGAGACTGACTATTCCAAATGCTGAAATTACCCACTTCTCCTGTTTTCAGACCCGGGACCCTCTACTAACATCACTTGTGTCTGGTGACTCTAAGCCCTGAGAGTCTCTGGGGTTCAGCAAAAAAATCAGCTTTTTTAGCATTCATTTTACCTTCTGCATGCACTTAACCTGTGACCTCTCCTCTCCCCACTCCTGTGTCTGTATACCAGAAATTTATTGCACTATTGTATTCACTGCTGCGTCTGTCTTATTCTCTTTGTCATTATGAACTTAAATTTTGGATTCCTTTACTATCATTTTGAGAGTCATGGGAGAGACAGTAATTAAGGCATGTGGTCAATCCACTACCTTTAATTGGAAGTCATAGGTTTCTTTGGATTTATTTTGAAAGCTACAAGGAAACTCTTGATTGATATTTACAGGTAAGAAAGCATTTTAACTTACATTAGCTATAATAATCTGGAAGGAAAAAAGCTAGAATACAACTTTTTATCATTTGTTTAAAGAGAGAAAGAAATGGACGTGTGAGTTGGATTTCAGGAAGAGGGTGAGTGAGGAGGCAGAGGAGATTGTAAATATGATTTGTAAAACGACACTCATAATTTGTTTGGTGAGTGCCCCCTAGGGGAAATTAACTCTCCACCGCACTATCGAGCAGTGAGTTTCCAGCTAGCGTCTGAAAGCCAAGCCTGTTTCTTAATTTGGACTTATTGTGTTGGTTGTTTATGTCAGGCATATAGCAATTGATGGTTCCATTATAGAATATTGATCACATTTAATGAGTATGAATGAATAGGCTCTGGCTCCATGGGACAAGGAATAAAGTGTAATTCAGTTCCATCTTGTTCTATTGTGTCCATGCTAATTTTCTCCTCTCACAGCTTGCTGAGATCTGTTGGGAAGTAGGCTGCCTAAAATGTGGTGTAACAAACTCTTCTTTTTCCTTTGCCTTTTTTTTTATTGCAATAAACCTGTGTCAAGGCTTGGAGTTGGGGGAAGGATGGGGGGAGGGAAATGGAATAGTAACAGAAGCCTGTTTTCCTTGAATGAGAATTTTGATGTTTGGCCTTTTGGCAACTCTTAGGAACTCCATATTGGAGATCATAGGCTTTCTAGTAAGTACAACTAGGAACTCTTAAAACATGAGAGTACATTTGTTTTGGACGTAGATGGTAGAGGGTTGGAGTGCACGGTCATGTGTAAGAATGATAAGATGTGGAATAAAGGTTTACTTTGTCTCTACATGATAATTAAGATCAGCCAGAGGGTTTTTGCTTATTTTTCAAATTGTTACTGGTCTAATCTGGTGGTGGGAAGTGTTTGGTAGAGAGAATCACTGCATTTGATGGAGGTTGGTTCTTCAGTGGGTTAGCTTCTGATGGAAATTTTAAAGATAAATAATAGTTTTTAAGGCTTACGCGTTCCAAGAAATGTCCTAACCTTAAGTGCATTAACTAATTTCATCCCTACGAAGGAGTTACCTTTATTTTCAGTTCCATTTGACAGATGAGGAGGCTGAGACATTGAGAGTTTAAATAACTTGTCCAACATCTCGTGGAGATAGATTAGAAACCAGGAGGCCTGCCTCCAGCGCCTGTGCTCCTAAGCATTATGTTACACCACCTCTCTAGCATCTAGAGATGGGAATTGCCTTAATACAATGTTAGGGAAGCATCCAGATCCTCCGTCGTATGATGTTTTGATTTGGCTCTGATGATGTTTTGAACCTGAGTAGAGTTTCTGGTTTGACAAACCTCCCTTTCTCTCTTTTATATGGAGGAAAGTGAAATGGCAGGGTGTTCATATGCATTAAAAATAGTCAAATATACATAGGTATTTATAGGTTTGCAGGTATTACCAACTGGTTATTGGAAGTAATAGCAATACATTCAATAGGATTTTTTTTTTTTTTTTTGTATAAAAATGACCACATGACCCTAGGAATTGAATGGACTATAACAGAGGGCCAGGAATGGTGCTCTGAGGAGACCATATGGCACAGCAGAAGTTATACCCAAGGGGAGTTGATTAACTCTGTGACTTTGGGTAAATGACATTCTTTTCCTGGCCGTTGGTCTTCTCACTTGTGGAGTGAGGGGATTGGATTAGATTATTTACAACATTTGTCTAAAACAGTTCTTTAGAGCTTTAGGGTTCTAGATGAGTCTTATTGGTGGGTGAGACTGGCCATAGGGAAGTTGAACAGAAAGAACTGTCTCTCCTTCCCCCCACCATTCAGGATTCACTCAGGACAGTTCCACTTTCAGTAAATTTGTAAATTGAGATTATGTACAGGATTCTGTATGACAAAAGGGTTCCGTTGCTAAAATAAGTTTATTATTTATTTATTTATTTATTTTATTGAGATCGCATTGGTTTATAACATTGGATAAACATCATTATATTTCAGCTTATGTATAAACCACTAAACTCATAATCAATATGTTTTTCTAGCTCTGAAATATTATAGATTTGTATTACCAACCCTGTCATGACAGAACACGTGGGCCTCAGCTACTGTTTCTGCCACAAATACACTTGTGTTATGACCTTCCTTTGTCTGCTGGGCATGGTTGGTTTTTACCACTGCTCATAGTGATAAAATCAACAAGTCTGGTTACAAGAGAATTATTATCTTTGTAAATCCACCAGTTGACTTAGCACTTTTGGTTCATTATTCCGTTTGTATATTCATACATGTTGGTGAAGGAACTTGACCAACTATTTTATGATTATTGTTGTCTCTGTTTTTAGATGAAGGAGCTAAAAATAGAGAAAACTGCTTTCCCACATTTTTCCTCCTAATGAGTTGTGAAGCTTGAACAGCAGCACCAAGCTGCATTTACTTACCACAGGCCTTTGAAATACCCGTGCTTTCTGGTCGACATGCCTTGTGTTTCTGGGCGGCTTCTGGTTTGGCTCAAGTTCTAGTGCCTGCTGATTGGTGATAAATGGGGTATTTTTACTTCATTTCTTATCACTTCCATCCTTTCATTTCGTGAGCCTGAACCACCAAATTTCTTGATCCTTTCTGAGACCTGCCATGCTGTTTCACTTCTCTATATTATCACATGGACTGTATTTTCTGCTCTGAGTTCCCTCTTTCTCCCTCTAATACTTCACCTGCCTGGAAAGCTCCTATGCATCCTTCAAAGACCTGTGCTATCATCTTGCCCTTAATAGGACCAACACTGAACTTGTATACATTAGAACGCATGTAATTAATTAGTTATTTGTCCATCTTTACAGCTATACTGTGGCTGTTTAAAGGGCTTGACCTATTACCTATAATCCTAAGACTTGGCATTCAGTATGTGCTGAAGAAATCTCTCTCTCTCTTTTTACTGAATGTAAAATCCCTTACTGATATTATACAATCTCATTGTTTTAAATACCACGTATGTGCTAGCAACAAGCAAATTTCTTCCTCCTCACTCTTAAACTCCAGATTCATATATTCATCTGTACTTAACATCTACAGTTGGGATGTCAAATAGACATTCCAAACTTAACTTGTCCCAAACTTTACGGTCCCTGCTAGGATGATCAACTGGCCTAATTTGCCTAGGGCTGGGGAATTTTGTGGGCCACAAGACTCTCAGTGCTAAACCCAGGACAGTCTCATGTAAACCAGAATGTTTGGTTATCCTGACTTGGGTGTAACTTCTGCTGTGCCACATTGTCTCCTTGCAGCACCATTCCTGGCCCCCTCTTATAGTCTGCTCGTTTCTTAGTGTCATGTAGTCATTTTTATACAAAAAAAATTTATTGAGTACTTATTGCTTCCAGTAACCAGTTGGTAATAAATGTACACATATAAATACATGTGTATATTTGACTGTTTTTAATGCATATGCATACCCTGCCATTTTACCTTCCTCCATATAAAATAGAGAAAGGGAGGTTTGTCAAACCAGAACCTCTGTTGAGGTTTGAAACACCATCAGAGCCAATGAAAATGTCATAAGATGGAAGATCTGGATGCTTTCCTAACATCATATTAAGGCAATAACCATCTTTAGATGGTAGGGAGGTGGTGTAGCACACGCAGGCACTCACCACTTTCAGCCTTTCTCATCTCAAGTGGTGGCAACTCCATCCTTGCAGTAGCTCAGGCCAGAAACTTTGGAGTCCTTCTTAACTCCTCTCTTTCTCTCACATCCCACATCTAATCTTCAGTAAATCTTTTTGGTCCTACCTTCAAAATATAGAATCCAATCTGGTTACCCTATTTAAAATTGCAACCAGCAAACCACCTCCACCCACTGCTTTCCCAATCTCCCTTACCTGGCTCTATTTTTATTTCCTTTTTGGAGTACTTACTACATGATTTACTAATTTATTATGTTTATTATTTATTATCTCCTGAGGGATTTTTTGGGGGGGTCTGTTTTCTTCTCTGATATGTCTCAAGTGTCTGGAACCCTGTCTGGTACATGAAGGTTCAGTGCATATTTATTGAATGAATAAATTAGTCATTCACAAGTTTTAAAATCAGAATTGAGGTTATTTTTCTCTCTACTGTTTATTGAATACTTATTATTTTTCAACCCTTGCTCTAGGTGCTTCATATGTATATTACATCTTGTAATCCTCACACTAGCTCTCAGAGGTCACCTTCATCTCACTCCACAGAGATTAATTGACAGAGATAATAAGTGGTGAAGCCAGGCTTTGATTCTAGGTCTGTATGGCTTTAGAACATGAGTGTTCAACCACTGTCATGTTGCCTAACACCTAGGCCAGCTTGACGTGACTGGATAATTCTGGGATTCTATTTCAGTAAATCACAGTATCTTACGTTGTTGCTCAAATCAACATGTTCTAATTAGAGAGAAGATGCTATCACCTACACAATCTGTCTTCGTGTGGAATTATAGTGGATGAGAACCAATTAAAATACCATAGAGCAAACAGAATGTTTATTTGGAATAAGTTTCCAACTTACTAAATAGTATTGCTAATGAAAAAAATCACATTTAACAATTTTCATAATAGTTTAAAACCCATTGAGCACAACGAGACAAGCATTTAGCTATCGAGAGGGATAGCTTGAGCAGTGTGGTGGAAAGGGAAACTATTTAAAAATATGGCCATTAAAAAAATTTAGTTTGTCTTGCCTTCTCTTTTCCCATGAAGTAATTAAAGTTCTTGACTTGTTTGAAAATGGCTCAGATTTAATTTCATTTCGTTAAGCACCTCAATTTTTCAGCTCAGGAAAAAAAGACTATTAGCAATTTGCGTTATCCATTACAACCTCCTTTATAATATGAAATTTATATGGGAAATGCTAATTGGACGTTCATCGTCGTGAAGATAATGATTTCTGTACTTTTGGTGGTGATAATTAAGACGAAAGATGAAAATGATATGGGGTGAAAGTCAGATTTTTTTCATTTTCTCTTGGTTGGAGACTGGGGAAGGCATTCTGTTCTTTACTTCAGACGGGTGACAGGACAGGGCAGAGCCGGGGGTCAAGGAAGGGTATGTCAATTGGAACTGCCTTGATGTCAGGGAACTCCTCAATTCCCTAATCTCAGGCAATTAATCCAGTTCCAGATGAAAGAGGTGGGGAATGCTACGTCTCTCAAAGACAGATGTATCTGAAAAGATCTCCTCCATTTCAGCTTGTTGCTTTATGGATGAGAACTCCACGGAGGTGCTCTTTCATCAATCCTTGTTCCTTCCTCTGTGATGAGAATAGATGGCTGAAATTGACTGCCAATATTAAGAGTAATAGGCAGACTCCAGTAGGCTTTTCCACTGAGCATTGTTGCATCTCTTGGTTCACTGATGTACTCAAGATTAACCTTTTGGAATTGACCCTTGATGGACAAGGTATGATCAAGGCGGACAAGGAATCATGTTTTATTTGCCCATCACACTCTTGAAGTGGTTTCAAGTGAAGCAGAAGTCACTGACTTTCCTGTGTGTAGGGACTTGAATAGGAGTTTGATTTATTGAAACTTGAGGAAAACGACACAAGCATCCTTTTAAACAGAGTTCTTTTCATATGCTTTTCAACTAAATCGGCAAATATTTATTGGGCATCTACTATAATCTATGAATTGACCTTTTAGAGGTATTTTTGTGCCTATTGTAGGTATTGTTTCTGCTGGGTAATTATCTCCACCTAAGAAGCTATGATTGATCAAAATTTACTTTAAAGATGTATAGCCAAATGTTGGTCTTACGTGACTGGTGTCACTTTGATTCCTGAATTCGAAAAATAAACCATCGAGAAGAGACACTGAGCTTCTACTAATTGTGAGATAAATAGCCCCACAGGGGCAAATTAATAATCTTTCTTTAGGCTCCTTGTCTCCACAGTGCAGTTTGTTCTGAGATTATTTGTTTGTCAACAGATATTTGTTCATTACCTACCACGTGTTCTAGGCACTGGGCTATAGAGCTGGCTTATGCTAAAAATTTGGTGAAAAACACAACGTCTTCAACTGTCACATAGTTTCTTGATTTACTAGGTCATTTGAAGTTGATATGATTTTAATATACGTAATTTTTTTTCTTAAGTGCTGTGGACCACCAGGATGTAAGTACCCTTGCCATGGGCTTGGAAAAGTCTTGCCTTAGAAAGAAAGTTTGGGGAACTGGTGATGGGTAGAGTTTTAGAACTTTTCAGCATTGAATAAAATGTTCCTTACAAGACACCACAATGGACGAGACCACTGGTTTTATTTGGCCCTGGATTCAGCCCTGACATGAGCACCAGGAAAGGACAGGGAGGCATGATGGAAATTCTTCCTGTTGTTTGCTTCGAGGTGGATTTTTTTAAGATGCTGTTTATTGAATACGCGTTGTGTCGGCCACCATGTTAAGTGCTTTACCTACATCAGTAGCCTCCTTACTACTCTCCATCCTGTCCATACGTCCATTCTCCACACAGCAGCCGGAGGCATCCTCCGAAAACATAAATCCCATCATGTTATTTACCTGTTCTTATCCATGGTCACATCTAAAATCCTGCCTCTCATCTCACTTTCTGACCTCATCTCCCACCATGCTCTCCCATGCTCGCTATGCTCCGGAACGCTCACCTCAAAAACACCGAGCATGTTCCTATCTCAGGATGTTTGCAGTCAGTGTCTTCTTTTCCTGGAACACCATTTCCCCAGGTGTTTGCAGCATTTATTCTTTTACTTCATTCATGTCTGTGCTCAGATGTCACCTCCTCAAAGAATCCTTCCCTGGACACTCTGTCTAAGGCACTCCTTATCACTCTCTGCCCTAAAACCTACTCTGCTTGCTCTCTGGTTGAGACTTACCACTCCCTGACACTCTGTGACATATTCATTAGTTGATTATTGTCTATCTCCTCTGTTAGAATGCAAGCTCCAAAGGAGTGAGATGTGTCATTCACCGTTCTATTTTGAGCGCCTCCTGCCTGGCCTGTCGGAGACACTCAATAAGTATTGTAGGCATTATTCCTGCCCACTTTCCCGAAGGAGGACCTGAGGCTGAATGAAGTTCAATGATTTGCCGAGAGGTGGTGAATCCTGAATTCAAACTCCAGTCTGTCTGCAAAGCTGAAGCTCTTATCCTCTGTGCTGGACCGCTTCTTTTAACACTCCTTATGGGCCAGGGCTGGGTTTTATAATTTCTCGTATTGGCAGGTGCACGTTATTTGTTGAATGGATCAGTAACAATAGTGTATATTTATTGGGCATTTATTATGTGTCAGATACTCCTCTATATGTATTATCTCATTTAATCAGAGTACATAGGAGATGGCACTATTATTATCTCCAGTTTGCAGATGACCAAACTGAGGCACAGAAAGGCTGAGGGAGCTAAGTGTGAAGTCACACATCTGTAAGAAGTGAGCTGGACTTCAGAGTCTGAGATGAAGCTCTGTTCTCCTCTCCACTAAGCTCACTGTTTCTCAACCTTTCTTTCATTATCACCTCCTTAAGAAGCCTTTTTAGAGATTTTCTTTCCTAATTGTCTCACTCCTTATGAGATTTTCGTGCCACAGAACTGTGTATCTATTTATATACTGTATATCTATCTGTGCTTTTTACAAAAAAAAGGGTAAGTTTTTTTGTCTCCTCCCAAGAAAAAAATTTTACCCCCATGATCTGGGCTGATCAGCCCCTTGCCGCTTTCCCTCCTCCCTAGCAGAGGCCCCAGCGTGGAGTTCTATGATTCATTTTACGCACTGCATTGTTATCATTGGTTTATTTCTGTCTCCTTTTAATATACTGTGAATTCTTTGAAGGGCAGAGGCCATGTGTATTTCAGTCCCGCATTCCCAAAACCAAGCACAAGGTTGACTCACGTAGTGATTTTTGAGCTGTGTTGTTCACTCTTCCTCCCCAGCCTGCTATGGGTGTGTCCTGTCGGCATTAATCTAAGCTGCGGGAGCAGAGCTGGCTTTTTCACGTGGCTCAAGTGAGGGCTGCTCACTGTGCTCCAACCATAGACATCAGCATCAGCCTGTTGCTTCCTCCTGGATCACCTGGGGACAGCAGTGATGTGGGTGCTCAGGCACTAGAGTCTGCAGCAGGTTTCCTGGCAACAGAGGTGAAGTCAGCAGTCCTTGGAACACAATAAGCTTTTAAATATCCTGGAGTGCCTGAAGGATGCACTCACAGAAAGTTCCTGTCTGGATGACATGGATGAAACCACACCTGCCTCTCCTCACAGTGCTCCACATTTGTGCTGAGATGAAGGAAGAGGTTAAGGGTTGGAATGAAGAAATAAATTCCTTCTTTCATCTGTGGTTGCTCCGTCTCTAGGCAACTTTCAACTCTGGTTTTTTTTTTTTTTTTAGCAGACCATTTGCAGGTTCTCCCTGAAGCAGCAGCCGTTCTCGGTTTTCCCCGTGGTTTCAGTCCTGATTTGGACATAATTCTTCCTGTGTGTGCTGATGTCTTCTCTTTGCCCCTCCGGTTCCACTCCTGACCCTTCTCCATCCTGCTGTCTGCTGGGCAAGCAGAGCTGTATGGAGCATATCACTGGTTTCCCTTGCCCTCTGGCATTTAGTAGGGTTTTGCTAATGGAGACCCCTAACAAGAAATCAGAAGAAGAGAGGAGAGACGTTGGATATTTATTTTTCTTGCTGGTGACCTTCTATGCTGGGTCATCAGAGACTGACTACATCCTATGACTAGCTTGCAGGTCTTTTCAAGGTGTCCCTCTCCTTGTCATTCTCTGTTTTTGGGTTCTGATAACCACTTCCTTTCTTGTCCCCTCAGACCTACGGGTGTGTATTAATCATGTTTTCTACTTACTGTATTTGTGATGCTTTGACATCTTGGGGCCTTCCGGACCTGAGGAGGGGAAGAGACTGCCCCTCCCACAATTATCTAATTCTTAGGGATAGTAAAGACTTTCTTGGACCCTGCCTTTGACAAGCAAACCAACCAATGCTGAGTCCTTACCCCCACCACCTTCTCTTGTAAGACTGCTGCAGTCAGAGACACTATCCCTAAGTCACTGCAGGGCCAGGTACCAGACAACTAGCACCCACCCCTATAGTCTAGAGCCCACCAAAATTACTCAAACTAGTTATTCCTAAATTTGCCAAGCCTGCTTACTCTGCCTCACCTATTCCTTCCTGAGGAGACCACGATAAAGACTCTTGCCCACATTTTCCTCCCACTCCCTCTGCCTCCTGACTCACCATGGTGCTTCCCTGTGTAACTCCCCACCTCCCCCGATGATGTGGCACTCCCCTTTCTTCTGGGAACTCTGAGTAACAAAAGATCTTTTCAATGGCAGCCATCTCCTGGTCTGTTGGTCTCACCAGACCTGATTTAAAACAAAATCCCAGGTACATTTCAGAACAGAGCAGCCTCTTTAGTTTCCCTACATGCTGCCCTTCCCTTTATAAATAGTCCCTTTTGTAAACCCTCCTTTGATTATCTTATTTGATGTGCTGTTTCTCTCCTGCAGTGACCCTGACTAGTGCTCTTGTCACCCAGGGAAGTCCCTAAAACATTTTCCATGTCTAATGCTTTGTTTTAAGTTGTGGTTGCTTATAGGAACTAAGGCAGAACAGTGCAAGGTGTCCAAACCAGAAAGGTCCAAGATGGTGGTGGGATGCTGTGGGCAAAAGGAATCGTGTGCAAAAGGTGCCATGTGCAACAAGGGAAGATCTGTGTATTCCCATGTGCCCCAGCCCCAAGTGATGACGTGGAGACCCCTCCCCCTCCACATCCCATAAGAACCCTGCTCATCTTCCCTTCAGGGACAGGGTGTTTTAGAGCATGAACTTTGCCTCCTCCATTCATTGATCAGTGAATACATTTTCTGTTCTACTAGTCCCATCTCAGTCTCATTCTATTGGTGCCAGTGGCTCAGGGCAAAAGGACCCACTTCTGGGTCACTGGTCCCTTAAGGCTCTGTAACACACTGTGCATGTTTCCTGAACTCTGAGAGTCAGTGAAAGGCAGAGGGAAGACAGCCAGGTCCACACTGCCAGGGGCCTATGTTTTGATGCACTTGGACTCAACCTGCTGTCTTTCTTTTACTGACCCTGGCAAATAGTTAATGCCTCACACAATGCTGGCACCCATTAGGTGCTCAGTAGATACTTGAATTCATATCTTCCTCTTGATGCCCTGCTTCATGCCTCGCTGTGCTTGAATATATCACACTTAGCCAAGTACGAGTCTAATTGGTCATAATATTTTAGTGCTAGAAGGAATTTTAGAGATAATCAACTCTCCCTCCTTATTCCCCTAGTTTACAAATGAATAAATTTAAAGACACGGGAGGAAAATGGCCTCAGATTAGAGGTGGAATTGAGATCAGAATTCCAATTTCCTCATCAGTATTTTTTACATTGTTCAATGATAATAATTGTAATAATTCTCCCCAAATTTAGTGCAGATAGACTTGTGCTAGGCACCATGTTAAGCGATTCTCATATATTAACTCATTTAATCATCATCCAACCTTCTTAAATACCTGTTGATATTAGCCTTTTCTTACATATAAGGCAGAGAGACTTCAAGTAACTAATTCAAGGTCATCCAGCTAGTAAGTAGTAGACTAGGGTTCAAATCAGGGAATCTGGCTAAAGAGCCTGTGTTATTAACCTTCCTACTCTACAAATTTGCATTAAGTATCCTTTTCATTTGGACTGTCTCTCTCTCTTATGCAAGAACTGGACACCAGTGTCCTTCTTTAATGGGCAGGGGACTTCACATATTACATGGTAGACACCAGGTGCTCAATCATTACTGACCTACTGTTTGCACAAAATCCTCTGAACTTCTCTGTTGAACTCTTGTTCTTGTCAGCAGTCAACCCTTATTTGGTGGCCCTTGTTTGTTTCTCTATTGTTATCCACCAGCCCAAGTGACCTTTACTGACCCAGTGGAAGAATTCTCCCAGGAGAAGAGGGAAATCCAGCCAGCTGATCCGACCATACACTTTCGCCCTGGGCTGAGGTCTGCCTTGGAGTCAAATGGGAACATAACTAGAAGGGGTTCTCTCCTCTTGCCGAAGAGGGAGACTGGCATTTTTACTTGCCTTGTATTACAAAATTTGTTGCAATAAGGCAATTTAATTAGCACAGCAGTTTGAGGTTTTAATAGTTACTGTATTTAAGCAATTTCTCTGGCACTCCTGCTGTTTTATGAGGCTATAATTTGGCTCCCAAATGGAGAAACAATAAGGCCAAATAAAGCAAAAAGATGGCAGTGTTATTCTGGAGGTTAAGCTCCTGTAGAGCCCCAGGCAAAGTACCAGTGAAGCAGGGCAACCATCCCTCCCGGCTTCCTCCAAGGACACTCTAATTGTTCAATGTATTTTATTGGATCATTTGCTAAGAATTACATTGTGCGGTTATTGCATCTAAAGCTCGGAGAGGATAAGGGACTTACTAGGACTTGAATTCAGGTTGGTTTGTCTCTACCAAATAAGGCACAAATGTCAGCAATGATGCACACGTGGAAACCACGTTGTATCCATGTAGGAAAAGATGGTGTCCAGTTTTTCTAGAGCAGAGGATATGGGAACCATGTGGTTTCCATGCAGGAAAGGTGGAACCCAGTTTTTTTGGTGTAGAGCATGTGGAACCATACAACAGCCATGTGGGAAGAGGTGGGCTCCAGTATCCTGGAGAGAGACTATGGAGCCATATGATGCCCATGCAGGAAAGGGTAGAGACCAGTTTTCCTGGTACAGAAGATGTGAGAACCATGTGTTGTTTAAATGAGACAGGGAAGAGTTCAGTTTATCTGGTGTAGAAGATGTGGAACCGTAAAGTGTCTATGTGGGAATGGGTGGGGTCCAGTTTTCCTGGAGCAGAGGATGTGGAGACGATGTGATGTCTATGCAGAATGGGTGGGGAATAGTTTTTCTCGAGCAGATGATGTCTGTTTTAACGAACTGGGAATTGACACTTGGTGTAAGGGTTTCACCAGGAAGAGACTGGATGAGGGGGGCACTGGGAAACTGGAGATTTATAGTATTATATAGTTACATTGTATTTAGACTGGATGCAGTGTTTGAGGTTAAGATTGGAATCAGGGCAAGCAGCACAATAATAGAAAGTATCACTTTTTGAGCACCTACCCAGAGGCAAGCAGTGTGCTAAGTGTTTGGATAGTCTCATATAATCTTCACCACAACCTTGGTGGTAGATGTCATTATTAAGCCCATTTCACAGAGAAAACTGAAGTCAATTAGTTAATTCATTGAAACATTTACTAGGCACTGGCTGGGCAGTAAGGATATAGCAATAAACAATATAGCCAAGTTACTTTCAAATAGTCACATGGCAAATAAATGGTGGGGTGTAGACTTCAGCCCATTTCTGTCTGATCCTACTGTCTATGTTAATTGGAACTGTTATTTACTAGCTGTGTGACTTCAGAACAAAAATTTAACCTTATTGTTCATCAATTTCTTTATCTATAAACTAGGGATAATAATATCCAGTTTGTAATAGTGAAGTGAGGATGAAGTTAAGACTTCAGGTATCTTCCAACTAAAGGATGGTAAAGGAGTGCTGGTTCCCTCCATTCTCTGCTGCTTTGAGGTTCTGAATGCCTTTGCTCCAATATTCTAGGTGATGTTGGATTTGACGATATGCAGTTTCCATGCTCCTGGCACTTTTCTGAGGTCCCACTTTATCCTCACTTTCTAACCAAGACACCCAATGGCCTTAAACTTCACTTCTCCACAAGCTGCATAGATTCCACTGAACTTGTGAAAAGGGCCTCTTTTCTTTTGGTAATTTATGTTGTGGTAGGCAGATAGTTCTAAGATGGCCTCCGATGATCCCTACCTCTTGGTACTCACTCCCTTCTATAATCCCCTTTCCTTGAGTGTGGGCTGGATATAGTGACTTGTTTTAGCCAACAGAATATGACAAAGCCGATGAGAGATTATTTCTGTGATTAGGTTATAAGTTTGTGACTTTCATCTTGTTAGCAGACTCTCTCTTGCCTTTTTGCTTTGCACACTTCACTGAAGCAAGCTGCCATGTTGGAGAAGTCCACGTGGCAAGGAACTGAGAGGTGGCTTCTGGCCAACAGCCCTTGAGGAACTCAATCCTGCCACCTGCCATGGAGTGATTTTTGGAAGCTGATCCTTCCCCAGTTGAACCTTGAGATGACTACAGCTCAGCGGGCACTGAGTACAGCTATGAGAAACTCTGAAGAGGAGGACCAGCAATGCTGTGTCCAGATTCCTGACCCACATAAACTCTGAGATAATAAATGTGCGTTGTCTTAGCCCCTAGGTTTTGGAGATAATTTATTATGCAGTAGTTTTACATGCATGCACTTTGAAAATAGGGAACAAAATCTATGTGTTAAAGGAATCAATTTCTAATATTAAATCTTTTTTTGAAATTTGAGATATAATATCATGTAAGTTTAAGGTATACAATGTATTAATTTGCTACATTTATATTTAAATCTTTAAGCATTGGTTGGTCACGTAGGAAAGTTTTTTTTCTTTTGTTTATTTGTTTTTTCGTACAGCATATGTTCAAAGAACCCGTACAGTTTTACTCTGAACCTCAGTTATGTTTCCGCATTTCGGAATCTGCCTCTATGCTTTTCTGATCCATGGACTTTCCTCTGAGTCAGGAGTGATGAGTCTCTGTGAGGATGGTCAATGTAACTAAAAGGCATTCAAGACAGAGAAGTCTTATAATTTCAGTTTCTGATGCATGTTAAAAATAATATTCTTGGTGTCCTTGATGGTCACAAGACTAGATCTTTCTGTTCCCCTATGGCTAAGTCACTTGGAAGCTAAATCATAATCAGATGCTCCATTCATTGATTCACTCACTTGACGACTATTGACTGAGCACTGAGCAGGGCAGTGGGTATAGAGTGGTGAGCTGAGCAGGCCGTATCTCAGCTCTCGTGGTGCTTATACTATAGGTTGCCTTGCTAAGTTTGGAATCCAAGTACAAGGAAGTGATAGCATCCTATTCATAGTACCACAGGTGAGCTAGGTTGAGAGACTATTCTATAGGGAGAGCTGCTTTAACAGAGGGGCTGCAATACTTGATGCTGTTGGCCAGGGCTTCATCTCCTCTGTGTAGTACTTGCCTAACCTCTGTATCATCTTACTTTTTTAAATGTGCTTTCTTATCTTCTGTGGAAACTTTTGTATTTCTATAGGTATGCTGTTATTGTCAATGCCATCGCTTGAATTCATTCATTTGAGAAATAAACTCATTGAGTATGTACTAGGGTCCAACATTGTTCTTGGTAGAGGGGGATGTAGCGATAAACACGATAGATAATATCCTTCCCTTATGGTTATTACATTACAGTGGGTTAAATATGGGGTAAATATGAGCTTTAATATGGTAATTTTGCCTAATTTTATGCATAGATTTCTTGTATCAGTCAGGGTCTAAGTAAGAAAGAGATAACACACAAATTGGATTAATTGAGAAAGGTTTGGTGAAGGGACTATTAACAAAAGTGTAGAAAGGTTTAAATCATTTGTTCTCCACTGGGAGTGATTGTCCTCTAGGGGGCATTTGGAAATGTCTATATACATTTTTGGCTGTCATAGCTGGGGGATAGTGTGCTACTGGCATCCAGTGGGCAGAGGCTGGGGATACTGCTAAACATCCTATAATGCATAGGACAGCTTCCCACAACAATATCTGCCCCAAATGTTAATAGCACTAAAGTTGACAGTCCTCGGTTTAGAGAAATCAGCAAGAGATATTGCAGTACACTGAGGCTACCAACTGGGCATTCCTAGCACTCTTAGGACTGAAGGGGCAAGTGGAGGGAGGGGTTACCTGAACCTGGAGAGGGCTGCTTGGCAGGAGCTGTGACCTCCAGGAAAGGGTGGCAAACCTCGCAGAGAGAAAAAGCCATGGTAATAAATACCCTGACTTCACTCTCCTGCTGCCCTCTGGTCTCTTGTTAGTTGATGGATGAAGGGAGTTTATTGATATAGTTTATTCGGGTTGACCTTGCAGGGAATAAGGTAGGGTAGAGAAAGAGAGAGAGTTGATTAGGAGGAGTGAGTGGAAGAAATCTAGTAGAGAGCTCCACTTGGGTGCCTGATTTTAGAAAATGCTTCTGTTACTTATTTACAAATTTCTGTTTAGGAGGATGCTAACCACTTTCCTGAAGGCTTAATTTTATAATAGAAATCTCATAAGCCTGTTTTATTTTCTTCTAAGTTCTTTTTTCTAAGTGCGGATGATGGACTTTTGCATCATCTCAGGTATGGGTGAAAGTACCGTGAGGGTCTGGGGTTTTAGGGTATCTAGTTGAAGGGTGGTTAGGATGTGAGAGGGTGCAGCAAAGACAGAAAAAGAGGTGGGAAAGAGCCACAGATAGCTTGCTTCAGAATTTAGCTCAGGGATAGACCTAGTCTCTCCCCTTATTATAAGTAAAGCCAGCGAGTTTAACACTTGTTGCCCTGGGGTAGGAGAGAAGTGGTAGTATCTGGCGTTAAAGTAGACCAGGCTCGAAAGATGGACCTGATGCCAGCTGTGAATGGGAATCAAGAGCTGGGCTTAGAAGTATAGATGTCGGACAAAGAGGTAGGTTTATTTTCCACCTTGAGTTTCAGCTTTAAGATCATCTTGCCTATCTCTGTTCCAAGACTAGAGTAGGTTCCCTGACATAGGCTTACTTGCAGGTAATACCTACTATGATAATTAGCTGTTTTTATTTATCTCTTTGAGGGGAGGGATCATCTATGAGCCTTTGACCATATATCCTCAGTGAACGGAAATTGTAGATAGGCAATACATATTTGTTGATGGTACATTGGAGCCAGTTTCAAAACTGGGGAGAATGATGCAGACTATTTATCTCCCTTTTTTTCTCAGTGTGTGTGATTTGTCACTTTTTGCTTATCCAGCATCTAGCCCTTTCTTCCTATTGGCAGGGGCATTCCCCATTGTGTTGGTAAGAGGGTTATTTCTGACTGTACCTCTCCCCTTTTTCTTTGGAAGCAAAGGAGGTCAGAGCCTTCTTCTGTGCATGTCCTGGGACAGCCAGGGCCAAGTCTGTGCTCTGTGTAGATCTAGGCACATTGAGCCCTGAGTGAGGGACCTACAGATCGAGGGAGATTTGAAGATCAGATTCAGCATGGTGACAGGTGTGTCCTGTGCACTAGCTTGTGCCTGTTGTGTGACTCTTGCCAGGGAATCCTGCTGCCAAGCTCTGTGGCATTCCGGAACTCAGAGCCTCCAATTAAGCCTTTCAATACATTCCTTTTCTTAAGTGTTTAAAAGTTAGTTTCTGCTGCTTGCAGCAAGAACTCTTACTAGTATGTGTTGGGAAAAACTTGAAGATGCATGGAGTTTAGCAAGGATATTGATTGTATGATTTCCATTTGATGATAAGCATCACGTCACTGATCTAGTTTCCTTCCACAGATTCTGGAGAAGATTTATTACTTATGTTGAATAGAAAAGGAGAGCTGGAGAATTGGGTGTCTTCTGTGTATCAGGCACTGTATAAAGGCTCCACCAATCCAGCTCAGTAAGGTATTATCTCCATTTTACTGTTGGGAAAACTGAGACTCAAAAGGCAAGTATGTTCTCATAGACATAACACCTGTATTATGTCTGTGAGAACACGTGGTGTTAGAACAATGGGTTTCAAACCAGGAAGCCTGTGCATGCTCCTCCCTTGTATCATTCCGGGTGAATAATCAGCTGCTTCTCCCCTGTGTCCAGCAAGGCCTGGGCAGGACCGGGAGCCCTTTGGCCTCTTCCGTATCTTAGGCGCCCTTATGAGGTATAGCCGACTTAGTGGTGGACTCAATGGTATCTACCTTAGCCTCCTTTCCCTCGTTACAACGTGTAGCTATTTTAAAATTCTCTTTCTATGACATGCCTTGTAGTTTTGCTGTGTTTTTTTTTTTTCACTGTTGGTGGTGGTTAGTAATCCCCATATAAATAAGAGATCATTTACGATGAGAGGGACATTCAAACCCCAGTTATCAAAGGTGCTCTGTGGTGGTGGTAATATTTCCTGGTTGAAACTTGCTCTCGGAGGAAAGGAGGGAAACTGGATAAAGCAGGGTATTGATGTCAGTGTTTTGATGCTTTATAACTATTAGCTTTTGTGTAATTTTTCTCCATGACAAAACAAAGATTTCTGTCCTTTGTCAGTACCCTTTGATGAAGGCTAATGGTACCAATTTCCATTTCTAGTAAAACCAACAAATTGAGATTTTTTTTGGCAACAGTAGATAATACCTACTTTGTTATCCTAAAAAAGAAACCTCTGAAATTTTAGCTTTTGACGGTTGTCGTGGGGCATTTGTTGCCATCATCAATATAACCACACAATATTTTATTTATTTTATGTAACGAATATTTGTATAGAGTTTATTACGTATGTGAACTGAAATAAAGAGTCTAGGTGATATTAGTGAAGGAGTTTATTCAATATTCAGCACGAGGAGTTCAAACCCCGGGAAAACAGTTCCACAGAGCGCTCTGATAGAACTGCTCCGAGGGCGTGAGTTTAAGTGCAGATTATGTCTCTTTCACAAAGAGTGCATGTGCAGGGAAGAGGAAAAGAAAAAAAAAAAACCTTACAACTAGATTTAAAAAAAAGAGGTAGAGTACATCTGGGCTTTTCTCTGCATTATACATTGAAGGTAACATAGACAAGAATTTCTTGGTTATGCATCAAACAAGTTCAGAGATGCTGACGTTATCTATGTGTGGAGGGGGCAAGGACCAGGGTCATTAATTAGTCCGTCAGTCCCTAAGAAATGTAGTGGGGAGGTGTTAGAGCGAGGTTTCCCTTTAGCTCTTCCTACTGGGGATCTGTCCCACTGGCGTCTTCCATCATGAGGTGTAGGGTTGTGATGCCATTTGATACAGGCTTAAGATGGGCTGCATGGCTGCTTCACAGGACAGCATAGTTGGTATCGTACTGACTCAAGGCCTGTGCAGTTTGTTTGCTAGATTTGCCCATTGGACCAGGGAGAGGGGTCCCAAAAATCTGTCCACATGTGCCAGGCCCTTTTCTCTGTGTATGTATACTTACAATGATTGACTCTATTAATCTTCTCAACAGCTTTATGAGTTGGATCCTGTTATTATCCCCATTTTACAAAGGAGGACATTGAGGCACAAAGAAATGAAATAATGTGCCCCAGGTCGTACATCTCATAAGTGGCAGGGCCAGGACTCATGCCCGGGCAGTTTGTTCCTGAGCTCACACTATTAACACTGTCCTAGGTTGTCTCTCTGATGTGCCAAGAAATGGATACAACACATACTCCCTATAGCCAGAGGAATCTCTCCTTATAATACCACAACTAACCAACCAAATCACTCTTTTCATCTTTTTTTTTTTAATGAAGTGTAGTTGACATACAACACAGTGTTGTATTAGTTTCAGGTGTATAGCATAGTGATTTGACATTTACGTACATTACGAAATGGTCACCCTGATGAGACTGGTAACCATCTGACATATTACAAAGTTATTACAGTATTATTGACTATATTCGCTATGCCGTACATTACATTCCCATGACTTATTTTGTCACTAGAAGTTCGTACCTCTTAATCCCCTTCACTTATTTCTCCCTTCCCCTGAGCCCCTCCTCTCTGGTAACCACCAGTTTGTTCTCTGTATCTATGAATCTGTTTTTGTTTTGTTTGTTTTTTAGATTCTACATATAAGTGGAATCATATGGTATTCATTCTCTGTCTGACTTATTTCACTTAAGATAATACCCTTCAGATCCGTCCATGTTGTCGCAAATGGCAAGATTTTTTTTTTTTTACAGCTGAGCAATATTCCTTTATATATATATATATATATCTCATATCTTCTTTATCCATTCATCCACTGATGGACACTTAGGTTGTTTCCATATCTTGGCTATTGTAAATAATGCTGCAGTGAACATAGGGGTGTGTATATCTTTTCAAATTAGTGCTTTTGTTTTTTTTGGATAAATACTCAGAAGTGGAATTGCTGGATCGTATGATAGTTTTCTATTTTTAACTTTTTGACCAATATCCATACTGTTTTCCATAGTGATTGCACAAATTTATATTCCCACCAACAGCACACGAGGGTTCCCTTTTCCCCACATCCTTGCCAATACTTGTTATTTGTTGCCTTTTTGATAATAGCCATTCTGACAAGGTATGAGATGTTATCTAATTATGGTTTTGATTTGCACTTCCCTGATAGTGACATTGAGCATCTTTTCATGTGTCTGTTGGCTGTCTGTATGTCTTCTTCGGAAAAATATCCATTCAGGTTCTCTGCCCTTTTTTTAATTGGATTGTTTGTTTTTTGATATTGAGTTGTATGAGTTGTTTATCTATTTTGGATATTAACCCCTTATCAGATATATGATTTGCAAATATAGTCTCCTGTTCAGTAGCTTGCCTTTTTGTTTTGTTGTTGATTTCCTCCACTGTGCAAAAGCTATTTAGTTTGATGTAGTCCCATTTGTTTATCTTTGCTTATGTTGCCCTTGCCTGCAGCGACATATCCAGAAAAATATTGCTAAGACTGATGTCAAAGAGTTTACTACCTATGTTTTCTTCTATGAGTTTTATGGTCTTACATTTCTAGGAGTTTCAGGTCTTAGATTTAAGTCTTTGATCCATTTTGAGTTTATTTTTGTGTGTGGTATAAGAAAGTGGCCCAGTTTCATTCTTTTGCAAGTATCTGTCCAGTTTTCCAAACACCATTTATTAAAAGTGACTCTTGATTAGGTGATTATTGACTAGTTGATTATTAATTAGGATTCTCAGTTCATGTTTAGAGGCTCTTGGTTGGTATGCTGTTTTCAAAGTGAGCTGAAATATAAGGACAATTTGATGAGTGATCCCAGACACTGCAGACATTCTCAAATGCAGAACTTGATGTTCTAGTAGTTAAATAATAAGCCCCATAGATGGCAAAATTGATGGGAAATTGGTTATGACCTAAAACAGGACATGGAAAATTGGTCACTATGAAAATCTTTCTGGTTTGATTGTTGATTTGGCGTGGCTGAAAGGTGAGCAAAATATATAATCAATGCAAAGTGTCGAATTTCAGTCAAAGTGGCTGAAAATGAAATGGTTGACTCAAAAAGGTGATGTGTAAAATATCTTGAATCTAAGAGAGACACGATGAGTTGACAGTAAGATTTGGTGGGCCTGGAATACAGGTTGTGGATATGGGGGGAGAATGGGAAGAGATGAGGCTGAAGAGGTGGAGTGAGGGAGGGTAAGTAAGGGTGGACTTTAGGTTATGGGAAATGGGGAACCACTGAAATATCTTAAGGGGAAAGTGACATAATTAAATATGAATTTTAAGGCATCCCTTCAGAACCACTGTTGCCTCCAGAAAATCAGTTGTTCTTTTCCACCCTCTGGTGTATTTTCTAATGGCACCTGTCTTGGTTTGACCTTAAGGACCCTTTAGATAAAGGTGGTAGATCCTAATCAGCCCCGCCTTCCCCATTCCAGAATGCCCCAGGCAATATTCTTTGGAGGAATTCAGTATCTGAGCAACGGTCAATTTTTATTGATGTGATAATTTTCTGCCATTAACAAGCAATGTCTAGTGACCTTTGGGACTCAGGGATGTGGTAATTCAGATTTGTCTGGAACCCCAAAATGCCAGAAGTCTGCTAGGGAAATAATGAAGGGTCATTTATCCTGCTGAGAGTTTCCGTAAAGGGAATCAATAGCCTCATTGGAAAGAAAAATTGCATCATTTCTATGATGCCCCTTTCCAGGTGAGTAATGCTCTATGGGTGTTTTAGCTGCCATTTATAGAATGCTTCCTCATGACAGGCCCTGACCACATGCTGATAGACAGGAGCTCATTTCATCGAAGATGGGTTTCATTGCTCCCATTCTCAGATGAGCATACCGAGGCCTGCAAATTTAACTAATTTGCCCACCATCACACAGTTAGCAGATGGGAAGAGATTTGAACCTGGGTTTATCAGCACAAAAGACCCTACACTACGCTGGGGTGTGTGTGTATGTGCGTGTGTGTGTGTGTGTAAGTGTGTATGAGTGTCTCTGTGTGCATATGGTCAGAGAAGCTTTCAGAGAGCTAATCATGAGTTAATATCAGATAATACTCCTAAAAGCTGTCATGCTCACCAGGAAGCTGTCATATTTCCTAAGGGGATAGGCTTTAGCAGGCTTGAAGGAGGTAAATAACTTGCTTTGGAGTGATCATTTGAATTGTATATTGGAAGTAATCGTTTGAAGAGTCAAATATAATTAATTTAATTGATTATATGACATGCTTTTGAAATAGGTCAGAGTGATTGAGTCCTTCTATTAATCTTCAGTCTTGACGTATAAAAGTATCTAACACTTAAATGGTGCTTATCGTGTGCCAGGCAGTATTGTAAGCCCTTGGCAGATGTTGATGAACTCTTTTAATCCTTACAACACTCTATGAAGTAGGCACTATTATTAATCATTCCCATTTTACAGAGGAGAAAACTGAGTTAAGAGAGATTAAATAGCTTGCTCAAGGTCATAGAATTAAGTGTCAGAGGTGGGATTCAAGCCAGTGCAGTTTGGCCCTCAAATCTATGCTCTGTACTGCCTCTGTTGATCCTTCCCCCCGAAAAGCCAACCCATCTAAGAGGCCCCCCCGTCCTCCCCAGAGCAAGGCTGTAATCTTGAGCAGATCCATAGAGACTCTTTGTAGGTGCCTATCTCTAAGATGACTCCTGCTATTTTCTTTTTAAGCAGTAATAAAAGATTGGCCCCATGACCCCTGGAGCCCAGGACTGCCTACACACACAGCTGATGCAGAGGGTTCCTGACACCCAAAGGGTGGGCCCATCTTTTTGTCTTCTTTATTCCCTTTCACCAACCTGCAAGGGGCTGGATTTAAGATCTAGGCTGATGGTAATAAATTCTGAGCAGCCTATTGGCCATTCCTTTGCTGTAACTAACGTGTTTAATGAGGAGCAGCTGGAGGAGAAGAAACTGATGGCTAAGATGGAGGCATTCAATGCCTACTTGGAATTTAAGCTGTACTTTACCCACAGACCGCAGGTGGAATTTGAGATGACCCTTGCATGCCTTGCCTACTATTAGAATGTAAGTCGCTTTAAGACAGGGATGGTGTCTGCCTTGACTTTGTGTGTCTCAGTCTCAAGGATAGTGCTAGGCTTATAGTAGATGTTTTATAAATTACTTGTTGATCCATCAGACTTTTGCTGGTCCTTCAAAATCCAGAACATCATCATTCTCTGTAGGTTTTCCTGATCTCTCATACTTCCCCTCCATCTTTGCATAACTAATTGCCCCTTCATCTGAGTTCTTACTAGCTATGAGACTTTTGGCAAATTGTTTTACTTGTCTTTGTCTTAGTATTCTTACGTGTAAATGTTATGGAACCTGAAGTGAGTTCGCTCACCCGTTGCGCAGCAAGCCAATCTCTGACACCGGGTGTGGTGGAAGAAAGTAGGAATTTTATTTTTGCACAGCACTGAGCAAGGAGAGAGGGCAGCTAATGCTCAAATCCCAAATTCCCTGATAAGCTAAAAGGAAGGGTTTTTATTTGGGGGTTTAGGTAGGGGAGGGGGAGCATATGGCCTTGCTGGTCGGAGCTTTCCCACCAGCCTGTCTTTGGCCTTGAGACACTTACAGAGAGGAGGTAGCTCATGATCTTCCTGGTCTGCAGCTTTCCCACCGGCCCGTATCTCTTTGCGGGAGGAGGTAGTCCAGGTGCTTGTCCTTGATGGTGTCTGTCTCCATGGAGGATAGTGGATTCTGGAGCCAGGAAGCCAGAGAGTAAGCAGGGAATGAGTGTTTTGGTTTTAACCCTATATATGCTGGGTTTAATGTGGGGAAACTCATATCAGGGTCGATATCATAAATTGGGAACAAAAGTACTATCCATCCCACATAGTTATGAACATTTTAATGAAATAATGTATATGAAAATCATTTTATTAAGTTCAGCATGATATAGAAAGGATAATAATTTTATCTATTAAATAGTGAGTTTCCTAAGGAGTAGGAGCCATTATTTTACATTTCTGTATCTACATATCTTTGCCCATAATGCTATAAGAGGCTTACAGTTGAGGGTATAAGTGATTTGATTATTTTAAGGAAATAATGGCACAAAGATTCTGTGGTTCTGGGGACATTTTAATGATTCCTCGGTAATCTTTCCATCAGCTCAGAAGGATGAGTAGCCTAAGAGGACTCTGAAAAGGTTAATCATAAGAGAAAGTGCTTCTGTTCTCACATCGCTAAGTCAGATCGATATACACTTTCTCTCGGCTAATTCTAAGGGCTGGTTAATTTAGTGACACTAATAGTTTCTATGGCAATCCCAAAATTGAGGTTCCGAGACCCCCTACTGAGGAAGACAGATATCTAGGAAATCATTTACCACTCCAGGTGAAACCTGTAAAATTCTTGGCCGTGTAATTAAGGAATTTGCGTATTAATTCTCAAACTGGGGGAGCATTTCAGGCTGCAGAAATGATGTCTGATCTGGAGGAAGGGGCTTGAAGCAGGAAGAAGCTGTGTGCCTGTTTCCTTTGTTGGTTGAATCTCTTGGAAAGGTCCCGAGATCATTCTGAAAAAAGAAATCCAGTCTTATCCTTCATGCCTTGACCTCTTTGCCTCACATTTAAGCAGGACACACACCAGTTTGGTGTAATAGCGTTTGTTAATAATACTGATAATGGCTACCATTATTTAGAACAACAACTAGGATCATTTAAAAAGGCTGGTGTTAACCTTTGGCTTTGCTCTCAGCATGGATGGCTGATCTTTAGAATTTTGGTCTCGCTCTTCCTGTCAGAGGAAATAGCAGGAGAAAAATTGAAGATAAGAAATAAGCATCATACTAGCTCTTATTGCACAAGCCACATGTTGTCTCTGAAGATGTTCAACTTGGGGAATTTTTGTAAGCAATTTTATTTGACAGTCCTTTAAGCAAATCAGCCCCAGTTTAGCAAAGTAGTATATTGGATGAGGGAGGAAATATTCTAACAGTTTTGAGTACACCTGAGGTTGTAGACCTTTGGGTTACCTTATCCCTGCACCAACATAAGCAGAGAAGTAGCTGGTAATTTTCATCCGCAGATGCAGAAATGAGGACTCAGAGAGGTGAAGAGACTTGTCCAGTGTCGTGGATGTGGAAAGATGGGATGGGCTGAGTGGGGAAATAGCAGAGCCATCCTACCCAGCATCCGAGTACCTATGACCGGTAAGGGGCCATAAGGTCTGTGGGTAACTGTCTACCGGTGTCAATTCAGATGATGGTGAAATAACAGATTGAGTGTCAGCACAGTTAGGAGTTTTTGCTCCCTGCCCCTGTGTACTTCCAGGCACAGGTTCTGCCTTTGGGTTCATAGTTGCTTTTCTTTTATCAGCCCTATCACGGGGGAACCAGAGTGTGTAAACACTGCAGTCATCTCTTCTCATCTCTTAGCCGTTTGTTTGGAGAATTAATTTATGTTCCTTTAAAGGAGTATTGATTTGAGTTAGGTGATTAACGGCACTCTAGATAAGGAACCTGCCCAATCTGTTCACTTGTGTTCCACTGATTATGGAAAAGGGTATATCAGTCTTTTCTCATCAAACACTCTTTCTTTGCCTCAACCCCTCTTCTCTTCTGCTGCCCTAGGACTTTGAATTAGGCCAAGAGGCAGGTTTCATTGTCTTCTGGGAGCTGTGGCAGGAGGAGCAGTAGTGTGGAGTGCTCTGGAAAGCAGAAAGAAGAAAGGGATGAACTTTTTCACTGGTTGTATAAGCCTGGAAAACAGAGTAATTCAAGGCCCCTTCTTCTCTGTCTTTCTTATCTAATCATTTTCTGATTCCATATACAAAATATTTTTAAAATGGGCTTTCTTTCCTTCCTTGTGTCTGGTGCTGTCCTGCTTTAGGTCCTGATTGTTCTACCTGAACTACTGCCATGCCGCTTAACTGGCCTTCCCACCTCCAGTATCCCCCCCATCCCTCCAGGTCTCCTCCACACTGCCACTGGGTGTCTTTTCAAAATCAAGTTCTGGTGAGGTCAGTGCTATCTCTTGCTCCCCTGTTGGAAACCCACCAGTCTCCTTTTTGCCAATAGGATGAATTCTGTGCTCATTAATACGGTCCATAAGGCTTTTCATAAGCTGAACTTAGCTTATAGGACTGATTTTGTGCTCAGCCACCATTACATATACTGGGTTCTAGTCATACAGTATGACTTGTCTTTTATTGAAGAGACCCTCTGCTCCCACACTTCTGCATCCTTGCTTTATCTTTTTCCTTGGAAACTTACATTTATCTTCAAGTTCCACCTCAGACACTCAGATGTAAAGGTTTGCCGATTCCCTCAGCTCAAGGAGCATTAAACTCCCTCATTTGTCCCCCCCACCCCCCACATAGTATTTTGGATGTATTCTTACTTAGCAGTTTTAACATTATCTTTTTAGTACTTTTTTCCCCCTGAAATATGAGTCCTCAAGGACAGGAATCATGACTTATTCATCCTGGTATTTCCAGAGCCTACTGGAGAGCCTAATGCATATTGAATGATAGATTGGAGTGCTTTTCAGTAAAAATTTACCTTCATTCTTTCCTTCTTTGGGTGAAGTCTACTTTTCTTTTTTTTTGCCTCACTGACTTTGAGTTTGGCAATATGACTTCCCTAGCCAGTGGGATATGAACAGACATGATGTAAACAGAAGTTTCAATTGTGCGTGGATAGCTTGTGTTGTCTTCTTGTGCTTCTGTGATCCACGAGAGCCACTGGTCCAAGGCACTTGGGGTTCATAGTTGAACACATGGAGCAGAGTTGAACCAAAATCAAAGGCTTGTCCTGAGTTCAGCCAACTTGAAGATCTGTGAGCAAGAAATAAATACACAATACTTGAAGTCATTGAACTTCAAGCTGGTTTGTTACTTGGCATTATTACAGGAACAGCTGCCAAATATAGGTACTCAGAATTTTGAACCAATACATGAATGAGTAATGCAGAATTAAATAAGATGATGCTATGGTCTGGATGTTTGTGTCTCCCGCAAATTCATATGTTGAAATGCTAACCCCCAAATATGATGGTAGTAAGGACAAATGAGGGACAAATGAGGGAATCTAATGCTCCTTGAGCTGAGGGAATCGGCAAAGTGGGGACTTTGGCAGGTCCTTAAGTCTTGAAGGTGGAGCCCTCATCAGTGGGATTAATGCTTTATACAACAGACCCCACAGATATTGCTAGCCCTTTCCACCATGTGAGGACACAGTGAGAAGGCACCAGCTATGACCTAGGAAGAGAGCTCTCATCAAAATGTGACCTTGCTGGTACCTTGATCTTGGACTTGACGGTCTTCAGAACTGTGAGATATAAACGTTTGTTATTATCCAGTCTGTGGTATTTTGTTATAGCGCCCAAACAGACTAAGACAGATGAGTTAAGAGGATGAGAGAGGAAGAGCTCAGAAATTGTGAGCTGAACCTCTATGCATTTATTTCTTGGGAAAGCATGATGTTAGGACCTAATGATAACTCATCAACCACAGGAAGTTCAGGATGGGATTATATGAAGTTATGGTGTATCATGAAATTTGGTGAAAGGCATTACATTTTAGTTCTGCAAGCCTGAGAAGAGGCTGAAGCTTATAAATTTTAAAACTCTAAGATAGAAATTAAGTTTCTCACTTGAATATTCATCATAATCAGTAGGTAAATCTTCTGGGAAGAAAGTCACATAATGAATTCCAAATCCTAATAGAAATTATTA
Source organism: Equus asinus (assembly GCF_041296235.1). NCBI lineage: Eukaryota > Metazoa > Chordata > Mammalia > Perissodactyla > Equidae > Equus > Equus asinus. The sequence continues at coordinate 8,588,105 of NC_091806.1, read as the reverse complement.
TTGGATAGTAAACTATTTTGGATTAACCATGCCACTGTTCCCCTTCATTAGTGTGGATAATTAAAAGTTAACTGTGTATCATTTTCTTGATATTTATGAATATTGCTGTACCGATGATGGTGTGACTGGTATGGTCTATGACTAGTTATTTCCTTTAGTTAGGGGACTCAGTTAATGAGTTCAGCATTAGAGCATTGAGACTTAAATGGGTTTATGAACTTTGTCTTCATAATCTCAAATGCTTGCCAGGAAGACTTAGTGAGAATGTGTGACTGAAAAACATAACATTTATTTCATCTCCAGAAATCATGTAGCATTTAACACATAGTAGGAATCAGGTGTTTATATGAATGAGAGATTCAAATTATATAGAATAAGAGAAATGAAATGTAGGGAACTGAATCAGTACTTGCATGTGGGGCAGCTCCTGAGTTCACATAACTTTGTTCCTGGGTGTGAGTCTGGCAGGAGAAATTAGGTTTGTCCAGCTACCTTGGAGAATTCTTGATGTAGTGAGGCGTCCTAGCAATCACAAACTGTCCTGCCTTGTGTTTCCTGCCTCAAAGGACCCAGAGTTCTTGAACCCTGCAGGGGCGAGTTCTTAAATTTTTGAACTCAGGGTTAGAAATTAAGTTGCTTGCCTGAATATTAATCTTTCAAATGAGAAAAATGTCACAAGTTGTTGGTTTGATTTGGATTAATAGGGTCACGTTTGTATTTTGAGAAGAGAAAATTACATGCTTGAAGGTGTAAATTTGTTCTTTCTGTTCTTAGCTTGTTGGGAAACTGTGACATTTAGGAATTGTGCCAGGGTATCATTTGACCTGTTTATCTCCTATTCTCAATATGAGGCTATTGCATCACCTCTAGAGTTGGCTTACTGTTAATTTAGGGCATAAAAAGATGTCATATGCTACTACTGTGATGTTTCTTCCATAGCAGTTGCTCCTATGGCTCTTCTTGCTCTGTCCACCTCGTGTATTTCCCCAGTTACTCTGAGCAGCTCTTTGGTCACTGGAAATGCCATCAGAAGCTTCAGAAAACATAGCTGAAGCCTGGGGAAGGTGGTGCTTGTGGTAAAGTAGGATTTCTTCCGCTTGAGAGCTTGATATTTATCCTGTTCCATCAAGATGCTCCCCCATTGCATCATCCCCAGGGAGGATTTAAATTTCTACTCCTTAACAGTTTTAAAATATTTACATCATTCACTCAAGTGTTGGACAGAGCTGAATTCACATATGACTTAGTAATTACCTAAAATGTTGGCTGTAAGTTGGCTGTAAGGGAAAGAAGATAATTATGTGATAGCACAACTGGATTCTGTAATATGTCTCTGATAAAGGCTCTGTTCCTCAGTTGCTTTCCTGGGTTACTGTAAATCAGGATACACCTGGTACATGGTGTCAATTATAACAAAATGATTCCAGTAAGGCATCATACATCTAACATGTTCAAATACCGAGTGACAGAGGCTGAGGATGGAAAGAGGCTCCTGGACAAGAGTTAACTTTCCATCCCTGGGAAATTAGCCAGGGGAAGAATCTAGAGAAACCCGGGTAGAAGAAGGAGATAGCCTCTTACATCTCATTACAGAAATTGTTTGATTTCTTCTTCTTTTTGGGCACTGTTGGGTGTTGAATACTATTCTCTTAACATATGCAGGACATCAAAAGGGAGTAAACAGCTTTTTCACTGGCTCAGGGTCTTCATAATAAGAGATCTGGAGAAATGAACTAAAATAAATACCTATGCAATTGTTGTTAATGCATGAGGACCATAAATCACTTTTTAAGTCTTTTATTGTCAGTTTCAGCTTAAGTTACGGTTTGTCCAAATCACTTTGAAGTTGGCTGATGTTATACCGATACTTGTTCCGTTGTTAAATGTGGTCTCCCTTGCATTATTTCCCAACCCTCCTCCGGGTTTCATAAATTTGAGAGCTACTCCAAACTATTGGTTGGAGAAGGAGTTGGACAGTTTCCTTTTGAGCATGAATGATGGTAGCGAGGTTAATGCTATCACTGCCTTTGAATTTCTGTTTTAATGTAGAGCTCTTGCATCCAGGATGGTATTTATAGTTAGCGCGATAGTTAAGAGCATGGACTCTGAACTGGACTCCTTGAGTTTGAATCCTGCCTCTGACACTTACTACCAGCATAATCTTGGTTACTTCATTTCTGTGCGCTAATTGTTGTATCTGGAATAAGGTAATGATAACAGAACCCAGCTCATAGGGTTGTTTTGAAGATTAAATGAGTGAATATCAATAAAGTGTCTGACACATGTGCAGTGTGTTAGTGATGCTAATGATAATCTGCACAATCTGATGATAAAGCCCGATCTGTGTGCTTGATGATGGAAGAGAGAATCTGACCATGAATCCCACCCACTGCTAGAACTATTGGTTACCTGCCTTATATCAAGTTCTTTTGAGTCTAAGACTGAAGAGTTGCAGTTATTCTTGAAGTCAAGGGAATGCATGAAATGTGCTCTCATGGACCTTTGAATTTAGTAGCAGGGTCAAAATTGTGAATCAAATGTTTTTATCACTATCTTTTCAATCAAAGGAAATATACCTAAAAAGACTTTGTTATGATGTCTCCCCTCAATGTGTGCCTTTTTTAAATCCTTTCCTTTCCCTCAAGGCCATTTCTAACACAGATGAAACCCTTCGATGTTAGCTGCATGAGTTGTCTCAAAGAGAGTGCTCAAGGATTGGGATGCTAAAATTTACAATCTGCATGGAAAACTGAGAGAGGACAAGAAGACTCTCAGATTTTTGCCCATAGTTGTTAATGACTGATTAGTAGTTGGAGAGACATGTTGGGACCTTCAGAAGTAGCTAAAGAAATGAACTTTTTGGTGGAGAGGGTTTTGGAAATTTGTCATGCCAGTCTCCAGTATAAATTTCAATCTTCCCGGTAGTGACAGGTAGGCATGTAAACTTGGTGTCTTGTTCTGCTTTCAACTGAATCCAGGTCTTCACTCCATCTGTCCTGGAATCTCCTTCCTCTTCCAGTGTGTCTTCTGGAAACACTACTCCTCTGAGAACAAGTTTCTTTGCATCACACAACTTTGTCCTTGAATTTTTTCTTTTCTTTTGAATTATCAAAGAAACAATTTCTATTTGCACACCTATGTTTATGGCAGCATTATTCACAATAGCCAAAAGATGGAAGCAACCTAAATGCCTATCGACAGATAAATGGATAGAGAAAATGTGGTATATACACACAATGGAATATTATGTAACCTTCAAAAAGAAGGAAATTCTGTTGCATGCTACTTTCCCCCTCCCACTGCCAGAAGCACAGAACCTAGTAGGACTCCCATAGAAAAATCACATGAAAGTGTGGGAGCCCCATAAGTTTGGGCCCCTCTGGAGTTTTTAACTCTCAAACTTGTCCAGACTGAGTTGCCAGCATTTTGTCACTGACAATTTCAGTTTTCCTACCCTGTTACTAGTTCCAGTGGCGATTTCTGTTCCTGGGCTTCTGCTCTGGTAAGGTGTGATTCTCTGTATTCGTTTGTCTCTCTGTCCAATTTTGGGGATAGTAGTTTGCCCTGTGACCTCAGTTCTCTGACGGATTTAAGAAGAGTTGTTGATTTTCAGTTTTTTATCATTGTAAAATGAGTGATGAGTTCCAAGCCCCCTACATGCTGGACTGGAAACCAGAAGTTGTTGCATCTGTATCATATACTTTGCCTTCCCTTTAGCTTCTATAAACTCTCTCTGGTCCTATCTAAGGACAACCTTCCTCTTGTGCATTAGATCTCATCCTCTTTCAACTACCACAGGGTATTTCTCAAGCAAGTGTCCCCTTTCTCTTCTACATCATATCATTTCCCCCTTTTCCTCGATCATTCCCATCAACATTCAGAAATGCTGTAATAGTTTCTATCTTAATAAAGCAACAAATAAAACAAACTGCATACCTTCATTTGACAAATGTTGATCCAGCTACCACCCCATTTATGTCCTCTCCTTTGCCACAACATTCTCCTGAAGACTTACCCATACTCACTGTCTCCAATCCCTCCTCAGCCAAGCTTTCATCTTTCTCACTCCCTGGAAAATGGTTTGTTAAGAGCAGTAGTGACTTTCATATTGTTATATTCGATGCTCAGTTTTCATTCTTCCTCTGACCTGACCTATCAGCAGCATTTTGTAAATCCTCATCTCTGTTTTCCTTAAATATGTCTTCACTTTTCTTCTGAGAGCCTATACTTGCTTGGTTTTCTTCCTTTCCTCTTTGTTTCTTTCAGGTCTCATTTGAAGATCCTTCCTTACCTTCCTGACCTTTAAATTCTGAAGTGGCTCAGGGTTCAGTCCTCAATGGCTTCTTAATCTACAATTATTCCCCTTCCATCTTATCAGGGCTTCTGGTTTTAAATATCCATTTATATGCTGATTATTTCTGAGACAGAGACTAGACAGCTGCTCTTGGAACCAGTTCTTCTTCATCCAGGGGGCACAATTAGTTTGTATTTCCCAGCCTTCTTTAGATTTCGATATAGCTATTTGACAGAGGTGTAGGCAAAGGAATGTGAGAAGTGACATGTACCATTTCCAGGCCTAGCCCATAAACATCTCCCACCCCTTCTCTTTAATCCTTCCCATCTGCTGGTTGGATGCAAAGGACTCCAAGGATGGAGCCACAAATGGGAGGAGCATGAACCCCTGAATAATTAGGTGAGAAGCTGCCCATGAATCAAGAACAAAATTTGGACTTTGATTGTGTTAAGCCACTGAAATTTTGGGATTTGGCTGTTACAGTAGCTTGCATTACCTTGACTAAGACAGAAATCATTATCTAGAATGGGTGCTGCCATAAGAAGACCCCTAAAATTTATGGTGCTCCTTAATGGTTGGGTGGCAGGCAGCAGGGAAGCTGATGTCAGAGGCAAGAATGATGGTTTCCGTGTAATGAAGAGAAAAATATCTGGTTAAAACATTTTCCATGATAACTTGGGAAGCAGACTTGCTGCTTATGAGCATGTAGTTTTAGGGAAACAAGTTAGAAAGTAGAAGTGTGGTAGTGTATGTTGGTTATTGACTGTGTTTGATAAGGTGCTAAAAGAAAAAGGTGACTTTCAGAAAGAGTCAGCTGGTTTATAAGCAGAATGAAAGGCATAGAAAGAATTCAGAAATTCACTTGGAAGGGCCAACAATTTCTAGATACCAAATGGTAAGAGATAAAGTTAAACAAGGCTTTGAGGGATGTAGGCCCATTATGATTGAGCCTTGTAGCAATGATCAGATTAAGCATGGTTTCTCTCCCAAAGCCTATGTTGATACAAATAATCCGTAACCAATCTAAAAGTCAAAATTGGGGTGAGTTTGTTATGACCTAGATGTGAGGACCATATAGCCCTGGGGGAATCCTTCCATGAAGGAACAGAGCACTCCAAAGAAGTAGGGGTGTACAGAGTGGTTATATACTGTCAAAGAGCATGTGTCACACATGATCAAAATGTCCCTTTTACAATAGTTATGAGATTGCCCTCTCGGCACATTGACTGATGGACACAGCAGGTAGTAGGTCTGTTGTCTTGAGCTGGGTGGTCACAGGTGAGCACAGCAATCAGTTCCTAGTCTTGGGAGAAAGGCTCATCCTTAAGGAAATGCTAATGTGGGGGAAATTGCACCTTTATCTTAAGGTCATTTGTTCTTGCCTTTGGGACATAGGAAATGCTTAAAGCAGATATACAATGTATGCTCAATGGCCATGTCAGGCCCTTTTGGAAAAAAAAAATGTCAGGCCAAATCAGCTTTACACCAAATGGCTTCGTCATATACTCCAATATATCCTATTGCTATTTTTATCACCTATTATCCCAGCTGGTTTCAAGTTGGCTGTTGTTTACTAGAGATAGAGAAGCAAGAGGCTAGGAAGCCAAATCATTGGTCAGCGTCGGCTTGACAATTGTATACAGGAAAGAACTTTTGGTGTAGTGACTGACAAGGGTCCTGACAGGTACCAGATAGAAGTGACAGGTACCTACTAAGTTATGAGGAAACTGTACGCCAAGGAACTGGAAGCCCAGACTAAAAAGCCTGCGATTATTCAAGCTTTTAACACAATTGTCGGCACCTCAAAATCATACCTGCAGGAAATGGGCTGAGAGTGTTGAGTAGCCACATAGAGGGGCTTACTCCACAGCACCCACTCCAGATTTTGCCACAGAGAATAACGATGAAGGGAGTTCTTCCCAGAGAGCAGAATCACAGCATAATCAAGAAATTTTCTCACCTCCAGAGAAGGGGTCTTCATTGCGCCCTCTCAGCAGGGTTTCAGCAATTGCAGCGTTTCTCCTGGTCTTCCCTTTTTGAGTGGGAGGTTGAACTGTGGTTATCTTTTCCCTGTTCCTCAAGTGAATATTGGCTGTGGGTGTGAGGAAGGGCAGTTAACTTGTTTTTTTGTTCATAGATGGATGAATTATGAGAAGCCACATGTAGATACAAGGGTGAAGAGTGGACATACTTGGACTGTCTGGATTTGAGCTGGATCTAGGGACTGAGTAGAACTTAAGGTTGTATCCTTTGGGCAGGAGGTACACGTGTTTATGTAAAATAAAGTGAAATGGGTGTTTGATCATCAGGAGGATTTCCTGTAGCAGAGACCAGCATGCTGCTCACCAAACCCATGCCCTCCTCTTCCTGAGCACACAGCGAGACTGCTTGTCTCAGTCTTCCTTGCAAGTAGATGTGGCCATGTAACATGAGTGGTCTGCCTCCTCTCCTGACCTGGCCCACAGAAACTTCCCTCGCGTGATTGCCCATCCTCTTCCCTCACTCTCTGACTGAATGCAGAGAACTCTGAGACAGAGCAGAGCCAGGGAGGGCAAAGGCCCAGGTCCTTAAATAACCCTGAGAAAGGCCATCCACCACACCAGGAATATGTATTTGTTTGGATTTCGCACGTGCGAAGTAAACCTCTGTTTTGTTAAGTGACTGAAACTGTAGGGTTTCTGTGTTATAGCAGCCATCATTCCGTTCATACTACTCTCCAAATTTTATTAACAGCCCAGTCCTCCCTCCCTGAACTCCAGTCTTGTATATGCAATCCTTTCTGACATCTCCAATGGATGTCTAATGGATATCTCTAAATTAACATTTCTCAAAACGCCACTCAAAAATCTCTCTTTGCAGTCTTCCACATCCTTGTAAATGGCAATACTTTCTATTAGTTATTTGGGGCAAAAAGTGTACAGTCATTCTTGACTGCTCTTTTTTTCTCACACTCTACATCTAAGCCACCCACAAATACTATTAGGTTTACTTTCAAGATATGCCTAGAATCCAGCCACTTCTCACTCTCTCTACTGTCACATCTGGGTCAACATTCTGTGCTTTAGCACTTGGTTTATCCCAGTAGCCACCTAACAAGTCTCTGCTTTAACTTTTGCTTTCCTTGCAGTCTATTCTCAGTACTGCAGCAAAAGTATATTTTAAAAAAAATAAGTCAGATTGTACAATTCCTTTGCTCAAAACCCTGTAATAGCTTCTGAGCCCACTTAGAATAAAATTCAAAGTCCTAAGGTGCTACTGGATCTGCCCTTTCTTAGTCTTCTGACTTCAACCCTTCTGACTCTCTTCACTTATTCTCTTCTGACCACACTGGCTTCCGTACTGTGCATCAAACATGCTAAGAACACTTCCATCTCAGGACCTTTGCATGTGCTCTTCTTGCTGCCTGATACCTCTTTATATTCATAAAACCCACTCCCAAATTTCCTTCTGATCTGCAATCTTAAGCCATCTCATGAATAAATTCTGTATATAATAGGCCCTCAATAAATGCTTGTTGAATAAATAGATGACCCATTTTGTGCCCTTAGAACTTTTTAGGATGTCCTCTGATATTCTGACATTTCACAATGATGTACTTCAGTGTGGTTATTCTTTGCCCTTTGTGCCGAGCCCGTGTTGGGACCTCTCATTCTGGAAACTCATGTCCTTCAGTTCTGAAAGTTTTCTTCCACGATTTCCTTGGTAATCTCTCTTGTGTTTCCTTTGTTTCTCTTTGTGTAGAGCTTCGTACATTTTTGTTTGTTTTTCTACTGTCAGGGAGACTTTATTTAGACTTCTACTCTTCTAATCCTATCTGTTGAATACATTTTAAAATTTCTATCATTTGTGCCATTTTCAAGCACCATTTCTGTTTTATTAATTTTTTTAGAAAAATACATTTTGTTCTTGCATCACAGGTGCAGTATCTTCTCTCATCTTTCGAAGATGTTCACTAGATCTTTTTAAAGCTTTATGGCGTTGCCTCTGTTTCCTCCAAGATCCTCCTTTAAAAACGTTGTTTGTTTAGACTCTATTTTTCACGTTAGGTGCTTTCCTCAAATGAGTGGTGATCATGGACAGCACATTCCAATTATGCAAAAGTGTTTGGAAGTGATTGGAAGCCCTTGTGTTTGGTAGAGCATCAGTGAAGGCTGATGGGATGATGACTTGGCATTTTCATTGGTACGTCTCCAATTGTCAGTATGTATAATTCTTTTCTCCTATGCAGGTCAGTTTCCCACAGAGGAAGAGTCCTTTGTCTTCTCCCTGAGATGTGGGGGGTACATGTTGCTGGGTGGAGTGAGAAGGGCTGCCAGCATTCTGCAAGCCAGGGAGGAGAGGAAGATAGGAGTCTTGAGGTTCGGTAACAGAGTTCTACTCATTCGTCCTCTTTTCAGTGAGATTCCTTCCTCCTACTCTCATCTGGACCTGCTGTCCTCAGGCAAGAACCTTTCTTGCTCAACTTCTGCAGAGGTTAAAATTACAATCTTGGGTTGGGGTGGGGCAGGACTTCCAGAAACAGAGGCAGTGCAGTAAAGCTTTAAAAAGATCTTGGGTTGGGGTGGGGCGGGAGAGTCACCAGCCGTGGTGCATCAGTTTGACTCTTCTTTATACAAACTTTCAAACTATCTGTCCATTTTCAGCCCAATCGCATTTGAACCTGCATGCAAAGGTGCTTGTTCTCTTCCTGAGCAGGCTATGCAAATAGAATGTTTTTCTGTATTTTTTGACCCCCACCCCCAAAACCTTTGTAAACCTGTGTTCTACTTTTCTCCAGTCTGCTATGTGAGCGACACTTGCCCATCTCCTTAACACTTTCCAAAACTTTGTCTACATGTCCGATCTTCTGGTATCTCCTATTCTATATTCGTTGTACATTTATAAATTAAAAACATTTTTTATGGTCCCTTTTTTTTAGGGGAAAGTGGTAAATACATCTATTGAATTTACTTGGTTTTTCTACAAATCTGCTCTTCTTCCTGAAACTCTCAACCTCCCTGGCCCTATTCTAGCACTTTCCCCTGAGTATCTTCCCCTAGCTCTGTCTGTTCCTCTGTCTGCTCTTCACGGGCTGCTCTTACTTTCCTTCCACTTCAACAGAGGTCTTTCCCAGCCCCTCTCACTGGTTCTACTACTATTCTTGTGTTACAAGTTTTGATAAAGTGACCTCCATATTGTCTCACGATTTTAATAACCCCTGTAGGTGACTACCTCACACATCTCTGTCTCCTGCCCTGAACTCATCCCCTAGCTCCACATTCTAATAGTCAGTTATCATCTGGACGTAGCCACTTAGTTGTCCCATAGCATCTTCTAAAACTCAACATGCACAAAACAGGACAGAGTACCTATTCTCTTTCTCACACCAACTCGTTCTTCTATATTGGCCTCCATAGTCACAGAAGTCACAAATGTGGGAGTCATCTTAGTCTCCAATCTTTTTTTCACTCCACAGATCCAGATAATCACCAAATCCTGCCAGTTTTCCCTCCCACATATTTGCTTGAGTCCATCCCCTCCCTTCGTCTCCTTGATGGCCGCTCTCATAACCTCCTTTCTGCTCTACTGCCATGGCCTTCCAGCTGCCATCTGCTTCTGTCTTTTCCCTCTTAAATTCCTCCTCTGCTCAGGTACCAGAGTGACCCATGCAAAGCATAAATCTCATCATATAGCTCCCTTGCTAAAATCCCTTCAGTTGCTCCCCTGCGAGGAATAAAATCTATGTTCCTTGGCATGGTGTACAAGGCCTTCCATGACCCGGCCGTCGCTCATCTCTATTGCTTTATCTAATTTCACTCCTGGCCTCACATGTTCACTCTTGTAGTACAGAACTGCCTTTCCTCCGTCCCCTTCCCTTAGGTTTCCTGCTTCTGCACCTTTGCTCCTGTAATTTCCTTTACCCTATTTCTTTTTTCTCACTTGACTAAAAAGGATCTTACATGCCCTTACACTCATCATGCATATTCTTCCCCAGGAAGCAGCTTCTAATTTCTCTGGTTTTGTGAAGTGTCCCTTCTCTGTGCTCCTATATCCACGTGTGCACACCGCCATCCTAGCTTTTAACATACATGTATACATATATATATATATATATATCATTGAAACAAATATACATATATGAATATATACAGATAACTTGTTTATTTTAGTGACCCCAATAGATTGCAAGCTCCCCCAGAAAGGAATTCTTCCTTATTTTTGGTGCTTGGCCCATAGTTGGTATTCAGTAATTAGAGATTGAGTAGAAATGAACCTGTTTATAAATACTTCTTGGTGGCTTGGAATCTGCCAGAGCTCAGAAGGCAGGGAGAGTATGGCAGGAAGTGTTGTGATGAGAACAGATTGTGAGACAGAGGTGATTCTTTGGCCTCGGCTTCTCTTGCTGCTTTGAATGTTTCATGTGGTGAATGTCGGGGAAGGGTGTTTCCTGATCAGGTGTTGGATGGCAGGGAAGAGAAAAAGCCGGAGACAATTTTTATTCCCAACTGATGACTTGAGCTTGCAAAGAAAAGCTAGATGTGACTTGGGTCATCACTATAAGTTAAAACATAAGATTTTATACTGTCAAGTGATCTAGACGAGGGTTGCTGAAGGATGGCTCCTACAGGTACCTGGCAGGTGGGTCTGGATTGGTGGAGACGCAGGCAGCATTGAAATAAATGAAAAGTGACATTTGCTTTCACCTTCCTCGCATATCAAAGTTCTCTTGGTCTGCTCCCAAATGTCTCTGGGCCGCATCCAGCTTGCAGATGGCAGTGGACATCCTAATGTTGCATGTAGGCTCCTCAAGACAAGCTCTCATAAATAGTTCCCATGCCCTGGGAGGTGTGCCAAACCACATCGCCGTGATGACTGCAGAGATTCTTGCTAAAAAGCAAACAGCACATTAGTGGCCTTCTGAGTTCTTGTGCAAGTGGAGTGTGAAATTGTGGCCTGATGCTCCAAAGCTATACCTTTTTGTCTTCCTGATGGTGATTAAGGGAAGCCGGGCTTGATTTGACTGGGAGGGTGTGCGTGGGTGGAGGTGGGCTAGGCGGGGAAAGAATGGTGAAAAGGAAGGAGAAGAATGCACACACCTCCTTCAAAAGAGTGCTTTGTTTGACCTTCAGGAAATTGGAAGAGAGATCACGTGACTTAACATTTGCCTGGAAATTAACTGCCTCTGTTTGTTCCAGACCCTGAGATTGATGAAAGAGCCTGGGGATTCTGACCATAGAATTATAATAAAGGGAAATGTCTCAAGCAATTATTAAATATTTAACGAATCATCTCAACACTAACTTGTCAGATGGAATGAATGAAATTGAAATGATTTTTAAACATTGGCATGGGTAGAAATTCAGGGATGAGAATGACTCTGTGCCATAAAGAAAATATTTTCAGTTTGTTTTTGTGACACTGGTGTTTCCACATCACCTTTCATCCCAAATGTTAATTAAGGAACAGTGTGCCTGGGGGGTGGATCAAATGAGGAATCCAAAGGAAGAGGACACAGTCAAGGTTTTGTCCTTTCTCCTTTGCAGTGTCATTAAACCAAGGTGTGCAGAGGATGAGGGTACGTTAATCCCCACTGCAATTGAGATATTTGCTATCAAAATAAAGGGAAGCAAGAGCTTTGTTTACAGTTTCTTTTCTTGTCTAGACTGGACAATGTGAGATGAATAGGTGGTAAAATAAAATTATTCATCAGAGATGCTGTACAGGTTTTTCTTCACTGGATACATAGTCAATATTGTGGATTACCTACCCAATCCTCATTTACCCCCCTCCTTTTTTTTGGTGAGGAAAATTGGCCCTGAACTAACATCTGTGCCAATCTTCCTCTATCTTGTATGTGGGATCCTGCCACAGCGTGGCCTGATGAGCAGTGTGTAGGTCCATGCCCGGGATCCGAACCTGTTAACCCCGGGCCGCCAAAGTGGAGTGCATGAACTTAACCACTGCACCACTGGGCTGCCCCTATGTCCCTTTTTTTTTGATCAAAATGCCGACTTTGTTCAAGGATCCATCTCTGGCAGAGACTTCTAGTTACCTACCCAAAATTGATTTTTATTTGCTTGTAGATATTTAATTTGATTGTAGGAAGTAAAAATGCCCAGCTAAACAACTGTATTTTTCAGCCTCCCTTTTTAACAATTTGAAATATATTTGATGTATAACATTGTGTAAATTTAAGGTGTACAACATGTTGATTTGATACACTTGTATATTGTAATATGATTGCCATTGTAGTAATAGTTAGCACCTCTGTATGGTCACATAATCATCATTTCTTTTTTATGATGGGAATAGTTAAGATCTAGTCTCTTAACTTGTTTGATGATTAAATACAGTATTGTTGTCTATACTCACTATACTATGCGTTAGCTCTCCAGGATTCATTTGTCTACTAGTTGCAAGTTTGTCCCTTTAAACTGTATCTTTCCTATTCCCCCACCCCCACCCCTGGTAACCACCATTTTACTCTCTGTTTTTAAGAGTTGATTTTTTTAGATTCCACATATAAATGATACCATACAGTATCGAGTTATCTCACTTAGCATAATGTCCTCAAAGTCCATCCATGTTGTCACAAATGGCAGGATTTCCTTCTTTCTCATGGCTGAATAATATTCCATTGTATACATATATATATATATATATATATATATGGTACATCTTCTTTATCCATTCATCTCTTGACAGGCACTTAAGTTGTTTCCATGTTTTAGCTATTGTGAATAATGCCACAGTAAACAAGAGAGTGCATGTATCTCTTCAATATCCTCTTTTCATTTCCTTTGGGTATATATTCAGAAGTGGATTTGCTGGATCATATGGTAGTCTATTTTTAATTTTTTGTGGCACTTTCCTATTGTTTCCATAGTGGCTGAACCGATTTACATTTTCACCAACAATGTGTAAAGATTTGCTTTCTTCCACGTCCTCACCAACACTTTATTTCTTTTTCTTTTTTTGTGTGAGAAAGATTACAATCTTTCTCTACTTTGTATGTGGGATGCCTCCACAGCATGGCTGATGAGTGGAGTAGGTCCACACCCAGGATCTGAACCGGCAAACCCTGGGCTGTCAAAGTGGTGTACGCAAAACTTTAACCACTTGGCCATGGGTCTGGCCCTTCTTGTTTTCTTTCTTTCTTTTTTATTTTTGAGGAAGATCAGCCATGAGGTAACATCTGCTGCCAATCCTCTTCTTTTGCTGAGGAAGACTGGCCCTGAGCTAACATCTGTGCCCATCTTCCTCTACTTTATATGTGGGATGCCTGCCACAGTATGGCTTGACAAGTGGTACGTAGGTCTGCACCTGGGATCTGAACCGGCGAACGTGGGGCCGCCAAAGTGGAATGTGCGAACTTAGCTGCTGCACCACTGGGCAGGCCTCCCTTTCTTGTTTTCTTGATGATAGCCATTCTGACAGATGTGAGGTGATATCTCATATGGTTTTGATGTATTTCTATGATGATTAGTGATGTCGAGCACCTTTCCATGTACCTGTTGGCCATGTGGATATCTTTTTTGGAAAAATGTCTATTTAGTTCCTAATGCCTATTTTTAAATTTGATTGTTTTTTGTTATTGACTTGTGTGAGTTCTTTATGTATTTTGGATATTAACCCCATATCTGATATATGGTTTGTAAATATCTCCTCCCATTTTGTAGGTTGACTTTTCATTTTGCTGACTGTTTCTTTTGCTGTGCAGAAACTTTTACATTTGATGTAGTCCCATTTGTTGATTTTCACTTTTGTTGCTTATGCTTTTGGTGTCATATTCAAAAAATCATTGCAAATGTTGAGGAGCTTCTTCCATATGTTTTCTTCTAGTTTTACGGTATCATGTGTTATGTTTAATTCTTTCATTCATTTTGAGTTCATTTTTGTGAGTGATGTAAGATAGGGGTACAATTTCATTTTTATGCATGTGTTTATCCAGTTTTCCAACATTGTTTGTTGAAGAGACTATCCTTTCACCATGGGTATTCTTGGCTCCCTTGTCGAATATTAGTTGACTATGTGGAAGAGTTTAATTCTGGGCTCTCTATTCTGTTCCATTGGTCTCTGTGTCTGTTTTTATGCAGTACCATACTGTTTTAATTACATTGGCTTTGTAGTATCATTGGAAATCAGAAAGTGTTATGTCTCTGGCTTTGTTCGTCTTTCTCAGGATTGCCTTGGCTGTTCAGGGTCTTTTGTGAAAATTTTTAGGATTTTTTTCTATTTTTGTGAAGAATGCTATTGGAATTTTGATAGTGATTGCATTAAATCTACAGATGGCTTTGGGTAGTATAGATATTTTAACAATATTAATTCTTCTAATACATGAACATTGGATGTCTTTTAATTTGTCTTCTTTGATTTCTTTCACTCAAGTCTTGAAGTTTTCATTGTGCAGATCTTTCACTTCCTTAGCTAAATTTATTCCTAAGTATTTTATTGTTTTTGATGCTCTTGTGAATAGGATAGTTCTATTTACTTCTTTTTCATATGTTTCATTATTATTGTATAAAAGTGCAGCTGATTTCTGTATGTTGATTTTGTATCCTTCAACTTAATTGAATTCATTGATTAGTTTCAACAGCTTTTTGTTTGAGTATTTGGGATTTCTCTATATAAAATCATGTCATCTGGGGGGCTGGCCCTGTGGCTGAGTGGTTAAGTTCGTGCGCTCCACCTCGGCTGCCCGGGGTTTCGCCAGTTCGGATCCTGGGCGCGGACATGGCACTGCTCATCTAGCCATGCTGGGGCAGCATCCCACATGCCACAACTAGAAGGACTCACATCTAAAAATATACAACTATGTACCGAGGGGCTTTGGGGAGAGAAAGGAAAAATAAAATCTTTAAAAAAAATCATGTCATCTGCAAATAACAATAATTTTACTTCTTTCTTTGTGATTTGGATGCCTTTTATTTCTTTGTCTTGCCTAATTGTGCTAGCTGGGACTTATAGTATCATATTAAATTAGAGTGATGAGAGTGGGCATCCTTGTCTTGTTCCTGATCTTAGAGGAAAAACTTTCACTTTTTCACCCTTGAGTAGGTTAGCTGTGGGGTTTGTCATATATGGTAGGAGTGATCATGTAACATAATCCTGGCCAAGGAGATTAAAGGGGAACTTGTTATGTGGGATTCCAGAAAAGCTCTTAAAAAGGGAGCAAGGTCATTTGGCCTTTTTCTTTTTTCGTTCTTCCTCCACAAACTGCAGACATGATGTCTGGAGCTGCAGTAACCCTCTTGTGACAGATGGTTAGGTAAAGACTAAGAGAAATGCAGACAGGTCTGTGGACACTATATCTTTATAATGGCCTTTGAACCAGTCCTGGATCTCTTCTGGAGTGTTTGTCACATGGAAGAACAATGGACCCCACTTTAGGTCAGTGTAATTTGAGTGCTACGTTACGTAAAGCTAAGCCCAGTTCCTAAGAGATATTCCACCTATCAAAGGCATCTCCAGCTCTAGCTCATTTATAAACTGATTCATTTAAGCCATAAGAAATTCCAGTCTCTGAGTGATTGGTTTAGGCATGAGCATGTGATGGCAGCTGATGGAATTTGACCAGTGAGATGTGAGGAGGAATGTGGTTTTCCCCAGAGAGAAGAAGCTTCCCGACTCTTATAGAAAACATATCAGAAGGGATGGTGTCTTCTTCTGTTGGACACAGTCTAGATCAGAATGTGATGCCTGGAACCACTGTAGCCATCTTGCAACTATGAGGTGAGCTGGTCTGAGGATAAAGCTGATACAATGTGGATAGCATAGCAGGTATTTGGAAAGAACCAGATCCTTGATGATATCATTGAACTGCCAAATCAACCAATCGTGGAGTTTCCCATCTTTGGGCTTCTGGCTTTGTGAAGTAATGACATTTTTTCTTGTTGTTTAGACAAGGAGTTGGCAAACTTTTTCCATAAAACCCACCTAGTAAATACTTTAGGCTTTGTAGGTCAACTCTGTCAGTGTAGTGTGAAAGCAGCATAGACAATGTGTAAACAAATGAGCATGTGTGTGTTCCAATAAAACTTTATTTACAAAAACAGGCAGCTGGCAGTATTTGTCACTCAGGCAGCAGTTTACTGAACCCTGGTTTAGACAGCTAAGTTGAGATTTTGTGCAATTTTTTGCAAGGAAGGATGTTCCCTGAGCTAATGTCTGTTGCCAATATTCCTCTTCTTTGTTTCCCTCCTGAAAGCCCCAGTACATACCTGTATACCCTAGCTGTAAGTCATTCTAGTTCTTCTGTGTGAGCCAACAGCACAGCATGGCAACTGACAGATGGATGGTGCGATGCTGCTCCCAGGAAATGAACCCTGGCCATTGAAGCGGTGAGAATGATGAAGTGTAACCACTAGGCCATCAGGGCTGGCTTGAGATTTTCTGCTTCTTAACTGATCTACGTCTTACCTGATGCAGAGTTGGAGGTTAGAATGCATAAAATCTAAGGCATCTTCCAATTCAGAGGTTAGATGATTTGGAGAATTATGTAAGAAAAAGACCGGAAAAGAGAGAAACAAGTTAAAAGCAGAAATGATAAATGACACTCATAGAAGAGCTAGAGGTAAAGTGGCTTGAAAAGTTTTACCTGCCTCGGTTGAATAGAGAAGTAGGATGTGTCCAGCTTTTAGCAGAAGGCTGCTAGAGGAACGTCTCACAGACGGTAGATGCATTTAATTTTTTAAATTTAAAATTTAAAGTTTTCACCATGTTTTAGCACATAAATAAAAAATTAGAAATACATTTAAGAAAAAAAGTGCTTATTATCCCACTACCCAGACATAATAAATCTTGCTACAAAAATGTAAATATAGACTTTTCCTTTTACAAAAAGGAATTGTACTATACATACTGATTTGTCATGTGCCTTTTGCACCTTAACTGTGGATGCTGAACAACTGATAAGATTTATAAATTCATGCAACCATCATTTTGAAAGTTGCTTAGTAGCCTGTTGTATAAAAGTAGTACTTTATTTAACTGGTCCCTTAGTATTCTTTCATTTTGGTTGTCCTCCCTTCCCCTGCCCCATCTTTTTGCTATTATAGAACAATCTTGAACTATTCTGTCTGCTGTTAGGAAGTTCTGTTCCATTCCCTCCCTAAATCCTTCTTGTTTCAGATGAGGCCTTTTCCTCTCCCCTGATATGTCAAGCCGCTGGTAAAGGGCAATTTAAAAATGCTCCAGTTTCGCAATCAGAGACATCTTCTTCTCTTCCACCCTGAGTGAAAGCCTAATGAGGTCATTTGTCCACATGTGAAACTCCTGAGTCTTTGGAGATTTCAGCAATGGTTTCTGCCAGTATGTTTAGTCTCTTGGTTGTACTTCTGCATATTATATACAATCCTTAAGTTGTGGGGTAGGGCTGGCTATTGATCGGAAATAGTAATAGTAATGGGCTCCAGACCTACCTCCCTGTTTTCCCCCTGTCGTCTCTACCCCTGCCTCTGAAGATTGTCTGAGTCATTCTCAGGAGCAATTCAGGTTATACTATTTTTATCTGGAATTTTCTAATCAATTTGTGTCTGTCAGTTAGTGCGTTCTCATGTTCATTGGACCAGATGGAACAGAAAAACTGTGTCCTTTATAATTGGAGGATGCATACTCTAATTTTTCTAGGGTATTTGAAGGAGGATTGGTATAAATAATACACATATTATTCATGTTTAACTTTACAATGGAACCTGAGACCCAGAGAAGGAAAGAAACTCACCCAGTGGTGCACAGCTAGGTAGAGATGTGGCTGAAGGGGGATCCAAGTGTTCCTGGGGATTCTCCGCTGTACCCCAGTGGGTTGGAACATACCAAGAGGGAAGTCTCTTTTGGGACATGCTCATCCAATGTCCCAGAGTTGTGGGTGGGGTGGAAATAGAGAGAAGAAACACAGGGAAGCAGATGTAATATACAAAGAAGGAAAGTTCTGGGAAAAAAATAGCAACTCTGACATTAAAATATTTTGTAGGTAAACATTTATTGACATGAAAAGATATCTACTATATATGAAGTGAAAAGTTTAGCTTATAAGGTAACGTGGAGCATGTCTCCATTTTTGTTAACAAATTAGCCTCATAAATGTGTGTCTGTCTATCTGTCATCTATCTATCTATCTATCTATCTATCTATCTATTTACCTAAAAAGTTGTATTTCAAGGTGTTAACAGTGGTTATTTCTGGGTATTGGAAACTGGAGTGTTATTATTTGCTTCTTATTAATCAACATTATTTTCTAATTCTTCTATAATAAACATGTGTAGACTTTCTAATAAGAAAAAAGTTATGATTAAAGACAAACGTCTCTTATAGATAAAGTTATAGGTTGTGTTTGGAAAGCAGATCTGTGTCACTAAACTTAAGAAGAGCATTTCAAATATTCTTTCAAGGGAAGTCTGTTCCTTTCATTGAGAGCCCCATTCACATGGGACTGTTTGCTTATAGTGCTTTCGTCGCAGTCTTCAGTGTCCCTCACAACTCTCGTGGGCAAGAGTCTGTGCCTCCATGACCTGGTGGGCAGCTGCCTGTTAATTTTTTATTTTCTGTTTTTGCTTTGAATGAGTGAATGAAAAACTTTTAATAACTTTATTTGAATGTCACTGATGCTGAAAATAGTCAATGAAAGGACATCAAGGAAAGGGCAGCAAATGGGACAATGTGTGTAATGCTTAAATTTTGTGTGGGAGGGGGAGAAAGAGGCAAAATAAGCAATGTAACCCTTTCCCCCGTATCATATATGAAGAGAAAGACATCACTCATCTGACTGAGGATCATTAGAATGTAGATACATCTCAGACACCGTGGCATTTATTCTGAGAATACGGAGTTGGAAATGTGGTTGTGAGCTTGGTGCTTTCCAAGAGGTTAGTCACTCTAGGTTATTACAGGGTGAAGGGAGGGACCTTCCAGAGAAATGACCAAATGCAGGTATTGAGAAAACAGTTCAAGGGAACTTTTCAAAACCCTTTGTCCTGGGCCACGTGTGAGAAAAGGTTTCTGGTAGTCAAGGAAGTCACTGACTTGAAGGGGGGTTAGATACGAAGGGAGTGGGAGGAAATCGGAGAGAAAGGCTTCCTCTGTGATCAGAAGTATGGCATGGGCTGGTAACTGAAAGGGTTGGAAGTGTGCTGTGTAGAAACCACTGTGAGCCATGGAGGGAAGGGTCAGCTCTACCTGCCTGCGGTCCTTTCTCCAAACAGGAGGTACTGTTGTCACTCACCAATTTAAAAGCATCTGATAGGCCCTCATGATGTTTAAAAAAAAAATCCAAACTCCTTACCTTGGCCTACCTACAAAGCTTTGCATGACGTGTCACCATCCCATCTCCTGTCTCTTTTTTGTTCCTTAAGTGCCAGCTACAAGGCACTTCTTTCTGTTTCCAGAACAGACTATGCTTGTCCCCACTTGGAGGCAGCGTGCTAGCTGTTCCTCTGCCCGGAAACCACTGCCCCAGGTCTTGGCATGCTGGCCTCGTCCTTGTTTGTTAAGTCATACTGTAAAGTCACCTCCTCAGGGAGGGCTTTCTCCATCACCCAGCCTAACAGATGTTACAGCCACTTTCTATCAGATCACCCTCTTCATTTGCAACAAAGCATTTGTCATTACCTGCCATTTTCTCTTTTTTTCTTTACTTTTTATCTCTCTTCTGTCAGAATGCAATCCCCATGAGAAAGGAGACATGGTCTGTCTTATTGAACATCTAGAATAGTCCCCAGCACGTGGCAGTTACCCAATAATATTTGTAGAATGAATGAACAAATCTACCCCGGGAACTCTTCTGTGTCCCCCTAGGCTGAAATAAGTATCATTGTTTCACTTCCGGTGCAGTTTCTGTCTTTGAAAGTCGCATCCAGCTAAGTTGTAGACAATGTCGGGCACAATGTCTTTCTCACTTAGCATCCTCTGCGCTCTGTTTGTACCAGGAACTCTTTACTGAGTGAGTGTAAGAATGAATGAATGAATGAATGAATGAATGTTGTGCTGCAGACATGGTAGGTCCTTAGCATTGCCTCTGAGGCAGAAAATCTCATCTTGGTCGGTAGGAAGGGAAAGGGGGAGAGCCATTCAAAGTGAAACGCACATTTTGTTTGAGGCTTGTCTCGAATTCCATTAAAAAAATAAATTACAGAAACAAAAATAAGACTGGGAGGGCTATGAGAACATAGAGGAGGCAACTTCTAGGATTGGAAATCTGGAATCTTGATTTTAGAAGTCTTTCAGCTTAGGCTTCCTCCAGCCTCCAACTTCTGTTAAACGTGGAGGCCATTGTTTCTATGCAGCTACTTTGGAGATCTGATTAATTATCAGATTTTTGACCAAGAGAGAAAGAAAGAACATGGAACCTCAAGAGATCTCAAAAGGGATATACTTGGAACAGGAGAAGGGAGAAAAATTAGAAAATCTTTCATTTCTGGAACTAGTCTTCTCTCCTGCCTTTGCACGCCAGTGTTTCTTGGGCTTTAAGATTTGGCTACTGAGCATATTAATGGCCCAGAGAAGCTGGGGTTCACTTTTTTAATGACAGTAACTTTTGAGTTTCACTAGTTTCCACAGAATGAAATTCCTGTTATTCAATTTCTATGAAAAGTTAAGGGGTTCGGGGGCTTGTTGACACAGCAGGGAGGAGGACGTCCCACATGCTGTGCGCCCTCCCACACAATTACTGTCCTTGTCCAAGACCTAAGACCAGAGAAGTTCAACTCAACAGATGTTTATTAAGATATAGGGGTGATATAGCACCTTATTTATTAAAATCTTCTCTATGGAACAATAGTCCAATGAGATGCTCCATGAACAAAGGATTCTGTAAAATTAGTTCGGGGAAAGCCACTTAATCTCAGCATCTTGTTGGAGATGTACACTTTATATTAACATGGAAAAGCCTCTGAGAAGATCCTCAGTAAAGAAAAATTAAGATTCTTGAACTAATTTGACCATGAAACCTTTGTGAGCATGAGTGTGTGTGTGTATGTGTGTGCATGTATGAATGCTACAAACACTCTTGGGGAAACACACAGTAGAGGAAATATTATGGGCATTGGAGTCAGACAGACCTGGGTTCAAATTTAATTCTTGTTTTTCACTGCTGCCTGACCTAGAGCAACTGGTTTAACTTCTCTGCATTCTGTTTTCTCTTTGTAAATTGGATATAATACTTTGCCCAAAAAGATTATTGTGAATATTAAACGAGATAATACATATCCTAGTGTCTAACTCAGAGCATTGAATATAAGTGTTTAATAGTACTGGTGACCAGACAAGTGAACAATTATTATACAAAAACACCATAGTAGGTATGTGTGGGATACAAAACTGAATAAGGTAATATGCCTTATATCAAAGTGGCTCAGTGTATATTGGGTATTTACAAAATACTTAGAGACCTCTGAGTCAACACGGTGCCACACACCTGGGGTACAAGACTGTATGATGCACAGATGACCCTCATCCCCATGGAGTTTACTGGCTGGCTCTGGGTGGCATTTGTGTTCTCATAGCCTAATTCACGCTAGAACTTTTCCCCCAAACTCATGCCTAGTAGCCTTCATCTTGACTTTTTTTCCATATTATCTCTTCAGTTGTAGGTTCCTGAGGGGGATATTTTGCTGCTGGAGTGACTGTCCAAGTACTCCTTATAAACTGAATTCATAAAAGCCGGGGAAAGTTTCATGGATGACAACTAAGTGCTGAGGAACTTGGTGGGGAGAGGAATTGAATGGCAATGAGGACAGTAGTTATAAAGCATCATGTAAATTATAAACGAGACATTAAAGTTTGGTTTCCCCTTCCATTAGGTAAAAAGAGAATCACCATTCCTAAGGTTGGGGGAGAACATTTATAATGGTAGGTATTTTTTTAGTTTTTTGCTGAGGAAGATTTACCCTAAGCTAACATCTGGGCCAATCTTCCTCCACTTTGTATGTGGGATGCTGCCACAGCATGGCTGGTGAGTGGTGTAGGTCCACACCTGGGATCTGAACCCACAAACCTGGGCCGCCGAAGCAGAGTATGTGAACTTAAGCACTACACCATGGGGCTGGCCCCACAATAGTAGTTTTAAGGATAATTTATAGGAATACTTACTGCTAGAAAAATTTCAGGAGATGAGAGTTACAAGGATTATGAAAATAATAGTTAACTGTCCTTCTTTGCCCATTTCCTTAGATTTATTTGAGTGCTATCATTTGCATTTATGTAGAGAATAATGGCAAATGTTCAAAATCATAGATAAAATATTTGAGAAGATTTTCAAGTTTTTCAAATGGTTTCAAAGAGGGACAGTGAATTTTTATTCCTTATGAAGCCTCCTTAGTTCCTTTATGTATATGTTTAAAAAACGGGGCTGTTTTAGGAATCATTTGGTATAGAGACAGCACTTTCCTGAGCCCCAGGCATGCAGCCTCAGTAACTTCTCCTGCAGCACAATCTTTGAAAGCAAAGATTTCACTCAGAAGACTTAAGGGGCCTTGCAGGTAAAAGAAAGGAAATGTCAGCTATGTGACTGCTGAGGGCCAATTTCCCATCCCAGGAAGTGACCTTGAAATGCCATTCAAAGTGCCTGGGAGGGAACATGTGGGCTCAGAAATGAACTGCCGTCTTGGGTTGAGCCTGCCTTCTAGTGTGGGGGCAGTAACGCATTTTAATGGTATTACCCACACTAGGGTTAGCTGATAAAGAACAGCTGTTGCTTAGCTATTTTTCAGTCTTTTTTGCCTTGCAAAATTATGTATCATTTTGCAGTTTGGGGAAAGGATATGGTTGAAAATAATCACGTGAAGTGGGAGGGAGGTGAGGAATCAGATCATCTGTATTAAATAATGGCAATTTATTAGGGCTTCACTCTAAGCCAGGGACAGTGCTAAATGCTTTATAATAATTTTCTCATTTAATTCACACAGCAACTTTATGACAGATATATGATCGTCTCCAAATTTTAGATTATCTCCAATTTACTGAGATTTAGAGAGAGAAAGTGAATTGCCCAAAGTCACAAAGCTACTAAGAAATGGAACTGGAGCTGAATCCAGGTATGTTTGTATCGAAACTGTTTTCCTTTTAATATGTATCACAATGCCTGTACAACAATTACTGTTTCCATTAACTAGCACTGCCACCAAGCCAACGACTGACATTGATTGAGCCCAGATGCTGGGCTGGATTATCTCATTTAATCCTCCCAACTAGACTTTGAGGTATTATTTTGGTATTGTCTCTTTTTAGAGATGCAAAAACTGAGGTACAGAGAGAGTAAGTAACATAACTTAAGTCACACGTCTAGCAGGTGGTAGAGGCAAGCTTTGAGCCCTGGCAGTTTGACTCTTGGCTCTGTCCTCGGTCAACACATTGCCTCCTGGTTAAAAAGTGTCACTGTGCCCATGAACTCTGCAGACCTGGCCTAAAGAGCGAAACTGGGGGCATGTGTTAGTTTCCTAGGACTGCCATGAAAAAATACCATAAACTGGCTGGCTTAAACAGTAGAAGTGTATTGTCTCAGTTCTGGAGGCTGGAGGTCCACAGTCAAGTTGTTGATAAGGGGGACTCCTTCTGAGGGCTGTGAGGGAAGGATCTGTTCCAGACCGCGTTCCTTGGCTTGTAGATGGCTGTCTTCATGTTCATGCGATGTTCTTCCTGTGTGCGTGTCTGTCTCCAAATTCCCCTTCTTTGTCAGGACACAGTGACATTGGAGCAGGCTCATCCTAATGACTCATTTTAACTTGATTACCTCTGTAAAGGCCCACTCTCCAAATAAGGTCACATTCTGAGGTACTGCAGGTTAGGATTTGAACATATGGATTTCGGGGGAACACAATTCAGTCCATAACAGGGCAGGTCCAGAGTTGTAAGAAAGTTCTAAAATTTCTTAAAGTTCAAGTGATTGGAGAAGGGGGAAGAGAATGGAGGAATTTGGGAAGGCCCAGTGATGGGCAGAGATTGAGCTCAAGGAAAGGCAGCAGGGATTTCTTTCTAGGAGAGAAGCCATATCTGGCTGGACTCTCTCTCCTGCTCAGGAACCCAAGGGGACATGACAGAAATGGGTGGTTTTTGCAATATATAATGCGTGTGCCATCCCCTGATGTCTCCCAGAGAGTGACAGGCTAAGGTGAGGTACAATGTGAGAATCCTGTGAGAATACTCCCAACATAGGGTGTGGGTTTTCTATGAAAAGTCAATAACATCTGAAATTTAGTAATATATAGTTACAAAGGATGTATGAGAAATACATGTTCCGTAATTACATTGAGAGTAAGAAGTAAAGTATGAAAGAGGCCCTCACCAAGAGATGGATTGGGTTTAAAATTACTCCAGGGTAGTCTAACTTTGAATTACTGCAAATATCACTCACATACTCATTCATTCATTCATCCATCAAACATTCAAGAGTATATATTCTGGGTCCTGTCGTAATAGCGGAGAGAATAGTGAGATCAATGTCACTGTGTCTTCAAAGCAAGCGTTTGTGTTAAATCATAGAAACCTCAAAAGAGAAAATTCACTATTGTGAGATGATAAGACCCTCCAGTCTATGTGACGATAGCCTCTGGATATGCAGAAAAATCATTGAAGGGCATGAATAAATAAAACCATTTCTGGGACTCAATTTATATTAATTACCTGTGCCAATGGAGGCAATACTTGAGGAAAATTTTAACACCTAGACCAAGACCTATTTTGAACTGAGAGAACGTTGGTTCTATTCTTTCTTGGGAGTGGTGCTCTCAGAGATAAGAGCTGTGTCTATCCTCATCTCCTCTCTGGCTCTGCCCCTGCTCCCGCCCCACCTCCTCCGGCATGTCTCAGGATCAAGGAGGACATCTCAGAGCTTGACACAAATATTCCACAGTCTTTCTTCCCAGAGGCAGTTTTAAAGGCTTCCCCCCAAATCCTTTAGGGGATTAGCTCTGGATCAGTTTAGCTGTCACTGGTGGGCTCAGAATTGACCTTGACTGCCAGGAGCCGCTCTTGGGATGTGATGCCAAGAGACAAACTAATGGGTGACAGAAGGACCTAGAGGCTGTCTGAAGACATGAAAGGCCCTAAGATACCACAGGGAACAGCTGGGAGAGGGCGCTGAGGAAAGCCAGGGTCATAGAGAGCCCGTCTGGGGACATTCTGTTGGTGGGAAGGAATGCTTTTTCCCAACATTGAAAGGTGTTGGGCTCTTCATAGAACTCACTAAGGATTAGGACTGCAGACCTATAAGTTACTAGTGCACGTAGTTTTTCCTAAACATGTGGATTCAGCCTTCTCGAAGAGGGATCCAGTTCTGGCATAATACACTTCTCCATGCTTCTGTATCCTTGGCCTCGTTACCCACTACCACTTTGCTTTCATTTATGTTTAAATCACTACCAGCTAGTGGAACCAAACATCCACATACAAGACCTCGAAGGAAAGTGACATTTTTCTTCCCAAGCTAGGACAGATAACGAGAACTAACAAAGGGTCAAAGAGGGTTTTTGAATGTGAACATTCAGGTTTTGGGTAACTCTGTATTTATTTAGTACAAAGAATATGCTCTACCTGAAACATTGTGGTCTATTTTTTTTTTTTGATAAACTAAACCTGTCATTTTGGTCTCTTAGAAATAAACTTCAACGGCAAAGCTGGATTTCGGGTGTAGTTTCTTTTGAAGGCAGCTGAAAGTTATAAAGGTAGGATTTAATCTCCCTCCTCGGGGCATTGTTTGAATGGCAACTGTTTGGGAGTAGCGTGGTGTGGACTTCTAGGAAAGAGTAGGAGTTTTGTCTTCTCTTTGTTCACAGGATGCTCTCTTAAGAGAAGTGACTGGTAGTTTGCTTCGGAGGAGTAATTGTCCACAGTCATAGGTTTATGGGGAAGGGCTACACCTGTAATTTCTCACTGTTCTCAAAACCCCATTTCAGCAGGAAGGCTGAGGGTCTCTTCATTTCTCCTGTTGCTTGACTGAGTCTGGATGGCATCACGCTCAGTGAGGGAGCCGACTCTTCCTCTGGCATTTGTCCCAGTGTGGCCTAGCTTGGTGTGAGGGAGGATGGTTTATACGGCCCAAGAACTTTCTGGCTGGGACACAGCTTGAACTCAGACACTTCTGAGCCTCCCACTTGAGCTGATTGATGGCCTGCTCAAATACTGGCTAAGTGGTCGGCTATTTTTGTGCTGCTGGTGCACTTGTGAGGCATAACTGTTCCCCATCTTGGTATCACTAGATGCAATGGCAGGTCTTAAAGAGCTTGGACCCCAGTTTCTTGGGAACAAGTTCTTGACACTTTCAATCTGGGGGTGGTGCCACTAGAGTGTCCTGTATTTCCTCTATCATTATGCTTATCACACTTAATGTATGTTTTGTAAGTTAAATTTTTCTTCTTAAAAAATTGGACTCATTCTCTTATTGATTTATTAAACAAGTCGTTGTTTGTGACTACCATGGGTCAGGCACTGTGCAAGGGGCTGAGGAATCGGTGGTGGACAAAATATTCAAACAAAACAAAAGTAAGTGAGGTAAAAGTAAAAGTTCTCTTTTAAATCCTCCATCTCTTCCTCAAGTCTCACTCCTCTGAAGGAAGCTACTTTGAATAATTTAGGGCAGGAGTTGACAAACTGCAACCTGACGACCAAATCTGGCCTGCCACCTGTTTTTGTCAATAAAGTTTTATTGGAACATAGCCATGCTCGTTAGTTTCCGTATGAAAGCTCTGTGGTTGCCTTCACACTATACCCACCGGGTTGAGTTGTTGTGATAGCAATTGGTGGCCCACAAAGCTGAAAATATTTACACTCTAGCCCTTTACAGAAACATGTTTGCACACTACTGATTTAGAGGATATCTTAGAATTTTTTTGGTGTATTTTATATGCACATATATGTTGATGTTTTGGTTTGTGTATATTTTCTGGAATGGGATGTTACGGGTATTATTCCTTAATCTGCCCTTTTTTTTTTTTCCTAATTGCTTTCATAATTGACTGTCTCCCAAACAGAGAGAACAGATAACCTGTTCACAGTTGAGCCCTGGGCATGGTCTCTGGCATACAGGTGGTGCTCCATAAATATTTGTTAGTGACTGAATGAAAAGCATATTATTTTTAATAAAGTTCTGAAGTTGAAAATGATTTACTTAAAAAATAACTTAGAGCGTACAAAGGTTCTCCATGTTATAATATCCTTCTTCCTCACTTATTTTCCGTTCTGTTGTCTCGGGTGAGCGAGAAAAAGGAACAATCTCCACTTGTCCCTGGAGAATTGTGCAAGGAGTTAAGTCTGGT
Organism: Equus asinus; assembly: GCF_041296235.1. Lineage (NCBI taxonomy): Eukaryota > Metazoa > Chordata > Mammalia > Perissodactyla > Equidae > Equus > Equus asinus. The sequence goes on along the minus strand of NC_091806.1, from coordinate 8,560,589 downwards.
AGATGTGAGCCACCTGTGAAATAGGTTAAAATGGAAGACAGGTTGACAACTGGCCATTCTGGGGAACACAGGGCTTTCCATAGGGCCCTGTAAGCTCTTTGCTGAAGCGTGAGTGCATACAGGCAGCCTGCTTCAACTGACAATTTTGTATTTCGTGGTTGGAGTACATGGGTTGTACTGGTCCAATGCGCATGGCCTTATACCATGTAGATACACTGCTCGTAAGGTATCTCTCTCTTAATATTTTGTAGCCTATGTTTTTGTTGAGGGATATTCTCCATCAGACAGTAGGAATCATAGACTTAGCTATTCATAGGGGTCTTTATTTCCACTAAAAGTGGGGAGGGTCTGCTTTTTCATCCAGTATATCATTTTCCATAATTTTGGCAAGTCTCCTTTCTTGGATATTGAGGAAACAGTTTTAGCTGTCTTTATTTTATTTAGATGGCTTTCTTTTCTTTTTTTTGGTGCGTTTTCCCCTCATCCCTCAAACCTTCCTTCTCTAACCTGGGCAAAGCATGAGGTGCCAGTAGAGCAGGTGTGTTGCCAGGTGAGGTGAGGTGTGTGGGCACATGGGAGCCTGGGTGCTGAGGCCTTTCCCGAATTTCTGTGTGGGAGGAAAATATGTGCATCTTCCACCATCTGGCCCATGCTTGCTGTTGATCTTTCTCTCTCCCAGGCATTTATTTGGTTTGAGCACACGTAGTGGATCTCAGGAGGGAGGGTGTGATTCCAGGCAGATTTTTCCTTAGTAACTGGGGCCTGGAGTGGGTCTGAGGCTGCCTGGTGAAGCCAGCTTCTTCCTCTCCAACGGCCCTATCAGTGAGCATGCTTGAGTGGCCCCAACACAAAATGAGCTACAGTTACAAGATAGAGACCCTTTCAAATCAGCTCCAGAAAAGCTGTTAATTATGAGGATACTGCTGAATTAGAACCAAAACTGAGAAGATGGGAGACACTAAGGCAACTCTAGACATCAGCTAGTTTTTACTCTCTCTCTCTCTCTCTCTCGATGTCTGCCTCTTTTGGCTTGTCTGCATTCTTTTTATATGATTATCTTCCTCTGCTTTCCCATATCTTCAGCTTGCTGTGCCCCTCATGCTTTCCCTACCAGCCTCGTTCAATTTCTGCTTTATAAACCTATTTTCCATTCCCCCACCTACGAATGCAACATATTCTCATCAGTAGCACTGATTCTTACACACTGACATCCCTGGGTGTCTGTAGAATAGATTTAGAAAGCCCCTCAGTTTGTTTTGATGAATTCCCTTTAGGGAGAGCATACCTCTGTGGTTGAGAATTGTTACTTTCAATTTTGGCTATTTTTAACTTCTTCCTCATTAACTTTTTCTCTTATATTTCTCAAACTTGAATGTGCATACCACTCATTTGGAGATGATGTTAAAATGCTGATTCTGATTCACAAACTCTAGGTTGGGGCAGAATGTTGTGTTTCTGGCACGTTTCCAGGTGATGCCAAGGCTGCTGGTTGATGGACCACACTTTGAGTAACAAGGCGTTACAGCCATGGTGCTCAGAATTTAGTGTGCATCATAGTCATCTGGAGGACTTGTTCAAATACAGAGTGCTGGGCGCCACCACCAGAGTTTCTGATCCCATAGGTCTAGAATGGGACCTAGGAATCTCTATTTCTAACAAGTTTCCACGAGATGCTGATGCTGCTACTTTGGGGACCACACTTTGAGAACCACTGCTCTGAAGCCATGACGTTCACCCTTGGCTTCACGTTAGGATCAACAAGAAAGCTTTGCGAAATATGCATATCCAGTCCCCTCCCCACCAGCCGGATTTATTTGGTCTGCTGTGGAGCCTGGTACCTATGTGTTTGAAAAGGTCACCAGGTGATTCTAATGTGTAGCCCTGCCAGAGAAAGCCTGGAAAATTTAATGGATCAAGTTGACCTTTTTTCAGCCAGTCCTTGAATTGAATGCCCGAGATCAAGTTCTTGTCTGTGGTCTAAACAGCTGTAATCAGGAGGGGTTCATATGGGTCAACTGTAGCCTCCTAGGCGAAAAAAGTTGCGGATGCACAAGCTGCTATTAGAAGAAGCCATAGCAGGAAGATGGCTGGTGTTTGTAGCCTGTTGAGGGTAATAATACATAATTCAGGAGATTGTTGTCGAGGGTTCAGTGTGGCTGGTGTACGCTTAACAGAGTAGACATTTAAGCACTGGTAACATGGAAGCAGCTCTAGTCTTAGGAGTTAGAGTGATTGCTTTTCTTTGCTTAAGTCTTGTGGCTCATGAGAGAGACCCTGAAGGGCACCACTAACATCTTTTATGGCACTGGTAGCAAAACAAGTATTTTCCCTGCCTGACACCTGTAGTCTTTGCACTCGTTAGTTACCTGACTTGATTCTGTTATTGGTCTGTGAGTCTCCTGGTTCTAGGGGCCACATGTCACTCATATAAGCATCCTGGCCACCTTGGCACCTCGATTAGTGTCCAGCACATGGTAATAACCTTCCTGCTAGATGAAGGAGTGAAAAGACACAGTGCCATGTAAAGCAGTGTGACGGACTACTGTTTCTGCATCTCTAATGTGGGCCCAGCCCACCCCCACCTAAGCTTAAGGAGGGGGTCTTCGAGGACGTGCTTGCATCCTTGGAGCATTGCTTCACAATATCTAGACAGTTCCTGTTGGAACTGAGACGCCCTCTATAAGTATTTAATACAACAATTCATTTTATGATAGGGATGCTGAGGCTCAGAGAGTGAAGAAACAGTTATCTCTGGGTGCTGAATTATATTAATAATCATCCAGTGACAACATTTACATGGAATCAGCAATATCGTTACAGGGGACAAAAACTTGCAAATTTTGCTTCCTTTTTCATTTACAACTGGGGAACTCTGCACGGCAGGGTAGTTTTTACAAGTGGCAGGCATTATGCTAAGTACTTTCTATGCATTATCTTGTTTTACTGTCACAGTAACCTTAGAGGTTGGTGTTTTTATTAACCACAGTTCATGAATAAGTAAAGTGAGGCTAAGAGAAGCTTTGATTTATCCAAGATCACACTGATAGCGTCAGAGCCCAAGAAATCTGGTTGCAGAGTCCGTATTCTTAACCAATACACCTTCTCCCCTGCTTTGAATGAGACTATTTAGAGCACACCCTGCAGAAGAGGCTAGATGTGTGAAAAGTGGGCAAAATCCAGGGTTTAGTTTTGCTATAACCTGGATTCTTCATCGTACCTGGGTGGATGAGCATCATAAAATCCTAACCGTACCAGGACAAGATGAGATCCATGACTGCCTGGGTCAACAAGCGAAAGGAGCAAAGTCTTTGCGCCTCAACCCATTCCTCTCTTGTTTGCATGTGGGCGGTCTTGGTGTTGTGCTAGAGAAGAGATAGAAGTGGAAAGAACCACGTGGTGAGTTACTGTCATTTTAGAGCTCATAAAATATTTTTGAAAGCTTTTCTCAGAGTCAGACTTGAAGCATTTCTTGACTCCTGTGGCCTGAATCACATCACGGGGCCAATAATATTTCTTGGAAGAAATAATATTTCTTCCAACCCAAACTTCTTTGTCTTAATTTGTCTTAATTGATGTTACCCCAGGATCCTGAGGGGCACAAGTGAAGAGAGCCTGGTTGGCTGTTACAGAATATAATTTCAATTACTTATCAGAATCCCTGCCACTTCCTGTGGTCACTTGATAACAAATGAACTTTGTAGCATCTGTCTTCATAACAGTGCAAATTAAATTGGAATGTTGCTGGTGGGGAAAAATCAGCTAGAGGGAGTCAGAAGGAACACAGTGAGAGGAGAAAAACTGTAAATATTCTAACAAACATAAGTAAACTAGCTGTCCCTCTTCTTTGGATGAATTTGGGAGTTTAAATAGATTGCAGGACTTAGCCTTTTAATTGGACCTGGAGCCAGCCAGAAGATTTATCCTTTCTCCTTTTGATTCAGGAAGAGGGACAAGAAAATGAAGGCACTTAACTCCTCTGGGTGATTAGCTGGCTGCCAGGAGAATGTGCAGAAAGGATTTCCCGTCTCAGGAGCCCTGGGAAGCTGCTTTCAATAGCTTTAATAGTCTCTGTGCTTGAGATGTTAATTTATTTGACATTTGGTTGTTGAAGATGATTTTTTCCCCTGGCTTGTTTTCATTATCTCAGGCACTTGAGAAATTTAGAGATTAGGAAATGGGAAAGCAGTTCCTTAGGTCCTGCTACTCAAAGTATGGTCTCTGGGCCAGAGCATCACCCAGAGTTTGTTAGAAATGCAGACTCTTAGGTCCTTTCCCAGGCCTGTTGAAACAGAATCTGCATTTTAACAAGATTGCCAGGTGATTTGTGTGTACATTACCCTTCGAGAAGCACTGGTCTAGAATGTCTCCTGCTGGTCTTGGAGATGCTCAAGGAGAGATGTAGTCTGTACTGGCCTAAAGTATGTTTGTTTAGGCTGATGTAATTTCTTGACACCGCACCTGGCACAGAGCCTGGCACTTCTCCTCATCGTTGCTACATCATCAACGGGCAGCACTGAGAACGGGGTGTTTTCTGTGTACCCAAGCCCAGTTCTAAGTGCTTCACAAATACTATCTCATTTAATCTTCAGAAAAACTCTGAGGAAGAAACTATGGTTATCGCTATTTTATAGATGGGGAAATGGAGACGAGAGAGATTGAGCAAACATCTTTGGCTCAATGAAGTTGAAATTGGAGAGCTTAACTTAGAGGAGGCAGCATGAGGATGATGGAAAGAGCTTGGGCTAGGAGGTTGGATAGGCACGAGTGTAATTTTGATTTGTTCCGCATGCTAGCAGGATAATCTTGGGGATATTACACCCCTCACAGGTTGTTGTGAGGGTAAGGTGCAATAACACTGTAGACTGTCCAGCAGAATTCCTGGAATGTAATAGGTGGTTAACAAATGTCTTTCTTTTTCTTCTCCTTTGCTATTTCCTCCCTGCTCCTTCCCTGTTCCTCTCTTCCATTCCCCTCCCCTGTGGTCTCCTCCTGCTACCTAACTCTGGTCCATCATTGAAGCCCTAAACCCCTCTACCTGGAAACCCCCAGGTGTGTGGGACCGAGGTTTTATGATGCATGCATCTTTTTAAATATACAGCTTAGGAGGGACTGACTATGAAGCCTTAAACCAGTTGTTGTCAATTGTTTAATAAGCATCCATGACTTAAATACTTAGCTTAGATGATTCCTATACCAGGGCTACGCTATGAAAGAATTTAGATTCTTATCTGAATTAAAAACAAGTGCCTTCAGGTGAAATGTGTGGAAACAGATTCAGTACCTTACCTGGAGCCTGGCCGAGTTAGAAGCCATCTCCATGAACTGCTGTCTCCATGACCTTAGGCCATTTGCCCATGGAACAGAATAGTGATCAAGTGCACAGACTATGGGGCCAAACTGCTTGGATCTGATTCTTGCTTCTGGTGCTGATTAGCTGTGTGAAACTGCAAAGCTGTCTAACTTCTCTGAGCCTCTGTATGTTCATCTGTAACATGGGGATAATTAAACTTACTTCATAGGTTGTTGGGAGGATCAAATGAGTCCTACAACAGGCCTGGCCTATATTAAGGCCTGAAGTAGCTGGTAGTTTCCATCATACTTAACCACTCTGAGCCCTCATTTCCTTACCTGTGTAACTTGGATGTTGCCTCGCACAGGGCCAGAGGCTTAAATGTGGTGGCATAATGGGTCTAGCATAGTGCCTGGCCTGAGCAGGTCCTCAGCTCACATTTGTCCTCCTGCTGGCCTTTGAGACATGCAGAGTCTCCATTGCTTTGAAGAGTTGGCCATACTCTTGTTCTCTGGGGGCGCCAAGTTGGGAATTTTTCCTAGGTCCAGTTGAAGTTACTCATTGATCTTATTAACGTGAATCTTTAACAAGAGACATGTACTTCATGTGAGCTGAAAACTACATAATGAAATAATAATAATAAATAATAATAATAATGATGAAGAAACAGGCTGAGATGTTTCCAGAGTTCTCCACGGAGAACTCACTCCTCTCCAGGGGTAGTGATAGGGCAGATGTTGACTGACATGTCATGTGATAAGGAGATGCATCCATGGCAACTAATGAGACTGGAAACAGGCTGGGAAGGCCGAACTGGCAGTGGGTCAGGTAGCAAAATGAAGGAAACGGCATCCTTTAAATGCTCTCCTGCCAATCATCAGCTAAACTTGGCCTTCAAACTGCCCCTGGCGGGAGGTGATCATAGTGGATCTCTGCAGCTAATTTCTTCTTCGGACTGGGACACATTATGAAAACATCAAATGTAACCTTGCAAGCCTTCTGAGAAGTGGGAAGGCACAGCATGACATTTTGCTTATCTTCTGGATTGGCAGGGTTGCCCTCAGGTTGTTCTGAGGTGGAACTTGGTGCCTCTCTTGCTGTTCAGCCCTCCATGGTTGCATGGCTTGCCACCTCTTTCTCTCTCGTCCTGAAGCTCTTACTTTTAGAGGCCGTCTCTTACCTGATTATCAAGGTGAGGAGTTTAGCTAATAAATTATATACTGTAAGATGTTATTTCTTACTTTTGAGAGCATTTGCACTTTATAGTTTCTTAAAGACTAAAAAGCATGTAAATGGAGGGCTGGCCCAGTGGCACAGTGGTTAAGTTTGCACGTTCTGCTTTGGCAGTCCGGGGTTCGCCAGTTCAGATCCCGGGTGTAGACCTACGCATCACTTATCAAGCCATACTGTGGCTTGCGTCCCACATATAAAGTGGAGGAAGATGGGCACAGATGTTAGCTTGGGGCCAGTCTTCCTCAGCAAAAAGAGGAGGATTGGTGGCAGATGTTAGCTCAGGGCTAATCTTCCTCAAAGAAAAAAAGTGTGTAAATGGAAGAGTGCAAAATGGAAAACTGGCATGAGTTGCCTCATCACCTGTAGGAGAAGCCTATATTTTGGTGCAGGAGAAAGAACCATTTTCTTCAAAGTATATGTTGTTTCTATTCAGAGCCTGCTGTGGCTTCTAGTTGTTGTCTCGGCCCTGAGAAAAGCAGCCTTTGCTCCATGGGAACTGCTCTCTGTACTTGCTCTCTTGCTCCAATAGCTCTTGACTTTTAATTCAGTTTCTTCTCTCTACTCAGCTTAGTCTGCCAGTGGCTCATAGAGGCTCCATGTAGCTGAGCAACCGGGTCTGAAGACAAAGAGGTCACCAAACTCAGCTTATGTAAAGTGACCTTAACAAATGCCTGAATCTACATCTTGTCTCAGAACATCTGGATATAGCAACTGAGTCACTTTGTTAAAAATATACTTATGTATGTGCCATTTTGAGTCAAATGCAGATCTATACCTTGGGTTTCGCCCTGTGTCTTTGGATGATCACATTTCAGACCTGGAGGTAATCTAGGCCAATGGATCCCAAACCCAGTCCCATGGGAACTTGAAAAAGCTGATCCCTGGGCTCTACCCCAGCCCCACTGAATCCGACTCTTTGCTGGTTAGAGCCCAGTAAGCCCAGGAATCTGTATTAGAAGGAACAACGACAACAACAACTCTGCATGTGGTACTTATATAGCCCATCAGCCTCTAGGCCAAGGACAAGAGCCTGGGAATCAGTCCGGTGCTTTTCAGTTTATGGATATTGAAACTTAGGCCCGAGAAACTTGGCCAGTCACAAAGCAAGGCTGTAAGCAAATTGTGTCCATGACTGGCGTTATGTCTATCTTTCGTCTTTCCTTCACAGTGACCACTCAGGAAGTGCTGACGGGCTGGCAGTGTTTAAAGTGACAAGGTGCCTACCTGTTTCTCCTAGCACCTTGCCCTGCCATTGGTACTCACAAGCCTCATCCTGTTCTATCAGGAATGACTTTTAGTTTTATAATGCCCCACTGGGTCTACTTTTTATTTAAAGAGCTTTCTATGATGGTTAAGGAATACTCCATTGTTATCTAATTTCCAAATCAAGTGTGCATAAATAATTTATTGACGCACTGTTGCACTCAGACAATATTTTGAAATCGCCCTGTGGACCTTTATTAAGTGCAGAATCTGGAATGCTAATTTGTCTCATTGGAAAGGGGAAAAAAGGATCTATATATTATTAAAGCATTCAGGGTATAAACAGCATGGCCCCCCCAAAGTCCTAATCACTGTTTTTAGTCATCAGATTTATATTGTCACTGAAACAGGGTTGGTGCGTTAGAAGAGCACATGCCATGTTTTGTTAACATAATCAGAAAAATGGAGTTGCTAGAAACCCTTTCCCCATCTGCCAGTCATTGTATTAAATGCTTCTGCAATTTTATTAGAACTCTCTGTCTCTGCAGATGCCAGTCAGCTGTGAAATTGAAATTGCAAACAGAAATATTACATTTTCATCCACAGTGGAAACTGAGAAAGTCCATTTTTTTGACAGGCAAAGAAATGGCATGACCTTGTCAACTGGGTCGTTGTCTGTTTGGGTTTGAAGGCAGTTTTGGTCTCCTGTCTTGAAAGGGAGGCAGGAAGGTGGCTGCGCATTTCCATCGGCTTTCTCTGGCAATCTGATCAACAAGTCTCCTCTGAGGTTCACAGATGGAGAGTTTTCAAGCTTTCTGAACGCAACCCATTTTTCCTTCTGTCGTTCTCTGAGTGAATTGAGGTTGTCCTGGATAGACTTTAGTTCTTGAGTGGCACAGACATTTCAACAAGATTTTAGCTCTGACATTTCAAAATTTTCTAGCGGGTAGGCAGGATTAATGGCAATGAGAAATAGTACTTGCTGGGCTAGTGTAAGCAGAGTTGGGCCTGAAGCGGAGGTCAAGAATGAGAGTTGGACTGTCTTTGCTTGAAACACTTCTTCCTCTCTTCTTGTCCTGAGTAATTCCTCATCGTTCTTTTGGTTCTGTTTAAATGTCACTTTCCCTTGGCCGATTTCCTCCATCAATCTTATCTACTCGCTCAAGATCAGGTTGTTTGCGCCTGCTTTGAGCTACTACTCCCCTTACCTGTGAACTGATTTTACTAGTTTAAATGCCTGCCTCCTTTCATAGATTGTGGACTTTCTGAGGAGCAGAGATCCTTTCTATCTTGTTCATTATTGTGTCTGCAGGCTTAGAATGGTGTAGGTCTGTAAGAACTGGATGGGTCAGTATTTGTTGAAAGAATGAATAACTGAATAAAAGGTACCTCCAGAAACAGGTGAGAGGCACTGGGAAATTAGGAAGATCAGAACTGGAGTGAGGGAATAAAGGATGGAATTCCTTAGGATGGAATGTAGAACTGTAAGCAGAGAAAGGATAGTAGTCACATAATGGGAAGTCTTCATAACAGCAGTTATAAACTCTGACTAAGGTTTTGAGGTGGAGGGAAAAGTTGAGGTGGATCTTTTCTTCAATTTCAACTGTAAATATTTTATGATTTGGAAGGAAATGATGATGAGATTTTTTTTTTCACATGAGTATATTGTCTTACCTTAAGCATCAAGTTGAGTTGAAGAGACTTGGCCCAACATTTTCATATTCAGCGTGCAGTCCAGCTCGGTTTAGTCACTGCGTCTTTGTGCTATCATATGCCAGGAATTGTGTTGAGTGCTTCTTGCACATTATTTCATTGAATCCTCAAAACAATCCTATGATTATAGGTACAATGTTTATCCTTCTTCTAAAGATATGGAAACTTAAGCATAGAGAGGCTGTTTGACTTGTCCAAGGTCACAGCTAATTAGTCGAGAAGCAGTGGTTTGAATCTATGACTGTCGGATTCCAGAGCTCAACAAACTTCTAGCCGTGTTGATGGGCTGCATTGTTACGCAGACCAGAATAGGTATTTAATAAATCTGTGTTTAATTACCGGAAGAAGGACTATGGGGATACAGGCAGGATTGCCCACTGGATGAGCCAGATGCTTCTCACAGGGTTGCCTGGAAATGAGGCAGCTGGGAGAGGTGGGCCTCCTTCCATTGGAGGGGCGGTTTGACTCTACTTCACACAAGCTCTCCAGGTGCCTCAGCTGGGGCTTCCAGCACCGTTGTGCAACTCCCATGAGCAGCTGGTGCCCAAGCTCATACTATTTTTCCAGACTTGGAAGGCTGCTTCTTTGAAAACCCAGTAAAAAGAGAAAGCAGTGAGGAAAGGGCCCATTTCCTGAAACACAGCCAGCGATGTGTCCAGCTGTGCCTGATGCTGGCGTATCTGTGTGATGCGGAAAGAATGGGGAAGCAGGTGCACTGTCCTGCTGTTGACTCCCCTGCCCGAGAGTTCCAGACTGCCCTGTGTGACTGTTTTGTGGTCTTTGTCCATCCTCCTCACTTGCCAAGACCAGATGAAAGGAGCAAGCATTCCTCAAATGTGGAGAAACAAAATAAAAGCCATAAAACAGACAACTCTGCATTGTTCTCTGCATGCTAGTCTTCGGTGTTTGCCCCTGACAGCCACCTACATTATTCTATCCATGTCTTCATCATTGTCTTAAAAGTGACTAACAGTTATTGCACAATTTTACCCTGTGCCATGCTGTGAGCTAATTGCCTTATTACCGTATCACTTATTCTTCACAATACAGCCTCGATGTAAGAAATATTATAATCTCTATTCAGAGGTGAAAAAACCCATAGCTTAAAGGGGCTTAGTAACTTCCCTAAGATCACATACTAGTAAGTAGAGCTGGACAACCATCAACGTCCACCTGACTCCAGAGTCCAGTTCTAAATTCGTTACGTTATGGTGCCACTCTATACAATGCTGAAGAATGGGCTGGACCACATTAATGGGCATTGTCTTTGAAGTCATCTCTGTGCTGCAAGTTTGGAGATGCACAATCGCTAGGAGGTGTATTGATTCAGGCAGGTGGGCAGTGATTTTTGCTGCCGGGGCTGCTCCATACCTATGACTACCCCATCATCATCAACAAAGTCCATGTACAGCTGAAGGGCCCCAGGGGCAATGAAATCTACTTAGGAGCCAGTATGTCCACAGGGGCTGTAAAAGCAGCACGAGCTCATTCTGGTCTCTTCTATTGAGCTAGCTGGACACTTAGCTCACCAATGTTTTCATCCCCTAGGCTGTAAGTCTGATAGCTCACAAAAGCGTCTCTGGCAAAAATATCCAGAAGGCACCTGCCATTTTTGAATACTGTCTTACTTTGCGGGCATGGTTTTGGAATTTAATTATGGAGCCTGGATTAGTGTAAGGCCATGTTCCATCTGCTACTGTACTTAGCTCCTTTTCCCCTCAAGAGAAGATGCTGTTTCTGCCTCCCTCTTCCAATTTCTATTTGGAGTTGCTCTTGTCAAAGGGCTTAACTGCTGTCTGGTAGGTGTCCTTAGGCTCTTGTGTGCCTCTGATATCAGCCCAAACTGGCTGCCACCAGCCTTGGGATTTACTTTGTGCATTTTGTCAGTGCCTTACCCTGTGTGAACTCTTTTTATAAAGTCCAGAGCAGACTTGATTATAAGAAAGGTCGGGGTAGACTGGCTTTTGAACACTAACAAAATGCTGCCATTTCTCCTGATCAAAGGCAACCAGAGATCAGCAGCACATTTGAGAAGTTGCTAATTGCTTACATGGTGGCAGCTCACACCTCAAAGTCGCAGTCTGTTCTGAAGGGTGGCTTGCCCGCAGTGCGTAGTCTGGGCTTAGCCCAGTAAACGGGTGGGCTGGTCGCTGCGTGTGTGCAAGTCTTCAAATCCATGTAACAGGGCATCTTATTTATGGAGTTGGCAAGATTGTGAAAAAGTGTGAATTTTGGACTTTGGAAGTTGTACCATCCCAGTGGCAGGAAAGGGCTTTTTTCTTTATTGGATCCTGGCAGCGAGTGCTTTTGTCTAGCAAACTTCTCTTTGTATAAGCTTCATCTGTTTGGCTTCTTAAAGTGGGGCCCACCTGCAACAGGGAGCCATTACTGCCTGTGGTAGGCCAAAAAATGCTTCACCCTGCCCGCCGCCCGCCCCCCCCCCCCCCAAGATGGCTATGTCAAACCCCTGGAGCCTGTGGATGTTACCTTCTATGAAAAAAAAGTCTTTGCAGATGTGGTTAAATTAAGGATTTTGAGATGAGGCTCTAAATACCATCACGAGTATTCCTTTCTTTTTGCTAGGAGAGAGTTGCCCTGAGCTAACATCTGTTGCCAACCTTCCTCTTTTTTTTTTCCCTCCCCGAAGCCCCAGTTGGGCATTCTAGTTGTAAGTCCTTCCAGCTCTTCTTGGTGAGCAGCTGCCACAGCATGGCTGCTGATGGACGAGTGGTGTGGTTCCCCGTCCAGGAACTGAACCCTGGCCACTGAAGAGAGGTGTGTTGGACTTTAACCACTAGGCCATCAGGGCTGGCTCCATCACAAGTGTTCTTATAAGAGGGAAGAGACAGACGGAAGAGGAGGAGGCAGTGTGGCCACAGAGGCAGAGGTTGGCACCATGTGCCTCAGTCAGGGAATGCCTAGGGCCACCAGAAGCTGGGAGAAAGAAAGGCTGGATTCTCCTCGAGAGCCTCCGAGGGAATGTGGCCCTGGGGACCCCTTGATTTCAGACTTCTGAGACGATACATTTCTATTGTTTGAAGGCACCCAGTTTTGGGTTTTTTGTTATAGCAGCCAGAGGAAACTAATACACTGCCTTTATCATTGTTAAATAAGTTCTTACTCCTATTTCTCTCATTTCAAGAGCATTTGTGTCCTACTTGCCTGTGTTACAAACTTTTTGTTGTTTTACCTGTGTGTTAATAGCTGTTGAGTGTAAGACGCTCTACAGTTTCAAAAGTACTTTGAGCAAATTTACGAAGGTGTATAAGGTTTATTTACTCAGTTTGTTCTTAGAGTTAAATGCCTTGCTCTGGAGCCCTCCTGGCCTTGGATTGGCAACCTAGCATAGCATTTAAGAAGTACTTTTCTCTATTCTCTGAACATGCCCTTATTGGACTTTGTCCTTCTTAAAATATAGTTAAGGAAGTGAAACACCATGGGGTAGTTAAAAAGAAGGTCTCCAATCAGAATGATTGGATCTAAATCCTGTCTCCTTTTCTTGTTAGCTGTGTGACTTTGATCAAGTTACTTAACCTCTCTGTGCCTCAGTTTCCTTATCTGTGGAATGGGGATAATAACATCTACCTCGTAGGGCTTTTGTGAAGTTTAAATGTCTTAGTTCCTGTGACACACTTTTGCACATAGGAGGAGGAGACCCTTAAATGACATAGTAAAACCTAAACAGTGCAACGTTATTGTGTTTATTAGTATGATGCCTGGTACCAGTGGGGAGCAAATACATGGCAGGCACTGTTGTATTATAGGTGAGGAAACCTAAGCTCAGAAAGGTGAAATAATGTGCCCGGTGTTGACCCAGCTAGTGAATGGCAGAGCAGGGAGCATCCAGTTCATGAACAAGGCTGTGTGAATTCCCGGACAAGAAAATCTTTCTACATGTATGTTGAGTTGGGTGTGATTTTGAAGATGTGTATTCTCTAGCTCTCCAGAGCCCCCAGTGTAGTTGGCCTTCCAAGTCTGCCTTTAGATTTCTTGTTCCAGATCTTTCTCACCTGTCCATTAAACCTAACCTGGCTTGTGTCCCTTTTCTAGGACACTAATTTTCTCCAGGAGGCAGCTATCTGCTCTGAGACTCACCGGCATTAATGAGCATGTGGTTATTAATGTGTAAATATCAGTTCTTCCAGGTAAAATGCTTGCATTTTCACAAGAATGTTTGGTTTATCATGCCTGAATATTGTTGGGGTTGGGGGGAAAGTATAAACATCACCCTCTCTTTTGTCTCCGAGTGTGGATCCAAGTGAGTCAGACAAATGATCACCTTTATTCCGGATAAGCTGTATCTTGGCATGCACTGTTAGAACTGTGGGCACATGCGCTTGCTAACACCTCACTTCAGAATACAACACTTATCCACCCAGCCACTGGCCTTGCAGCGTACTTGCACAAGGACAATTTGTTTTTTTTTTAAATCTCATGGCAGAGAACAGACTAGAATACATGTTCTTGGCGAGAAGCTGATCCCCACTAAGAGAATCTAGAAAGGGGTGAGGCTTGCTTTCCGTATCTGAAAATTGAGGTGGTGGAACTAGATTGCTTGGAAATGTGTCTTCCTTCCTCCTTATTATTCAGTACAATTCAGTTATGAAGATGTCCGTGTATTCAGTACAATTCGGTTATGAAGATGTCCGTGTAACTTGCTCACATCTGTGCAGTCACGGCAGAGTTGAGACTAGAATCTAGGATTCTTGACCTCCCAGTGCTGTTTCTTTTTACTCCACACTGCACTGAACTTCCCACTTGCACCCATTTTTATGGTAGAATGAGAATCAGTGGCATTACCTTGAAATGATGTATTCAAAGATATCGCATAATATTTATAATGCTTATTGGAAACGCACAATGTTTTGCCCAGAGTCAGACTTCTGATCATTAAACTGATGTAAACAACTGTCCACTTGGGAGAAGTTTAATTACCAGCTGCAGATGTGGGAGAAGCTGGTTCCAGGACTCCAGCAACCTGGCTCTCTCCCTGCTAGCAAGGATCTTCCGCCCCCCGCTCAGACTTGCACACTGGACGCCTCACATCTCAGCAGCGAGAGCAGATGCTCCAGGCACTTGGAAATAAAGAGGAAATGGCTGATGGTCGACTAGGCAGGTGTTTCTAGGCCGCCCGATGCTTCGAAGATTTTCTCTCCCTTTTCTCTGGTTTCTGGGAAGGGTCTGAATGACTCTCCTCTTTGAAAACGTGTTGAGGAAATTAGAATATTTTGGCACATTGCTCTGTATAGTCCCGTCTTTTGGTAACATACTTGTTTCACTTATTTTTCTTTCAAAAGGAGTAATTGTGATAAAACCCAGTGATTCTTTCACTCAAGTGCCAGACGTGTTAATATGGCTAGCATGGCATAGGTGTTCATTGTTCTATAAAGGGTGGTTGGCAGAAGCAAAATCTGTGATTTAGATCACAGATTCGGTGCAGGCGTCACTCATCATGTAAATATGTTGATATGTACAATGTTTGCTACTGCAGAATTATGTACGCCTACCTCTGCTCACTCTGAGTAATGGCATCTCCATGGCTTTAAACACTGTCTCTATGTTGACAGTTTTCAAATTTATCTAACTCCAACCTCTTTCTTGAATTTCAAACTCGATACTCAATTGCCTACAATGTCGTCCGTGATCCATAACCTGTGCTTTCCAATGAGCCCCATCAACCTCTTCAGAGATACACAAACCCTTCCTCCCACACAGCTGTATTCACTCGAGTCACATACCTGCATGTCTCATTCACTTGATTTCTTCATGTCTCTGCTAAAATGTCAGTTTAAAAAAGTATTTGCAACTTTTTTATCATACAGGATTAATATCTCTCATATAAAAAGAGCTTCTAAAATAGAGAAGAAAAATGCCAACAACCCCATAGAAAAATAGGATAGGGATATGAACAGAAAGATCATAGGAAAAGAAATGCAAAGGGCATTGAACTAGATAGAAGATGCTCATTCTCACCCATAACAAGAGAAATGCAGATTAAAACTATACAGAGAGATACCGCTATTGACCACACCCTTTTGGGAAAGCTATGGGGAAACAGGAGCTTTCATTCATTGCTTTTGGGAATTCACTATGGTACAAGCAATATGGAGGGGAATTTGGCAATGGTTGGCAAAATCACATAGTTATGTATCCGATGACTCAGAAATTCCACCTTTAGGAAGTCACCAAGGACTGCTGAAGTGACAGCTGAGGGTAAGGGGGCTTTAATGGAGAGCGGAGAAGGGAGAAGTTGAGTATTAATTTCGACCCCATGATCAAGTGCAGTGATGGAGCCCTAGTTTGTCCCTCTAGCCTTCTCTAAGTTTCCCTTTACGAAGAGAGGCTCACAGAAGCATGGAGCAGTTGTCCCCAAAACCTGAATGGAGAAATAGTTCTGTCCCCGAGGAGTGGACTCTTGTTCCTCTGTCATTTTTTTCTTATGTGTTACCACCTACCACATTATGTAATTATGTATTTATTGTCTTCCCCCCTGCCAAACTGTAAGCTTCTTGAGAGCAAGGCTCCCTCCTTCATTCCCGTATCAACACGTCTGAGACAGTGCCTGGTTCATCGTAGGTGTCAGTAATATTTTTACTGGGTGAATTAAAAAAATGGTTGAATGAATGAGCAAGCCTGAGCCAGAGACTTTGTGGTTTTTATCTGTTGATCTACATATTATATGATACTTAATAGGACTTGATAAATATTTTGTGAGTTAAATACTGCATATGTGATTTTAACCATCTGGCAAAATTTTAATATTAATTATAATTTCATAACTAAGAGATTAATAAAATCTTCTTGTAAAAAGGAATACCTTAATAGATAAGGCAAGATTGTCTTTGTCCACGGCCCTTTATTCCTTCCCATATATCCTTCTGGCTTGGCATGTATCATTCTAGACCCATCTAGCTACATCTACATTCAAACAACATCTCTATTTGTATCTCTGTATCATGGTAATCAATAATAATCTGTGCATTCTTATTAAATATATTCCTCCATTGTGAATGCATATGTGTGTGTGTGATGAACGGTATTAGAGAGGGCATATTCTGTACCTTTTACTTTTCATCCAAAATGTTTCTTGGTTCTGGTTCTGTCACTCCGTAAGGATAAGGATATTTGTTTTTTTTTTTTTTAGGAAGATTAGACCTGAGCTTACTACTGCCAGTCCTCCTCTTTTTGCTGAGGAAGCACAGCCCTGAGGTAACAACCATGCCCATCTTCCTCTACTTTATATGTGGGACGCCTACCACAGCATGGCGTGCCAAGCGGTGCCATGTCCGCACCCTGGATCCGAACTGGCAAACCCCAGGCCGCTGAAAAGCGGAACGTGGGAACTTAACCGCTACGCCATCGGGCTGGCCCCTATTCTTTGTTTTTAAAAATTACTGCGTATAATTCCATAGTTTGGATATGGCGTAGCTTAATTAACCATTTCCCTACGTACGGATAATTAGATAGTCTAATGTTTTGTATTACCACAGTGCCATAATAAATGTTTTTATACACAACTTCTTTTGACATGGTTATGACCGTTTAAAATTCTAAATAGTGCTATTAAATTGCTCTCCAAGGTGACGGTACCAATTTCAAGTGATGGTCCTAATTTCCCCACATCCTCTCTAATGCTTAATATTATCCCACTTCAATACTTTCTGCCAATCTAATAGGTAAAAAATGTATTTCATCATTGTTTCAATTTGCGTTTCCCTGATCACAAGTAAAATCAAGTATCTTTGTATGTTTTTGCTAACCGTTCATCGTTTCTGTTCTGTGATTTATCTGTTTGTATTTTTACCCATTTTTCTATGGTACTCTTTGTATTATTGATTTTTAGGAGTCTTCTGTATAGCCTTGACATATTAATCTCCTGTCTGTTATGTATACTGTAAATATTTTCTTCTGGTTTATTTTATACCTTTAAACTATGTTTATTTTGTCATGCAGAAGTTTTAAATTTCAATCTAGTCAGATAATCAATCTTTTCCTTTGTCTAAAAGGCTTTTTTGTCTTAATCAAGAAAGTTTTCCAACCTCAAGAACATAATATATTCACCCATAATTTCTATTATTATGGCTTTGTTTTTTACATTTGTGTCTTTAGACCTGAAGACTTTACCAAATTTCTATGTCTCACTAACTAAGTAATTTCATGTAGCTATTCTCTCACTGTTACTGCATGTTGAACATATCTCCCTTTATACAATAGGCAGACTTCTGAGTAGATTGGCTCAAATTATTCTCGTCAATTGAGTAACTTTTTTTTTTTGGTTGAGGAAGATTTGCCCTGAGCTAACATCTGTGCCAATCTTCCTCTATTTTGTATGTGGGTTGCCACCACAGTATGGCCACCGATGAGTGCTGTAGGTTGTTGCCCAGGAACCAAACCTGGGCCGCTGAAGCAGAGTACACTGAACTTAACCATTAGGCCACGGGGCCAGCCCCTGAGTCACTTTTAAAATGATGTACAAAGAATACAGCTGGTTCATTTTCTGTCATGTGAAGATATTTTATAAAGTGAGTACCCAACTCCTAATTTCCTTGCCGTGGTTAGTTTCTTTTTCTTAGGTCTGGCTGCGAGTCTGAATGCCTTTAATAAGTGTTTCCTGAGTTGGTTTGAATGTGTTTTGTTTCGGCAGCATTTAAATCATTGGCTGTTCTGTGTTTCAGTTTTCCTGCTTTCTTCTACCCAGTTCAAATGTCTCGTTACTTTAAAAAAAGGAAAAAAATCAGAAAGGAGGTTCTGCAAGGTGGTAAAACACAGGGCTTGCCTTTCAGGGACGCAAAATCACACACTGTAGGGATCTCAGGATCGACTCCCCACCCATCCCCATTTGCCAAATTCTGTGTCTGCTGATGCCAGGAATTCCTTTAACAGAGGACAGCATGTTGCGTGGCCCAGCTGGAGGGGCAGTTAAAGTGCACGATATCCTGAAGGAGCCGCTTCATCCAATTGAGTTCTCACTGAGGTGTGACTATTCCTTTGCTGAAAACAGATATGAGCTAGATGCAGAAGAGAGCAATGACAACCTGAAAGAAAGGGAGACCTTGGTGAAGGGGCCAAAGTCTTGGTTTCTTCATCTTTAAAGTGGAGATAATGATAGAATCTATTTGATACGGTGATTGTGAGGACTAAGTAAGATAATGGTTGCCCAGCACTGAGCACCGTGCCTGGGACATAATTAACTATCAAATAAAAGTTAGCTACTGTCATTTTTAAGAACCATAGCAGATATTTTTTGTGGTGTATGTCTGTGTGTCCCTCCCTATGTGTAGTTCTGATGGGGCTGACCCAGGTGGGGCACCGATGATGTAGGCCTGGCCAATCAGAGTGCTCCATTCCCTTAGTCACGGTGTTGAGTCAGGGATCCCAGTTAGTCTAACGGGCACCAGCTCTGGGACTATAACTGGAACTGTTGGGAAGGACGCACTCTCTTTGCCTGGTGGTGCTAATCCGGGAGAGTGAAAGCTTGGAGCTGCTGGCTTGCCCTTGCTTAAGAAGAGTCTGCTTTATCATGAACCAATGCAGGAGGAAGCAGAGCTGCAAGAGACTCCTGCTGGCACTGTGTGAGTCATAGATCCGGGCGTGCCTGAAGCAAGAAATCTCTGGGCTTCTTGTAACAGGAGACCACAGCTTTCTTGTTTTGCTTAAGCCCATCTGAGTTTAGCTTTTGTCATAGCAAATGTTAAGGTTGCTGCCCTTTGTTCATATGAGAGTTCAAGTAAATTGATTTGAAGAAAGGATAGACCTTTTCCACCACATCCTTCTCCAAACTCCCTGGCAAGTGCAGGCCTTGTGTCTCCCATTGCAGCAAGGAGGGCTGCTGGACTCCTAGGGCGGTTGGTTAGGAAAGAGAGTGTTCAATGAAACGGGACTCTTGTGGCTCTCTAATAGCTACGTTTTTTTGCTTAGAACATAAGATTCCTGTTTGACAGGGAAATCACAAAAGTAGAAACGGCAGGGATTTTCTTAAAGCACGGTTCTGCACAGTTTCCAATTAATTCACTGCCAACCCACACACTGTCCATTCAGAAATGATTTTATTAACATATAGCACCTCAGGACTTCTTGAAGGTGTCAGGGCTTAAAAGTAATTCGCGAGAAAAAGAATGAGGGGAAACACTCCATACAAAAAAAATAAAATAAACGGCTTAATTTAAAGTACCCACACAGTGGGTTAGCATCAGACACGCTAGTTGCATTAATACATGTCAGAAAGCAGGGTCTTTAAGCTGAAGGCTCAGAAGTGAGCTCCTTCCGAGACTCCTGTAGTACACCATAGGAAGCTCCAACTTTCCAAAAACATAAATTGAGGCCTTGATGTTGCCCCCAAGAATAAATTTTGGGTTAAGGGCAGCTAATTCTAAGGACAAGAGCTTTAGTGGTAACAGACCCCAGATACTCTAGAACTCCATTTCCTTCTCCCACCCTTGATCCTTGTCCGTGGGGCTATGTGATGATTTCTGATGTCAGCTGTGCTGCCTTTTTCTAATTGTGTGCATGGGTCTCTGTGTGTGTGAGAATGTAGCTGAGAAAAAAATTTGCCTGATCTTCCGCTGCCCGCCCCCTTAGCTGGGTAAGTGTCACACCTTCTGTGTTCCTTAATGTTTGTGCATACCACATCCTACGGTGGTAATTATCCTTGATATTCACCAGATTTCAATTGATTTGGGCAAAATTGCCCCTGGCCTGTGTGCTCCACGCAGGTAGGCGTTGTATCTGTTTTGTTTAACCATGAGTCTCTAGACCTTAATACAGTGCCCCAACCAGAGTGAGGGTTTGGTAGGCATGAGAGATGTTGTTTGTCGATGCTAGGTCTCATCCCAGCCCTTCCACGTTCTCCTCTTATTAGAGGGTATAAGCCTGGAAACTGGACTCCTCTGTCTGCAGAATTCTAGTTGGCTTCCATCAATGAGAGGCCCTGATGTGAGATTGGAGAGTGGAAGAGAAGAGGAGCCACTATTGCTCTGGTGACATCTGTGGGCAGGTCTGTGGGCATTGGAGATGGCAGGGGTGATGTTTGGGCCATGACTTTTGAACATTCTCTTGAGAATCACCTACTTTGGTGCTGTCGGTAGCTAAGGTGCAGGCAGTAGTGTCCCGTGAACCCTGTACCTCTGGATGTCCTGAAAGCAGCCTTCATGCCCTTTGTCCCCTCAGCCTTCCAATGGTTATGCAAGTCTCTATTTTTCTATAGTTACGCTCTTCCTACTCTAAATACCTGTAGTGATTATTCTTTGCCTCATTAAACTCTGATAAAATAAGTTGACTGTTGACTGGCTGACCTTAAACTTCGTGGCATGTAATTTTAATCTTCTGATTTGAATTATTCATATCGAAAAAATATGTATATAACTAGCTAGTGAGTGCATCTCATGGACAGGCCAGTGTCCATATCCATCTCATGGACAGGCCAGTATCCATATCCAGGCCAGTATCCTAGACCATAATATATATTAGATAAATATTTGTTGGAAAATGAATTACTGAACTAATGGTAGTGGTTGACCCATAGGCTGTGTTGAGAAGGGTTCTGATGCCAGGTATAGGCTTGTGATTGAATAGAGATATTTGCTTAGAGAGAGGACTGGCTTTGTTGTAAACTGTTGGTGGTCTTGGACACAATAATTTTTATACAGAGATGAAATTGTGTTTCTTGGTGAGGTGCGGCCTCCAAATGAAAAGCAATAGCTCTGCCTGAAAGTGGAAGTGAAAGGAATATAAAGAGTTCTAAGAAAGTGAGAGTTATATGTTGTTCAGTTTTCACTATACAACAAGCAATCTCAAAATCTGAGTGGCTTTCAGCAACAATCATTTATTTTTTTGCTCACAGGTCTGCAGGTTGGCCATAGCTGGGCTCAGCTGGGAACTTGCTGGGCTTGGCTCCAAGTCATGAGTTGGGCTCAGCTCAGTTCTGCCTGTTTCTTCTTTCTTGGACTAGCACTTTCCCAGGCAGGTTCTTCTCGTGATAAACCATAGGAGCACTATAGAGCCAGGCCAAACAGACAAGACATTTAAAGCTGCTGTTCTCATTATGTCTGCTAGCATTCCATTTGCCAAATCAAGTCATGTGACCACCCACACCATCAATTAAACAGGGTAATCTACTCTACCCACAGTTGGAGGCCTTACACAGCTTCCTAGCCGAAACAGAGAGCTTTTAGGATAAATCATAGTAGAATGCTCAGTCAGGTCATGGCTTCAATCTGTAATATGGACTCAATTACCTAATGCTTTATAGAGAAAAAAGAACAAGCAACTCATGAAATTGTTTCTGGGTAAAAGATACTTGCCAAGTGGGATTTACACTGCAGTGAAAGTGGAGTGTGAGGAGAATCATAGAAAATTCTCAAGAAAAATGTGATTTGGAAGGTATCTAGAAGTCAATGTTCTCTTCATCACTGTACTTCTAGTGCCTAGACCATAACATATATTAGATAAATATGTGTTGGAAAATGAATTACTGAACTAATGGTAGTGGTTGAAAGTGGTAGGCTGTGTTGAGAAGGGTTCTGATGCCAAGTATAGGCTTGTGATTGATTAGAGATGTCTGCTTAGAGAGAGGTACAGAGAAGGGACATGGATTTACCATTGATACATTGCTCTACTCTTACTTAGATCAACTGGATCTTTTCCAGCTTTAATATTCTATAACTCTATGACTGAGATTCCCTGAAGGGAAATACTCAAATTCATCTGTGAATACCCCACAGTACCTAATGTAAGAAGAGGCAAGCAGAGTTTCTCAATGCCATGAGTGATTCAGCGTACTCTTTTTGAAGTCAGGTGAAGATTCAGCATCCAGCAGACACTTCAGGTCTCCGTCCATATCCCCTCAGCACTTTCCATTTTCTTGCACCTTATAGGATGCTGTGTTAAATGAGATAATGCATTCAAAGCTCTTAGCATGATGCCTGACATATCAAAAATAATTGCTATTAATAACTTTTATGAATTTAATTGTAGTCATTTATTGCTGGAAACGCGAAATGGATTTACAGATTTACTCATGAGTTGAAAGAGCAGAAAAGTACAGCTGTACAATAAGATTACAGATCTCCAAGGCCGGTATTCGTTCTCAGCCTTTGCCTCTGGGTCTGTTATAACAGTTATCCATAGTGCTGAAGCGAAAAACGAAAGGAGACAAAATCAAAACAGAAGAATGTATTCTTTTGAAGGTCTGGTTTAGCCTGAGAACTAAGAACAGGCTCGCTTAATCTCTATGGTAACATTTTCCGGCCTCCTCTCTGTTTCTTGTTCCTTTTCTCCCTCTCCTCCCACGTGAACTTGGCCGAAGGAAACAGAAGAGGATAAATTTCCCCTCAAGTAATCAAACATGCCAATTAGACAGGAAAGACTCCAGGGAGCTCGGTGGCAATTTGTAAGCACCAGTTGTATCAAGGCACATGTGATGTCACTGGAAGCCTGACCTCCTCAGAGAAGCCCAGTTTGATGTGTTATCCAGTTCATATGCATGAATGCCTGGCCTGCTGAGTCAGGTTTTCCTCTGTAGACATTCAAGGAGAGCAAAGCATAGAAACTTAAGTGCCTACCGTGCTGGTTTTAGCCAAATGTTTGCAGAGTATTGTTTCCATTAATACAAAGCCAGTTGTACAGGAGGGGAACTACTCAGGAACCCTCTTGGTATAAAGTATGATGCTTGGCAGGTGAAGGACAGGAGCCTGATAGACTTGGGTTCAAATTTTGGCTCCACCAGTCAATAGCTATGTGACGCTGGTTAATTTTCTGAACCACACTGAGCCTCTGTTACCATGCTGGTGAGATGGAGACAACATTGCCTCTCTTAGAAGTGCATTGTAAGAATCATGCTATTTCTTGCTTATAACTCTTCAGTGGTTTCTCACAGAATTTAGAATAAAATTCCAACTCTTTTTTCCTAGATTAAGTATTTCTTGGCAATCTGGCCACTGTCTACCTTTCTGACATTACCTACCACTCTCCCCTTGCCTGTCATGGTCTGAACATCCTAGTCTTTTTTTCCATCGGCCAACACTCAAAACATTTTCCAGTTTATCAAGGCCTTTGCACCTGCTCTTCCCTCTGCCTGGAGTGCTCTTGCCCCAGCTTTTTGCATGCCATTTTCTTGTCAAACATGTCTCCCGTTAATTCATCACTGCCACCACCACTACCATCACCATAATTATCATCACCACCACTATCGTTATTAACATTCATTAAGTCTTATCATGTGCCCAGAACTATTCTTTAGCATTGTATGTGTCACATCAACCTTATGAGGTAGGTTACATTATTATCCCCATTTTACAAATGAGGAAACTGAGGCACTGGAAGGTTCAGTAACTTGCCCAAGGTCACAAAACTAAGACAGAACTGGGATATGAATCTAAACAAACACTAGAAGCAAGTATTTAATCACTGTGTGTCTCTAGCCACTCAGACTTAAGAAGCCATCTGGTCACCTTCTCTCACATGGCCCAATTTAAATTCTTTGCATAGCAATGATCTCTGATATTTTTTCTTATTTAATTAACTTGATGGTTTATTTATTGTGTGTCTTGTTATTTATGTAGCTATGAAAATGAGCTAGATTGTTTTGTTCACTTCTGTATCCCCAGTGACTTGAAAAAAGCCTGACACTTAACATGTGTTCAATAACTATTGGTTGAATGAATGCTGCGAATCTAATACTAGGCCTGAGCCTAGCAAATAACAGACTTTTCATACGTGTTACTCCACCTCATCCCCATGGCCTCCCTCATGGTTGAAATGACTCCATTTGACTGTGATTGGCCCCCAACTTTTCATTACCCCATTTTCTTCCCCGTGGCTTATTAGGATTCTCTATGGGAAGAGGCCATGACTCTCTGAGCCTTCGAATACCTTCTTGAGTCCCCTTTCTCCCACATTCCAAATCAGTAGCTTCAGTATTTAGCTTGTCTTTAGGTTTAGACTCTGGAGAAACCTAAAGTAACTCTTCATCAGGAAAAATTCCAACATACTTATGTATTTTGACAAGTTCACGCTCCTTGTCTGAATTTTAGCACCCTGCATAAAGTGACTTGCATCAGAAGATAAAATTCCTGTTTTCTTTTGTACTTAAGGTGCAGAAGCTTGAATTAAGCATGAGCCTCACTTCAAGGGACATCACTGTCCTTGGTTAACACAAGGCCTCTCTCATTTTTATTTAGTTTATTCATTTCCTATTATCTCTTTTCCGAGCTCTCATTTTCTTCCCTCCTCACAGACAACCATTCTAGTGTTTTGAAAGTATGTACTTTTGTATGTGATCTTGTAAAATGTACTTTCTTGCTTTATATTTTTGTATTATTAATATACATAAGTGGTGTTGTATGATATATCATTCTGTTCCTGCTTTTTTGCTCCAGTCTGCATTATGTTGTAATATCCGTCCACGTGGCTATCTGTGCGTCTAGTCCTGTGCTTCTAGCTGCTGCGTAGGGCTCGGCAGTGCGTTCCACAGAATTCTAAGGAGCCTTCTGGCGATCAGGCGTTCCAGTCGAGGGTGTCCTCATAGTGCACTGGGTGATCAGAGATTCTTCATCTTGTCCTTGTCCTCCTCCTTTTGTTTCTCTGCATCCTTCTTTCCTCCCCATTCCCTCTCACCCCGACTCAGCTTTATCAATGCCATGCCTCTGCTTTGGCCACCAATTTCCATCACCTAGACTACAGATTGCAACTAAATATTGATAGTATGCTCACGTATTTATTTATTTAACAAATATTTGTTACTTGCATACTATGTGCCAGGGCACTGTTCTAGGAAATGGAGACGTAGCAGTGAGCAAGGCGGTCAAGTTTCCCGTTCTCATGGAGCCTAGATTTTAGAGAGAGGAGACAAACAATAAAGAAATGTACCAATAACTAAGCAATAGCTTTTCAGAGAACACTTCCTTTAAGAGACGCATTTGATCTGAGTTCCAAGTGACAAGAAATAGTTATGCAAACACCTGGGTCCTGAAGGGGTCTGGAAGCTGGAACACTGCAAGTACAGATGCCACATGGTGGGTACAGGCTTGATCTATTAAACAAACAGCAAGAAGATTAGTTTGGCTAGAGCAGAGTGGGTGAGGGGGAGAGTAGAAAGAGATGAGGCTGGGGAGGCCAGGCCAGGTAAGACAGGGCAGGGTGAGGAGGAGCGATTTTATTCCAAGTGCAATGGGAAACCTAAGGAAGATTTTAAGCAGGTATTATAGAGTTTGCAATACGTTGATGATCTCTCTGTTCCCTCTTGCTTTGGGCTGTGTTGGTGGTGGGAGGGTTCTGGTTTGGCTTCTCTGTGGGTCCTGGGGGCTTTCTCACTCCAGGCCATCCTTCGCCTAGTGCAGTTGTCTCTGGCAGAGGTACTAACCTATTTGTGCCCTGTGTCATGACCCTGGGCTTGGGACAGCTATACCATGCCACGTGTCATTCAAGACTAATGGCCTGGGACCAAGTTGCCTCATATACTTTAGAATCAGAGGCCAGCCCAAAACCCACCCAGAGTATGCTGAAGACAAAGGCTGTTGTCCTGGTATCCAGAGCTTCTCGCATCCTTGGGGCACAGCATCAGCCTTTCACCAGAGGTGATGAGCCCTGTCTGAGCGGGCAGACTCGGGTGGAGATGTGTAGGGATCTGGTTGTTCACGTTATACTTATCTCAGGCTGAAAGTCCCATTGTTCAGTCAGTTAAGCTAAAATTTCAAATCACTAGATAATCCACTAAATAGTCTATTTTCTCCTGGGAATAACAACTTATTTCTACACCTTAGCATTCAGCTTTCATTGGGTCCCAAATCCAACTTTAAGATTATGTTGCAAGTTGTGCAAATGTGGTGGATTCTTTCCCCATGGGCATCCTCACTCCAGCCTACTTTCTCTGCTGTCAGCTGTCCCACATCAATGACTTAGAGCCCGCATCTCCGCATCTTCAGCCTTGGAGTAGCCGATGCCCTAGTTTGTTTCTCTGCACCGTAATGCTCAAGTGCTTAATGGCTCGTAAACAAGGAATGAGCTCTCAGTGTACATTTAATCCTTTGTGTTGTGAGTAATCACCCAATAATTTATCTCCTTACAAGTATAGACTTGGAGTTTTATTAAAGGATGTCCTTGTGGCAGTATTAAGGAGAATTAAAAGAGTGTTTTTAGAAACTCTTTGGCTGGGGGAGAGGAATAGAAAGGGCATGCAAGGTGAGTGAAGTGAGATCATGGGGCATATAAAACTGTTTGTGGGAAAAGTCTTTTGTTAACCTAAAGGAATGAGTGTCTTGAGGTAGTATTTTTGGGGAAAATATTGGGTGTAGATTTTTAACTAGAAAAACTCACACCGCCCACTCACTCTTGCACATATAGCAGCCCCAAAATTTGTGAAACAGAAACCTAGTTACATGAAAAGGCAAGTACAACCTGCCAACATGTTTCACAAATGAGCACATTCAGGACGAGGTACTTAATTTGTGGGGCCCAGTGCAAGATAAAAATGCAAGGCTTCTTGTTTACAATTTAGTAAGAATTTCAAACAGCGACAGTGGAGCATTAAACCAAGCGTGGGTCCTCCTGTGAGTAGGGCTCTGTATAGGTCACTTGCCACTGTAAGCACAGTTGGCTGTAAGCACAGAACTGCATTTTTTGGCAACTTGTAATAGATGTAGTCACCGTGAAGAGGTGAGAAGAATATGGGCTTTGCAGTGATGCAAACCTGGGTTTTAACCACAAGTATCTTCAATTTAATAATTTAGTGGCCAGTGGCAAGTCCCATAACCTCTCCGAGCTTCAATTTCTTCATCCATAAAATGGAGATGTTGTCTTTAGCTTGCAGTATTCCCGAAAGAGTTGGTAATGCTTCACTCGCAGGACCTTGTGAGGAGAAAGTGTTCAATGGATGGTAGCTATGATGGTGACTGAACAAGTGAGGGAAAAAGCTGGAACTCTTTAACAAATACTGTCTTTGTTTTCCAGTGCCTGTTCCTTCCACAGATCTTAGGACATTTATAGACTTCAAGCTTCTTTCAGACCAATCCTAGGGACGCTAATAGAGCCCCTATTACTTACAAGGAGTGGGAGTAGAGGACTAAAAAGTTGAATATGAGACTTTCCTCTTCTTGAGTTGCTTGTAGTCTAGTTAATGGGATAGCACAAGGATGCAAGTAGCTGTATAACGTAGAGAAAGATAAGTGGTACAGGGGAGTTGCTTGACCAAGTACTAAAGAGATTTAAAGAAAAACAAAGCCAAATATGGTTACAGGACAACTACAAGATTGAAGTGGTCCCTTTATTGCTGCAGAAGATGCAGTTATTCAAGTTGAAGGAACAAGGGCTGCTGTAAATTGAAACAGGTTCCACTGTCTTTGTGAGGATGGTTTGTGTGGTAAACCTAATTTGGTGGCCCCAGTGAATCAGGCCTCATAGTATTCTTGCACTTTTGTAGATTCCTCCCTTGAATCTAGATGACCCCGTGACCTGCTTTACTCAGTAAAATGTGGCAGAAGTGACACTGTGACAGTTCAAGCCCAAGCCTTAAGAAGTCCACGTAGCTTTTTCTTTTAAATACTTGGGGGCTTTGAGTGACGGTTTTGGAGAGATCACGTGGAGAGACCATCAAGAGAGTCTGAGAATACATGGAGAGGAACCAAGGAGCCAACTGCGAGAACTGTGACCCAGTATGGCCCTACTCAAGTTGTTGCAAACAGTCCCCAGGTGTTTGAGCCATCTAGGGCCCTGGCATGTATCGTGTGGAGCAGAGATGAGTGAGCCCTCCTGTGCCTTATTGGAGGTCCTGGCCCAATGAGTTGTGAAAAATAATGAGATAGTTGTTTTGAGTAACTAAGTTTTGGGATAATTTGTTTTACAACAATAGATAATTGAAAGAAAAATTGGTACCTAGAAGTAGGCTGCTGCTGTAACAAAAAGTGTAAAACATGGAGCAGTGACCTTGGAAATGGATCGTGGCAGGGACCAGAAAGCCCTACACAAGACTGGAGTGGAGAATGGAGAAAGTGAGACTGATATTAATATTGGCAGAACAATTGGCCAAATTGTTTGTCTTGGTCACTTGGAAGACAGAATGAGCATCTAATAAATTTATGGATTTCGTAAGGAGATATCCAGGTGGAAAGTGCCAACTGGATCCTCCTGGCTGCCTATCATAAAGGGAAGATCAAGATGAGCTAAAGAAGGAACTTTTCAGTTTTCAGACAGAATTTGGAGAAAATATAAGGAAGTTAAAACTTGCTGATTTTGAAAATAAATCCGTTTCTCATTTCCAGCTTCTGCAGTCAGCAAAAGATTTTTAAAAAGTTACACACAGTGCCTTATGCATTCACTTTAAATTTATGACCGCAAATATTAAATGGACACTCAAGACTACCAGCTAATCCTAATATACTTTCCTAATAAATTTTTTTTCTCAGTCAGCAAGAATATTTTGTAACTCCTCTTCTGTCTTCAAATCTCTAGCACCCCCTCCTCCATCACTGATGCCTTCACTTCAGACTTAATAGAGAAAAAAGATGGAATCAAATAAAAACTAATTCAGCTACCCAACACCAACTCCATTAACTTTCCGCACTGGACTATACAAATTTTGCCTTTCCTCCTAACACATGAAAAAGGTGTCCTTGTTCTTGTCCAAGGCCAATCTTTCTACTTGTGCTTTGGTTCACTTTCCTCTCATATACTTAAGGATTTTGCTCCTGCAATGATCTCCATCCACTCTAGCAAAGTAAAATTCCCCCCCTCTACTGGATTATTTCCATTGGCATTCAAGCATGCTTTAATATGGCTTTAAAGCATCTTTCCTTGACTCCTCATTTCTCACAAGTTTCACAAGTACTATCTCATTTATCTGTTCTCTTTCAGAGAGAAACTTCTTGAACGAGTTGTTAAAAGTCACTCTCTACTTTTCCACTTTCTATTCCCTCCTTAACTCTTTCTAAAGAACTTTAGAAAGGGGTCCTTATCAAGGTCCCCATTGACCCACGTCTTGCCCAAGCCAATAATGACCTCTGACTTCATCTTACAAGATCTCTTCAGTAGACTTTGACACATTCGCAGTGACAGAAGTAGCTGTCGGAAGACAGAAAAAGTCCGAAGATAGTGTCTTCTCCAGGCTATTGTAATGCAAGATTTATCTAATTGTCCTCTCACCTGGTCATCACTCCTTATTATCCTGTGTTACTGATCCTCTTTAACCAGACACAGGAGAGGCTCTTCTCTTCTTTATTGACACCTTTGCCCTGGCTTATGACCCTAAATACCGTCTGTCTACTGATGACCCTTAAAGCCCAGACATTGTTTGCAGGGGAGGATTTCAGATTTATGTATCTAGCAACTATCCTGAAGCCTCCACTTGTGTGTTTACTAAGGACCTCAAAAATATGGCCAAAACAGGAATATCGATCCTTACCTCCTCCATCCACTTTTTCCCGTTTCAGGAAACGGCACTGCTATCCAGGAACTCAGACACTTGATACCTGACAATGTTCTTACCCAGACATTTCTCTGTTCTCTTCCTCAAGTGATTTTGATTGGTCTAGTCTGATTTTTTGATCATTTAGATTATGATTAATATTAGTGGCTTTTATCATTCTCTCTCTTTAGGTAAGTGTTTTGGCTTTCATTGCGTTTCGTTTTGGACTAGTCTAGAATGGAAAGCCAAGAGTAATTTGTGTCATTGACATGACATGAATACTCTCTTGGGAAGACAGAATGGCAGTACCTCTTTGAAATCAGGCACTAAGTAACCCTCTTAGCTGATTACCAGCACCATGAGCTCATTAGTGACCACATAGTGTCAGGACCTTAGTTTCATCTCTTAAAGGCCTGAAGACAACCAGACTCAATCATTGCAGCAAGGACTCAATTGGAGAGAGAAGTCACAATGGTACTGCTGCCAGTGTCCAAAGGATGGCAGCTCAGTTCTAATTGTCTCTTTTCTCACTCCCAGAATTGAGGGCTGAAGTGGCCTGAGTACAACGACTACACGTTCTGTTTTTTAAATGGGTGTGTTTAGCAGTTAATCTGCAGTTGTAGTCATCTAGGATTCAGATACTACGCTCTTCCAGGGGAAAGTGGCATATGTGGGGCCAATCAGAATGATGGATTCTTTCCTGTGATTAAGTAGCCTTTATGCTGCAGTTTTGGAGAACACCCTATAAAAGATGTCCCCTGGCCAGACTAGTCTATGCTGGGATCACTAATCTATGGGGTGGAATAGTGTTCCCAGAGGTGTTTAATTCCACATCCTTCCACCTTTGCACTGCGCTCCCAACCTCAATGTAGCTACGTGGACAGTCTATGGTAAACAGACTGCTCTCGAGAGAAATGAGGAAATGTCCAGTAGTGGGGACTTGGAAAATTATCTCACTGTTCATTGCAGATCAAAAATAGTGTTTCCTTTGTAGCCTGGAGTCATTTGGCAATTGAAGTAAATTCCATGCTGTTGTTGAGTTATGAGAGAGGTCCTGGAGAATGTGTGGCTTTAAGATATGGAAGTCTCTAGCAACGTTTGCCCCTGCATTCCCTCTGTGGATACCTTACCTGATGTTGACTTCTCGTCATCAGCCTCATCTGTTGGGTCATTTTGATCTGTTATCCTTCTAAGTTTCATTAGAAGGTAAGCTAACTCCTCAAAGGCAGGCTCTGAACTTCTGTGTGCTCCTAGTGGCTAGCACAGAGCAGTGATTAATGAAGTTTGAATGAATAAAAAAAAAAAAAAGAGGGGCCGCCCTGTGGCTGAGTGGTTAAGTTCGCACGCTGCGCTGCGGCAGCCCAGGGTTCGGATCCTGGGCGCGGACATGGCACTGCTCGTCAGGTCACGTTGAGGTGGCGTCCCACATCCCACAACTAGAAGGACCCACAACTAAGATATACAACTATGTACGGGGCAAGGGGTTTGGGAAGATAAAGCAGAACAACAACAAAAAAAGATTGGCGACAGTTGTTAGCTCAGATGCCAATCTTTAAAAAAAAGAAAAGAAAAAGAAAGCTAATTTATAAATAAAAAAATGCAAAGGCAGTTTCTGTATCCCTTTTTGGAGTCAGCTACTCTGATACAGTGGTGTCTTAGGGACATCCTAGTTTTGTTTTAATGCTAGAAAATTATCTTATTTAAACATCAGCATGAATTAGGTTATTTTATTCCAACTTTTTGTTGAGGAAGTTGAGTCATTGAGGTTACATAGTTAGTAAGTGATGTTGCCAACACTCAAATATTAGTCTTTCTCATAGCTTAAGTTTTCTTTTGTTTGTTTGTTTTTTTAACCAAACTCCACATACAACAGAGACACTGAGTTTGCATGAAATGTGCTGTGTTAACGTGTTGCAAGGTGCTTTTGGCATTCAGGGGCCTCCTGCACACAAGTGTGGTCTGATGCCTGCTTTAGGGACTCAAGGCCGCAAAGTATCAACTTGGCAAGGGAAGGAGGACCCCATCTAGTTACCAGCTAGGAGCCTTCTAATTTATTCTGAAGAACTGGCAAGAGATTCATATTCCTGTATTTCTGGCTTTGCTACACTTTGCCATGGAGCGATTGTTTTTAGCTGTTGGCAAAAACTTTCTTATTGGCTCAATAATTTTCATTTTGGGGTCTGCACTAATTAGGATTTGCTTTTGACTACGTGTCAATATAACCCCAAATAACAGTGGTTTCATCACATAAGGGTTTATTTCCCTTGCTTATCAAAAATGCCTGAATCAGGGACTGGCCCCAGGGCTGAGTGGTTAAGTTCGCATGCTCTGCTTTGGCGGCTCAGGGTTTGGATTCTGAATGTGGATCTGTGCACCACTATCAAGCCATGCTGTGGCGGCATCCCACATAGATGAACTAGAATGACCTACAACTAGGATATACAACTGGGGCTTTGGAGAGAATAAAAAACAAGAGGAAGATTGGCAACAGATGTTAGCTCAGGGCCAATCTTCTTCTTCTTCAAAAAAAAAATGCCTGAGTCAATTCAGACATTCCATGAAGTTGTGAAGGACTCAGACCCCTTTCTCTTTTCACTCTGCTATATCTATGGTGTAGGGTTTTTTGTTAACATGCGCAAATTTTATTTACCCTTAAGAAAGAAAAATAACTTCCAATTAAAATATTATACGTTTCTTCATAAACAGTTTTTTAACTTTTGAAAAAGCTTTTAGATTTTTTAGATGTATGTTTCTATTATATATATAAAAATATAATTATAATTATTTAATATACTCCTAAAATATCTTCAGATTAAGGTCCAAGTCTACTGAATAGCTTTCAAACCAAAGTCACCAATGGCCGTGATTTCCCCCTGGGCCTTCAAGAACATTGAGGACATAGTCTTTCTTAAACGAGTGCTCTAATATTGTCTCTGGGATTTTCTCCCAGCCATTGATACCCATTATGCAAGTTTGGGTATTGATCATTTCTGGATTTTACCAAAGGGCATTAACAGATGTTTTTCTAATAACCTCAGATAGTCTTGAAATTGTTTTTGATTGAAGCATTGAGGGATTGCATATCACCAGCAATAACAGCCAAATCAACTATACTTTTTCTCAAACTCATTGTTTAACCATTGAGATACCTGTCTATGAGTTACTTTAAGAACTAACATGCATGGTGAGATACGTAGGGTTCCTAGTTGTCTATTCCATATTACTTTAGCCAATGCGATGCAAACATTGTACATCAGTTCTTTTGGGTATGCACACTATCATCATTGGGGAAGATTTTATTCTTAAGCATCATTTTACAGTTTTAAATTAAATAGAGTGCCATGCTTATGCATAGCATAATAGGGACATGCCACTTATTTATATAAACCATGCACTTTTAGTAATTTTAACGTTGACAGATATTTATTTTTATTTTTGTTTTTTATTTTTTTATTGCAGTAACATTGGACTATAGCATTATATAGCTTTCAGATGTATATCATAATATATTTCAGGTTCTGTGTAGATTACATCATGTTCACCAGCCAAAGACTATCCATCACCACAAATGTGCCTAATTACCCCTTTCATCCTCCCCTCTCCTCCCTTCCCCTCTGGTAACCTTTCTCTGGTAATCCATTCTATGTTGCTCTGTGTTTGTTTGTCGCTGTTTTTATCTTCTACTTATGAGTGAGATCATATGGTATTTGACTTTCTTCCTCTGACTTATTTCACTTAGCATAATACCCTCAAGGTCCATTTATGTTGTCACAAATGGCCAGATATCATAATTTCTTATGGCTGAGTAGTATTCCATTGTATACATATACCACATCTTCTTTATCCATTTGTCCCCTGATGGGCACCTAGGTTGCTACCAAGTCTTGGCTAGTGTGAATTATGCTGCACTGAATATAGGGGTGTATGTATCTTTACGCATTAATGTTTTCAAGTTCTTTGGATAAATACCCAGCAGTGGGATAGCTGGATCATATGGTAGATTTATTCTTAATTTTCTGAGGAAACTCCATACTGTTTTCCATAGCAGCTGCACCACTTTGCACTCCTACCACTAGTGTATGAGGGTTCTTTTCTCTCCACATCCTCTCCAACACTTACGGTTTCCTGTCTTGTTAATTATAGCCATTCTGACCGGAGTAAGGTGATACCTCATTGTAGTTTTGATTTGCATTTTCCTGATAGTTAATGATGTTGAACATCTTTTCATATGCCTGTGGGCCATATGTATATCTTCTTTGGAGAAATCTCTCTTCAGATCTTTTGCCCATTTTTTAATTGTGTTGTTGGCTTTTTTGTTGTTGAGACATATGATTTCTTTGTATATTTTGGATATTAACCCCTTATTTGATAAATGGCTTGCAAATATCTTCTCCCAATTGTTAGGTTGTCTTTTCGTTTTGTTGATGGTTTCCTTTGCTGTGCAAAAGCTTTTTAGTTTGATGTAGTCTCATTTGTCTGTTTTTCCTTTTGTTTCCCTTGCCTGGTCAGACATGGTACTTGAAAATATGCTGCTAAGACCCATGTCAAAAGGTGTCCTGCCTATGCTTTCTTCTAGAAGTTTCATGGTTTCATGTCTTACATGCAAATCTTTAATCCATTTTGAGTTGATTTTTGTGCATGGTGTAAGACAATGGTCTACTTTCATTCTTTTGCATGTGGCTGTCCAGTTTTCCCAACATCATTTATTGAAGAGACTCTCCTTTCTCCATTGTATACTCTTGGCTCCGTTGTTGAAAATTAGCTGTCCGTAGATGTGTATTTTATTTCTGGGCTCTTGATTCTGTTCCGTTGATCTGTGTGTCTGTTTTTGTGTCAATACCATGATTTTTTGGTTACTATGGCTTTGTAGTATACTTTGAAATCAGGGAGTGTGATACCCCCAGCTTTGTTCTTTTTTCTCAGGATTGCTTTGGCTATTCGGGGTCTTTTGCTGTTCCATATAAATTTTAGGATTCTTTGTTCTATTTCTGTGAAAAATATCATTGGAACTTTGAGTGGGATTGTGTTGAATCTCTAGATTGCTTTAGGAAGTATGGACATTTTAACAATGTTAATTCTTCTGGTCTAAGAACATGGAATATCTTTCCATTTCTTCGTGTCTTCTATTTCTGTCAACAATGTTGTTTAGCTTTC
Organism: Equus asinus; assembly: GCF_041296235.1. Classification (NCBI taxonomy): domain Eukaryota; kingdom Metazoa; phylum Chordata; class Mammalia; order Perissodactyla; family Equidae; genus Equus; species Equus asinus. The sequence goes on along the minus strand of NC_091806.1, from coordinate 8,525,604 downwards.
AGTGTACACATCTTTCACCTCTTTGGTTAAGTTTATTCCTGGCTACTTTATTCTTTTTGTGGAAATTGTATATGAGATTGTGTTCTTAATTTCTCTTTCTGTTACTTTGTTGTTAGTGTATAGAAATGCAACTGATTTTTGTATGTTGATTTTGTATCCTGCAACTTTACCGTATTCATTTATTATTTCTAAAAGTTATTTGGTAGATTCTTTAGGGTTTTCCATATATAAAATCATGTCATTTGCAAATAGTGACAGTTTCACTTCTTCCTTTCCAATTTGGATCCCTTTTATTCCTTTTTCTCTCCTGATTGCCCTTGCTAAGACTTCCAATACTATGTTAAATAAAAGTGGTGAAAGTGGGCATCTTTGTCTGGTTCCTGTTCTTAAAGGGATAGCTTTCAGTTTTTCTCCACTGAGAATGATATTAGCTGTGGGTTTGGACTTTATTTATTTAATATGGCCTTTATTATATTGAGGTACTTTCCTTCTATACCCATTTTATTCAGAATTTATATCATAATTGGATGCTGTATCTTGTCAATTGCTTTCTCTGCATCTATTGAGATGATCATGTGATTTTTATTCTTCATTTTGTTAATGTGGTGTATCATGTTGATTTATTTGTGGATGTTGAACCATCCCTGCATCCCTGGAATAAATCCCACTTGATCATGGTGTATGATCTTTTTCACGTATTGTTGTATTAGATTTGCTAGTACGTTGTTGAGGATTTTTGCATTCATGGTCATCAGTGATATTGGCCTGTAATATTCTTTTTTTGTGTTGTCCTTGTCTGGTTTTGGTATCAGGGAAATGTTGGCTTTGTAGAATGAGTTAAGGAAGCTTCCCCTCCTCTTCAATCTTTTGGAAAAGTTTGAGAAGGAAGACTTATTATCTAAGAAGTCTTCTTTGAATGTTTGGTAGAGTTTACCAGGGAAGCATCTGGTCCTGGACTTTTATTTTTTGGGAGGTTTTTGATTACTCTTTCGATCTCCTTACTGGTGATTGGTCTGTTCAAAATCCATATTCCATCTTGATTCAGTTTTGGAAGGTTACTTAATTCTAAGTATTTATCCATTTCTTCTAGAGTATCCAATTTGTTGGCATATAGCTTTTCATAGTATTCTCTTATAATTTTTTTATATTTCTGAGGTGTCCATTCTAAATTCTCCTCTGTCACTTCTGATTTTGTTTATTTGAGACTTCTCTCTGTTTTTTCTTAATGAATCTAGCTAAAGCTTTGTCAATTTTATTTATCTTTTCAAAGAACCAGCTCTTGGTTTCATTGATTTTCTCTATTTTTTTTTTTTTAGTCTTTATTTCATTTATTTCTGCTCTGATTTTTATTATTTCCTTCCTTCTACTGATTTTGGGCTTTGTTTGTTTTTCTTTTTTCAGTTCCTTTAATTGCACTGTTAGATTGTTTATTTGAGATTTTTTCTTCTTCATTGAGGTAGGCCTGTATTGCTATAAACTGTCCTCTTAGAACCACTTTAGTTTTCCATAAATTTTGGCATGATGTACTTTCATTTTCTTTTGTCTCCAGATATTTTTTGATTTCTCCTTTAATTTCTTCATTGACCCAACTATTGTTCAGTGACATTTTGTTTAATCTCTACATATTTGTGGCTTTTCCAATTTTCTTCCTCTAGTTGATTTCTAGTTTCATACTATTGTGGTCAGAAAAGATGCTGGGTATGATTTCAGCCTTCTTAAATTTATTGGGACTTGTTTTGTGGCCTAATATGTGATCAGTGCTGGAGAATGTTCCATGTGCATTTGAAAAGAATGTATATTCTGTGGTTTTTGGATGGAATGTTCTCTGTATATCCACTAAATCCATCTGGTCTAATGTGTTGGTTAAGGCCAATGTTTCTTTATTGATTTTCTGTTTGGATGATCTATCCATTGGTATAAGTGGAGTGTTAAAGTCCCTTACTATTATTGTGTTTCTGTCTGTTTCTCCTTTTATGTCTGTTAATAGTTGCTTTATATATTTAGGTGCTCTTACGTTGGGTGCATAGATATTTACAAGTGTTACACCCTCTTGTTGCATTGTTCCCTTTGTCATTATGTATCATTATCTATGTCTCTTGTTACAGTTTTTGTTTTAAAGTCTGTTTTGTCTGATATAAGTATTACTTCCCAAGCTTTCTTTTCATTGCAGTTTGCACGGAGTATCTTTTTCCATCCCTTCGTTATCAGTTTGTGAGTGTCTTTAGGTCTGAAGTGTGTCTCTTGTATGCAGCATATATATAGGTCTTGTTTTTTTATCCACTTGGCAAACCTATGCCTTTTGACTGGAGAACTTAGTCCATTGACATTTGAAGTAGCTATTGATAAGAATGTACTTATTGCCATTTTGTTACTTTTATTCTGGTTCTTTTAGTAGTTCTTCTCTGTTCCTTTCTTCTCTTCCTCTGTTCCCTTGTGGTCTGATGGCTGCCTTTAGTATTGTGTTTGGATTCCTTTCTCTTAAATTTTTGTGTATTCATTATAGGTTTCTGGTTTGTGATCACCATGAGGTTCATATATAATAACCTATGTATACAGCAATCTATATTAAGTTAATGGTCTCTTTAGTTTGTCCTCTTGCTAAAAGCTCTACTCTTTTACTCCCTTCCTCCTGCATTTTATGTTTTTAATATCATATCTAAACTTCTTTTTTTATGGATGTGTATCCATTACCCTCTTGTCATGGAAATAGAGAATTTTAGTACTTTTGTCTTTTGACCTTCATATTAGCCTCATAGGTGATTGATTTGCTACGTTTACTGTATATTTCCATTTACTAGTGATTTTCTTGCTATTTTTAAAAATGATTTTCTTATCCCTACTAGTGTTCTTCTCTTTTCCACTTAAATAAGTCCCTTTAGCATTTCTTGTAAGGCTGGTTTCTTGATGATAAGCTATTTTAATTTTTGTTTGTCTGGGAAACTCTTTATCTCTCCTTGCATTCTGAATAACCTTGCCAGGTAGAGTATTCTTGGCTGTAGGTTTTTTCCTTTTAGCACTTTAAATACATGGTGCCACTCCCTTCTAGCATGTAAAGTTTTTGCTGGGAAGTCAGCTGATAGCCTTATGGGTTTCCTTTGTATGTAAGTTGTTGCCTTTCTCTTGTAGCTTTTGGGATTCTCTCATTATCTTTAATTCTTGACATTTTAATTATAATGTGTTTTGGTGTGGGCCTCTTTGGGTTTATCTTGTTTGGTGCTCTCTGTGCTACCTGTACCTGGATGTCTGTTTCCTTCCTTAGGTTAGGAAAGTTTTCAGCTATTATTTCTTCAAATAGATTCTCTGCCCCTTTGTCTCTTTCTTCTCCTTCTGGGACACCTATAATATGGATATTAGTGAGCTTGATATTGTCCCAGAGGTCCCTTAGACTGTCCTTGTTCTTTTTAATTCTTTTTTCATTTATCTGTTCAGCTTGGGTGATTTCCTCTAGTCTTTCATCCAGCTCACTAATCTTTTCTTCTGTGTCATCTACTCTGCTATTGACTCCCTCTAGTCAATTTTTCATTTCCAGTATTGTATTCTTCATTTTTGATTGGTTCTTTTTTATATTTTCCAATTCTTTGTTGATGTTCTCACTGAATTCACTCATTCTTCTCCCCATATCAGTGAGCATCCATATGAATGTTTATCTCTGTTTCATTTAGTTCTTTTTCTAGGGTTTTGTACTGTTCCCTTTGAATGTATTCCTTTCCCTCCTCATTTTGCCTTTTTCTCTGTGCTTATATCTACGTATTAGGTAGATCAGCTATGTCTCCTGATCTTGGAGAACTGCCCTTATATAAAAGATGCCTTATGAGGCCCAGCAGTGTGCTTACATCTCATCACCAGTTCCAAATGTTCCAGGAGTGTCCCCTGTGTGTGTTATGTGTTTCCTTCTGTTGTGGCAGTGTTGCTCTTTCTCCTCCCTAGCCTGGGGAGGCTAGGCTGTCCCCCTGGCCAGCTTGTTGTAACACTCAGCTGCATGTGGCTGCTATGGTCTCTTTAGTCACTTTATTTGGAATGAGGAGTCCCAGCACAGTTGGCTGCAAGGTCTCATAGCACATTCCTGTTGCAGTTTTTCTGTTAAGTGAGTAAGCCCCAAGCATGTCTGGTTGCTAGGCTCAGGGGCTTACAATTGCTGTAGGCTTCTGGGCTGCAAGGTTGTTGTCAGCTCTCTCAGGAGTGCAGCTGAGTGGGGCTGGCCCCAGACATGGGAACACCCAATTGTTTCAGGCTTTGGAAGGTGGGACTGATTCCCTATGTAGCTAAGAAGCACAAGTCTTGCTGCAGTTGGCAAATCCCACTGCCTGCAGGGCCACACATCCTGTCAATACAGTTCTGCCCCATATGCATACCCTGACCCAGTCACCCCACTGCAGAGGCCTCATATACTCCAGCAATGCAGGCCCACTCCTTGTACATATCCTGTTCCACAGAGATGGCCCCACACATCCAGGTGCAGAAATTCCAGGCACTCCACTTATGCAGACCTCCACATTGTCTGAGGGCTTGCTGTTGGGTAGGGCCACTTCCTAGGGATGGCTGCCTCCCCTGGCCATACTGGATTAAATTGGTGCTCTAGTGGGTGCACAGACCCGGGGCTAACAGGCCAGGGGAAGAACTCCAATGGCATCTTCCAGTGTCTGTGTCAGCATGCCTGTACAAGGTCACAATAATGGCTGCTGCCCAAGTCTCAGTCTCTGGGGAGGTCACACCTCTCATTGAGATGCATCCAGAGCCTATGAAACGAATCTCTTTTGACCAAAGCCTGTGTACATTTCTTTCTGGTGATTTTAGGTTGCTTTCTTAAATGGGTGAGTTTGTGCAGGGGCTCTTTCAGAGCAGCCTTTTTTCCCTTATGTCTGATAACTTTTCTGGGGATATTCCCCGTTGTGGTTAATAGCCAGTAAAGCCAGATATTATGACACTTGTATCAGTTGTGATGAATCTAAAAGCTGCTTATTGTTGCAATGCTGTCCTGCTCAGATCCCCCCTTCCTCCAGGGAAGGCTTCATACCTTAGGATTGCTCCTGGATAGCCATGAAGTGCCGTGACTTGAAGGTGGCTTTTTTCTCTCCAGAGGGGAATTTCTGCCTCTTCCACCTCAGTCAGCACTATCCCTTGTTGCAGGAGTTCTTTTTATTCAGTTTTCTGGTCTCTCTCAGGGGTAATTGTTCCAAGAGTAGTTGAAAATTTGTGTCCGTGGGAGGAGGTGAGTTTAGAGACTGCTTACACTGCCATCTTGACACCATCTCCTCAAATGCTAATTTAATGTTTAACCAGATAATTGGGCAACCTGTGACCTAGTCAAGTTGACACATAAAATCGGCCTTTATAAGATGGAATGACTCAAAGCTGGCCTCATATGGAACTGTCAACTAGAGGTTAAGCCAGTCTGGTGGCTCTCTGTGTGCCGTGGGCTTTTCTCACCATGGGGGCTGGGTTCTGAGAGAAAATGCTCTAAGAGACCTGGACAGAAGCCAGATGGCCTTTTCTGACCCAGCCTGCAAGTTTGTGTATGTTGTCAGGTGTAAGTGAGTCATTAAGTCCAGACTAGATTCAAGGGGTGGGGAACTGCACCTTCTCCACTGCAGAAGGGCGTGTGGAGTGGCAGATACTGTTGTAGCCACCTGTGACAGTCAGCTATAAGCTTCAAGGATCAATGAGGTGGCTACAAAAGTATATTATTTCCTGTGCTTTCATGTGATTCTGAGCTCTGGAGGAAAAAATTGGAACAAGGATGGAAATGTGGGTTTTTATAGGATTTTTCACATGGTCAGAAAAATAAAATACTCAGGACCTAATTACTTTCAAGATTCTTTTTTTGTTTTCTTAAGCTTTAAAAAATTTAAATGCAGTAATATTCATTTTTTTTGGTATATGCAATTCTGTGGGTTTTAGCACAAGTAGATACTTGTCACCACTTATGTAAATAGGACATAGAACAATTTCAACACCCCAAAGGATGCTCTTATGCTGTCCCCTTGTACTTAGCCCCTCTCCCACCTATAATACCTGTCAACCTCTTATCTCTGGGTAAAAAGTTGCTTTGTTTAGTGGTCTTCAAAATATGCTGTACATATCCAAGGGGGTGCACAAGAAGATACATAGGGGGAAAGGAAAAGATCAGATTTATATTTCTATCTATTTTTACCTCATGTTTGCATTCAATTTTTGACCATGTTTAAAATGCACACAATACATTAGCACTGGAGTATGCACATGTAATTTATGAATAAGTAAAAATATATTGGGAGAGTTAAAAAATGTATTGTTGGGGCTGGCCCTTTGGCCGAGTGGTTAAGTCCGCACGCTCCGCTGCAGGCGGCCCAGTGTTTCGTTGGTTCGAATCCTGGGCGCGGACATGGCACTGCTCATCAAACCACGCTGAGGCAGCGTCCCACATGGCACAACTAGAAGGACCCACAACGAAGAATGTACAACTATGTACTGGGGGGCTTTGAGGAGAAAAAGGAAAAAAATTAAAATCTTTAAAAAAAAATGTATTGTTATTATTTGTGCCATGAAATTTATTCTGACTCCTTGCGCCCCTGAGTACAGCATGGTGGAAACTTGCCTGATCTTTTTGTACCATCCTCTCACCTCTGGCACTGTATCAGACAATGTTCTGCTGCTATTCATAGGGTTTTCATGGCCAATTTTTTTGGAAGTGAGAGGCCCAGTCCTTCTTCATAGTCCGTCTTAGTCTGGAAGCTCCACAGAAACCTTTCCACCATGGATGACCCTGCTGGTATTTGAAATCCTGGTGGCATAGCTTTCAGCATCACAGCAAGACACAGCCACCACAGTATGACAACTGGTGGTGGTGGGGTTCCCTGACCTGGGCCGCAGTGGTGAGAGTGCTGAGTCTTAACCACAACATCACCAGAGCTGGCAAAAATTTAAATGCTGATAAAGATAAGTGACCAAAAAAGTTTTTAGATGGCTGGATTAGATTAGCATCAAAAACAATGTCCTCTGGGGTGGAAGTGGCATGGTTCTTTACACATCGGCTTTTTCTTAGCCAAATGGAATAGTCAATGAAGGACAAGGAGGGTACAGGAAAATAAAGCATAGCTCTCTGAGTCGGAGCTTGGATTCCCAAAATGAGATTGTAAAAAATTCTACAATTAGTCAATTTTTGCCTTCCTTGATAGATTATATGCTCCATGGAAACAGGGGGCCATTTCTGTCATGCATTCAAGTCTATGCCTGGCATAGTTTTAGGATCTAAGGACACAGGAGAGAACAAGACTCTCAACATCTTGACTCTTCTAAAGTGTACTTTCTAGGGTAAGAAAGAAATAGTAAACAAGTCAACAAAAAATTAAGAAAATTTCAGAGAGTGGTAAGTTCTGTGGAGAAATAGAAGAAGGTAATGGAAAGAGAGGTGCAATATTATGTTAGATCCATGGAAAACCTCCTTGAGAAGGTCCCATTTGAGCTAAAATGTGAATGATAGGAATGAGTCAGCCACATGAATATCAGATAGGTTTGGGAATTTGGTAGCAGATAGCAATAATGCATGGATTTTTGTCAGTTTTATTGATTGGTTTTTAGAAATATATAAAGCCTAGAGTGGCAGCAAATCATACAGGCAGTCTCTAGAAATCTGGGGATCAGTAGAGGGCAATGAGTGGAGGGTGGCACAGTGTGTCTAGGCAGAGAGGGCCTGAACCTGTCACATTATCTTTTCTGTGGCCCCAGGGTGGAGTGGGAAAATATCCAACAATTGTTCACACCTTTCTAAAAGGGACCTGGAAGTAACTGGTGGGTCTGGAGAGGGCATAGGGTCACCACATGGATGACCTGGTGACCTCAGTGGCTCCATCACTGGGATTGGATGGGAACTTGTGTCTCAATGGATGCCACTGTGGCATCCACCCATTATTTCACTCTTGAGCTTGTGGCCCATGAATGCCATTTTCATTCCACTGGACACTGAGGATAAAATGGTAAGTGAGTCAGTCCCCTTATAGCCTTTCTTGTTCTCTCCTCATCTGAGAGGGTCACCATCCCCTTGTACGTCAGTTTTGGACCTTCAGGAAACAGACACAAAGACAAAATTAAAAATGCAAATATTTTTTTGGAGGTCAAGCCCACAAAAGATAAAAGAGGAGAGGGAACAGGAGTAGGCAGAGGAAGTCTTCAGACCATGATGTGGGTCTTAAACATCTGTGAACGGAGAGGGGAAAGTGAGGAGGATTGGGTTGGAAGATCCTCAGACGTCAGTGCAACTCTGAGAAAGTCTCATCTAGCCCAGGGGAGAGGTATAGACAATGATTATTTGGTAGAGGGATCCTTTGCTGGGCAAAATTTCCAGGTTCTATCACTCCCACTGTGCCAGGAGAGCATAGCCTTGACCCAAATGCTGAAGTGGATTGCACAGGCGCTGTGGCTGGGGGCTGTCAGCTACGCGGACTCCTTGCCACAAGTTCTCCTTTGAAAGGAGAACTGAGAGGTGCATCTCCATGGCTGCTGTGCCTTGCCCTTGGCAAGCATCCCCCTTGCCAGCTTCTGTGGGTATTTGTATATTGACAATGCCACTCCTGGGGCCCTGCTCCTTCTCCAAATTAATTTAATGAGATGCTTAGAAGGGAACTGTGAAGGAGTTGTGTTCTATTGATACTCATCTCAAGGAATGTCATTAATCACCAAGGCAAAATTCAAGGCAATTAACTTTTATTAATTAATTAGTTTTTTGTGTGTGTGGTTTGGAATCCTGGAGGGCGAAGATTCTGACTATAAACTCAAATCAGCAAATGTAACTGTGGTTGATGTAAGTAGGTTGGATGTTTCTGTGGTGGGAGCTTAGGGGCAAAGATGGTGAAGGGACGTGGACACATGTGCCGTGGAGAACAGGGGAATGAAGGCCTTCAGAGGCCTGAAAGTGTTCTAGCAGCACTTACAGGATGTTTCAGTTCTGAGGAGCAAAGAAAATGGGAAGACGGTTAGGGTTGAGTTAGTTTTAGAGTCTTAAGCTGGACTCAGCCTGTGGAAGGGTACAAACCAGCCCAGTTGTGGGTCAGGAATAATGGCGTGCCCTTCACCTCTACCTAGGAACTATCACCCATCCTGGCGTACAGAGGAAGTGCCTCTCCTACAGGTCCAGTAAACTCTCCCTGTTGCAAATGTTCCTTAAGGTTGCTTCCTGCTTGAGATGCACGTTTACTCCCTGATTACACTGCTTTGACTTTCTTTTTGTCTTTTCTTTTACCTGAAATCGATGGCCAAGTGATTACTTATTCTTTTCTCTTTTTTTCACATGCCGTTAGTGATTCTATGAAGCAACACATGCTTGACCCATTGGTGACCAGGCATCTCCAACCAGCTTCCTGACCTTGCTTGAGAAATATATGGATTTTTCAAGTTGTGTGTGATAAGTCACCAGGTAGCACAGGAAAGGGAAAGAGAAAGGTAGAAAATAAATCGGGTTTGAATGACAGCAAAACAAATGCCATGTTAACTCAGGCATTCAATATACAGAAGAAGTTGTCTGATTGCTTGGTAATTAAACTTTAAAAGGAGGCTTGTCTGGCCCCAAGTAAACAAACGTAATGATCTTTTGTACACAATAAGACTGGTATGTGTAATTTCTCACTGAGACTTTCAGTTTTAAGCTGTTGTTAAGTCCCAAGTAGGAAAATTTGATTTCCTTTTAATCCATTTTTGTGGGCTGGAAGAAAGTAAGAGTGATGTGGGAGAAAGGAATGTTAGTGTTGTCCTGATAGGGAGGGGCCCGGGCTAGGCTGGGATGCTACTGGGAGGAACCAACTCATAGCATTTGAGGCGTTAGCGGTCTTAGATAGTATCCATTTCAACCTCTCATTTAGCAGATATGGAAGTGGAGACTCAAAGAAGCTAAGAAGCAGGAAGATGGAGCAGAAAGAAAACTAGAATCAAAAGTACTGAGTTCAAGTACCAGCAGTGGCTGTAATGATTTCTGTGACTTAGCTTTGATACCAGCACTCTTCCCCTCTGACCTGATCTTCCTAGGCTTTTGGAGGCAACATGGGAAACTCCATATCAAAATATGACTTCCAGAATCTTGGGCAAAATTCCTGACACTTGTTGGCATTTTGAATGTAAATTGGATATAGGCTAAACCTCAGCATATTGCTACATCCCTTTCAGTTCAGTCTCTCTGATCCACATGACAACCCTCATCTCCTAACACATAGTTCTAATGACAGCCTGGCAGATTCAACCTCTATTCCTGTTCCGGAAGCGTTTCTCTTGATGTTCTCCTTTGGTGGTTCTTGGATGTTGATGTGCATGGGTTAGTTAACATTTGAAAGCTTCCATCTGGATTCTTGCTTCAAAATCATAAGTACTTTCCCTACACCTATCACCAATAGATAGGCCTAGATAACAAATGCAGGGATGGCAAAAAAATTTAGATTAGACTGTCTAACACTAACGTTATAAAACTTAGACCTTAATATGAAAGAACCGGAATGTATTAGAGTGATAAAAGTACCATGGAGAGCAAAGAAAAAGGGACACTGGCTAGTACAGGGTGACCACAGCCTCTGCTTTGTAAGGTGGACAATGACTGTTTGCTCACCCTAGTTCCGTTATAGGCCCCAGAATTTTAAGCCTTTCCTACATATGGAAACTTTCACAGCTAGCATTTCTTCATCTCTTAGATGACAATCATAACCATCCTGGCTCTTAAAACTGTTGGGAGGACCAAATTAAGTGGTGGCTTTATAAAACTTAAAAGTGCTATTAAAATATTAAGTGGCTTACTAGTTAATTAGAATTATTGAGCTAGAACTGGAGATTCCAGACAGCTAATTCAGGTGTTTTTTTCATAGCTCTGGGGAGAAAGTTGTGAACTAGGTAGGTTGTAGAGAAAACAACTAATGTTTGGAGACAAAAGGAAGCCAGCTCTAGCCCCATAGTATCCTTCTCGGAAAGGCAATGAGAATTTTAGTTGTGGTGTTATTCAAGTCACAGTTAAGGGTTTAGAAACCACATGAGTCTGTAGTTTGAAGGAGAAGGACAGTGACAAAGCTAAGCTGCTCCTTTTGAGGGGAGGTGATTACCAAGTCCAGGCTCAGAGCTGATTTTCTTCTCCTCTTTCTCCCAAGTGAAGATGAGGCAGGGAGTGACCATGGGGTAACTTAAAGGCTGGAGTTATTAAAGCATGAATTCTCATAAATAAAACTCAAAGATTTCCTGAGACCCAGAGAGCAAGATCAACTTGCAAGAGAAAAACAAGAGTCTAGGAAATTGGGCTCTTTGCTAATGTTTTTGTACTAAACAATTCTCCAACTATCATTCAGATAGCATCATATTTCATTTTTCTGCTTCAACCTCTAATTCTTTACAAAGGACCCTAAAAATCCATTTGCCATTCTGTGACACGGAATCCAGGACATGATCATCGTTATTATCATTACCACTGAAGATAAAGATTTCACTAGTTTCTGCTACCTACATAATAACTCAAGCTCTGTCTTGGTCATCTACTTTAAGGGACAGTATAATGACATTGCTGGGACTTACATATATCCACTCACTCCAAAGCCAGCAGCTCTTGGTTCAGCTTTAATAGATCAAATTCTATTCAAAAAATTATGAGAACAATGACTCTATTTTTTTTTTGAGAGCTGAGGAGTTTTATCTCTACAAAAGTGGGTCTAAAAAGTTCACTGCTTAGTGAGTACCAATTTGCTTCCGGGAAATGGCATATGATTTCTGAATGGTATTCTGTCTTATAAAACTTTAGCGAAGTATGTCCAGCTATTAAACAATGACCTAAGGCATGTCGACAATTGATTTGCTCCCCGTTTGCTTATTTGGGAAGACTGTTGAGAGCACGCTTCATAGGAACATCATGACCCTTAACTTCATCTCCAAAAGTTTGTCCAGACCACACTCACTGAACACCTTTTGTATACAAAGTGCCAGGTCCAGTGCTGAGTGTACAAAATGTGAATAAGATCTTGTCTTCGTACTTGAGCCTAACAGAGGAACAAGTGTTGATTGTCCTCTTCTCTTCAGGAGATGCAGAGTTTCTGTGAAAGATATTAAATTCTCAGAAGTCTTGTGTAAAGATTTGGCTGCTTTTTCAATGCCTTTATCCATGTGGTTTTTAAACCAGGCAGAATTATCCTTGATTGTGTCTGTTTGAGTGCTATGTGACTGTAGCTAATGAATCCAGAAGCCTGCGATGTATAATCAAGTCTATGTAATGTTCTATGGCAAATGCTACAAGAGATGTATATATGTAGACCAACGGAAGCACAGAAAAGAGAGTTTGATAATATAGGACATAGTGGTTGAGCCTGGCCTTGAAAGGTGAGTTAGATTTTTCCAGGTAAAAATATAGATAAATGTATCCAGGGAGGAAACAGCCTTTGTGAAGGGGCAGAGGTGTGAGGGAGTATGGTCCCACTGAGCATTTTGATAATAACTATAACAAAGGATAGTGGTAGGAGCTGACACTAGATGAGTAGGCTGGATCAGTTTGTGAACGGGCTGCTGTTTCTATGTCAGGTTATCTTTGTCTTATTCAGTCTGCTTATATCTTCTTGGTTGATGGGCACATTGAGGAATTATGCTCTTGTTCAAACTCTTCTGATATTGTAACTCAAGGTAAACATGTGGTTGTAGGTATCAGAGTGTTTGAGACTACAACTAAAACTCTATTTATTCAATTTCCCCATTCTCTTGCCCCCCACCCCCCGTTATAGAAAATCCTTCTTCCGTGCCCATCACATGCCATTCAAAGTTGTTCTAATTTACTCATGGGTACTGCTTTTGTTAGGAATCACATTTTCACTTAAAAATTTATCCTCTGAATTGAAGTCTCAAAGCAGAAAAAGAAAGTTAATAAATTTACTAAGTTCTTCACTCACAGCTTTTTCTAATGAATGATTATATGTTGAAATAAAAGTTGTTAAAATATTGATAAAAAGAAGTTTGAGGAAGCAGATCGAAAACAAGACTAATGAGACAGGTAGAGAGGTTCTTCAACGGGAATGCTATTTCCCTACCAAATCTGGTAAAGCCCAACCTCAGTGCTTGCTTGCCTGGAGGCTAAAAAGTGGTCGGGCCTCTCACATAGCTGCGGTATTTTCAGTTAATAGATGTTTGGCTTTTTATGCATGTCTGTTTAGTCTTTCCCAAAATGTCAATAATATGAGGGGATCGATAAACAAATTTTATTGTGTTTACATCTCTCACATTTTATAAATTAAGCACATTTAAGCCATGTATAAATTCACTCAGATGGGATTATCATACTTACATGACACTTTTGTTACTCAATAATAGTAGAAAAGATGAAGGCTTGACTACCAACTCTATGTGGTTTATCTTCTGTTGAGGCCCTGAGACTGCCCTGTGAGGCTTGTGTATCACAGTCCTCAGCTGGACTTACATACTGTAATATATAATGTATAACACATATAATATGTAATATTTGGTATGTGATATATAATGATATCTTATATATCATTGAATCAAATTATATATTGTATTGTATAATGATATTGCAGCCAGCCCTGGTGGTCTAGCGGTTAAGATTTGGTGCTCTCACCTCCATGGCCTGAGTTTGTTTCCTGGTCAGGGGACCAAACCACTTGTCTGTCTGTCATACTGTGGTGACTGCATGTTGCTGGGATGCTGAAAGTTCTGCCACCAGAATTTCAAATATCAGCAAGGTCATCCCTGGCGGACAAGTTTCAGCAGAGATTTCAGACTAAGACAGATCAGGAAGAAGGAACTGGCCACCCACTTCTGAAAAGACTGGCCATGAAAATCCTATGAATAGTAGTGGAGCCTTGTCTGCTAGAGTGCCAGAAGGTGAGAGGATGGCCCAAAAAGACCAGGCAAGTTTCCACTCTGCTGTACACAGGGTCACTAGGATTCAGAATCCACTGGATGGCACTAACAACAAATAATACTATTATATAATATATTATATATAATATTCATCCCTTTGCTCATCTCATCAGTGCTATTGCAGATCCTTGAGTTCAAAGCATCTGGGGTTATGAACGTCCTCGGCCATGTCTAGTTTTGGTCTTGATTTTATAACTGCTTAAAAGTGAAAGACTTGCTTCCCCTTCTTATGCTATGCCCCATTTTACATCAGTCTGAGACTAGTTAGGTGTTCTGGCTCAAAGTCCTCACAGACCTAGCTGTGATTTCTGTTTTGCCACTTACTGAATAAATCGTGAGCAAATTACTAGTGTGAACCTTATTTTGCTTCTTTGGAAAATGAGGAATGATAACTAATTTAGAGTGGATTACCTAACCTCTGTTAAATGGAGATGATCATAATACTTATTTTATAGGATTGTTGTGAAGATTAATTGAGACAAATTTTATAGTGTACTTGCCCTTTGCCTGGCACACGGTAATTGATCAATACTAGCTGTTACTATTATCATGTTATGATTTTTAGTGTGTTGCCATTGTCTCATTTGTAGCTATCAGAGTTAGATCATGTATCATAAAATGTTACAAAACGAAGCAGGATTGAATGTAGTGCTGGTAATCCCCAAGGCATGGTAACTACTCTTATGATTTGATCATCTCTAAGTTGGTGAACATATTATTTCTAAATCCATTAGTTTAATTCCTTGTAGTAACTATACTATCTTGCTGTTGGCTTGGATTTGGAAAATGAACCCTTGTATTCCTCTTAAGTTCCCTCTAAGAAGTTGGCCTGTGAATCAGATGGATGCTAACAGGTTGGTGGTGTGGCCTGGTTATGAATTCAGCCCTGAACTGTAAGGAAGGCTAGATGTTCAATAACTTCCCAGTCTTTTTCAGGGGATACCCAAACTTTCTATGAATGAGGCTAAATCCCCAGAAGTCTAATGTTGGGATTTGGCTGCTTTCTCAATCTTCTTTTGCCATATGCTTCTTAAGAGAGCACCAAGACAGAATTATCCTTGAGTGTTTATCTGTGTGAATGTGGGAGGCAGGGAAGAAGAGGTGGGGAGGAGAGAGTGTGTGTGAGAGAGAGAGGGAAAGAGAGAGAGACTAGATAAAGCTATTGAAGTCAGAGGAGACCCTACAAACAGTAATGAAGCTCACCAAGCTCACAGCCTTTTGCTTTTGATCCATGTGGGGATATGCTGTCACATACAGAGCAAAGTTTAGGATAGAAAACTAAAGACCTTGGATGGATTCGGCTCTTCTAGTAGTAGGTCACAATTTCGGAAAAGAAGGAAGACTAAGGGTGTGAACACCTGGTGTCTTAGTTTGTTTGGGCTGCTATGGCAAAATACCACAGCCTGGGTGACTTAAAAACAACAGAAATTTATTTCTCGCAATTCTGGAGGCTGGAAGTCTGATATCAGGGTGCCAGTGTGGTTGGTTTCTGATGAGGCCCTTCTTCCAGGGTGCAGACTGCTACCTTCCCATTGCATCCATGGTGGAGAGCAGAGAGGGGAAACATATTTTCTTGTGACTCTTACAGGGACACTAATCCAATGGCCTCACCCTCGTGACCTTATTTAATCCTTATTACCTCCCAAAGGCCCTGCTTCTTAATAACATCACACTGCGGGCTAAGGTTTCAACATATGAATTTTGGAGGGATATAAGCATTCAGTTCATAACTTCCCGTGACATAGATCATACTAAAGAATAAGATTTGTTTTTCTGGATTGTGATTTTATAATATCATAATGGTAATCTCCTTGGGGAAAAAACAAGTAATTTATAAAGACTCAGAAGGATGCATTTATTAGAGTAGTGGCTTAAGAAAAGGAAGGAGACAAATACTCAGAAACTTGACACCAAGGAGGATAATATATGAAGTAGAAACACAATATGATAATGTCTTATATGAATATAGTATTTACAGTTTTCAAAGTGTTTTTTATGTGATCTCACGAAATCCTTACAACAGTACCCTGAAGTTTTCAGAAATATGAAGATCTATATTTTTCAGATGAAAAATATGAGTCCCAGAGAGGTAAATTAGTTTGTCTTAGGTCACACAGCCATTAGGGTACATGTCTGAGACTAGAATCTAGATCTCTTGATTATAGTTCTATATTCCCAATATTGTAGAACATTTTGGTATTTTTTTGATAGTGATTTTTTTCTGTGGTTTGAGCTTGTGGTTTTGGAAGTATTCTTTTAGGCCATAAGTGTTACTGCACAAAAATAGGGTTCTCCTACCCAATGTGCGTAAACAAGACAATTAATTATGGCATCCGCTTTTGGGAAAAGAAATCAGCTTTATTCTGCGAGATCAATCTTTAGGGAGAGAGGGGGCTTGTGCCCTCAGATCTGTCTCCCTGATCTTGGGGCACAATTTCTTAGCTGAAGGGCAGGGCGGTCTAAAGTGTGGAGATAGATGATTGGAGGTAAGGAGAAGTGAGGTAATTGATGATCTGCACAAGCATAGTCAGGCTTCATGCCTTTCCATGGAATGCATGTTCACAAAATGACAGTGTTACCATGATCAGAGGCTGGAGTTATTAGCTCCTTGACATCAGAAATGTCACTTATCAAGCATTTGCACAGGAACAGCTGATGAGTTGGCGGTCTTACCTGGCCTGAACTGGACAAGGGTCTCAGTCCCTGAAAGACAACTCTTTATTACTCTGTTGATAAGATGGGGCCAGTTGAACTGGTCCTGGAGAGCCCATGGTTACATAAGGAATTTAAAAATTTTCATATTTTTCTTTGTGGTTTCTTTCAACACGTTTGACATTAGAATGTCTTCCCTAATATCTGACGAATTCTTGACTTGTCCTGTTGAGGATTTCATCTCTGGAAAGATAAAGAAAACAGTGAAGGAAGATTTTTAATTTTAGACATTTCTGGTCAACAGAATTGAACTAGAAGGGAAAAGATGGTTAAGAGCAAGAGGAGAATCTAGAAAAGAGGAAAGGCTGGCATTGAGTTCACGAATTATTCCTTTTTAAAAAGAAAGTAGTGATGGTCTGACTTTAAGGGCATCTTTGAGCTTGTATTTGTTTTGTTACAAAAGGAGCATAAAGTCCTCTTCAACCTCTGCACCCCAATATGCACTCTATTCAGCTACTGAGAGGTACTGCAGTTAACATTTTGGTGTGTATTCTTGCAGATCTTTTCTTTACACACACACATGTAAATGTATACTTACTTACACCCCGGGGTGAGCAATCATTCCAGTTTTACCAGAACTGAAAGGTTTCTTGATATGTGGGCATGATATTGTGATTTATAATAAGAAATACATAGTTGATCTTCCACCTGGTCCTGGCACAGAGCTCCTAAAATCCTTGGAATTTTCTGTGACAAGAGTGATAAGGTGTTTTTTTGTTATGTTACTGAGGTAACTTTTGGAACACTCTTAAGTAACCTAAGGATGGGGCCTGGTTGCCGGGGGAACCAACCATGTGATTAGAGGGGTGGGATTTTCAGTACTCCCCCGCTCCTTCACCAATGGCCAATGATTTAATCATTCATGACTATGTAATCAAGCCTTAATAAAACCCCAAAAGGATAGGGTTCAGAGAGCTTCAGGGTCGGCGAACAAGTATAAGTACGCGGAGGTGCTGGGAGAGTGGTGCACCTGGAGAAGTCATGGAAGTTCTGTGCCCTTTCCCATATCTTGCCCTATGCATCTCTTCCATCAACTGTTCCTGAGTTTTATCCTTTTATAATAAACCTGTAATCTAGTAAGTAAAATGTTTCTCTGAGTTCTGTGAGCCACTCTAGCAAATTCCTTGAACCTGAGGAATGGATCTCGGGAATCCCTGACTTATAGTCAGTAGGTCAGAAGTACAGATAACAGCCTGGACTTGCAATTGGCATCCTGAGTTGGAGGGGGTTGTTGGAACCTTCAATTTGTAGGTGGTTTGTCAGAAGCACAGGTAACAACCTGGGCTTGCAACCAGTATCTATGGGAGGAGAGTCAGTCTTGTAGGAGTGAACGCTTAACCTGTAGAATCTGATGCTGTCTCCAGGTAGACAGTGTCAAAATTGAGTTGAATTGTAGGACACTCATCCAGTGTCAGAGTACTGCTTGTTGTATGTGTGAACACCCCTCCCTTACATCGGAATTGGGTTCAGGAACTCAAAATAGTGGGACTTATACTGCTAAAACCAGGAGGGTCCTAGGAAAACTGCATGATTGGTCACCCTATCCTAAGAGGGATGGGTGAGACGGTGTCTGCCCTCACCCTCTCCCACATATCCCCTTTAAAGTGGTACAGGAGGAGGAAAGTGTCTCACTTGACCTCACAGGCAGGGAATGGATAAAGTCCTCTAAATGCTTCTGTGATTTTTGGATTAATGTCACTTGTCCTCCTGATTTCTAAAGTTGGTGGCTCAGGTAACTCATGATCTGGTCTCTTTCAGTCTGTTCAGGCCAAGCAGCTTCCTTGCTTAGCTAGACATCTACTTGGCCCTGGAACATGTGATTGACACTTCCAAGCCTCTGCCACATCCTCTATCTAGACCCTGGCCAAGGCTTGGCTATGGAGTTACCTCACTGTCCATCACAATAGACCCCAGGGCAGGCTAATGAGACCAACATCCATTCAGAGTGTCCCTGCCTCATAAGAACTAGGGGAGACTAGGAGTTTAAACTAGGTATCTCTTTCTCCCTCCCTCTTTTCCTCTCCCTCTCTCACTCCTTATCTCCCACCATGTTACTCCACCCTTTTGACTATGCTGACCCCACTATAGTTGCTCAAGGTCCCCTCTACAGTGGTCCCTTCACAGAATCCAAAATGGGGAGCATGGTAAGAATCCCTTAAACTTGGTGTTCCCTTCAACTTTAGAAGCCATCTTTTCCTCTTCAGGTTCAAGCTTGAGAGGAAAACTGGAACCCAATTTTCTGAGCACTTACTCCTATCAGTTCAGTTGGCCTCTGGACCTTTTCTTCCCACAATTCCTTAGTCCAGCAAGGTTGGAATTATCCCCTGTCTCATCCTATCTGGACCTTCCTTCTATGAAACACTATCTAGTGAGTATTCCATCAAGTCTGGCTTTCAATTCTATTATTTTACTAAAGATATTAAGTACTCACCTTCTCTCGCAGGAGGAACCTCATGCATGGTCTAGTCTTGGCCATTGGAGGCTTCAATGGGTCAATGTTTTAAGGAGGAAATTTGAAATTTAATGGTGCAATGTTTATAAAATACTATCCCTATTAAATATCTGATTTAAAAACCTCAAACAGGATTAAACATGTATTGTTTTCCTTATCCAACAATATCTTAGATATTTTCCCATGTCAGAACAGAGAGCTACTTCATTTGTTTAAATAGTTGCAAATGATTTTATGTAATGAGTGCACCATAATTAATTGAACCATTTCCCTCCATTAGTGGGTGTTTAGGTTCAAACTTGGATGTTAAGGAGCACATCTGTTGAAAACAAAAATAATGATGCATTTTAAGGATGGATACAAAAGAGTGGAACAAACTCTAAAGGATCATATTGACAAAACTATGAAGAATCAGTGAAATGCATGTCACAGAAAACGGAAGATTTCATTTATTCATATTTAAAGCAAAAAGAACAAGGAAGGGATGGTCTCATTGCTTGGGCAGATGGTATATGGTTGACGAAAGGAAGGAGAATGATTCAATGTCTATTTTATTTCCACCTTCTACATCAGGGAAATGATCTTCAAGTTTGAAAGGGTGGAAGGGCATGGATACCAACCTGGATTTTAATAGATGTAAACACTTAGGACAGTCCTTGCAGCATAGTAAGTGCTCAACAAATGTGTTAAAATTTCCATTTAATTTTTTTTGGTAGAATTGCAAGGAATGGGAAAGGTGCTGGATGATTGAAATGGGAAAACCACCAATTTTCAAAAAGGGAAATAAATGAATTTTAAAAAGAACATACCAATGAATGTGACATCAGTCCCTAGTCAAATTTAGGAACAAAATATTTAGAGATGGATTATGAGCACTCTGGAAAGGAAGATGGCATTGTTGAAAACAATGAATTCCAAAAAGCTAATCTGATTTCCTTTGTTTGGTTTTTTAGTTGAATGATTTGATTAGAGGAATGTACTAGGTGGAAAAGATCTATTTTAGTAAGATATTGGAAAAATTGCCTGTAAGCAGTGCTTTCTCATACATTTTGCATACTCAGTACTCTGCATTTAATGTTCTCCCTCTCTTCATCTGCTGATGATTGCCTACTCATCTGAGGCAGGCTAATGCTTTTGGAATACTAACCAACATTTCCTTTTTCCTATTCTAACCTTGGCCCTCCTTGAGTCAGCTAGGCTGTCTGCAAACATCTCTCTAGGTAAGTGATGACACATCAAAAAAGCAGCAGGAAGAATAATCTGTTCTTAGATTTGCACTTCTAAAGACTAATTCTTCAGGGAAACAGAGAGGACTCTTGGCTATAAAAAATATTTGGAAGAATACTTTGATGTATAAAAATAAAACCTTCCCTCATGGAGACTGGATCATGCAGAGTGGAGGCCTGGGATGTGGGGGTTAGAGCTAGCCAGCATCATACAGCACCTGCCGTATAGCATTGATACTTGACCTTCCATTGACCTTTATGACCCCCCTTCAGCAGCAATATTGTTCACTGATAGCCTGGAATGAATGACGTCTGTCTGTGCCAGGTGTGTCTCACTCTATGTAGACATCTCCCCCTTTAATACCTATGATACTTATAAGCTTCAGAGCTGGAGGATGGGGAACTGAGAACCTAGAGGGAAGTAATTGTGTGGGATGTGCTTGCACTTGGGTGGACCTAAGTAGAAGCAATTTTTGCCCTTTTATACTACCCTTGCTGTCAGTAAAAGTAAGTATAAGCATATAAATATAAAAATAAGTCAGTAAAAGTATAGTAAAAGTCTTTACTTTTTCACATTCTTGAGCTTTAACTCAGAAGAAAAGAGAGAAGGGAGAAGGAAAAATCTCACACTTTTTTTGGAGATTTCTTCAATGACCCCAGGTAGAATCCGGTGTTTCTTCTTGAGCTCCCCTTGGACTCCAAGTTCACTTGTATGATAGCATCCATCATAGGAAACTCCTTTATTGCCTGCATGATCATTTCCCCGGTAGACTGTGAGCCTCTTGAGGGCAGAGAACAGATTCTATATGTTTGTATTTCCTAGTACACAGTAGACATTAGGCATGTATTTAATGGGTTGAATTAAAGATGGCTAAATGCATGGAATTACCTGGGTTTATAAGTAATTAAATATATACTCAAAGAATATTGGCTAATATATTAGTGTCAGCTCTGAATTATCTCTCTGTGAAGTATTTCTAGGCTCAAATCCCTACTTTCCTGTTTCTATCAATGACTGGAATGATGACATAACTCACTGATTACATTTTGAAGTGACAGGAAGCCAGAAGGGAAAGTTAATACACTGGAGGAAAGTCAGAATCCAAAGAGAGAAGAATAAGTTGAAATGATGGACCAAATATAATTTAATTGAGAGTAGATATAAAATACTACAGTTGGGTTAAAAAAAATCAACTCCATTACAGAGTAGGGGAAGATACGGCTTAAAATAAAGGATTTGTTAAAGATCTTGCTAGAGCCTTAGTTGAAAAGCTTATTGAATTATAAATTCAATATTGAGTTTATGAGCTTAGGAATTAAATTATGATAGAGCTTTTACTATATTATATCTTTAATAAAGCTTTTGGTATTATTTGTAGAAGTAAAAGGAAGAAATGCATGAAGACAAGGGTCTCACTGATGAGATCATGGCTGAAATATTGCGTAGAGTTCCAAACATAATATTTGAAAAGGATAATGCTGGAGAATTTGGAAGAAAATGTTTGTGGAAACTACATTTTTATGAGACTTGAGACGGGATTGGGGCTAGGCCACAGGAGAGATGAGGGAAGCGATAGTTGAATTCTCTAACTCTTGAATGCTTGTTACATTGAAGGATATTTCAGCTTATGTTTCATGGCCCAATGGGTGAAAGTTATAAGGAAGAAGATTCTGGGTTACTATTCATAGGAAATTTGTAGCAGTTAGGTATTTCCATCAATGAAGTGACAGTTTAGGACAGCCTCTATCTCATTTCACTGGAAGAGTTTAAACTGAGAACAGGATGACTATCATCACACTGGATCCCTGATATGCATAGGTGATTGGATTCAGATGAGCTCTAAGGTGGCCTCCAATTCAAAGACAAGACACTCTTTCTATGCATGCTCTATGGCTTAGTTAGAAAGTCCTCTGTGGAGGTGGATGCACAGGAAGGACCTTTTGACTACATGGCAGAAATGATGGAGAGAGTTGCTTAGCTCGGCACAGAGCTTCCTGGACTTCCTTTACCCCTCACTCTGTATGCAGGCCACATAGAAGGCCAAGATCTGGGCTGTCGGACAGTAATTCATGTGAAAAGGAAGGAAATAACTCCTTGGTGGATGTGAATTGTGAGGAAGAATGATGATGCTACTCTATGTTCTATGACTCTGTACCTGAAGAGATAACAGGGCCTGATCAATGGAAATGTTTGGGGTTGGGGGAAGGGATACAGATGATGAAGAAGTAAGAGTGGGTCTCATTTGGGAGAATGATGGTGTTTTAACCCCATGGTCCATGGCTCTGAGCCCAGCAGGCGAGTCTGGGACAATTGATGGCTTCTGACACCCAGGTAACTGCCGTAATTCTGAGCTATGTGCCATGGACAAGGAGCTCTCCATGCTGCAGACAACTTCATTACTGTGGGCCCATCCTTCACTCAGCAGCGGACCTTTTTGCATCAGCCAAAGACGAATGAGAAAATCACCCAGGCTCTACATGCTTTCAATACTTCCCTCTCTTCTGTCCAGACCAGCTTTGGTTTATGTATTTTGCTGTCTTCCCTCTGAACTATGGTGCAGAAGGGCCCTGGCATCACCCACCCTAGAATAATATGTGAAACGCGGACAAGAGGATCTCCTCAAAGGACTTGGCAGATTGGGATTCTCTGTAGCAATCAAAGAATGACAGTGTGCCCTGGCTTGTCTAGGATTAGGCAGAGGTTCACTGCTATTTTAATTCTTCAAAAGCAATTCCTTTCCTATTTCTGAGCACAGAGTGAATAAAGCTGCTTCCAAGAATAAGAACAGGCAACTAGCAAAGCTTAATTTCCTGCCAAGAGAAGGTAAAATGTATCCTCATGTTAGAGGCAACATGAAATGAGGTACAGTTGTGTAGTACTGAGTCAAATTCAATGTCCTCTATCTTCAAATTGCAGAAAAGTACGGTCTCTGAATTCTGTAAGTCACAAAATATATCGATTGTTTTCCTCCTAATGAATTCAAAGAGAAGTAGTAAATAAATTTATTAAATGTAAACCTTGTACAGTTTTTACTAATATCCTTTCTGAAGCTGCCAACTGCCTGCCAAGCTGTGCTGCAGCTCCCGCCTCTCCTAGCATCCTTGCAAGCATCCTGTGCAGGTGGGAGTCTGACCGGAAGCCCTGGGCCTCCAGAATGTACCCACACTGAGTCACCACTTCAGTTCTGGGCAGATAAGATGCCACACAGTGGGGCATAGAACCAGAGTTCCTGGGTGACTGGGTGTCAAATGTTGAATGACAGAACCTAGAAGTGTGGGAGAGGCAGCTCCCATGGAGTAAACTTCCACCAGCGGGACTGGGAGTGGGAAGGTAAATTAACCCTTTTCCTCTGTGAGGTGGACCATTCCAAGGTACCCTTTCTCCTTGCTAACCTTCTGGAGAAGTCCTGCATGCTGAAGGGCATGCCTGCCGAGAGATGTGCAGGGTCTCTTCACGGCTCACTGTGAAGCAGAGGCTGGCATGGTAGCACACTGTGTCGCCTGTGCCACATCTGTCCTTGTTCTGCTTCGCCATACTTCCTGACCTGCACCACTCTGGTCTTGCACTTCCCCAGTCAAGTATCAGCCCTTTAGTCTTTGCCTCAGGTTCTGCTTTTGTAGATGACCTGGGCTAAGGCAGAGATAAAGAAATCAGGAATTTCATTCACTCACTCATTCTTTCAGGGTTTATTGAGTAGCTACTAAGTGTCGAGCATTTGCTAGTTTCTGAAGCCATAATGATGGGTAAAACATGATTCCGGCCTTTAAATAATTCATAGTCTAGTTTAGAGAGAAAGATATGAGATCCGATAAAGCCCTCAAAAATTAGAAGAAATAGAAAAAAAGATCTTCATGGTAAAATGTTTGAGATAAAATGTTGTTTGGTTCTGGAAATCTGGCTTCCAGTGCTGCGTATGGCTTAGTATTGAAGGCCTGAGCTAATGGGGTCTCCAGTCGGTTTCTTGCTGTTGTACCAGAATTGGACTAAGGCCAAAGCTGAAAACAAAAACCTTCAAGCACCCCACCTTCTAAGGAGAGCCACAGGGAGCTGCTTATCATGGGGCCAGACACCTCCTTGAAGGTCTTTGGAGAGTTGGAAGAAATGGTCCTTCTCTCACCATCTCCCCACACTCCCACTTGAATCTAAATGAGAAGGGAATTGGAATGAGGTCTAGAATCATCAAATGTTTGACTTGTGGTGAGTCATGTTGTAGGAGAGAAGATTTTCTCCCTATCCTTTTGGAGTGCGTGGGAGTCCAGTTAAGCATCTTCAAGAGAATTGCCCATAAGAATCAGGAGTGCTTAAAAGAAGAGCTTTCTCCTGGTGAAACACTTACTGGGATAAAACTCAGTTGGCTCACTCTGGCCCTGACCCCAAAATATGTAGGACGAATTCTTGGGAGAGTGGACATGTGTGTTAATAAATATAAGAACTGACACCTGATTTTGCTATGTGGATCTGCTGTAGCACAGGTCCATTGGCTTGAAAGGACTATGATGAGGTGTGTTTGAGAAGAATATGAGGCAACCTCTGCCACATTCTATATATTTTTGTCCCCAGAGGTTTCAGACCTAACAGTTCTTGGGGCTTCCCATAGGGAAGTTCAGAGGCTGGAGAAGAACCAGCAACTGAGGGCTGCCCAGGTGGCCACTAGGCCTTCAAAGAGACACCTAACATAAAGAAGAGAAAGGGGGCTTGTATAGCAGGCAAGGTTTATGAGAGAAATACTTACTCCATTGAACAGGTGAAAGAGCCAGAGAGAAGAGGGGCACTATCGCCAGGAAAATTGTGTGCTGATGTGAAGACCAACACATCAAAGGAGGTTACAAAAGAACCCAAACAAGAAAACATCAGAGAAACATGAATGAGCCAGAATGAGGCCAGGGACTCATCCTCACAAGTGACAGATGGACAGTCTTTGAAGAAGACCCTACATCCTCACCCTTCCTACCTGACCCCACCATCAGAGTCACCACCTCGTGGAACGATCTTTTTTGGGAAGCCAGAGCCATGAGTGGCTTGTGCTGGGGAAGGGGGTGGGGAAAGTTTTGAATGCTGAAGTTTTAAAATGGATTGGACTATGTTTTAATGATTAAAAATAACCAGAAAGTTATAGAATCTACAAAAAATATTGCTAAGGGGTGGAGAAAGAATTTAACGTAGCAGGGTGGAAAATCAGTGACTGAAAGATATAAAACTGTTTCCACATGGGATTTTAAGGGCAGGCCTGGAAGCAGCATATCCTTTCTGCTTGCATCTCATTCCCCAGAACTCAGTCCTATGACCTCAACCTAATTGTACGTGAGGTTTGGAAACCTCTACCTGTGTGTCTAGGAAGAAGAATGATTTGAACACATAGCATTGTCTCTGTCGCAGGTAGCCACTTTGAAATCCAGAACATTGCAAAGCTTAGAAGACAGGAACCTAGTGGTTGTGTAGTAATGATAATATTAACAATGAAACCGGTGATGTGACGGACGCTATTCAGGTGTTCTCACTGTTTTTCCTCAAACAACCAGCAATGTTTTGCGGGCTGGGTCTATGAGAGAGTGTGCTCTGACTTGTCCAGGATTAGAATCTAATATTTAATTCTGGCGACTCTGTGACTGAGATGCTGTGACTCTCATTTTCTAGAAGAAACAAAAGAGCTAACAATTTAATGCTCGGTAGATTTATCGTTAGTCTGGCTCTGTCCCACTTCAATGTCCCTGCTGTTTCTATTATACCCATATCATCTGGTCTTCTGGACTTCTTAAAGTCCAAGGCCTTTCTTCTTCTCTTTGTTCAGGATGAATTTCCCGAACCTCTTTTTGATGATTCTGTGATGACCCCCTATTGACTTTCCACATGACATATAGTCACTGTGCCAAGGATCATGCTGCCAAGCATCAGAGTTTATTGTTCCATCTGGCTATTTTTACTACATTTGTACAAGATCCTGGTGAGTATGGTTCTTTTTTGGTATAAGGTTGCTGTTTTAATGTCTTGATGATGCGCTGAGCTGCATTTGGTGTGTTGGGTAATTTCTTTAATTTGACTCTTGACGTTTGTGAAGATTGAATATTCACCAGTTCATGCAATTTTGATTTTTGACTCGTAAAACTGGAGCAGATGGGATTGGGGCTCAATAATTCCGCTACTGCTGATCAGTTTTATGTCTTTGTTCATTTATTAACAGGACTGTTGCTGGCGAGTCTTTCTCTACAATTTTCTTTTAGTCACCTCAAACGGTTGTTTGATATTAATATGCTGTCACTTTAATCTCAGATTATCCTTTTCAGGTTTCATGAAAGCTCAGTAAAAACACTTTACAACAATATGTTTGGTTCTGTTAAATAAGCATCACAATATCATAATTAGATGTTGGGAGTTGTGGAACCCAACATGTGATCTCCTTTTCTAATAAGTTTAAACAACAACAACACATTAAACGTCCTCCTGGCATGTTATGATTTTCCAGTTGTGTGGAGCCATCAGAAGTTGCTTAAATGAGGGAGGACACAGGCAACATTTGGGTGTGATTCTAGTTACTGGGCTGAAGTTGGGAAATTAGTAAGAGCAATTTTGTCCTTCCCTTGATTGTCGTTAAAGAGTGATCATTGGCAAGGTACCATACAAAGTCATATACCCAACAAATATGCATCGATGACATACTATCTTCATGCCAGTCTCTGTGATCAAAAATGATGAATTCTTGGACCTTTTGAAGTGCTCTCAGCCTTATTGGGGTGTATATCTCAATACAGAGTGATAAATGCAACAATATAATATGTTCAATATGCAGTGATGGTGAAAAAGTGGGAGGATTAATTGGACCAGAAATCAGGTTTCACAAATGTTTAATTGATACTTAATCTCTCAGAGAACTGTTTATATAACCATTCCCTCTGCTTAAATAATGAATTAGAGCAATCAATCATGAGTTTTCTTTCTTTGATCCCTAAGTCTTTCTTTATGAGGCTAGAGGACTGTATCTTAGGGCTCAGGCCTAGAGGGATCATCAGTATTTGAGAAGTTGGATTTGGCTGTGCCTTCCCTATCATGCTTTTTATTTTTTTTCCTACTGGGTGCTAACCATCTGCAGAGAGTAACTTCTCTCCCATTTAGAGAAGAGCTGTCTTACTGAGCGTTGCCACGTGTCCATCTCTGAATGGCCAGGAAATGGGAAATAGAGTTCCCTTCAGGTTAACTTGCCACCTCACAGGTTGTTTGTCAGAATTTGCTAGCAGATCAGTCCTTGCAAAGAGTGGAGTGTTT
The DNA here is from genome assembly GCF_041296235.1 of Equus asinus. Lineage (NCBI taxonomy): Eukaryota > Metazoa > Chordata > Mammalia > Perissodactyla > Equidae > Equus > Equus asinus. The sequence continues at coordinate 8,498,102 of NC_091806.1, read as the reverse complement.
TGATTTTTAATTCCCCCCTTTTTTTGGTAATTAGGATACATTTTTTATTAACAGCTTCCAGAAACCAGCATTTTTCCACCCATACATTTAGCATCTTGTCACACAGTGAGAATTACAATGGTAGGAAGAGAAGGAATAGTGCAAACAAAACAAAGACATAAAATGTAATGAGGGGAAAGCAGTCAGCTTGCTGCAACTGTAAAGAAGAAGAAAACGTTGGCGAGGTCTGATTTATAGGGAATAATTATTATTGGCTGATTTAGAAAACTGGGGCAGAGACAGGAAGCCCCTGAAGTGGCTGTTTTTGCAAACTGATTTGAAGACTCGTCTTCTGTGCCATTATAAAATAATAATTCTTGGTGAATGTGTTCCTTTTCACTTAAGGATTTGCGAGGACTTGAAAAATACTGCTTGAATGGAATTATGGTGCCTGAAAAGAACATTCCAACCACTATTTTAAATGTCAAAGCGAAAACCAGGAGCAGGATGGGGATTTGTGAAAAGTTGCCTAAGGGATCAAAGCAAGAGAATAGATCCAATTCTCACTAGGATTTCCTAAATTTAGAAACAGTTGGTTCCCACAGTTAAACTTTACATTCTAATTAGGGAAATTTAATCTTCACAGTAGCTTTCAATCTAAGAGAGATCACTCATCTGTTAATTTGTTATCCACTTATTCATCAAACATTTGTTGAGCACCTACTCTGTGCCAGGCACAGGTTTCTGTGCTAAGAATACAATAGTGAGTAAGACATGATCTCTTCCCACAAAAAGTTCATATATTTAAAGGGGTGAATTTAAATGAACATCTTAAACTAAGATATGCTTTTTCCCAACTGTGAAATAATGATTAATAAAATGCTTAGACTCAGAAATCCAGATGTTATCTTTTTGTTGCTGATAATGCATTTTTTCCCAGTAAAGTGAAGGAGGACTTGCCTCATTACTCATACAATTCTTAAAATTTGTCACCTTAATAAGATACATTTCAGCAGACCCTAAGATGAGAATACATTGAAATCAAAACATCAGAGGTGACAGTGATGGATGGTAATTAGTCTTTGGGTGGTGAACATGACATAATTTATACAGAAATCAAAATATAATGATGAAAAAAAAACACTTCAGAGGTACCCTATTATGGCTGAAGAGAACATTGAATTGGGAGTCAGGAGACCTGGGTTATAATTCTGTTTGTTAACCCATTGTATGAATTAAGGCAAGAGATTTCATCTCTTCAGAATTTATATTCCTCGTTTTTGAACGCTGAGTTAGGGACTAGCTGGAAGGCTAAGATTCTCAAAAAATTTTTTAAAAAATCAAACAAATATGTATTGAACACCTCCTATAAGCCTAAATTGTTCAAGGAACTGGGGATCCAGAGGTGACCAAAATAGACAGCAAGGTAGGAGGAAAATCAAAAAGTGCGATGTTCTGGAGGCCAAGTGAAGAAAATGTTTCTACAAATAGGGAGGAATCAGTTGTCAGATGTTGTTGATAGATGAAAAGAAGGTAAGAATTGACTATTGGGTTTAGTGAAATTAGTCCTTGGGAACCTTGGCAAGAGCAGTTTCAGGGGAGTGGTGGGGATAAAAGTGTGATTGGAGTGAGTTCTAGGTAGGAGACTGAACAGTTAAATGGACAATGGCCAGATCATATATAAAAATAGAATTCTGACCCATAAGCTGCAGGAACCAGTCCAGGAACCCAACTTATTAACTGTACTAACCAGCCCCGCAAATCATCCTCGTATATACAAGTCAGAGTTGTAGAAAATCAGACCACCATCTCTCGCAAACAATCCAGGAAACTAGACAGTAACCCCTGTAGCAATTGGCCCCATGGCCAGGACACGGTTAATAACTCTCAGCTTCCCGTAATTTTTGTCCCTGCTTCCAACTTAGGACCAACCAGAGAAAGCCAAATATGCACCTCTAACCAGTCAGACAGGACGCCTTGCTTCTAGTTAGCCTGCCGACAGCTTGCTCATGCCAGCAGCCTTCAATCACAGCACACCAGAAGCCTTCCCTCTTTTTCCTAAAGCTTTCCCACTCCTCTGCCTGCCTTTGAGTGTCCACTAAACTCGAGTGATGCTGGCTGATTCCTTTGTTATAGCGAGTTCTGAATAAACAGCCTTTACTTGTTCTCATTTGGGTGGTTTTTGTTTATTTCCACATAGGAAAAATGTAAGAAGAGGAATTGGATATAGAAAATATGGACAGTTCTTTAAGTAGCTTTGCTATAAAGCTGAGCTGAAAAATGAGTCAGTAACTGAAGTGAGATACATTTCTTTTTATATTGTACTGGCAAAGACATCAAATACAATCATTAATAGAAGCAGGGATAGTGGGCATCCTTGTCGCTTCCTGATGTTAAAAAGAAATCTTCTAAAAGTTTTACCATTGTGATATTTTCTGTGTGTTTTTGGAAGGTGTCCTTTATTAGATAGAGGAAATTACCTTCTATTCTTAATTTGAGAAGAGTTTTAAAATACTTTTTGGTTTAATCATGAATGAGTGTTGATTTTTTGGCAGATGCCCTTGCTGCATCTGTTAAGACTATTCTATGGCTTTTCATCTTTAATGTTTGTAATAGTCTGAATTATGTTAGTGGATTTTCTATTGCTTAGAATTCTTAAATCCCTGGGTTGAATTCAGCTTGGACATGATTTTAAAAAACTCATTGCTGATTTGATTTGCTCGTAGAGTTTAGGATTATATCAGAAGTGAGCTTTTTTTTCTCACTCATATTTTTCTTTTCTCATACTGACCTCATCAGATTTTGGTATCAATATTTTACATGCTAAGCTTAAAAAATGAGTTGTGGAATATTTCCCCTTTTTCCCTACTCTTTGAAAAAGTTTGTGTAGAACAAAATGATCTGTTCCCTGAATTTTGATAGCACTTACCTCTAAATGCACATAGGCCAGGCATCTCTGTGAGTATGTGCTTGCACGTGTGTGTCTATTTATCTAGATACTGATTTCATTTCTTTAATGGAATCATTAAATGCATGTTTTTAATTTCTTCTTGAGCCATTTTTAGACCATTTCTCTACAGTTTAAAGTTTTCTGGAATAATGTTTTTCATAATAATTTCTTTTTCACAATTTTAGCCATGTCATAATTGTAATATCCCTTTTTATTCTTAATATATCCCCCTTGTGCCTTCCTTGTGATCTTGATTTTTTCTCGTCTTTGTCTTTCATTTAATTAGTTTATACTCCTCTTTATTATTTCTTAATGGTGCTTTTAAAACCCTTTCTTTCAGCCCTCCCTGCCTCTCTCCACGTCCCTGGATAACCACAAACAGTGCTTTCTGTCACTAGAGATCAGTTTTCCTTTTCTATAATTTTACCTGAATATAATAATACAGTTTGTATTGTTTTTGTCTAGCTTATTTCTCTTAGCCTTATTATTTTCAAATTCACCCAATTATTGCATGTTAATAATTTATTCCTTTTTAGTACTGAGCAGTATTTGATTATATGAAGATATTACTATTTGTTTATCCATTTGCACTGATTGTTGAAAAAACTCCTTTCACCAAATAATCTATGCACCATTAAAAAATCGTCTATATATGTATGGTTTCATTTCTCCACTCTATCTTGTTTAACTTATATATTTATTTTTACACCAATTCTGCATTGTCTGGATTTAGCTTTATAATAAGTCTTGCTATCAGGTAGCACTAATTCTTTAGCTTTGTTCTTTTTCAAAATTGTTTTGGATATTCTTAGTTCTTAGCATTTCTTTATGAATTTTAGTATGAGCTTGTCAAATCATACCAAAAATGCTGGGAGTTTGATTGGGATTGTATTGCATCTATAAATCAATTTAAAAAGAACCAAGTTAAAAATGTGGAGTCTTCTAGTCCGTGAACATGTTGCATCTTTCCATTTATTTGGTTCTTTAATTTCTCTCAGCACTGTTTTGCTGAAGATCTTGCATATATTTCTTCAGATTTATCTCTTATAGTTCATGTTTTTTGATGTTACTGTAGATGTTATTGTTGTCTCGGTTTCAATTTCTGATTGTTCATGGCCACTATCTAGAAATACAACTTATTTTTTTATATTTTCCTTGTATCCTGTAACCTTGCTGAACTCAAATAGTCCTAATGGCTTTTTGTGTGTGTGTAAATTCCATTGGATTTTCTGTGTAGATGATCATGCTGTCTGCTAGTATAGACAATTTTACTTCTTGTTTTCCAAACTGTGTAATTGCAATGGCTAGTACCTCCAGCTTAATGAGCAGAAATGGCAAGAACACACATTCTTGTCTTTTTCCTAATATTAGCAGGAAACCATCCAGTCTTTCACTAGTAAGTATGAGGCTAGCTGTAGATTTTCATAGATGCCCTTTATCAGATTGAGGAAATTTAATTTCTAGTTTGCTGAGATTTTTCTAAGAGTGGAAATTGGATTTTATCAAATGATTTCTCTATGTATATTGAGGGAATCATACTGTTTTGTTTTTTAGATTGTTCATATGGTAAATTATAATGATTGAGTTTCAAATGTTAAATCAACCTTGTGTTCCTGGGATAAATTTCACTTGCTTATAATATATTATCATTTTTATATGTTGCTAGATTCAATTTGCTAAAATTTTGTTTAGAATTTTGGCATCTGTGTTCAGGAAGGATAGTGATCTTTTGTTTTCTTTTCTTGTAATTTTTTGGTTGGCTTTAATTATAAGGTTTCTGCTGGAAATATTCCATCCTCATCAATATTCTGGAAGAGTTTGTGAATAATTGGTGTTGTTTTATCCTTAAATGTGTGATAGAATTCCTCCCAATGAAGGTATTTGAGTTGAAGTCAATTTTTTTTGTTTGAATTGGAATTTTTTGTGGGAAGGTTTTTAACTACAAACTTAATTTCTTTAATTTATTAGGTATATTCAGGTTATCTATATTTACAGTTTCTCTTAAAAATATCAGACAGCTTCACAACATAGGGCCTGTATTCTCACCTGGCAAGAACTGGGTGACATTCAGTAGTAGCTGCCTCTAGTTTGCTGTAGTCCCTACAACTCTCTTTGGTCAACATTCCTTATTTATATTGCCTTCTTGGCCACTATAAATTGTAGATTGTGAGAGCTAGGAGGAATCTCAAAGATGATCTATTTCAACCTTCCAGTTTGGAAGATGATGAAAACTGTAGTCTGAGTTACAAAGGTCACCCAGTGCCTGGATGTATGCAATAGTATAGCAATGTCCCTTCCTTGACATATCCTGCCTCTAAATATTTGACATATGGGTGAGAATAATCCTAACACAAGATATAAGCTTCTGTTTAAAGACTTCTTTTCCTATGATCAAGTTTCCATAGCATGGACCTATAAGAGGTTAGGGGAAATTATCATATGAGGACATGTTCATTAAATGAGGAACAGTTCTATTTGGGCACCAGGCTGCTACTTTCTTCATTAAGTCATTTACCATACTAATGTAGTGCCTGGGGACAGCATTTGGGCCTTTCTAGTTCAGGTTCATGCCCTGACAATACTGGCTGCATTTCTTTTAAAGCAAATCTTAGTAAAAACCACAAAAATATCATCAGGAAGCATGAGACTCATTCCTTAGAGTGGGCTGTATGAACTTTGCTAAAAGTTAATTTAACATCCCTACTTGCCTTTCTACAAAGCTGCGATTGACCACCAGTGACTCCTAATCAGGTTATTACGGGTAGTGAGGTGACATGTTTGGGTGTATTCTGTGCCTGGTCTTCTAGCCATGCCTTCTCCATTTTTGAGCCTCATCCTCATCCAGGATACTTGTTACTTTTCTTTAGGTTAATAATAGAGATTTATGTCTCACTTCTCAATGTCTCTTCCAAGTTCACTTCTTCATGAACAGGTGTTCTACTTCTACCAGAACTTACCAATGTTGTTTGCATTGCTCCTGTGTTTTTAAACTGTTAATTGTGGTTTTAGGGATTTGTGCTGCCTGAGAACTGTGGAAGCCAGGAAGCCCCTATTCCACTTCAGAATGTCTTCATTTCTTAGAAGAGTGTCTTTTATGATCAAGACAAGAGCCAAATAATGGTTAATGCGAGGTCCCATCCCAAGACCCTGGGAAGAATGTCTCCTTGATGGTGACAGGAGTTTAGAGGGCTAACTCAAGAGATATATAACAAATCATAGTGATGTTTGTAGGCATGAAGTTTAACACCTGGGATTTCTGGATATTTCCCTATGCTGTTTTGGTGATAGCTATGATATTTACTACTTACTTTGGCTTATGGGGCTATTTTATATGACTTTCTTATTTCTTTCTAGACCCTAGGCTTTCCATTTGGATGTCTCTTTGGATAGAGAGATGTTTCTGGATCACATCTCTGTAGTCTTGCTAGTGGTTCCAAAATGCTGATCTATGAGCCAGTACCAACTGTAATGCATCAAAGTCATCTGATAGAACTTATTTAGAAAGTATATAATCCCAGAATGCTTCCCTAGAATTTCTGATAAGTTGTATCTGGGGTAAAGCTTGTGTTTCAAAGGAGCTCTTAGGGTATTCTTATGTGAAGTTGGGTTGAGAAACACTAATCTAAATGGTAGACATCCCATCTAGGTTTGATGGAGTTTTGGGTTTCAACACAATAAGAATAACTAATTATGATAATACTTATTGAGGGCTGGGCCAGTGGCTCAGCAGTTAGGTTCGCACGTTCCACTTCAGCAGCCTGGTGTTCGCAGGTTCGGATCCTGGGTGCAGACCTATGTACCCCATGGCAAGCATGCTGTGGCAGGCATCCCACATATAAAGTAGAGGAAGATGGGCACAGATATTAGCTCAGGGTCACTCTTCCTCAGCAAAAAGAGGAGGATTGGCAGTTGATGTTAGCTCAGGGCTAATCTTCCAAAAAAAAACCAAAATCAACTTATTGGATACTGCTTATATACCAGACATTTTAAGTACCTTTGTGTGGAGCATATTTGTCACTTTTATGAAGATTATTTTAACCTTATAAGGTAAATACAATTATCATCCATATATGGGGAAACCGAGGCCTTGCTCAGAATCACATAGCTAATGATTGGGGACCTAATCTTGTACGTAAAGCCATTCAATGCTAAATAGTATTGTTACCTAAACTAGGCAGCCAAGGCTGTGGCCAACCCTATCTCTAGTAGGTTGACCTTGGACAAGACATTCAAATATTTAGGAAATCCTTTTTTTTTGTTGGTAAAATTAGAGGGTTAGGTTAGGTAATTTTCTAGTTCTTTTTATCTTGAAAATTATGCTTTTTGTATGAAAATGCAATTATCTTTAAGGAAGCATAACCATGAACTAATCTCTAACATATGAAACATTTATACATGATTTAGAGCAATATTCATGGAAATATAAAAACAAATACAACTTAGCACCTTTCACACTAATCTTCCATTTTATCAACACTTAATATACACATTTTCTGCTCTAAATATTGAACTGTGACTCTTTCTTTTGCTACAGTGTAGGTATCTAGCCATTGGGCTTATCTACAGCTCCACTGTTCTTGGAAATAAAGGACATTTTGGCTTTTCTTTTACCATTTGTAACTGTCCTAGTGAACAGACCTTCCCAGAATTACTGTTGTTTTTTAAAATTTGAATCTCAAGAGAGGTCCTAACTAATTTTGTCGTCTCTTGCAATCACTCTCTTCTGTGGGTTGGAAATGAAGTGCAATGATTGTGTACTTATGTACTACAGTTCTTAGCATGGCTGTTGTTTTTGTTTTGTTTTGTTTTGCTTTTCAATCAGCAGAATCTTTTTTTATACCTGACCTGATGTTTCTGCCAAGCTTCCTGCCCACGGAAGGCAGGACTTGACAAAATTAGGGTATTTATCAACCCTTCTTTATTAACCTCTGCAGGCTCTGTTGAAATCTAGTTCTATATTTTAAAGGTGACTGTACCTTTTCCCAGGATTTAGACTTTAAAGCATTTATTCAGGAAAACATATAGTAGTTTATAGGCTTTGCTCACATAATTTCATGTTGAGTTTGTAGTATGAATCATGCAATAATAATAAATAAGAGTATACTATGTAACAGTATGGGGAGCAGACTGAAATCATACATACACACAGATTATATATATGTATATATACATAAATTCTATGTAATTTTCTGTTAATATTGACTACTAATGATTCTTATCTTCTGATAAGCTCATGGCACAAATTGTTTGGGAAATTTCCACTACCACCCAAATGTTTATTGCTGCTTTTCTTTTCTTTGTGCCAGGAGACATGCTTGCTCTATGGTTCCAGGTTCCAAGAAATGAAATGTTGTAAGACACATCTATCTGCACTAGAACGATCCAAGCATTGCTTTCCATTCAGTGCTCGTGGAAGAAAGTACAAAGAATAAAGAGAGAAGGTAACATTGAAAATTCTGTTATGGGCTTTAATCAATTTTCTTAAAAAAAAAGCAAACAAATCTCAGTGTACAAAAGTTAAATGTTACCTAGTCAAATATGGAAAGTCTGATTATTTTGATGATAAAAGGCTTTATCCGTCGTTCCTTTAAAATACTACTCCACAAAGTTATGGACTTTGGAGCTATATTTGAAATCATCATTAATATAAACGGTCATCAGGACCACCAAAGTTTATGTATGTATGTCATCAGAGAAGCTTCGTGAAAATAAATTTCTCCTGCAACCCAGTCAGATAAACTTTTCCATCTGCCCCACTTGCGAACCTTGTCTAATGTAATGTTGTTTTCTGATCAGTTATAGAGAGGACTTGAAGAGACACATCTGGTATTGTAAAGAACATCTGATTTAAGATCTAGTATTAGAGTATTGTCATTTACTTCATTCTTTTACTAAAAATAGGGCTTCATTCATATAAATTTTGTGAATGTCTTGTTGAGTGTCATAGATGAGCAGTCTCTACTGCCAAGGAGGTTGGAGTTCATATGTGTGCAGTGGCCTTGTGTTTTGAGTTTCTTCATACAGCTCTGATTTCAAATCGTCTGTGCCATATTCCCCATAAAAGATCAAAATATTTTAGAAATACTTATTTTCCATACCCAGATCACTTGAGGATTTATTATACAATTTACACAGACTAGAAAATCCTTTGGAAAACCTTTTGCAGTTTGGGGTTAAAAAAATTGTGACCAAGGTAAATGTAATTACAATGTAAAGTACAAAGTTGTAAATATCTTAAAAGAAGTGAAAATGAAATAATGCTGCTTTTCAGAAATAACTTCTATCTTGTAGGATGAGGGAGGACTTTACGGAAGCAATGGCATTTGAAGTAGACCTTAAATAGTATTGATAGTGACAGTTGTTGATTACCTAGCGCCAGTTTTCTGCCTAATTGTTTATATACATTAGCTCAATGTGGTTGTCAAATCTTGTGGAGTAGCTTCTATTATTCCTGTTTCAGAAGTGAATAAAAGAGATATTAAAAGAATAGGTCATATACCTAATTGGGGATGGAATTAGGACTTGAACTCAGATATGTTAGGCTCTAAACTCTGTGTTTAAATTCACTATATTTTATTTTGTCTTGGTTAAATTAAATGTGCAGGGATGAGAGTGTGAGAAAGAGTATTTGAGATAGTGGGAGCAACATAAGCAAAGACACAGAGACTAGAAAGCACAGGAAACAGTCAACAGAGAGCAGTTGATTTTGTTGGAACTGTTGAGAACTATTTGGGAAATGAGAAACAAGTTTGGAAACACTGCTTGGGGCCAGATGGTGAAAAGCCCTGAATGCCAAGTTCAAGATGCTGCCTCTTATCTTAGATGATAGGAAGAGTTATTGGTAATTAGGGCTGAAGAAGAATTGGGGTAAGTATATAAGATCTGGAGACGGACAGATTAATCACAATGTTAAGGCTTTGATCCAGGAAAGCTGTAATGAGGATCTGAATTTAGAGGTGGATGGAGGAAGCCAGGATGTGGAATGAACTACTGAGGTGCAAAGATGAGACCATGTGACTTAGTGAGTAGACACAGATTCCTTAGGAAGAGAAGGCTGTTGAAGATAGAACATCCTGATTTTGGACACATTGATTGGGACACCCAGGTGGACACTTCCAGGAGGCTTTGGAAGATTTTGCTTGTGGACTATCAACCTCCTGTCTGATTAGAAGGAGAAGAACACTGTGCCAAGCATTAGGAGTGAATGAAGATGAGACAGAAATAAAATCAACATTCTTTTTCTAGGAAAGCTACTGTTCTAGGTGATTTGCTATAATAATCCTGTGAGATATGCAATGTTAACTCCATTTTAAAAGTACCAAAATGGCTTAAAAAAAGTTACGATTTGCTCAAAATAAAAATATTAATAAATATTGAGCTAAGATTCAAACTTAAGTCTATTTCACTGAGGGGCCTGAAATCTTTAATCTTTGAAATGACCATTCATTTATTCATTCATTCATTATGTATTTATTGGGCGTTTATTTTGCACAGAGCATTGCTCAGTCTCCAAGGAAATGTACGAAAAAAGCAGCAATCCAATATGACGCTATTTATGTATATTTTTAAAAGAAAAACCCACAAAATAGTACTGTGTGTTTTCTATGAATATATGTAAAAAGAGTCTGGAAAAACATACAGTAAATTGGTAACAGTGGTTACATCTGAGGAAGGAAACAAAATAGATGAAAGAAAATTTATGTCTAATGTTTGAATTATATAGAAAATATATTCATGTATTATTTGTATAATTAAAATCTAATTTTAAAATGAATAGTTCTGCCAGAAAATGACTTCCTATGCAGACATGATTATGATACAAGGAGTTTGAATTAAGTAAGTGAGGAAATAGGATGAGTTTATAGAAACTGTTTAGAGCAACTTGTATGTTAAGTGAGAGAAGTGGTTTTTTTTTCAAGACTAGTTGCTGGTCTCTTCTGAAGAAAGCCTGGCAAGCTTCCACTAACACCTCCATGAGACACAGCCAGTTGGGCAAACCTCATTTTTCTGAGGAATGTGTCAGGTTATAGGTAGTAGCCTGAGGGGGAAATTTCCCAGCAGGAGTTTGGATATAACTTGGTCATTCTTATGGTTGGAATCACAAGAGCCAACTGAGTTCTTTTGTAAGCGAGCTCAGACACAAGACTGGGGTTCTCTTCTTTTGAACTTCCCCACTGAGGACCTCCTTGAACCACCTTCAGCCCCACTCATGCTCCACTTTGGATCAAAACTCCAGTCATAATTAGCTTTTGCCTGGTATTCTTATTTAGGCTTGATGGGTTTTCAAATATGCTATTTTCTTTACTGTGTTTCCTCTTAGCTACTTAACTCTCCTCATCCTTCAAGTCTCAGCTTAAGTTCCACTTCTATCAAAAAATCATCTGCATCCCACCTCCCAATCTAGATTGAGTATTCCTTCATGTGCCCCCATAGTCCTCTACTTCCCATACCAGCACACTGCCCTCTCTCTTCTAAAGCGTTTCTCCACCCTGGCTGAACAGGAAAATTACAATGAAGCTTTTAACAATATAACTGTCTGGGCTTCACCTCAGACCTATTGCATCTGAATCTTCAGGATTGTATCTAGGGATTTATTTTTGTATATAGTTCCCATCATATAATTGCAACTAATACTTCTTGATGTTAACTGCATTAAGAAGAAGGGCTCTGGTTATCTGCAGCTGTTTGTTTCACTGATATCGAATACTTTTTTTCATGCTTATCAGTAGTTCTGGCCTTCCTGGAGTCACCTGGATAGTGTAATAAAGACAGAGATCAATTTGGCTTGCTTAATTTGACACTTTTTTTTATATTTTCTGGATCCTGGAAATAGACAATGGGACATCTCAAATAAGGCTCAAAAAAGTAAATATTTACAATAGCTTATGCAAAGCAGTCTCTCATTGTAATGTCCTTCGCTGTCCATTCTAGTTCAACCCCCTCCCACCATCATACCAACTCATATCTGATGAAGGCAGTAGGATGAGACATTACTTGGACAAGGAAAGGCATAAAATATTCCATTTCATCCTCTGGAGTCTCATTCTTGATCTTGTGGGCTCTTAATGTCCAGCATCTGCCAATCAATATTTAACTGGGTATTCTTGGACCCAGACACTCCTCATACCTTGGTGCCTAGGATGCTGCTCAAAATCTTGGGTGTCCTTTCAACATTCAGCATCTGTAAATCAAAGAGAAGCAGAAGAGTATGGTATTTAAGAGCCCAGGTTCTGGAGTCTGGTTTTGCATTTAAACGCAAGCTTTGCCATTTAACACCTATGTGCTTCTCTATGCTTCAGCATTCCCATTCGTAAAATGTGGAGAACATAGTATGGTATCTACTTCATAAACTGTTAGAAGGATTAACTGAGTTAATATGCACAAAAAACTTAGAAGATTACGTAGCATATTGTAAATGCTTTAAAAATATTGGCTATTTTACCCTCAAAGATTAGACGTTTACCTGGGATTCATAGATGTTACAGAAAAGTATGGGGAAGATAAAGAATAAACTAACGACAGATAATATAAAACCACTAAAGACATAATAGGGTACAAAATGTCATTTTATACATCGAAGAAGATTTAAAAAGTGCAATTTGCTAAAGAGGATATCAACAAGAGCAGATTTACTGCTTTTCACTGGCCCCTTACTAGGTCCTGGGAGGGTCTTAGCAATCTTGTATTTGTAATTTTTATTCTTTTACTCAAAGATTCTACTTAAAATTATATAGGCTTCAGAATTCATAAAACCTAGATCTTCTAAATCAGAATGAAAAACACTGTTCAGGAGGACAAAACCGAAGAGGACTCCAGGCCAAACTGGTGAGGTAAATATATAAAATATCCATTGACTATTGACCTTTGCCTTTTAAGCTTGGGCTCAGGATAACTTACCACAATTCCATTTTTATATGCCTTTTTAAAAATCTTTTCTAAGAACTTCCTAAAGGAATCAATTGGCCCATGTATGGACATGTTAACGCTTATTTTTGCCCCCTTAATTACCTGAATCTTAAAATATAAGGAAGAATTAATTAACTGTCCTGATGCAGGAAGAAAAGTTAATAGCAATTTTAATGAGCATAACCTTAGTAGGATTTGTAATAACCCTAAAAAGATAGTGAAGTCACTTTTTTCTCGACTCGACTCTCTCACCTGTGAATGGCTATAAGTGCTGATTACAAGTGATTAATCACCTACCGGAAAGCTTTCTCCAGCTCATCTTCTTATCCCCAAACCAACTGTGGTCTGAAGAATATAGTGAATTTCTAAATATAAAAAAGATAAAATGTCTTTTCTGTGATATAAAGTGCTTACAAGACAGAATTTGATGAAGAACATCTGGCTGCAGCTTTTACACCAGCAGGGGGAAAGGCAAATGAGTTGGATTAGGCTGGCCTTGGAAATTTCATGTAAAATGACAGAGAAGTGGTGAGCCATGCCATAAATGAGACGTTTATACTACTACAAGGCAGTGGATTTTTGCCTGGAACCACTCTGCAGACTGCAGTGTGAGAAAGAAGAGCCCAGATAGAGCCTAGTGGTATCGCTGAGCTGAGTAATCAGCGATCATAGTTTGGGGCCAATGAGGAAATTGAATTTGTGGGGTGGAAGGCGAACTGGGGAGACGAGTTATACAGGAAACAAAGGTCAGAAATCTGCATAGAGTTATACGTGATTCTTTGGCCAAATACTAATCTGCATGCACAGAGTGAGATTCCGTGTGGTCCAGCAAAGCACAACTCCTCGAGAAAGAACAGCCACTGGGGAGCTGTGAGCTGACCTGAGCTTGTACAGTGCTGGGATACATTCACGTTTCATCTAGTCAGAATAGAAAGACCTTGTTGAACACCTGGACATTCAGTAAAGAGCATAGAAAGTCCAAGCTGCAGAAGGACTAATTTAGCCCTAGAGTAACTGATATCCTAGAATCAATCTGGCATATCACAAAAGCAAGACTTAAGAGGATCAAGCAGGCTACAAGTAAATATACTGCCTTCTGGAACAAAACACAATATTCTATTCAGGAAGACAAGAAAATCCAGTTGCACAACAATATAGCATCCATTATGTCCATAATATAACCAAAATGTATGAGAGATGTGAAGAAGCAGAAAAATATGTCCCATAACCAGTAGGATAATCACTTAATAGAAACCTGTCTCCAAATTATAGATATGATGCAATTATCAGATAAAGACTTTAAAGCAGTTACTATAAATATGATCAAGGATATAAAGAAAAATATATATACCTATAATTAGGAAAAATAATTACAATATAGAAATGGAAACTATAAAAAGTATCCTAATGGAACGTATAGATGAAAAATGTAGTATCTGAAATTAAAAAAAATGCTAGATATGATTAATAGCTGATTGATCCTTGCAGAACAAAATATTAGTAAATTAGTAGAAAAGGGCAAAATAGACTATAAAAACTAGAGCCAAATGAAAAAAAGCTGAAAATAAGTGATCAGATCTTCAGTGACTTGTCAGACTCTACCTAACTTTATTTAAGTGTCCTATGTATATGTAATTTGGAGTCATAATAGGAGTGGAGGGAAGGATTTTGGGGCAGGAAAGAAAAAAAAGAAACTTTGAGGATATGAGGATTGAAAAATTCCAAATTTATAAAAAATCTAGAGCCCACATTTATGAACATCAAAAAAAGAAGAAAGATCAACTCAAATGAAACCATATCCAAGCACATTATGATCAAACTGCTGAAAAAAATTGATAAAGAGAAAATATTAAAAGCAGCCAGACAAAAATAGCACATTATATACAGAGAAATAGTAGTAAGAATGAGTCTGTCTACTCGTCAGAAAAAAATTGCAAGACAGAAGACAACAAAATGACAACCTTAAAGTACTGAAAGAAAAAATTATAACCTGGAATTTTATATAGAGTGAAAATATTCTTCAAATGTGAAAGCTAATGAAAGCTAATAAAAGCCATTTTGTGACAAACAAAAGTTAAAAGAATTTGTCACCAGCAGATCTGCACTACATGAAATGCTAAACGAAGTTCTTCAGGTTGAAGGTAAATGATACCAGTTGGAAATTGGGATCTATATAAAGGAAAAAAGAGCAATGGAAATGTTAAGTAAGTGGGTAAATTAATTTTTTTCTTTTATTTTAAAGTTTATTTAAGTGATACTTGACTATAACAGAAAAATTATAAAAATGTACTTATACATGCTTATAATATGTGCAGAAGTAAAACTTATAAGAATAATAGAAGAACGTGAGAGTTGGAAACAGAAATATACTTTGTTGTGTTATTATAACTGAAATTGTATAATGTCAAGTGAAGTGGTATGATGTTATTTGAACATAGAATGTGATACATTAAACATGCATATTTTAAACCCTAGAGAAACCACTAAAAAACAACTTTTAGCTAATAAAACATTCCAAGGCAAGGTAGATTGTTAAATATTGCTCAGTAAATAAAAGGAAAACCAGACAAGGAGAGAAATAAGGGATAATTAGGACAAAAAAATCCCTAGGATATTAGACTTAAAATCAATCATATAAATAACCATTTTAAATATCAATCAATCATTTCAACTAAAAACATATTCTCCGATTGAATAAAAAAACAAAACCCAACTACATGCCAAATAGAAGAGGTGCACATTAAATATAAAGATACAGACATTAAAATTAAAAGAAAGAAAGAAAGTTATGCTATTGTAAATATTAAGAATAGGAAAGGTGGAGTGGCTGTATTAATATTATATAAAATATTCCTCGGGATAAAGATTATTATATGAAATAAGGAGGAATATTTTATAATAATAAAATGGTTAATTTATTAAGATATAACAATCCAAATTGTACATGGACCTAATAGCAGTGTTTCAAAATATGTGAAGCAAACTGATGGAAAGGAAAGGAGAAATAGTTCCATATTATAGTTGTAGGTTTCAATATTTCCCTCTCAGTAGCTGATGCAATAAGGATATAGAGAATTTGAACAGCACTATAAACCCTTTCAACCTAATTGTTATTCATAGAACACTATACCTGACAACTGCAGAATACACATTATTTTCAAGCTTACGTGGAACGTTCACCAAGAAAGATCATATGCTGAGTTATAAAACAAGTTTAAATAAATTTAAAATGATTAAAATAATTCAGAGTATGTTAGTTAATCACAGCTGAATGAACTTGAAAATTAATAAGAGAAAGTATCTTGAAAGTCTCCACATGTTTGGAAATAAAAAACACACTTCTAAATAACTCATGGGTCAAAGAAGCAATCACAAGGAAAATCAGAAAATGTTTTTAACTGAATGAAAATTAAAACACAGCATATCAAAATGTGTTGGTTGTAGCTAATGCAACTCAAGGGGGAGATTTATAGCTCTAAATGCTTATAGTGGAAAGAAGAAAATGTAAAACTCCATAATGAAAACTTTCTCCTGAAAAAACTAAATATCAAATTAAACAAAAAGGTTATAAGGAGATAAATAATAAAGATAAAAGTAAATATCAATGAAATAGAAAACAATCAATGGAGAAAACCAATGGAAACAAAAGTTGGTTCTTTGAAAAGATTAATAAAATCGATAAACTTGATAGGGTAGGTTGATAAAGAAACTTAGAGCAACATTACAATTGCAAATATCATTAATAATAAAGGGGGCACCACTAAAGATCATACAAATAACTAAGGATAATAGAAGGATATCATGAACAACTTTATGCTGGTACACATCAATGTGGAGATGAAGTGGACAAATTTGTTGAAAATTCCAAATTACCAAAATTGACACAAGAAGAAATAGAAAATCTGAGTAGCCCAGTTTATTAAAGTTATTAAATTTATAATTCAAAATCTTCCCACAAAGAAAACTTCAAGTCTACATAGTTCTACTAATATTTAAAGAAGAAATAATACCAATTTTACACAAACTCATTTTATGAGAGTAGTGTAACACTGATACTCAAACAAGACAACAATATTATAAGAAAATAATTATATAGGCCAATATATTTCATAAATATACATGCAAAAACTCTTAGCAAATCAAATCCAGCAACACATAAAAAGGATAAACACAATGCTCAAGTGGTGTTTATACCAGCAATTCAAGATTGGTTTAACATTTGAAAATCAACGTGATTCACCACATTAACAGAATAATGGAGAGAAATCATATGATCATTTCAATAGATGCAGAGAAAGCATTTGACAAAATTTAACATCCATTCATGATACAATCTTTCAGCAAATTAGGAATTAAAAGGAAATTCCTCAACCTTATAAAAGCCATCTACCAAAATTACCTGCAGATAACATCATACTTAGATTTGAAAGGCTCAACTTTCCTACTACCAGGAAAAAATAAGTGTGTCTTCTCTCTCATAAACTCTGTAAGTGAATTTAGTAAGTTGTCAGGATTCAAGATCTATATATAATAATCAAATGTGTTTCTATATACTGTCATGAACAATTGCAAGATGAAATAAAAATACCATTTAAAATTATCTCAAAAACATAAAAATTATTTAAGGACAAATTTAGTAAAACATGTTAAAGACCTCTATATTGAAAATTACAACACATTGCTGAAAGAAATTAAAGACCTAAGTAAATGGAGAGATATCATATTCATGGATTGAAACTTCAATATTGTTATGATGTAAATTCTCCCAAAATTGATATAAATTCCAACAGGCTATTGTGGGTTAGATATTGACAAGCTAATTGTTGAAAAATAAGATGTATACTTTCTAATTTCAGGACTTCCTATAAAGCCGTTTTTTAGAAAACAAAAGTTAAAAGAATTTGTCACCAATAATCGAGGTGATTACAATAATTATTGAAACCAATAATCAAATTGATTACAATAATCAAGAGTGTGTGTTACTGAAATGGAGGTAGACAAATAGATCAATGAACCAGACTAGAGAAGCAAAAATAGATCCAGGCTTATATGATCAATTGATTTTCAATCAAGTTGCCAAAGCAACTGAACTAGGAAAGAAGATCTTCAAACAAAGGGTGCCAGAATAACTGACTATCTATAAGAGAAAAGGTATTCCTTAACCCATACCTCCTGCCGTACACAACATTTAATCCTAGATGGATCATCAATTTCAGTGTAAAGCTAAAATCACAAAGCTTCTAGAAGAAAATATAGGAGAATATTTTGTGACCTTGGGGTCGGCAAAGATTTCTTAAACAGGAAGCACCATAAAAGGAAAAAGAGAATGACAGAATGATTTCAGCAAATTAAAATCTTCTGTTCATCAAAATGAATAGGCAATCCATAGATCGGAGAATATAGCTATAATACATACATCTGACAAATATATGACCACATTGTGCAAGTCAGTAATCAAATGACAGGTAACCAGATTGAAACAAGGGCAAAAGATGAACAGGTAATGGACAAAGGAAGATTTACAAATGGCCACTAAGTACATTAAAAAGTGTTTAACATCATCCAGAAAATGCAAATGAGTTATTAGGGAAATTCGCCTTAAAAGAACACTGAGATACTACTCTTGAATACTCATTAAAAAGACTGATCATAGTAAATATTGTTGAGAATGTGAAGCAACTGCGACTGTCACACATTACTAATGGGACTGTAAAATCAGTTTATGAATTAGTCTGGAAATTTCTCATGAAGTTAAACAAACTACTTGATGACCCATCAATTCCATTTTTAGATATTTACCCAAGAGAAATGAAAGCATATATATTTCATATTTAGGACCTTGCTCCATTTGGAGTCTGCCTTCTTATATAAGATCGGGAGTGACTTCATTTTTTTCTTTCTAAAAATTTTTGTGTAGTAAGACTACATTCTTAGTTCCGTCTACTAAAATATTCAAAATCTCTTCATAGATTTACAGTGATTCTTTTATGATATTTAAAGTCTCCATACATATCTGTTGTCCCAGTGCTGGATTTGTTGGTTCCTACACAAATATCATACTCTAAAAATTTTTGATAGACATGTTCTTTTAAATAAAATAATTTTTAATCAGAGAAATAGTTAGAAGTCCAACAGTTGTATATATAAATAACGCAAAACAATCTTCTGGTAGACTTTCAATACATGCTACCCAGAGTCACACACTTTTTCTCTTTTAGCTGTTTCTTTTGCTATTTATCTCCTTATTTATAAATGTGTTTGCTAACAATTTCTTGCTTTTCTCTTGTACCATGTACCTTTCCCAACATCCTTCAACTCCTTACAAGGTACATGTTATTGCTCCTACCTTCCCCCAACTCCCCTTTAAAAAAGATGAATAAACTGAATTTCAGAGACACACTTAGCAAGAGTAAGATTAGAATCTAGGTTTGTTTAACTTCAAAGCTATGCTCTCTCCACGAAACCTCAAGTCAACAAACTTGTTCTCTAAAGGGACAAATAGTAAATATTTTGGGCTTTGTGGACCATATAGTTTCTGTTGCAGCTACTAAACTCTGCCGTTGTTGTGCAAAAGCAGTTATAGATTATACATAAACAAATGTGTGTAGCTGTGTTCCAATAAAACTTTATTTACAAAAAACAGGTAATGGATTAGATTTGTCAACTCCTACAGTAAACCACATTGCCTCTCTTTAAAAATATGGTTTTCAAAATGAAGATATATCATTTAAATATAACCACTATCTTACAAAAGTATTCTCTATATGTAGCTGTATGCTGTAAGTGAAAATAAACTCATAAATAATAGTTAATGATGCTGGTCAGATATATCACTAGGTTCCCCAATGACTTATTTTTTCGTGCTATGGGTTTTGACTTGGACTCAAGATACTAGAATAGACTAGTACTAGATACTAGTATAGACTTGGTCATCCAGGCTTTGTTTGAATATTTTCAATTCTGTTTCCCAGATTTAATCATTAATAGTTTCCTATACCTTTAAAAAAATTATACACATCCCAAAGGAGATTATACTACATATCTGTTCCGCAACCTCTCCTCCTCCCTCCCTTTCTTCTTTCCTTGTTTTGTTGCTTTCTTTCTTCCTTATACTTTCTCTCTCTCTTTTCTCTTGGAATTCCTATATTCAATACCAGGACAAATGAATTGGATTTGGAAGCATATGAATGGCATTTTCTTCATGAAAGCCATTATTTAACATAAAAAATTGAGCATCCTAAACATAATTTGGTTTTGGAAAAAAATACTTTGTTACTAATTTCAATTTATGTGAAAAAAGCTCACTAGAAAATTAAGTACATTTTTTTGTTAAACATAATAATGAATATCATTGAATGTATCAAGCATAACTACAGTATAATTGTGTTTAATACTATTAACTATATTTTCTATTAAAGGTCAACAACAGAGTTCATTGTTGTGTTTCTTGGGCAGGAGTGCCATGCAATTAGGACTCTGTAGCTAAGTGAGTTGTAGAAGAAACCAAACTCATTACTACCTCATAGAAACATTCTGTAACATTCCAATTGTAGATTGGAGACTTTTTTCCCTTTCCTCTTTTTTTGTGTATTCATCTCTTCTGAAAATTGATGACTAGCGGAAGGGGATCTTGGATCAGCATAAAACTTGGTTCTTCCTTAAATAGTACTATATTGTCTCACAGATGTCGGTCTGGATCTCTCCTTGGTATATTCACTTAGTATATTCACCGATTGGTTTCAGGTACCCTTTGCAGATCTCTTTTTGCAGCTCTTTTTTCTGATTATTTGCCCTGTAAATTCTAGCTACTGTATACTCCTTGAATTCTGAACTCTGTCTCCTCAACTCACGAAGTTTCCCAGGCTTTATTCCCCATTAAGTAAACTGGGGCAGTTGTTGGTGCTCTGGACTGAATATTTGTGTCCCCCTGAAATTCTTATGTTGAAGCTCTAACCTCTAAGGTGATGATATTTCGAGATGGGGTCTTTGGGAGGTAATTAGGTTTAGATGGGGTCATGAGTGTGGGGCTCCCATGATGGGATTAGTGTGGCCTTATAAGTAGAGGAAGACACCAGAGCTCTCTCTCTGTCCGCCACATGAGGACACAGCAAGAAGCTAGTTGTCAGCAAGCTAGGAAGAGGGCCCTAACCAGAACTCGACCATGCTGAATCTTGGACTTCCAGCATCCAGAACTATGAAAAATAAACTTCTCTTGTTTGAGCCCCTCAGTCTATGGTGTTTTGTTATGGCAGCCCAAGCTGACTAACACAGTTGGTCTCTTATTTTACTCTTTACTCTTGTGGTAAAGAGTGCAATCTATTTCAGTAGGATTTTTCTCAGACTTTAATGTCCTCTTTCTCCGTTATGGATGTAGGTAGAGTAGTGCTTTTGAATTGGGAGGAGGGTAAAATTGGTGATGAGGGATTTTGGAAGTTATGTCACTCATAAAATCTTTTTGAAAGCCTTTTTCTAAGTCACTCTTCGTTCAACATATTGCTTAACTCCCGTGGCGTAGAGGATACCATGAAGTCCATAAATTCTCTTAACATTTTGACAAATAGATTAATTTGCTTCCTCTCATTTAATCCTAGGGACCAGAGTTATCTGAAAATAAGTCCTAGTTAGATGTAATCTTAATGATAAAACAATACATTCCCACATCAAATGATAACAACTGTACCATTTTCTGCAATTTAGAATTATCCCTGCCTCTTTTCTTTTCCCTGATAGTGGAAAAACAAGTATTGTGTTTATCAAGTCTTCTTTAAACAAAGGTTCAACAGTCAAAAATAAGGCCTTCGGTACAATTCTCCCGTGACAGATTGGAGAAGACAGAAGAAAAAAATGAAAACGTTTCTCCTGAAATTGCGTTTTCATTTTTCACCTAGAGAGAAGACATCTTTTAGACATTGCTTTAGATCTCTGTGAATGATTGTGTATTAGGTCTTCAAATGCGTTTTTTTAAAATTCCCCTAAAGGGTTTTGGGTGAGAGTAAGTAATCCGATAGAATTCTCATGCATTCACATCTCAGACTTTGCCTAAATTTAGAGGTAGGCTGTCTTTATAACACCTTTCACAAACGTTAAACAATTTATGATCTGAGAGATGATGAAAAGAAGCAACTGTGCAGACAAAGACTTTGGGCTTCAGGCATTGACTGGCTGCTTTCAGTGTCCCCTTTCAATTTTGCCATCTTTCAGGGTTTTGTTTGGTATTTGATACAGCTTTTCAGAGACTTAACAGCCTTTCCGTAACCAGTGTAAGAAAAGGAAGATGGCCAGGATTGACTGTGTGTGTGTGCTGGCTGGACTCAAAGGAGCCTAAAACTTCCTGCCTTCCTTAGCTCTTTGTAGTAAAACTGAGATGATCTCCTGTTGCAAATCAAACTAACATATATAACCAGTTCCTCCCCTGTTAAAGATAAAGGGGGATGGATTTCTTTTGGTAACCCATTGTGCCCATTGTCACATTTCTCTGTGAACTCTGCTATTTGGAGAAAGCTGAGAGAATCCAGCAGAAGGAAATCACAGTGTGGTAAATTCAGAAGGAGCCACCATTTCAGTGCTTTAATTTTGTCCTTCCCAGAGGTCCAGAGTTCTTGATCTAGGCCTCATTTAGTCACATTAGTGCTTTGCTATTCTCTCCAGGCCCCATGGATATGACAGCCTTGCTTTCTAACAGCTCAGCCAACATACCTCTCTACTCTCCATCTTAATCACCCAGAACACCAAATGATAAATTGAGAGAGCCTAGCCAATTTTTTCTTTTCCTTTTCTCCCTTGGAAAATCAGCTACCTGGGACAGATTTTGGTAATAATCTTATATACCTTCATATATTCCAGATATTGAGATTTGATGATTTATTCTGATGTACCTGATTGGAAAAATCCATGTAGCTACAATGTATGTTGAATAACATTCCTTGTTGGGGATAATTCCATAGGTATTCCAGTAACATCAAGCTTATGTACATGGTACAAAGGATCTACAGTCTCTGATTTCTGCATAAAACCACAAGAATATCTTAAAATAAAGAGAAGCCTGCAGTGAAGTTTGGAAACCGTAAGGACAGGGAAGAATATACTATGTGGAAAGAGACAAGCTTTCTTTCAGTGACTGTGCTGCTGTAATTCACATTTCATATAAAATATGTTCTTGAGTTCAGTGAGTACCGCAATGTAGGGGTAATCAACTTCTTCAAGAATGCAAATTAATAACAATGCAGAGTATGGAGAAAACTTATTAAAACTCAAGAACATGAAGGAGATTAAAATACAGCATTAAAACAGACTAATAATCCTATTGGAGAAAGTAGTCACGGAAAAAGACAGAAATAAACAATGAGACCTTTTGCGAGAGCCTGTCAATGTTCCCACTAAGAGAGAGCAAGACTCTCTTTCTCTTCCAGGAAGCTCTTCTTGATGAATTATTAACAATTTGGCTTCACATATATGAATATATGCTCATCAATTTGTGTTGGGATCAAGAATCTACATATGTTACCACTTAGATACATGAGAATATTTAATTTTTTTGGTTTTCTAAAATGAATCAAATGTTTCTTATGAACCTTATCTCACTGGGTAGCAGGGTGCACGTGTTTATCTGTGCGTAGGGGTTTGGAGGGCTGTGTAATTACAGGATAAGGGGTAAAATCTGAAATTTACCAATTAGTGAGGATGGTATTTCAACTTCTTCCAGATTAAATAATCTCTTTTGGATTTCTGACTATGTTGGCTAAAGTTATTCTTTCAGATTCCTTTCCTTTACCCTGCTTCTCTCCAAGTTGGGGTCTAGAAATTGAAAGGAGGTTTATGTTTCTCTGTGGCATTGGAGGAAAAGGTGATCTGATATCTGTTAGTCATCCCATGAATTCTTACTGATTTTGACTGTACAGGGGTTATGCTGGTCTTCCATTGATATTGTCTGGCCTTTTAGGACATGTGGTGGTACAAGCAAATGGAGACCATGGTTGTGGCCATTTTCCTTCATTTACAGTGACTCTGCTCACTAGGGACTCTGTTCCAGCCCCAGGTCTTTGATATTTTGCCTGCCTGTTTAGTACCTCTCTGTTCCCTCAGTGGGGACACATGGCCGTTTCTGGATCAACCACATGTTATACACAGGCTGTGAATTCCAAGGGTGCTGCCTCAAATTCACATACCCAGCATAACACATCTGTCTCTGATGACCTACATCTTGCAGCATGTTGGACATGATTGGGGCTGCTCCTAGAGACTTCCAGCCCTCTTCAAGCTGAACTGGTGAATCCTGCCATCATCCCTCCAGTGCTGAGGATTTCCCGCAACTACTGCAATACTTCTATCCCTTTCCCTCTATGGTTCCATTCTAATGAAGACCTGTGTATGTGACCTCTTCACTTTCCCTCTGTATCTCTTCCTATATTCCAAAGAGCCAATGGAGATTGCTTTTCTTCTTCTTTCTGTCTGGCAGGGACCTATATATATATATATTCTACTTCTTTTTCTTTACCTAGGTCCCCAATAGCAAAGGGATTCTGGAGGAGATGATGGCTTACCGATAAAAGAGGATCCAAAAATAATATATCTGTTATTCATGAAATACATAGCTTAGGAGCAAGAAAAATCTGGACTGGGAGTTCTTTCTGAAACAAGGCAGAGAATAAATAAATAGATACCCACCCAAAACAGAGATCTTTCCCACAATGTATCTGACAGGTGGTCATTCAACTTTTACCTGTATCCCTCTAGTGACCAACACTTCCTTGCTCCATGACTCAGTCCATTCCAGAGTCAGACAGTTATATTTATTCTAGTGTGTTATGTGACCATACTAGATTGCAAAGGATTTGAGAGCAGGGATTTCAATTAATTCTCCTTTGCATCTGTCACAGGTTCAGAATAGTGCTTTATACATAGAAAGCTCTCAATAACTGCTTGCTGAAATGATGAATGAATTCTGTTGAAGAGCGTTCTGCCACTATAATTCTCATCTCTTGGTCCTGATTCTGCTCCTCAATGCTACAATTTGATAATCTTTCAGATACCTGTAGGCAGATATTATGATTTTACTTATTCACTTTTTGGGGCAGGCCAAATATTTTTATTTCCTTCAGTTGCCCTCAAGATTCCACACTATTCTGGTCCCTTTCATTTGAATTCTTTAAACAGAAAAGCAGAGCACAGCTCTGTGGTCATATCAAGTGGCGTGATCTATTACCAGAAGAAAATATAGCAGGGAGGTTAAAAGAGAAGAGGAAAAATTTTACATATATATTAAAGAAAAAGGGTTGGAAAAATAAGTTCACTGGTAAATAAAGAAGGGCATGAGATTAATGGTGAGTCTAGTATGTATATTTGGAGATTAATAAAGCATTTCATATAGCCTCTCATGAAATTTTACTTGCAAATTTGAGTGAAATTGACTTGGCTAAAAACAGAATCGCATTGTCTCAAAAAATCACTTAGAAGGCTATTAAAAAAGCCTAATGAGAAATAGCAGGGATTCTGGATTAGGGCTATAACTGAAACCCCAGGATAGGGTCTGAGAGAGGGTAGGGAAAGTCCTATGCACGATTTTGTGAATGTTTGGAAGGATGAAATAATGCATGGGATAACTTCTCTTTAAAGGTTCAGAGCTGCAAGTATGAGCAAAGACCGAAGTGAAACAGGAAGGATGTTAACAAGACATACTAAAAGTGGATGGCCATAAATTCAAATGAACAAAATGACAATTCACACTGCCTCAAGATTTTCCCAAATGCCAGGGTTCATTGCTTCTCACTCCAGTTTTCAGGTAGTTTAATGGAATATCTGTTCAATGAGGGGTATAAGTATGAGTGTTAGAGTCTGGTTCAGGCAGATAGAACCTACAAAATGGTTAAAGCCAGACACATTTGTTTCAGCTCACTGACAGTATCTGATCTCTTGTGCTTCTGGCAATCTCAGAACTTCTAAAAACTTAAAATCAATAATAATAATTAAAAAAATACTAGAGTTTTCTTCACTAGACCTTGATGTGTTCTTTAGGGTCTCATGAAATCTTTGCAGCCTTGATTTACTTTGGCAATGTGGGCCTAAAGCTCTGAATACTTCTTGCAGCGCTTATTTATAATGCTTCCCAGTCTCAGTGTCAACAACAGTTGACTTCTTTATACTTGTTTGTCCCTGGATGCACCATTGTACTTGAAATGTTTGCATTTCTTTCTCAAACGTGCTGGCTTCCATTAACTCATGTTTTGGAGAACTGTTTCTTTGCAACAATAGTTGTGTGATTTTAAAGTTGGTTAAAAATTTGGAAAAGATTTTAGACGTTTAACTGGTTGGAAGATTTGTGATGCTCTTTGTCTGAGATGACTGAATAATTTATTGTACAATTTAGGACATGTTTGAGAGTGAAAGGGGATGCTATCATTAGAACACTGAGATACTTGAACAATAGGCATAAACTGATATTGTCCTGGAAAAGCTAAGATGTATGGTCAATTACCTTTGGCTAATTGAATGGATACCTCTAGATGCTTTGGGGTTATACCAGCAGCTACAAGGCCCTCATGGTCTGAGGGAAGATAAGAAGTTTTTCTCAGTCATTTGTCTCTGTCTTTCAACCAAAATATATACACTAAACTGTCTTCTATGTTCTGGAAAATTCTTTTCCGGTTTTGAACTCTCAAAATTCTTTGCTTGTAACAGAGCTTAAATTGAATTTTAACCTGTGTATCATGGAAGACTGGAAACTTCCACATGTGGGTTGCCAAGAAATATAGTGTTACAATGATATCTGGGAGGTAGATTACTGAGAGGAAGGGTTGTAGAGTAGGGTACATTTTGGCAAGTAAGATATAAAAGGCATAGCTTAATATCACGGTAAAGATGAGTTGCCTGTGTACTGACACATGAGAGGATCTTGCCTTCGGAGTGTACGTGTGTGAACTTGATTAGTGTAAAAAACTGTTCAAATCATAATGCAAGGCCTAAGGATAAACAACTAAATAGAGTAGTGACAATGCATTTTTATTTCATTTTTGGCTATATATATTTTAAAAACTGACATTTACCTTTTAATCCCTCTCAATGTGCCACCGAAAATCCTAGTATTTTTGTTCATGAAAGTCATGAAGATAATAAGGCTGAGAACCACGAATTTGACGGTTTCACTCCTTAGAGTGAAAGCAGTCAACCAAGTGAGAGGTTGAAGGCCAAAGAGTGTTTGGAGATAAGGCTTACTATGATTTTTGGGCAAAGTTAAAGAGTATGTGATTTATGCCTTTTGATTGTAAGAGAAATAAGCAGGATCTTGAGGGAGATGCAAATCTACCAGATGCCTGAGTTCCATAGGGAACACAGTGATATTTACTAATGTAAGAAGTGCATTGAGCATTAATTAAAGGGCCTGCTGTGTGTACTTAGGCTAATGCAGATATCCTCACACTGCAGAAGAGAGCATATGCTGTGCGGGGACTGTGGGGAGAGACCCTGGGCTCATAGTCTCTGATGACAGAAAAGAACAGTCAGTCTGCTCAGGTAGCTGCTTCCATCATAGTCAGCATAGACATAACTCACATTATTATTTGGATTTTGAGAAGGCCAGGAATTGATGAGAGAATTATTGAATCTGAAGTTTGGAAGTCCCCCACCTCCACGTGATGCTTGAAATCTTTCCAGAATATTAACTCTCTATCCCCTCTCTTCTTACCTTGTAGCTAAGATTGTTGAAATAGTTTACTTCCGCTGTCTTCATTTTCTCTTCTGCCTTTAAATCTGGTTTCTTTCACCCCTGACTCTTTGAAAGGTCTTTTAGTGGACTTGTTCAACTACTTGCTTATATCTGAATTATTTCCTAGATAGTAAGCTCCGTGCAGGTGGAGTCTGGGTTGCCTTGTTCATCACCACATATCCCCACCTAGCATAATGTCTGGCTTATCGTAAGCACAAGATAAATATTAATTGAATGAGCGAATGAATGAATGGTCTAATGGTCATAGCCAATGAATACTGAGTAGTCCTTAATCCTTTTCATTGGAACATCTTTCTGTCTCTTTCATTTGTTTTTCACCTGACCCTTAAATGTTGGCATTCATAGTGTTTGATCCTCTGTCTGCCTAACTCTACATACCTTTCTTGGGTGACCTATCCTTAGATAGATATGGGTGGATGGCTCCAAAAACGCTGTCCAGCTAAGAGCTAAGACCTACCTCTTCTGCATGTTGGATCAATCTATCCCACTATCTGCTGAACATTTCCACCTGAATAAGTAGTCCTCCAGCTGGTATTTGGAAATATCCTGTGGCAGAGAATTCCTCTAGCTTCTTCAGGCTTCTACATATTTCAGTGAACTAAATATTACATCTTCCTGTACCATCTATCTTCATCTTGGTTTTCCTTAGGACTATTCTGGATAAGCTTAATCCTTAGTCACTTTTTGCCAGCATAGTTTTCATATGTTCTAGTTATTAAGTAAACATTTAAGATTTATATTTATGAAAAATGCAAAACAGAAAGTTGGAGTATCTTAGAAAACATGAATGCCGCTGCAAGCCTAGTACTTTGGCTAAATAATACCTCTAACCAGTAATAGTACCTTTGGCTAAGTAGTAACTCTACCTGAGCCCCTACTATATTTCAAGCAGTGCGCTACGCACTTGTACACACATAATCTTTGATCCTCATTAAAGCTCTGTGAAATAAATATTGGTATCTATATTTTACAAATGAAGAAACTAAAGCTCAGGAAAATTAAATATCTTGTCCCAGGTCATGTAGCTAGAATGTCCCAGTTCTATACCACGTAGAACTGGCTCAAGCCAAAGCTTTTAATCCACCAGATACACATTTACTGGGCCTCTCTGTGTTTAATGAAGTCAGTGGTCTTGGCATGTTTGTTAGCAATGTTTTTTCTTTAGTGAAGCTTCTTTGTTCCTCTTTGACTCTTCCATTTCCTCTTGCACGTTATCTCTGAACCTCTCTTGCTTTTTCTGATTCTTCCTCTTGAGATCCTGGAATGACTAATAGAACAACCCTGATTCAGAGCCAGAAAGCTTTTCCATTTCCAGGGCTTTTGGTTCATCACCGAGGTGGTAAATGGAAAGGCTTGTGCAAGACTGTGAGCTCCTGGGGGTGGGAAGTGAATGAGTGCATTCTCATATAATCAGCTTGTGCTTTTCTGTCATGCTGGACTTGCAGGAAATGGAGAGGATTAAGAGATAGAGGGCTGAGAGATGAGCTCCAAGGACACATACGCTGGAATAAAGGCAAATGTTCTTGAATTCATGGAAAGATACATCACTGTCCCAGTTTTTTGTTCACGGGCTGGGCCATTCTCATGTCAGAAGAGGGCAACTTCAGTGAAAAGAAGGAGTCAGAAGAAGAGAACTTTAGCACTGAGTTTCAGGGGAAAGCTCATGGGAAGTGATTCAGATGCTTCCAAATTACTGTTCCTTTGAAGGTTCCTCTTAAAATTGAATTAGGCCATTTAGGAAGCAGGGAGTTAGAAAAATACCACTACTAACAATCACTAGTTGTTATTATTGTCGTTGTTGTTATTAAGTGCTTTCTCTGTGACGTGCACTGTACTAAGACCATCATATCGCATGCCTCATTGATCCTCACAACTCCTGTGCAAAGTATTTCATTTCCTCTATTTTAAAGTTGAAGAAACCGAGGCTTGGAGAGGTTAAAGGCCTTGCGCAAAGAGCAGCAAGAAAGTGGCAGAGCTGTACAGAACATCCACTACTTTGGACTTCCCAGGTGTTTTCTTGGAATATTGACCGACTTGGTCACTTATATGCTTCATGAAACCCGGAAGGATCATTTGGATGTCCTCCTGTCCTTTCTGGATACTTTGGACAACACTGAAGGCCACTGGGTGCGCACCCGCATTCACACACATGGTTGTTACCTTGCTCTCCCTGGCTGATTAATAGTGAGGGTACATTATCGGAGCTAATAGGACTCAAATGAAGAAAACTGGTCAAGGGAAACCCTGTAAATTAGTGTGCTTTCTCTGTCTCTTTTAATACTTGATGCTGAGGATTTTCATCCTTGTCCAGCCAGGCTACAAGGGAAAGGATTAGCGTAAATAACTCCCATGGCAGTGATTAGAGGGCAGCCAGCTGTTTCGATGGCCCATTTATTAGCATGACAGGAATTCAAAGCTACGACAGATCTTTTCTTTTCTCTGAAACCACCGCTTTGTTTCAGAAAGATGACCAAAAACATAGCGCCCTGCCCATCTCGCTCTCTTCATTTTGTTTTTTTGTCTACTGTTTCCTTCTGTCATGGGGAGTTTTCCAGCCTCTTCTAGTCTCACCGTGACCCACTTTTTGCCTCGCGATGAAGGCAGTGTCAAGCATAAGGGGAAAAGCTCCCCGGAATGCTTGTCTCTTTAAGAAGCAGCAGCAGCGTAGGTTCTCAGCCTGGCTTCTCCACCTACCACCTCTGTGATCTTGACTCTGTTACTTAACTCTTCTGTGCCTAATTCCCTCCCACTCCCTAGAAAATGGAGATAACAAAAAAACCAGGTAAATATAAAGGCTTGAGAGCAACGTGTGGCACAGAGTTAAGCGGCTAACTCATGTTACCTATTATTATTAGTGGAGAGGGGGCACAGCACAGAGCAGGAAACCCCTCTGCAGCTGTTCATCTACTTTGTTTCTGCTTCCTGTCAGATGCCACAGCAGCTCCACTCTGGCTGCAGGACCTGAGCTGCCCTAGCTGCAGGCTCACTGAGTGACTCCAGCCGTTGTCTTCCCTTCAGGTTGTTGGTATGTCGGACAGGTGCCACAGAAGAGCCCAGGATTGTTTGTGTCTGATACAGATGTAGACCAGGTGGAGACGCCCTCCAAGGGACCGCTAAAGGGGCACTAGAGCTCAAGGGCAGCTCTACAAAAGCTATATTTCCTCTGTTTCTGTGTTTTATTTTTTTTTTTATTTTTTTTTTTAAAGATTTTATTTTTTCCTTTTTCTCCCCAAAGCCCCCCGGTACATAGTTGTGTATTCTTCGTTGTGGGTTCTTCTAGTTGTGGTATGTGGGACGCTGCCTCAGCGTGGTCTGACGAGCAGTGCCATGTCCGCGCCCAGGATTCGAACCAACGAAACACTGGGCCGCCTGCAGCAGAGCGCGCGAACTTAACCACTCGGCCACGGGGCCAGCCCCCTCTGTTTCTGTGTTTTAAAAGTAATATGTCCATATGGTTGACCACAGGTCAAGGGTCTTGGACACCCGAATCCTGTCCTGCTTTAGTCATGCCCTGGAGAGGTCTCCAACAAAGGACAAAGCTGAGTGAATGCACAATCTTTATGACAGTCTTTGAAGCTTTTGCTTCATCCTCCATGTGGTCTCCTGATGTTGGATTATGAAGAGATTTTCTTTGTCTCAGCTAGAGGGAGGCTTTTCCTGGGCCCTAAGCCCCTTACTTCTTCAGTGTCAGCGGTGAGGGGAGCCAATCCTGGGGAAAGTTCCTTAAAGGAAGATCATATCAATGAAGGAAGGATTTTGTCTCTCTGCCCAGAGCAGAACTTGGATGGGCCATTCACCCAAGGTCTTCTTGAGGGGTAATAGTGAGCTAGGGAGAAGTAGAGGGCAGTCTTTGGCCCGACTAACTTCTTAAGCTCTGTGGATAAAAGTAAGAAAATTATACACACACACACATACAGCAAATAGAATCTTAAGAGATCCTGGCCATAGGTCAGAAGTCTGAATTGAATGTCCTTGGCTTTGACAGGTCACATCATCAACACACTGTGGGGATAAGTAAGTGGGGGAAGGTCTTGAGCAGAGAAGAGGAGTGAGCAGGACTTTGTGGGAAGAGAAACAAATTACCTGCAGAGCAAGAAAGGGGCATAGTAGGTAGACTCCAAGATACGGCAGTATGTCTCAAACTAAGGGATGAAGAAGCATTCTCAGAGGTCTATGGGTTATTTTTGAGAATTGTTTAATTTGATGTCTCCTTTTATCTGATAATCCCCCCAAAAACATATTCTTTGTATATATGTTACGTGCTGTCAAGTCAGCTCTGAGTCCTGGCAACCCTATGAATGAGTGATGCCCACAGTGTCCTGTCTTCAACAGCCCTACTCAGGTCCTGTAGGCCTATGCCCATGGCTGCCTTTATGGAGTCAATCCATCTCATATTGGATCCTCCTATTTTCCTTCTACCTTCTCCTTTTCCAGCATTATTATCTTTTCCACAGAATCCTGCCTTCTCAGGATGTGCCCAAAGTAGGACAGCCTGTTTGATCATTTTTGCCTCCAGTGACAGTTCAGGCTTAGTTTGCTCTAGGACCCACTTGTTTGTCTCTATGGCAGGCGGGGGTATCCACTGAGCTCTCCTCCAACACCATATTTTTTCCTGTTAACCTTCTTCGCTGTCCAGCTTTCACACCCATGCAGAGTAATTGGGAATTTGAGGGTGTAGATAATCTTGGCCTTGGTCTTTAATGACTTTCTTACACTTGCTGATCTTCCCTAATTCCTTCATTGTTGTCCTTCTGAGTCTCAATCTTCTCTTGATTTCTTGGCTGCAGTCTCCGTTTAAATTAATGACTGAACCAAGGTAAACAAAATCTTTAATAATTTCAATGTCTTTGTTATCTGTGTTAAAAACGTAGTCTGTACGTTTTCTGTAGTCATGATTTTTACATATTCTAGCACATTGCATGATTAAGCATATTCTAGACTATCTTTATAACCTTTGCAAGATCCTCATTTGCCTTTGTACTGCATCAAGAAGTGCTTTTGAAAATTGTTAAGTTATAATGATAAGTAACATAAGGGGGTGTCATATACGTGATGCCTTTGTTCCAAAGAAAGGCCAAATGATGTGATGGCAGTCTGTGCAGGGGTCTGAATAAGGAAAAATGGTGGGAAGAATGAACAATTCCGTGATATATTATGTTAAAAAAACTAACTAAACAGAGCTGCTGGACTCAAAAGAACACAGCTCTGGAGCAGGTCAAGCTGCTATTGTGAGCACTGTGTCATTTTTTGTGTGTATGAGGAAGATTGTCCCAAAGCTAACATCTGTGCCAATCTTCCTCCAGTTTGTATGTGGGATACAACCAAAGCATGGCTTGACGAATGGTGTGTAGGTCTGTGCCTGGGATCCAAACCCATGAACCCCGGGCGACCGAAGCAGAGCGTGTGAACTTAACCACTGTGCCACCAGGCCGGCCCCTGGTGTCATTTATTAGAAAATACATTACCCATCACATTAAATTGATATTGATAATTTGAATTGGTTGGATTTGTAGGTTAAAGTTAATGTGTAAATTTATTTTGAGTCTAAAGATCTATGAAAGATAAAAGCATGAAGATATTTTACCTAGCTTTGTATTTGTGCTTGTTCAAATAACATTGTTTTATTTAGCTAACATTAGATAGTTCTTATACTGAAATGATTTTATGTATTTTACCTCACTTAAACCTCATAAATTACCCCATGATGTGGGCATTATGTAATAATAATAAATTATCCTCAGATGAAAAAAATGGAGACAGAGAGGGGCCCAAGGAGGTACAACTAGTAGGCACAGGAGCTTGGATTTGAACCCACACTAAAAAAAAAAAAAGCCTATGCTTTTAATCAAATTTTATAGGGCTGTTGAATTGTGTAAGTTTAATTCCTTTCTTGTAAATGTGATCTGTTCATCACTCAGGTTTCATAACACTAAGAAGTTCTTGCTAAGATCATCCAAAGCATATATTATTGTCCTTTCAATTTCCTATTATGTGCATCTTCTTCTCTTATCTTCTATTTACTTTCCTTAAACTTCTTATTTTTCTCTGACTCTGTTTTCCTCCTTTTCTATCACATTAGGCCTCATGCCTTGAAAGTCCTACTAGTGATTTGAGGTCTGGATAGAATTCTGAACTACTGTCTCTTCAACACCCCTTCTACTTGCCCTCATTATGTAGAACTTATATAATTTGGCACAGGGAGGGAGAGGAACTGGCTCCACTCTCTTGTTCCGGGAGTGGGATCTGATTGCTTTAAACCAATCAGGATAATCCGATACCCTCTTCTGTAGTGACTGGATTAGCTAACTCGGTCTACACCAGCTGGCGCATAGCATTCCTCTGCCCAAAGGAGTTCTTTCAGAAATGGGCCTATAGCACAGAATGGGCTAATGAAGCCAGAGTTCTCTCCTTCTGCATATTGTAGCTTTTCTACCATGAGGGAAGCCAGCCTTGGGATCAAGCTGTCACTGCAAAAGGTGGAGAGAAGAGACGGGAAAACAGGGCACTGATGTTGTCGATGAACTACTGAGTCAGCAGTTCCAAAGGACAGACTTTCTTTGAACTCTGTCACATAAGCCAAAAAATTTCTGTTAGTTTAAACCAGTTGAATAAAAATAAAGAGTTCTGAGATGTGTTTCATAGTTGGACAAACTTGTAATGGATTCTGATGGTTTTATCCTGTTCTAGTTCCAGATGATTTCCCTTTGAGTATTTGAGAGTGGATTGTGGTTTGATTGTAGCCTTCTTTCTCCATCATCTATGACTTAAACCTGTATTTAAATAATTAATTTATACTATGTATTAGTTTTCTATTGCTGGATAACAAATTACTAAAAACTTAGTGACTTAAAATAACATCCATTTATTATCTTACAGCAGGTCAGAGGTCCTGCATGGATTTCAGTGGGCTAAAATCGAGGTGTTGGCAGGGCAGTGCTAATTTGTGTAGGCTGTAAGGGGGGATCTATTTTCTTGCCTTTTCCAGCTGCCCGCAATCCTTGGCTTGCGGTCCCCTTCCTCCATCTTCAAAGTCAGCACTGGAGTGCTCATATCTCATCTATTTGACCCTCTTTTATAGTCCCATCTTTCTGTGATTGCAGCCAAGAAGGTTTCTACATTTTTAAGAACTCATGTGATTGGATGTGACCAACCTGGATAATGCAGAATAATCTCCCTGTTTCAAAGTCTTTTTGCCGTGTAGGGTAACATATTCACAGGTTCTGAGAATTTGGGCCTGGCAATCTTGGGGGGCCATTATTCTGCACGCCACTGTGGTGTGTGCAAATGCCCAAAAAGTTTGGCCCTACAGCAGCAGATCAACACATATGGATGACTCTGTACTTTAAAAAAAAATTGGCCTGTTCTAATAAATTGTTGCTACCAGCTAACATTAACTGAGTTGTTACTATAGGCCAGGCACACTTCTGTTTTATATTTACTAACACCATTTAATCCTTATAACACCTCCATGATCTAGATGTGCTATTATTACTCTAATAACTGGAAACTGAGACCCAGAGAGATTAGATAACTTGCTGACTAGTTAGTAGTGGATCTAAGATTTCAACCCAGGCAGTTTGGTTCCATGTTCTTAGTCACTATGTCATAATCTCTCTCAAAAAATCTGGCCAATGAAAGTTGTATTAAAATGGTAGCTCATCAGTATGAACCATTTCCTACTAGTTAGAGCTCCTATTATGTAGGTGGAGTGAGACATTAAGGCAATGTCCTTCTTGAAACCAATAACAGTGAACACCTCTCTCACGAGGTCTGTCTAAGGAGTCATATTGTCTAGGAGGAGATAACCACTTTCTTCCATAGCCACACGAGCAGACTCATGACTGATTCCACAATGCTGGCTATCAGCACTCCTCTCCTTTAGCACTGCCAGATTTTCCTCAGAAAAACCTCCTTAATTTCTTTTTTTGTCTTTTTTCTTGCTGAGGAAGATTCACCATAAGCTAATATCCACTGCCAGTCTTTCTCTTTTCATATGTGAGTCACTGCCACAACACACCCATTGATAGATGAGCGGTGTAGGTCTGCCCCTGGGAACTGAACACAGGCTGCCGAAGTGGAGCATGCCAAACTTAACCACTAGGCCACCAGGGGTGACCCCAAATCTCCTGAATTTCTAATGGAACTCAGGTGTTTGGAGGGTCTATTTGACAATAAACTTTGGGGCAAAATTTTCAGAGTTGGAACTATGTGTCTCTAAACAACTGCTTATTTTGGTCAATGGATTGAATGGCAAGTCAATTCAAGACAAAGTTTAGGATAGCCTACCATGGATTGAATTTTGCCCTCAACCCCCTAATTCTTATGTTGAAGTCCTAACCCCTAATGTTGACTATATTTGGAGATAGGGTTTTTAGGTGGTAATGAAGGTTAAGTGAGGTCATAAGTTTGGGGTCCTAAACTGATAGGACAGGTGGCCTTATAAGAAGAGGAGGAAAGAGAGATCTCTCTTTCCACATGCACACACTAGGAAAGGCCATGTCAAGACAGGGAGACAGCAGCCATTTGTAAGCCAGAAAGTGAGCCCTCAACAGAAATGGAATTGGATGGCACCTTGATCTTAGACTTTCCAGCCTCTAGAACTGTGAGAAATAAGTGTCTATTGTTTTGAGCCACCCAGTATATGATATGTTGTTATGCCAGCCCAAACTGACTAAGATATAGCCAATCATTTTTCATTCCATTGATATACTGTAGAGCCTGTGGAGAGAAATGGAAGACGGGGCAATTTTCATATAAGCATTTTCACTATTTTTATATTCATTTCATATTCTGATGGTATAGAAAGAGTTGGTTTGACATCTGAAACCTCTAGACTAATTTCTGAGAGTGAATAAATTGTTTCAATCTAATAGTTAAAATGTCTTTTGCTTGCCCTGCTCCAGCCATATTTTTTTCTGTGCTGTTTGTAGAACCCACTTGGAATGCTCTTGCCTCAGGTCTTTGCTCCAGCATTTCTCTTTGACTAAATAAAATGCCTTTATCCCAGGGATTCCCATGACTCACTCCATTATCTCCTTCAGGTCTTTACAAGGATGTCACCTTCTCAGTGGAGTTTTCCTCATCCACTATATTTAAAATTACAACTTCACCTCAACTACTCTCTACTTCTCTTCCATGACATGCATTTTTAATAGCTCTTATCTCTATCTCACACTGTATGTTTTTCTTTTTTCCATTCTTTATTATCTATTTTCCCTCAACAGAATGCACACTTCCCCACGAGTGGAGATTTTTGTCTGTTTTGTCCACTGTTATAGTGTTAGGACCTAGATTAGGGTCTGGCACATGGGGGTGCGTTCATTTCTTGGATGTCTTTAGTTCCAGGCTCATTTTTTCTTTTTCATATGGATTGTCTCATTAAATTCTTATAATAACTCTTTGGAGTAGATTTATTTTTATTATCATCCTAATTTTACCAGTTAGGAAACTATGGTTTAGAGAAATTCAGTAGCTTATCTAAAACCCTACTACAGCAAACGGCAGAACCAGCTTTCAAACCAGGCAGTCTATTTCCAGGGCCCACACTTTTATTAACTAACTATTCTCCTCCCAAGCTTTATTATTTGGTAATAAATAACTAGCTTTTTTTAAATTGGGGTTGCATTAGCTGTGTAACTAAAGCTCAATATAGGGTCTTATCCAAATAAGGCTTTCTTTTGTTCTTTTGCCAAGAAAGTCTGGAGGGAGATCTTTCAGGAAGAGCACAGCTGCTCAAGGTGTTACTGAACCAAAGTGGGTTCGCTTCCTGGTGAGTGAAAATTAGGCTCTCCACCAGAAGTAGTTGTCATGCAAAGTAGAGTTTATTTGCAGCAAATAGGAGACTACGTGGAATCATTTCCAAAGTTGTGGCTCCCTGAACAAAGGGAAGCAGGTCTTTTTTTTGGGGTGGGGAATGAATATTTAAAAGAGAAGTTTTGTCATCATACATAGAGGTGGGTATTAGCTGGCACAGGTGCAGTCTGAAAACATGCTCTCACATGTATCGCATGTTATGCTAATGAGGCCTAGGCTCCTCCTAGGGTGGAGATTTTAGTATTAAGATTAAGTAAGGGCAGGGGCTGGCCCCGTGGCCGAGTGGTTAAGTTCGCGCGCTCCGCTGCAGGCGGCTCAGTGTTTCGTTGGTTCGTATCCTGGGTGCGGACATGGCACTGCTCGTCGGGCCACGCTGAGGCGGTGTCCTGCATACCACAATTAGAAGGACGCACAATGGAGAATATACAACTGTGTAGTGGGGGGCTTTGGGGAGAAAAAGGAAAAAAATAAAATCTTTAAAAAAAAAAAAAAAAAGATTAAGTAAGGGCAACTCTTGGTTATCTCCAGGCTGTCTGTGCAAGCACTGCCTTTGCAGTGGGGCTCCGTCTGGTTCAGGCCAGTTGAGCTGGTATCTCTTCCTAACATAGCTCTGAAAAACAACCTTGAGGGAGTGGTAAGCATCTTTAAATTTCCTTTGAGATGCTTTGGGCATACACTGGTGACAAAGGGAGGCATCCAGAATCCGGATTCCTTCTGATTTATTGTTCTTTCATCCTTAGCATATTGATTGCTCAACCTGTGAGCATGTAGTCACATATCAGACAGCAAGAAGGAGAAAAAGCAAAAGGCAAAGGGCACTCAGAGCCATCTTTCCCTCAAAAAATTTTTAAAATGAGGCAATAGCTTTCTCATAAGCCCCAAGAGCAGACATCCATATAAATTTCCTGGTCTAGAAATGACTATGTATCCATAATTGGGCTTCCTGAAACAGGACAGAGTGTAATGTTAGTAAGGTAGACAGGGAGAATAGACACAATAGTGTTCACCATGCTGTCATTATTCTCTTTAAGCCCTTTGTATCAGGATGCTTTATCCTACAACCATCAGAACATGCAACTAAAATTGCAGTGAACATTAGGAAATATATTAATCTCATAGCAGGATGTCCAGAGGTGGGACAGATTTCAGAGTTGGTTGATCCAGTGCTTCAAGGATGTCCTCAAGGAATTAAGCCTTTTCATCTCTCTCCTTTGCCATCCTTAGCAAAGTCTTCATTCTCATGCCAGAAGCAATTTGGCTGCAGCAGTTCCAGATGTTAGATCCATACATAGCAACATCTGTAGGAAGAAGAGGGGCCAAACCTTTCTTTCTTTTTTTCTAGAATGAGATTACTTTTTCTGGAAACAATTTAATGGACTTCTCATGTCTTGGCCAGATTTGTGCCATGTGCCCATTCCTGCACCCCATTTTAAACTTCAAACAGTTAAGCAGATTTGGCTTAAACCTAAGAGGATCATCTATCACTTATAGCTAAGGATAGAGTCAGCCACTTTTGGACTTTTGAAGCTTGTGGGCACAAGGAACTGGGCAGGGGCTGGAGTACAATTTCTTATTCTGTTAGAAGGAAACAGAGGCAGATAGAAGTTGGACAAACTACCAATAGTATCTGCTAAAATTTAATTAAAAAAACTACAATTTGGCTCATTATTTTTCAGCTGATTTTTGAATTATGACTCCCTTGAAGATTAATTTATGACAGATAAATGCTAAAAATATTGGATCAGTAAGAATCTGAGGCTCTAATAAATTTTAATTTATATCTTTGATCACATTTCTGTGGCGATTCTGTACTTGCCTGGCATATTAGCCCTGGGAGTGATGACTGGGCAGGGGTGAAAGAAAGTTGGGAACTCTTCCGAAAAGGTTCAAGCCATTTTCCTCCTGTTTTCCCGTCTTTCTTATAATTCCGGATTGCTTCTGTGTCAGTTCTTCTGTAATGCTCTCTTTATGGAGTGATGTCATAAAAGCAATTCATCATTGCAGACATCAGATTCTTCAAGACAGTTCCATATAACCCGAAATATTTTGCAAGGAAATTGATTTCCCAATTTAAACTTCGTGGTTGACTGGTTGTGCTGTTTATAAACAAATAGCATGAATAATTTAGTTGAAGATTTACTGTCAGTCACAGATATCATTCTTTTTTGTTTTTTTAAAGTCACGTAAATATGCTGTTATCAAGGAAACAGGATCTTCAAAATCACAGAGGCACTCTTGGGGTCCTGTTCAGATTTCGTGCAGGAGTTTGCTACATTTGGTAGAAGTTTATATCAGGTCTAGGTCAATTTAAAATGAAATGACACTAGCATTAACAAGTGCATTCTATGAGCAGGGTAGTATCCTAGAGTTTTTGGCATACATTATCTATAAGGCATATAACGTCATTTTATATAGATGAAGAAACTGAGGTTCAGAGAATTTTAAATAATTTGGCCTAGACTAGAGGAGACAAAACAGATTCAATAGCCCTTAGCATTCCCATTTATTCCCCCCTTGGGTTAACAAGGTTTGTTTTACTTCAGTGAGTGCTATTGGTGAGTAAAGATAGGATTTCTTTGCTTTAAAAGGAGTGGTAGTCTGGGGGCTGGCCCCGTGGCTGAGTGGTTAAGTTCGCGCGCTCCGCTGCAGGCGGCCCAGTGTTTCGTTGGTTCGAATCCTGGGCGCGGACATGGCACTGCTCATCAAACCACGCTGAGGCGGCGTCCCACATGCCACAACTAGAAGAACCCACAACGAAGAATACACAACTATGTACCGGGGGGCTTTGGGGAGAAAAAGGAAAAAATAAAATCTTTAAAAAAAAAAAAAAAACCTATTTAAAAAAAAAAAAAAAGGAGTGGTAGTCAAATTAGTGAGCAACTAAGTAAGATTTTAGATTTTGTAAATGGAAAGACTTTGGTTTACTGGTAATATTTCCGACAGAGTATTTTTTTACATTGAGGTCATAATAGTTTAGCATTGTGAAATTTAGGTTATACATTAATATTTGTCAGTCACCATATGCATGTGCTCCTTCACCCTTTGTGCCCACCTCCCAACCCCCTTCCCCTCCGGTAACCACGGAACTGTTCTCTTTGTCTGTGTGTTAGTTTATCTTCCACATATGAATGAAATCATACAGTGTTCGTCTTTCTCTGGCTTGTTTTACTTAACATAACACCCTCAAGGTCCGTCCATGTTGTTTTGAATGGGACAACTTTGCCCTTTTTATGGCTGAGTAGTATTCCATTGTGTGTGTGTGTGTGTGTGTGTGTGTGTGTGTTTGTGTATATGTATATATGTATATATACATACCACATTCTCATCATCCAATCATCAGTCGATTGGCACTTGGGTTGCTTCCACATCTTGGCTATTGGGAATTATGCTGCAGTGAACATAGGGGTTCACAGGTCTCTTTGAATTGTTGTCTCTTTGAATTGCTGATTTCAAGTTGTTTGGATACATAACTAGTAGTGGGATAGCTGGATCATACGGTAGTTCTATCTTTAATGTTTGGAGAAATCTCCATATTGTTTTCCATAGTGGCTGCACCAATTTGCTTTCCTACCAGCAGTGTATGGGGGTTTCCTCTTCTCCACATCCTCTCCAACCTTTTGCTATGTTTTGTCTTTGTGATTATAGCTATTCTAATGGGTGTAAGGTGATATCTTAGTGTAGATTTGAGTTGTGTTTCCTTGATGATTAGTGATGTTGAACATCTTTTCACGTGCCTATTGGCAATCTGTATATCTTCTTTAGAAAAATGTCTGTTCACATCCTCAGCTCATGTTTTAATCAGGTTGTTTGATTTTTTGTTGTTCAGTTGTGTGATTTCTTTATATATTTTGGAGTTTAACCCCTTCTTGGATATATGACTTGCAAATATTTGCTCCCAGTTGGTGGGTTGTCTTTTCATTTTTTTCCTGGTTTCTTTTGCCTTGCAGAAGCTCTTCAGTCTGATGAAGCCCCAATTGTTTATTTTTTCTTTTGTTTTCCTTGCTTGAGTAGACAGGGTAATCGAAAATATCCTTCAAAGATTGATGTCAAAGAGTGTATTGCCTATATTTTCTTCTAGGAGTTTTATGATTTCAGGTCTTAGCTTTAAGTCTTTGATCCCTTTTGAATTAATTTTTGTGTATGGCAAAAGATAATGGTCTACTTTTATTCTTTTGCATGTGACTGTCCAGTTTTCCCAACACCATTTATTGAATCGACTTTCCTTTCTCCATTGTATGTTCTTAGCTCCTTTGTTAAGATTAACTGTCCATAGTTGTGTGGTTGTATTTCTGGGCTTTCAATTCTGTTCCATTGATCTGTGTGTCTGTTTTTGTATCAGTACCATGCTGTTTTGATTACTATAGCTTTGTAGTATAATTTGAAGTCAGGGATTATGATGCCTCCAGCTTTGTTCTTTTTTCTCAGGGTTGCTTTAGCTATTTTGGGTCTTTTGTTATTCCATATGAATTTTGGGATCCTTTGTTCTATTTCTGTGAAGAATGTCATTGGGATTCTGTTTTGGATTGCATTGAATCTGTAGATTGCTTTAGGTAGTAAGGACATTTTAACAATATTGATTCTTCCAATCAATGTACATGGAATATCTTTCTATTTTGTTATGTCATCATTGATTTCTTTCATTCATGTCTTATAGTTTTCATTGTATAGGGCTTTCACATCCTTGGTTAAATTTATTCCTACATATTTTATTCTTTTGTTGCAATTGTAAATGGTATTGTATTCTCGAGTTCTCTTTCTTAGTTCATTATTAGAGTATAGAAATGCAAGTGAGTTTTGTAAGTTGATTTTGTACCCTGCAACTTTGCTGTAGTTTTTATTATTTTTAATAGTTTTCCAATGGATTCTTTAGGGGTTTCTATATATATATAAAATTATGTCATCTGCAAACAGTGAGAGTTTCACTTCTTCATTACCTATTTGGACTTCTTTTATTTCTTGCCTAATTGCTCTGGCCAAAATCTCCAGTACTACATTGAATAAGCATCGGGAGAGTGGGTGCCCTTGTCTTGTTCCTGTTATCAGAGAGATGGCTTTCAGTTTTTCCCCATTGAGTATGCTTTTGGACCGTGCATTTGTCATATATGGCCTTTATTATGTTGAGGTACTTTTCTTCTATAGCCATTTTATTCAGAGTTTTTATTATAAATGGATGTTGGATCCTGTCAAATGCTTTCTCTGCCCCTATTGAGATGATCATGTGATTTTTCTTCCTCATTTTGTTAATGTGATGTACAATGTTGATTGATTTGGGGGTGCTGAACCATCCCTACATCCCAATATAAATCTCACTTGATCATAGTGTATGATCTTTTTAATGTGTGGCTGCATTCAGTTTGCCAATATTTTTTTTGAGGAATTTTGTGTCTATGTTCATCAGTGATATTGGCCTGTAATTTTCCTTCTTTGTGTTGTCCTTGTCTTGCTTTGGGATCTGAGTAATGTTGGCCTTGTAGAATGTGTTAGGAAGGGTTCCCTCTTCCTCAGTTTTTCGGGATAGTTTGAGAAACATAGGTATTAAATCTTTGAATGTTTGGTAGAATTCTCCAGAGAAGCCATCTGGTCCTGGACTTTTATCTTTTGAGAGGTTTTTGATCACTGTTTCAATCTCTATTTGTGATGGTGTATTCAGATTCTCTGTTTCTTATTAGCTCAGTTTTGGGACGTTGCAGAAGTCTAAGAATTTATCCATTTCTTCTAGATTGTCCCATTTGTTGGCATATAGTTTTTCATAGTATTCTCTTATAATCCTTTGTATTTCTGAGTTATCTGTTTTGATTTATTGTCTGTCATTTCTATTTTTATTTATTAGAAACTACTCTCTTTTTTTCTTAGTGAACCTGGTTAAGGGTTTGTCAATTTTGTTTATCTTCTCAAAAAACTAGATGTTTGTTTCATTGATCCTTTCCACTGTTTCTTTTTTTGTTTCAGTTTCCTTTATTTCTTCTCTAATTTTTATTATTTTCCTCCTTATGCTGACTTTGGCCTTTGTTCTTTTTTATAATTCTGTTAGGTGTAGTTTAAGATTGCTTATTTGAGATTTTTCTTGTTTGTTAAGGTGGGCCTGTATTCCTATGAATTTCCCTCTTAGGACCACTTTTGTTGCATCCCATATGAGTTGGTATGGTATACTTTCATTCTCATTTGCCTCTGGATATTTTTTTCTTCCTCCTTCAAGTTCTTCAATGATCCATTGGTTGTTCAGTAGCATGTTGTTTAGTCTCCACATGTTTGTCAATTTCCCAGCGTTTTTCTTGTAGTTTATTTCTAGTTTCATAGCATTATGGTTGGAAAAGGTACTTGATATGATTTCAATCTTCTTAAATTTATTGAGGCTTGCCTTGTTTCCCAACATATGGTCTTGAGAATGTTCCCCATGTGCACTTGAGAAGAATATGTATTCTGTTGTTTTTGGATGGAGTGTTCTTATGTATCTATTAAGTCCATCTCATCTAATTTTTCACTTAAATCCACTATTTCCTTGTTGACTTTCTGTCTTGGTGACCTATCCATTGATGTAAGTGGGGTGTTAAGGTCCCTTGCTGTTATTGTATTGCTGTTATATCTCTTTTTAGGTCCGTAAATGGTTGCTTTAAGTATTTTGGTGCTTCTGAGTTAGGTTCATATGTATTTATAAGTGTCATGTCTTCTTGGTGGAGTGTCCCTTTTATCATTTTATCATATCCCTTCTTTGTCCCTCATTATCTGCTTTGTCTTAAAGTCTACTTTGTATGGCATAAGTATGGCAACACCTGCTTTCTTTTGTTTGTCATTAGCTTGGAATATCGTTTTCCAACCCTTCACTCTGAGTCTGTATTTGCTTTTAGAGCTGAGATGTGTTTCTTGGAGGCAGCATATTGTTGGGTCTTGTTTTTAAATCCATCCTGACACTCTGTGTCTTTTGATTGGAGAATTCAATCCATTTAGATTTAGAGTGATTATTGATATATGAAGGCTTAATGTTTCCATTTTATAGCTTGTTTTCTGGTTCTTCTGCATTTCCTTTATTTCTCGTCCCATGTATTTTGGGCTACCAGTCCAGTTTGGTAGTACTCTATGATGATTTTCTTAGTTTTCTCTTTTTTGTCATTTGTGTCTCTGTTCCGATTATTTGTTTAGTGGTTATCATGAGGTTTCTATAAAATTTTCTGATAGTCTCTTATTTCCTTAGACTAAGCTAATTCCATATTTATCCTCTTCCCCTCCTAAGTTATTATTGTCACAACTTATTCCATCTTGTATATGAGTTTGTGGTTAAAATGGCAAGATAATATTTATTTTTGATGATTTCCTTCCCCTTTTCTTTAATTTTATAA
The DNA here is from genome assembly GCF_041296235.1 of Equus asinus. Classification (NCBI taxonomy): domain Eukaryota; kingdom Metazoa; phylum Chordata; class Mammalia; order Perissodactyla; family Equidae; genus Equus; species Equus asinus. Next base: position 8,453,401 of record NC_091806.1, on the reverse strand, counting down.
TTGTTTGCTAACCTGTTCTGATAGAGAGCTGAAAAATGTTCTGATTTTGTCTACCTATTTATCTCCTTGCTCAAGGCTTCATAAACCTTTTTTTTCAGGTATGAGAACTTCTTGATCATTTATTGTATAGTGGCATCTTCTGGTGATGAACTCCCTTAGCTTTTGTTTATCTGGGAAAGTTTTTATTTCTCCATCATATCTGAAGGATATTTTTGTTGCATAGAATATTCTTGCCTGAAAGTTTTTGTTTTTCAGAATTTTGAATATATCATTCCACTCTCTCCTAGCCTGTACGATTTCTGCTGAGAAATCTGCTGAAAGCCTAATAGGGGTTCTTTGAAAGTTATTTTCTTCTGCTTGGCTGTCCTTAATAATTTTTCTTTGTCATTGACTTTTGCCAGCTTTACTACTTATGCATTGGAGAAGGTCTTTTTACATTGATATTATTTGGAGATCTGTTAGCTTCTTTCACTCATATTTCCAGCTCCTTCCCCAGATTTGGGAAGTCCTCAGCTGTTCTTTCTTTGAACAAGCTTTCTGCTCCATTCTCCTCTTCTCTCTCTGGAATACCTATAATCCTTATATTGCTCTTCATAATTAAGTCAGATTTTTCTTGGAGAATTTCTTCATTTCTTTATAGTCTTAGTTGTCTCTCCTCCTACATCTGAAGGCTTTCTATATTTCTGTCCTCTGGGCTGCAGATTCTCTCCTCCATAATGTCAGCTCTGTTATTCAGGGAGTCTGGATTTTTCTTTATCTTGTCTACTGTGTTTTTCATCTCCAACATTTCTGATTGTTTTTTCTTTATAGTTTCAATCTCTTTTGTGAAGAAGTTCCTGATTTCGTTGAACCGTCTATGTGTATTTTCTAGTAACTTGTTGAGAGTTTCTTTTTGGTAGCTATTTTGAATTCTTTGTCTTTTAGATTGTAAATTTCTGTGCCTTCAGGATGGATTTCTGGGTGCTTGTCATTTTGCATCAGGTCTGGTGTATTAATATATTTTTTTTCCTACTTGATGGCTTGGATTTGTGCCTCCATATAGTAATATCATCTGGTTGCAACTTCCACCTGCCACCACTGGGTGGGGTTCAAGAGCTGTGTATTCTGAGCCTACTGTGACCCCAGCTCTCTTGCTCCCAGCTGCTGCTTTTGTATAAGCTTCACAGGCACCCTGGCCAACCAGCTGAGCTGGAGCATCAGGTAACGTAAGGGACACTTTCTTTTGCCTGCATGATCCCAGGGGCATTCTGCCCTGTTCTCCCTATGTGCTGGCTTGATGAAGACACCCCCACTATAGCCTAGCCACGTCTGTGTGGGACTTTCCCATGGGCTATGAGGGAACTTGGAGAGTGAAGGTGTTCCTGCAGTGGGCTGCCCCTCCCCACCTCCTCTCAGAGTCTTGCACAGTCCCACACCCTGTTTTGCTGCCATTGGGGGAGGGAGAGGAGAACCCCTTTCCTCCCTGAGTTCCAGCACCTCCGTCTTCAGACCTGTGGCTGCAAGGGTCTCTCAGAGATCTTTTGTGTTGTGTGAATATCCTCTGTTGGTATGAGAATGTCCTTTTCATTCTATCTTAGTGGGGGTCAGGGGGAGAGTCTAAGGGAAGAGCTCACTTTGCCATGAAGCTGACATCACTTGTCATTCCCATTTTAATTTCCATGCTTCAGACTGAGTAAGTCCTTCTCTCCTGTGGGCTCATTGTTTTTGTTGCTGCTGCTATCATAGTTTTCTCTTTATAGTGAGTCTCTTTGTAAATATCCTAATGAATCTGCTGACTGGCTGCAAATCTTGGTCTTTCTGCTCTGCTGGCCATTTCCAAGAAATCATCAAATACACATGATGTGCCTACTATGCGCAAGCTCTGGACCATAATAGCTAACATGTTTGTGGTGGGCAGTAATGCTGCTCAGCAAACATTTTCATTTCTTCTCCTTTGGGGCTCAAGGAGTGTCTTCTGGCTCCTCTTGTAGTTGAGTGAGGCCATGTCATTAGTCTTGGTCATTGAGTTGTGAGCTGAAGAGTCATGTGTCACTTCCAGGCCAGGTATTCAGTTGCTGGTGTGAGCCCTCCATGGAATTCTTTCCATTAGACATGATGGCTGGCAACATTTGAGTTGGCATTGCTCTATTAGTCTGAGGCCCTGAGTGACAATGGTGAGGAAAACTACCTTGCCTGTGTTACACAGACATGTAGTGTGATAAAGAAATAAGTCACTGCACTGGTGGAGGTTGATTATTATAGTAGCTGAACATAACTGGCCTTGATTGATATTGATATTGAGTCTTTATTATATACCAGGTTCAGTCAGTAAATGACTTATGTGCATTATCTTCACAACAATCATCTGAAGTGATATAATTATCCCCATTTTACACACCAGGAAACTAGGGCTTAGAGGGTTTTAGTAACATGCACAAGGTCATCCAGATAATCCAAACCTAATCCTGAGTCCAGCTCCTGGACTTTGACTTACTATGCTATGCTGGGCTCAGATGCTCTTTCTTAATAGTTTAGCCTATTTTAATTCACCAAAGATATTTGGCTTCTTTTCCTCTTCTAACCTTCATCTGAATCTGTACTAGTGGACTCTTCTGGGTAGGACTTGCATTAATACTGAGAAACAGGAACATATCCCTTGTTGCAGGATTATTGTTGTTTGCTAATTTAGGTAGAAGTTTATACCAGGCCTAGGTCAGTTCAGAATGAAATGAAACTAGCACCAACTAGCATGTTCATTCAGCTGGGTATTACCCTAGACTCTATAACAAATTATCTTATAAATCAAAACATTCATTTTGTATAGATGATGAAACTGGGCTTCAGAGAGGTTTAAGTAATTTGGTTTCGGATAAAGGTGACAAACTGAGATTCAAACACAGTGCTGATGTGAAGATCTGTGCTGTATTCATAACACTATGCAGCAGGTTTCATGTGCACACAGAAAGCTGGTTGTTTCCATCTCATTGTGGAGTGGAGGATTCTAGCTTGTCTTCCACTGAACACCAGACCTACAAGATTCTCTGTGTAACTAAAGGATTCCATGGTCAAGTTAATTTGAGAAGTAAAGCATACTAAGTCACCACTTTTGGTGATTCATGACACACGTTAACATAGTACAATCTTGGAGAAATTCTTCAGTTAAGAAATGTACTGAAAGTTTCCCAAACTTAATTGACTACTGAACACCCCCACCAAACTCTGCTATTGATTTAAACATCCTAACACGTGAATTCATTTTTTCTGAGTACTTGTTGAGAGATTCTATTGTAGAAAATTAAATGTAGAATTTGATACTATGTTGGAATCAAACATGAGCATTACTTCCTGGGAAAACAAATGAATATCTCTTATTTCCTTCTTACTGACTTAACACAGAGAGTATTTTGACTTAATTCAAATAGTTCCTGGTCCAGATCAGGATAGTCAGACAGATAGCACCACGTTGCTTTGATGGCTTTTGCTTAATTACTAACATGGGGGCATATGTTGTTTTTGCTTTTTCCTTTCTTACTATGTTAACAGAATTCTTCTGTCCTATAGTTCTGGGTTCATGTATGGATTATGTGACCAATTTAGACCAATGAGAATCCTCCTTGGGGCTTTTCCACGAGTGCTATTGGAGAAGATGTTCTCTTTTCCTCTCATATTGCTAAGACCTAGAATGTGAGTCTTGCACTGCCAGTGATTATAATGTTTATATACATGACTAGAGCCTCAGAATTGATCCCTGATGACAATGCTTGAGTCCATGGGTCCTGCTGTGTCTGAAGCCACAAGCTTTATCCCCAGATCTTTTGGTTTTGTAAGCAAATTCTCCCTTCTTCATCCCTTCTTCCTTTCCTTCCATTCTCCCTTCCTACATTCCTTCCTTCCTTCCTTCTTTCCTTCCTTCTTCTCTCCCTTTCTCTCTCTTTCTTCCTTGCTAGTAATTTAAGATTGCTGCTGCTACTATGAATTGACAGAGTGCTGTGGATAAATCTACCTTCAACAAACTCAGGTAAACTGGTGGGATTTTCCCCCAAAGCTTTGGACATTACTGAACTACTAAATAATAGAGACTGTCCAAGTAAGTGCAACAAAGACTAGGAAACCTCTCTCAGTGCTAACAGAACTGGGGAGTTTCAGAATATATCATAATTTTTCACTGCTGTAATCCTAGCAGCTAAAATAGTTCCTGGCTATGATGAAAGGTGTTCAAGGAATATTTTTCAACTGATTTAATTAACACAAATAGCTTTATCTTTCAAGAAAGATAAATCCCTTCTCTTTCTTTAAGTACTGATCTCTAACAGGGTACCAGAGACTTAGAATTATGAAATAACTCTATTTTCTAATTCAGTAGACATGTAGACACAAATATAAAAAATATTAAAAAATAAATCTCTAGGAGTGGTTTGTACTGAACGATTAAAAGATGCTACTTGAGTCAATCTTTTAGTGTACTGGCAGGTTAATTTAAGTAATAACTAATGTTTATTAAGTACTCAACTGTGTTCAGTAATCTGTGCTAAATGTTTAAATGTATTATCTCATTTAATTCTGATAAGGCATACTACTGTTTCTCCCATTTTACACGTGAGGAAATTAAGGCTTAGAGAAGTTAAATAATTTGCCCAAGATCATACAGCTGGTAAAGTGGGAGAGGTAGAATTCAGCCTCAGGATTGTCTTCCTCTAGAACTAATGTCTTTACCCCTGTATTATTCCATAAGGGCACATTACTCTTTACTTTGGTCTCATGTATGGATGAGATGATGAAGGCCAGGAAGTGAGTCTATCCCCAGTTACTGGACTAGTAGACTTTATAGCTGTTGGGTTTTAAGTCTCTTGAAATTCAATGTTATTCTTGTAATTGTCAACACCAGCACTTATTTAGAATTCTCACTCAGGTAGTCCATCGGGTGTTGGTATAACTCGTGAATGTGAGCAATTCCTGTGAAACTATCATTGTCATTTGATGTTCCTGATTGTAAGCTTGTAGACGGTGACAGCAAAAGTAGGGTGCTTTACTTTGAGAGTAGGCTATCAGGCATACATTTGAAAGTAAATGAATTCCCCCAAAACTCCAATGTCAGCTGAGCTGTGTGAGTAAGCAATCTCCCCCCCCACCCTTTTTTTCTGTTCTTACTTTATTCAGTGGTCTTTGGCTCTTAAGACAGTTAGTGAATCATCTGGAGATATAAAACATGTGATGTTTGGAAAATTGAGAAGAAGTAAAGATTCTTCTCTTATGCCATGATCTAACCTTTTTTGGTATCTGGCTGGGACATGACACAATCTTCCCCCTATTTGCATTAGCCAATGCCACAAAGATTCTGGCCTGATTAGGGACACCCATTAGCCTCAGAGATCACTACCCTTTCCCTCTTTTCAACTACATTTAATGAACAAGTATATCTTGTTTGTGTGACGTTTAATTTTATACAATGTTAATTTAAGAAATGGATTAGTACAGTGGATATATTAATGGCTATGTCTCTTCAATCTATTACTGAGCTGTCAGTTTATCCCTGAGAAAATATTACTGGGCCAGGACCATGGCTCAATAAGAATAATTTTGCATTGCTGACGGCTGTGCCCTTGTTTTGTCAAGGCTATATTACAGACATTCTTTATTTTCTAGAAGTCCACATTATATTGTTTTGGGTATGCAGCTGATTCAGGCTAGATCAGCCCCTAATCTTCCTACACAGGTGTCTTTATCGTGATAATTTTCATTGTTTAGTTATCCTTTGGATGGAAGACATTTGTTCTGTTTTCTTTCTTAGACCTCAGTTTCAGTGGATTGAATAATGACATGTTTCGGTTCATGGTACATGATTCTTATTGCTCTTTGCAAGACTGTTGCTGTTTATTTTTTTCTTTCTTCATTTTTATCTCTATTTTATACCTACTCCCATCTCCCTCTCTTCACTATAGCAATCATTCTAATTGTTTAATTCCTACTTCTTTGCTGTGCATATTTCTTCCAAGATGTGCATTGCTATTTTACGTGAATGAACTTTTAAATTATATCGTGTGTCAAATATTTTAGCTTCTTACTCCTTTTTCAATCAATATTGTGCTTTTAAGATATACTCATGTTGCCATGTAGTCATCTAATCTTTTGCTTCTAACTGCTCTCTTTCGTCTTCCTAAGGCCTTGAAAGGGACCATCAGTGTCTGGCACTCTGACCCACTCGGGTCGTTCACCCTGTTCATCTTTGCTCGACATCAGAGTGAAGCCATGCTGTGATAATCCCAGAGGAGCTCCTCTGCGTTTATGTGGGGCCCTGATCTCATGATAGGAAGCACGGACATTTTAAAAATTGTTTATCAGTTCCTGAAGGCACAATGATTTTTCTTGCGAGGAGGTAACAGCAAAATCCTACACTGTCATAGAGGCAATGGAAAAAATACTTATTCTGAGGGCAAGCCACAGTTTCTTCATTAGTAATACAGAGGTGATAATAGTACTTACATCATGAAGTTGCTGAGGTTAATATGAGATAATTTATGCAATCTGTTTAGTACTGTGCCCGACACATTGATAAATGGCTTGCAATTAATATTCTAAATCCAGCGTTCCATTCCCATTACAATGTGCTGCCTTATGGCAAGAGGATTTGCTCTTTTATTAGTGTGGACATTATATGGATTATCTGAAAAATGTGAGAGAAACTAGGGATGGGGACCGATGCTTTGCATCATGCTATTTAATTGTGAGCGGACACACTCATGCTTCATGTGCAACAAACTGTGAAAGCTGAGAGTATGAGCACAGCTCATCCTTGTAATCAAATACAACTTACAACAAAGTTCTTATCTCCCAATCAATATTCATAATTGTTATTGTGTTGCATGGGCATTATGCATAAATGGTAAATGGTGGCTATACACACATCTACTAAGTGTTATTACTTTTACCAGCAGACCATGTTTTAATTTTCCAGTTGTTCTTCCTATTTCGTTTGGTATTTTTAGTGTCACTAACCTTCTTCCTCATAAGGGAAAGATGTACAGGGAAAAGGGGAACCTGACTCCCGTCATGAGGTAAAAGGCACAGAGGACATTCTAAAAGGAGGATGATGAATGGCCATGCTTGAGGCACTGTGTTATGGTGCAGGGACCTGGCAGTGAGAGAAACCAATGAGTCTCTATTCTCTTTTCTCAGTGAAGAAGGCCTTCAGGAACTTCACTAGGGGGCTCTCAATCGTGCCTTTCTCAGGAGAGCAGGAGCTTGGGGTTGGGAGGTAGTGGCTGCAAAAAGGATGTAGAAACTGTGCATTCTGGGGCTTGTCCTTAGAAACCCCAAACAACTGAGGCAAGTTCGTGTGACAGCTTTTATCTGTTTGGCTTGACATTCCTTTAACTCAGGGGTTTGCAAGAATGGTCCGCAGGCTAAATCCATCCCACTGCCTGTTTCTGTAAATAAAATTTTATGGGAACACAGCCACCACACCCACTTGTTTTCCTATTGCCTCTGGCTGCTTTCATGCCATAAAAACAGAGCTCAGTAGTCAGGACAGAGACCTTAGTAGTGGGAAAAGTCTAAAATATTTACTCTCTGGACTTTTACAGAAAAAATTTGCTGACAGCTGCTCTAACTCAATGTAACACTTTCCTTTTCACAGATAAATATTAGGGGGCAGCACAGGACAGTGGTGGTGAGCATGCACTTTGAAGTCAGACAGAGCAATGGCTGCAACTTTCTGTATGACTTAGGTCCCTATTTTCTCTTCTGTAAAGGAGTAAAAAATATGCTACCTCATAATGTTCTTGTGAAGAATCAATATGATAATGCATGCAAGGTGCTTGATGGTGCCTGGAATTTAGTAAGCATTCAACGCATATTAGCTTCTTGTAAAAGTCAAAAGGTTGATATATAACTGAACATGAGAAGTAGAACACTGTGGGTAAGATGTAAAATCACTCTGGCTGTTTGTCTGTGTGTTGGGAAAGCATCTTATGATTGATTGTAAGGGAATGGTTGAAGGGTGGCCTGGGTTGTTGGAGGTGAATTATGCCCAAACATTTCCCAGGGTCTAGCCTCGTCACTTTAAGTGCATAAAGTGCAAATGGAGGCTCTCCACCATCAATCTTGGTGTCTGCTCACACATGCAGGGAGCTGAGGAGGACATAAGGGCTTCTTTCAGTTAACAGGGAGTGTCTTCTGTCCTTGTGCATCAGTGGGGCTCAGGTCAGATCAGATGCCCAGGAGTGACAGCCTATTACCAAGTGCAATGACCATTCACTCAGGGAACCAGAAGGGGTGTGAACTGATGGTTCATTTCAAATTAATGGGCATTCAAGGTCTTTCCCCACAGGTGCTGGAAGTCTAATTTGGGAAGCATTTCACAAGATAGAGAATGCCAAGTTAAAACTCCAAATTAGAAAATCTCATTACCATTGAGTGGCAATGAGATCATTTTCTGCCAGTCTTGCTCTAAGAGCCATGTTCTCTGTGCAGCTGCCATTGAGCGTGATAAGACCAGATTGGTTAGCTCCAATGTAAGGATTTAACTATTTCCTTCCATCACACTTTGATTCCGTTGATATAATACGATGCTGCTGTTATTGTATGAAGTATTATTTTTTACATACTGTTGTTTGCCCTTTATGTCTTACTCATGTATCTGGCATTTACAACAGGCTCTTGAAAGTAAGCCGCTGATCTTAGCTGATGGTGATGATGAACAAAATTTTGTGAGCATGAATTCTTCTAAACATTGGGTTAAGCATAATATCCTCATTTGGATCTAGTGTATAGTCTGGCATATATTAAGTGCTCAATAATTATTTGTTGAACAAAGTTTGAATGATGATAAAACAATAAATATCTATAGTTCCCATGTTTATGGATTTCAAGGTGTGAGTGGCAAAGTTAGACATTAAGCCTATTATATATATGATGATCAACTCTGTGAGGTAAGTATTTACAGATGAATAAGTTGGTGCTCAGAGAGGTTAAGTGACCTGCTTAACGTCATACACTAGTACATGGCAAAGCCAGGATTTGATCCTAGGTCCAACCCTGCTCTCTTCATCTTTAAACTCTCTTGCACTACATAGATAAGTATTTTCTCAGATATAACAGGTTTCTGGTGAGCTAGCAACTTGAAGAATATGATAAGCACACCTCCAGATAGGAATAACCTTTGTTTGGGGCACTAGGTTGCAAAGAGTACTGCTTATCTGGGGTGAGTGATCTGGGCATCAGAATATTTTCCAGTAAGAGTGGTTGGGTCCACAGAGCTCAGGAGTCCTCACCTATATATTTAGAGCAGTGTTTCTCAGTGTGGACTCAGGCCACTTGCATCAGAGTCACCTGGAATGCTTGATAAAAATGCAGCTCTCTGGGCTCATTCCAGAACTGCCAAATCTGAATTTTTACATAGCCCTCCAAGAAATTTTTATGCATGTATAAGTTTGAGAACCACTATTTAAAAGGATGGGCCAGTCAGGGTTCAGTCAAGACAACAGAAGCCATCTTAGGTATTTTGAATAGGAAACCATTTAATAAAGGAGATTAGAAGGTTACACCACTGTTGAAAGGCTAGAGAGCAAAGGTCAGCATGGCCACTCCAGGCTTTCAGGAATCCTAAAGGGTAAAGGTTTCAGGTAGTTTGCTACTTGTTATCTTGGCTGGCTGTCACTCCCAGGTGGGTGAGCCTCAGGAAGACCGCTGAAAGCCTCGAGCAAAACCCATGCCTGGCAAATGCCAACCCCCACATGGCTGCCTACATATAGTGTCAGAGAGTACTGGCTCCACCTTCTCCTCTCCTTTCTGGGTCTCACATGAGGGTCTCTCTTGGCCACATCTCACTGGAACTCTGCTGGCAGAGGGATTCTGAGTGATATAGTTCCACGCTTTCAGCCTCTTTTGATACAGGGAAGGGGATGGTATGGAGAATTAGCAAGTAATATCTGGCATTAGGGGTATTTAAACTCAGGGCTCTATTAAATAAGACTGAAGAATTAGTTGAGAACTGAGTCTATGAAAAAAGTCTACAGGTGGTCTGTTAAGAGGTAATTTGCAAAAAGATCCTAGCAATATACCAAAAACGAAACAAAACGAACGTAACACGAGTAGAAGAAGAGCCTGGTTCTGGTATGCTACCTCTCCACCACTTGGGGCAATGAAGTACCTCATTTGCTTCTGGTCCAGATGCACTTCTTTCCTCTTCTTTGGGCATCCTGGCTGTGTCTCCATCTATCCCCATCTATTTCCTCTTCTAATCTATACTGATTCTACTCCCCTCACTTCTAGCTGATTCAGTTGGGGTGGACATCTGACTGAAGCTGGAGCAAGTACGCTGTCTTTCCTGGAAATCTGAAAGCAAAAGATAGAGGTCGATGCAATCAGACAGAATTGGGCCTGCACTTCATGTCATTTAGAACTGTGACCTGAAGACCTGGCAACCGTTACCTGGAGTCAAAGGGAAGCAGCAAGTAAAAGATGTCATCAGTTGTAAGTCTGCCACTCAGAAAGACAAAATCTGCTGCTTGTACTATGGCATAATGCCTTTTCATCATTTAGAATTTTTATTTTACATGGGTTGAAAGAGCTCTTTTAGACGTTTTTTTGTGTGTGTGTGTGAGGAAGTTTGGCCCTGAGCTAACATCTGTTGCCAACCTTCCTCTTTTGGCTTGAGGAAGATTGGTCCTGAGCTAACATCTGTGCCAGTCTTCCTCTATTTTGTATGTGGGATGCCACCATAGCAGGGCTTGACAAGCAGTGTGTAGGTCGGTGCCTGGCATCCAAACCTGAAGGGGAACATGTGAGCCTAACCACTATGCCAGCGGGCTGGCCCCTCTTTTAGACTTTTTAATTATAGTTTTTTTCCTCTTATATGTTATGCTTTTGAATTTTCCTGTTTCTCATTGCCAGGAAAATACAAGCAAAATAAAACGTTAAGGTGTTCTTAAAATTTCGTCTTCAGAGTCCAACTCTTGGGCATCACTTTTTCTATCCTGTATTATTTCCTGTGCCATTGAGAGCATTGGTAATGGAGCATTTCTTTAAAAAATGTCCTGCCCTGGACTCTGGAATTTTCCTCTGATGTAGTGATACCATTCTCAAGCCTGGGTGCTCTGCTTTTCTACCTGAGGAACTCATGGCCCCAACTGCATCGTATGTCACTGGAAGTTAAGCTATTTGTGGGATATAGAGATGTTAAATCTGGGAAAATGTGAATTCTGGAATCCATGAAATATGGTTTGTCTTTGAGAGGAAGGTGTGCTTCAGAGGGTGGGAGGACCAAAGGTCCAGGGCTTGGCAGACGTGATAACACAGAGGCTGCAGAAGGAGAGACTGGACACGTCCCGGTTCTGGGGAGGACTGCCTGTACTCGCCCCCATTGTGATCTGTAGGATTCCACTGCAACCTTAAAATAACTTTCTCTTTATTTAAGCTTTTTTCTCTTTTTTTTAAAAAAAAGGTGGGCTTCTTTTTTTCTTATAATTAAACAATCCATGACTAAGATATCCTGGAGAAATTCATGCCTACTGGGGATTATGAACATGTAGACAAGGACATTACAACAGTGTATGGTTTGTGCTCTGAAGAAGATTATGTACAAGTCCTGTGGGAGCCCACAGGGTGAGTGCACCCGTGTTCACCTTCCCGTCATTTCTGAGCTGGGGACCAGCCTCATTTAAGTATTTTACAAATCATGCTCATTAAGACACAGGGTGTTGCAGAAGTGAACTGATGATGTTCCACTGCAGAATTCTAAACAGCTGTCAACTAAGGCATATACAGGTCAGTCATTGCTGTTCTGGGAACTGAGCCCAGGCTTCTGTTTAGTGATTGTGTTGTCGCTTTTCAAAGTCCTACATTTTTCTGGCCACAGTCAGTCCCTCTGTACTGTTTCCCTCTCCTGCTTGAGCTGTACCCTGTTAAGATCTTTCTTCACTATGTTAGGCAAAGATGTGCACTTTCCACTCTCCTGTCTTTATTGCTGCCTTCCATCTATTTGTTCTCTATGCAGTTCAAAATCAACCGTTAAGGCCCAATTCATTCCTTACTCTTTCAAGAAGCCTTCCCTGAGTGTACCAGTCCAACCCACACCTTCCTTCTCTTAACGATTCTTTTTTGTTTTTGAGGAAGATTAGCCCTGAGCTAACATCTGCTGCCAATCCCCCTCTTTTTGCTGAGGAAGACTGGCCCTGAGCTAACAACCATGCCCATCTTCCTCTACTTTATATGTGGGACGCCTACCACAGCATGGCGTGCCAAGTGGTGCCATGTCCGCACCCGGGATCCCAACCGGCAAACCCCGGGCTGCAGAGAAGCGGAACGTGCGAACTTAACCAATACGCCACCGGGCCAGCTCCTTAACAATTCTTATATCAAATCCATAATAATTGCCTTAATGTAGTTGGTGTTATTTCTTCTGTCTAGGCTTGTCCATTCTTGCAGGGTGGGGACCATATCTTAATACTTTTGTTCAGCAAAGATATACTGAGTTACATGTTCAAGTGCCAGACACTGAGCTCAGTGATTTGGTGGCGTAAAAGCAGTCTAATAGGTGAGAGAAGATACTTTATAAAAACACATCCATGTAAAACAATGGGGGAAAATGGAAAAGGTATTAAGAAAAACAGAGGTCAAGATTGGTGGGGGTTTAAAAGAGGAAGAGCTGACTTCCAGTTGGGAACATCAGAGGAAGCTTCCCTGACGCCATGGCCATTGTCCTGGGCCTTGAAAGATGGTTAGGACATGGGCATACAGATAAGGGGGTGGAGGTCAGAATCCCACTGCACCTCACAGCCAGTAAAAAACAAACAAGCCTTATTTACAGAATTAAAGTATAGACAGCAGGCAGTATACCCAACCCAGAGCTTGGCTCCTAGATGCTCTGGGCGTACCTGAGTGTGGCTGATTGCTACAATTTCTGCAAGTATTGCTTCCAGTGCTGAGGAATCTGCTGTCCTTGGAATGCCAGCTTAGCTGCAACAGACGAGTTTGCATCAAAACTGGGCTGTTTCTTCTGTTGCCCTCTGTCATCAGCTCCACAGAGCCATTATGTTGTTCAAGAAACATTACAGCAAAAAGGCTGCCTAGACGGAAACTAAATTGATTTTCTGATTCCACCCTTAACCCTCTTTTTTTTGTGGTCTCTAAAGGGAGCCCAGGGTTTTTAAAGCACTCTGTGTGACACGCTGCCAAGTCAGATAGAAGATGGAATAATTGTGGACTTAGCCTTCACCCCAGATCACAGCAATGTCAATGAAATACGGTCAAACAACAACAGTTGCCTGATTATAAATGAGCTTAAGAAACAGACAAGTGGCTTTAAATTCTAAAGGGGAAGTGCCTTCTTGAATACATCCACTGTGCTTTTTCTCTGCTTGTTTTCTTGGTTTTCAAAACAATACTTCAAGATAGGTACGGCTTTCTCCATTTCACAGGTAGGAAAAGTGAGGTTAAGGGACTTATAGCAGTTTGCTCAGGGTTATAAAGTGAGTCTGTGATCAAGTCAGGATTCAAACCCAAATCTGCCTGACTTCAAAGGCTGCTCTTTCCACTTTGCTATTCTACTTTCTATTAGCCCTACTCCTCTCCCATTGCAAGAGACGTGTGCCCATGATTGAATTTCACCATGGTCTTGAGATGCTAGGGAAGAGGGTATGTGACAAGCTAAATAACTGTACACAGTGGAGTTTAGCACTGAGTGATGACAAATCACACAGATTTGGAGGGCAGGATTCAAAGATGCTTGATTGGGCTTAATTAAATTTAGACTGTGGGCAAGAGAAATAAATTCCATACAAGAAAGTGATAGACTACCTCTTGTCTTTATTTATTTATTTTTTTCCGAGACCAATGGTACTGCCAGTTTTCAGAGACACTAGAGCCATGGCCCCACAAAGAATGAGAATGGCTAAAAAAATTTTATGAGTTGAAAAAACCTTTGGGTGGACTTTCTAATCAGGTTGACTCAGTTTAAATCCAAACTTTTCCAGTTACTATGTGTATATGTGTGTTAGTCAGGGTTCTCCAGAGAAACAGAACCAATAGGATGTATGCATAGACATACATACATGAGAGAAAGAGAGTGAGAGAAAGAGATTTTAAGAAATTGGCTTATGTGATTGTGGGGCCTGAAAGTCTGAATTCTCCAGGGCAGGCTGGAGACCCAGGGAAGACTTGATGTTGCAGCTCAAATCTGAAGGCAGTCTGGAGGCACAATCCTTCTTCCTCGGGGGATCTCAGTCTTTTTTCTCTTAATGTCTTCAACTGATTACATGAGACTCACCCACGTTGTGATGAGAAATCTGTTTTACTCAAAGGCTACTGATTTGAATGTTAATTTTGTCTAAAAAAGACCTTCACAGCAACATCTAGACTGATGTATGACTGAACATCTGGGCACCATAGCCTAGCCAAGTTGACGCATAAGGTTAAGAACCATCACACTATGTAAAAAATTCACAAGTAATTTAACCACCCAAATATTGTTTCCTCACCTGTTGAATGGAAATAATGGTAATATCTGCAATAAAAGGTTCCTGTGAGCTTTAAGTGGGTGGTGCACAAACTTTGTAAAGTGCTGACACCTGGTAAGCACTCAATAGGTTTTAGCTAATATTATTACAGTGAGATTACAAACTTCTCTTAAATTTCTCTAGCTAATATCTTCTAAGAAACATGGAGAGCTTTATGCATTGCTGTCATTTGCCTTAAAAATGCCCTCTTTTTATTGTGAGGAGACATTGAAAATTACCATTTATTAAATCAGAAATAAACAGAGCTCAGAGTCTAGGTCAAGGGTGGAGCGATTGGCTCTAGGTCAAACCACAAGTCAAGTAGAAGTAGTTCAGGGTGTTCAGCCTCTGCAAGGCACTTCCCATTAGACTGTCATCATTTATCATGTTCCATTTACTTACAGATGGAGCTGTTTCCTCAGGGCATTTTCCAAGAAATTCGCATGTAAATCCCGGTAGTGAAGTAGGCTACTTTCACTAAGATCTGAAATGTCAAGCAGTTGGAATGTTCAGAAGGTCAAACATTCTCAAAGTTGAGAGTAATTTTGGTCTCTGTGCTTTAATGTAGAGGATACATCGTTAACTGCCCAGTTAACTGACTTGTCATGATGAGGAAGACTGTTACGGTGGTTTGAGTGTGGGCTCTGGAGCCAGAGTGCTTAGGTTCAAATCCTGGCTGTGTAATTTTTTAGCTACGCCATCTTGGGCAAATTACCTCATGTCTAGGTGCCTCGGTTTCCTCAACTATAAAAATCGAGATAATGTAGTAACCATATGATAGGTACTGTGGTGGTACTAAAGCAGGGCCTGGGATGTAATCAGCATTCAATAGGTTTTGTTGTTAATGTCACCCTCACCATTGCCACTACGGCCACCACTATTCAGGTAGTGTGTTCCGTGTATAATATCTATCAAGCCTGGTTTGTACCCTCCCAGAGTTTACAATTTAAAATAGAATAGGAATTAGCAAAACTCTCTTGTTCAGAAGTAGTAAAAATGCAACCCAATCCAATTGGCAACTAATTCAAGGCAAAAGGGGAAGTCATAGGTTTGCCTATAATCAGAAACCAAAATCCCTTCAGGATTCTTTCTTTTCTTTCTTGATCTCCATTTTTCTCTGTGCACCAGGTTTATTTTCCTAGTCTGGCTTATGTCTGGGGTGAAGGACATGCTCTCTGGAAGCTTTGCTCTCGTATACTTATACTTTCTTGACCAAAGTGGAAAAAGCACTTTCATACTAGCTCCACTTTGAAAAAATCCCAGGAAAACACTCTGATTGGCTAGGTCCCATGCCTGCCCACTGAGATAGAGGGGTGATTGGCCCAACCTGGGTCATATGCCAATTCCCATAGAAGGGGAGCGGCACTATTTCCACTAAAAAATTATAGAAATTATCAAATGGAAAAGGGCTTAGATGTCATATTTCCACAGCATTCTCCCAAACTCAAATTTTATAGAGATTGTTCGGTTTGGTCAGGTGTTTATATTGTGTAGTGTTGTAGTTCTTACTCTATTTTCTGCTCCACTTATGTGTTCATTACATCCTCTACGGTGTGTGGTGATTTTCTTCTTGGAGATAGTTGGAGGATCTGCAGAGTTTTTGGAGGCAGGTCCGGGTGTGTATAATTTAAAGAGAACTCTGGGTTCCTGATTCATGCTTTGGTTGGGAGTTGGGGAGACAGTTGAGGTGCATGTGGTGCCTCCTCCCTCGCCATTCCCAGCTTGAGATCCACTAAGGTACCCTCGCCTAATACATGACTTTAAGGCAAACCAGCTGGGAGAAGACAGAGGAGGCGCAGTGAAAAGTGTCAACTATGGACTATATGCTAAGAAAGGCCATTTTGCAGCTTAAGGATGTAATTAAAAAAATTAATTACAAGTATAGTGTTTCCAGGTAGACCTGAAGAATCAGCACTAAGAAAGCTATAAACTTTTGCGAAGATTATAAAAGTTGTTTATAAAAAGTGCTGTTAAATGATTAAAACACTTAGTTTCTTTAGCAGGTTCAACATTCCCCCTGAGATCCTGTTTAAATTTGAAATTTGCCGAGTGAAACAATTTTGAAGAAACTAATGCTGAGGGAAGCCCTAAGACCAAGCTGGAAAGAACTTGAGACTTTAGCGTTTTTTGAGGTGAGTGGAGGAAGGGGGCCAGAGACTTCCTGATTCAGTATTTAAAATTTCACTGAATCCACATATTTTTAGTATGGTCCTCTACCTCACTTGTGCCAAGTGACCCCAAGTGCAGAGTGTTTTTGAGTCAGCCTTTCAGCAAGTAAATTCTTAGTTTTCTACAGGAATGGGAGTGGGGTTTGAGAGTGATCCTGGATTTAAATGCTTCATTGTAAGGCTATTTAAACAATTTTTCTTTAGGTGATGTTCTTTATTCTCAAGCATTTCTGGGATTTTGCAGCATATAGCATCTACTCCCAGGGCTTCCTGGGGTCTGCTTCAAGTTTAAATTCATTTGGGTTACAAGAAAGCTGCCACATGTCCATTTACTTTCCATCTTCCACAATTCTGTATCCTTTCCTATTATCTTTGCCTCTATGGGTATTTGATTGAAAAATCACTTTATTGTCATCTTAGTAATGATAACTAGATGTTGTAACCAGCTTCTTTCATTTAACAATATATTTTGAAAATATTTTAATTATTTTGATATTCTTAGGTAATATAGTTTTTAATAGCTACACAAAATTTCATAACTGAGGTAAACTATAATTCATTTAGTTAGTATATTTTTTTGTACATTTAGATTTTTCTCATTTTTCATGAGTGTGATGCAAATCCTTGTGCCTGCATCTTTGTGCATTGGATTATGTGTTTGTGATAAAATATGACACTTAAAAACATTTAGCGTGTGTGTAGGAGGTTGTATATTCATCTACGCTCTTGGATCTCCCGAGGACACTCAATCATTCCGTCTGTGAACTGAAGAATTTGGATGAGAGTTTGAGAACCATGGCTCTGTCAGACCATCATGAAATCATTTTAGGTTTGTTTGTACTTGCATTTTAATAATAAATCCTTTTTTGAGGGTGAGAGAATTCACAAACTTTTGGAAAATAAATTATGCTGTTGAAGTTTAGAGATTAACCCGAAATTATTTTTTTTCAAATAATCTTATTGAGGTAAAATTGAAATACAAAAAACTGCACATGTTTAATTACACAATTTGATGAGTTTAAACATACTGTGTCCACCTGTGATACTAAAACCACAATGAGATAATAAACATACCCATCACCTCTGAATGTTTCCTTGTGCTCCCCCCTTTCTTAAGGCAAGAAAGCTTTACATGAGATCTACCCTTTTAACCAAATTCTTAAGTGCACAATACCATGCTGTTAATTACACGTACTATGTTGCCCAAAGTCTTTTTATGCTGAACTCTGATGCACTTTAGAAAATAGGAAAGCCTGAATTAAGGAGTCAGAGGTGGTGGTCATGTTAATAAAGTGTGTAGAATCAGTGAAGAACTTCCCTCAAACTTATTCAGACTTTATTGGCATGAACTCAAAGATGTGTGCATTTATGCACTCATTCATCATTTAATCAACAGTTTCTTGTTGAGCATTTACTATGTGACAGTCACTGTTCTAGGAGCAGGGTCTGTGAAATTGAGTAAAACCAGCTTGGTCCCTATTTGCATGGAACATACTATTTAATCACAGAGAAGTTGGGAAGTGGAAGGAATTCTAGCAAATACATTAGAAGTCATTGCACATGGGTAAGGTTCCAGTGAGAATTACCTGATCCTGTTACAACATTCATTTGTTGAGTGCTACTATGAGCCAAAGACTGTGCTGAGTGCTCCAAATCTAGCGTAACCCTTAAAAGAAACATTTAAAAGAAAGCTATGTACTATTATAATCTCCCCTTTTAGAAGGGAAAACAGACTTTGAGAGAAAATTTTCTGAGGTCCGTATTAACAAGTGGCATAATCGGGTTCACCCTGATTGACTCCAAAACTGCGCTTGAACCTGCAATGCCCCACCCCCCCAACCCCAGGTTGTAAGAAATTAGGAAGGGTTTAAATGTATAAAATCCACTGGAATAGATACACAAACTTATTATGCAGGTTACTGAAGTGAGATTTTATAATGTAGACAACCTTTCAAATGAGACAGAAAAGGAAGACCAGCTTATTACTGAACTTATACTCTGGCAAAGCATGTTGCTAGTCCTTGAAGCAATGTTAAAAGCTAAGAATGAAGCCCATTCTACAGTTGAGGAAACAGGCTGAGGGGGGAAAACAGAAAAAGCTTTATTTTATTTTATTTTACTTTTTCCCAAAGTCCCACAGAGTGGCAGAGGTAGGATTTAGCCCCAGGTGTGTTTGGCTCAAAACTCATTCTGCCTCCAACAAATAAGGAGTGGTGGTCCTAAAGATTCAAGGACTTTAGAAATAATAGAAAAAATATGAAAGATTGGGTTTACTGCCCCATAGAGTTGCTATTCTTTATTTTGTCAGGGTTGTTTCAACCCTTCATTATGCCTCCAGAAGCTTTTAAAATCCAGTCCCACATGTCATATTCATCAAGAAACTGAGAAAATAGAGTTTAGCTCATTTTACTGTTAAGTACACAGCTGGCTCAAATTGAAAGTATTTGTCAACAAGTCATTGTGACTTGAAAGTAGGGAGAGAAGACACTTTGAGAGAAGTTCTATTGCAGTGCTGAGAAATTTCATTAATGTCTTGGATAGCAGAATGAGTGTGCTTATTAAATATCCCATTGACAGCAAGTTGGATGTGTTGGCTAATGCCTTGGAAACAGGACTGAAATTGAAAATGACCTTAACAATTGGGAGAAGTGGGAAGATAGAAAAAGGGTGAAATTCAATAACTAGAAAAATTGATGGTGGAAAGAAACATCAATGTGCTTCACTGTTTCATTAAATTTATCAAATGGAAGAATATCAAGGCTATTAGCCCATGGAGGTATTGCCGATGATGATGATGATGATGATTAAAAGTCAGATCCTGAGTTTTCTAGGAGATAACAGTAGAAATCAATGGAGAAAAAATTGATTTTCACGCCTGTGTGAAAGACTAGGTGATTTAAAAGTTGTTACAGATTTGTTTTGAATGGCAACGTGTGACTGAGTCATGTTTAACCAAGTTCTTCCAGCTATAATGCTCAACTTGAATTCTCTATTCTTTCTTCCCCAGAGAGAGCCATGTTTCCAAAAATCTAGTAGTGGATGAATCCATTTTAAGATTGGACTTCATAGGAAACGCAAAATTGGGGGTCCAAGGTTATGAGTAAGCCTCTTTTAAAAGTTGAGTGGCACATAATCTTAGTCTGTGATAATCAAGCAAAAAGTAGTAGTTCAGACAGCACAGAGATAAGCAATGACGTATGGCAGGGCATTTCTGACAGGCTAAGTAATAATCTTCATTCACTACTCTCTTTCCCTCACATCTGTTTCCACCCATTGAGGTGTGTGGCAGCTTCTGTTTTGTAACTGATCAGGAGGGAGGAATTTTTGCTGTGGGGAGGGAATCAGGTTGGTAATAGAAAGGACAGAACTGACATTTCAGTGTCTGTTTGGGGTCGGGAAAACCGAGTTGGCTTTAAAATTCTCTAGCTAGGAAAATTAGGACCAGAATGTGATCAGATTTTGGAAGACCCTGAGTGAGGGCAGGGCTTTATCCAGGCCTAATGACTCAGTTGGGTGTACACTTTAGAAGGAAGCCCCTCTTCTTCGCTTCTGTGTGAAGCCCAGAAAGGCTGTGGCACTCCTGAGATTAGAAGGAGTATCATTTAGAATGCTTTCAGTGTCAGATAATAGTAAAATCCAACCCAAACTGATTAAAGCAAAAAGGACATCTATTAGCTCTCTTAGTGTAAGTATTCTTGGCTGGGTCTTCTAGGTTCAGGCATAGCTGGATCCAGAGGCTCAAATGAAATCATTACCACCTGGTTATCTCTCTATCCCTCCAACCTGGCTTTCATCTATACTGGCTCCCTATTCAGATGTCTTAGTTTGACTCCTTTGTGATGGCAAGGTGGCTGCCAGCAGTTCTAGGTTTTCATTTTAATCACTTATTTTCAGCAATTTGCTACAAAAGTCTTGGGCCTGACTCTTACTAGTCAGAATGGGATCACATGTTGGCACTGGAGTCAAGGCGACCCAGACTGCTCAGACTGACAGTGTTGGGCACATAGTTCACCAAGAGGACCATGAGGTGCTATTCCTGGAGGCAGAAAACAGCAACATCAACAAACAAATGTCCACCATAGAAGCTAGCTTTGGAGGTGTACAGGGACACCACTCTTTGCATGTATATGAGACTGCATGTGACAGATATGGGCTCCAGCGAACCAAGGCTTCCCCAAATGGTTCCTCAGGCAGGAATATCAGCTAAAGGGGAACAGAGGAGGAAGGGATGCTGTGGCGAGTGTGCCTCACAGACTAAGGTGTTGTGTGTCTCTTTAAGGTCTCCAGAAAATCAAGGGGCACTTTGAGGGGAAATTAATTTTTGGCAATGAGGCTAAAGGGGGCTGACGCTGAAAGAAACTGATCATTGAAAGAAAATGTGGCATTAGTTTGCAGTTACAGACTGATGAGGCACATGGAATTTGGATTATAAAATAGTTATTTTTGGGGATTTAGTGTGAAATAAATTGGTCATTTATGGATTAACCACTTGAAGGTGAGTAGAAATAAGAGACCCAAAAAGCTATTTCCTCTCAACAATTGTTGGTGAGACAGTGTGACAGCTATATAAAATGATGCTAATTTTGACACTTGGACCTGAGATGATTTACATTTCCCCCTACTTGATCCGAAATGATTGAAATAATAGTAGCTCAAAGTTTATTGCTACATACTAGGCCTTGTTCTAAACACTTTCTATGAATTTTCTCAACCTGACTCTCATGGTAACTTTAGCAATAGGTAATATTGCCATTTTATGATGGAGAAACTGTCATACAGAGAGGTTAAGTCTTGTCTAGGATCAAGACCCCCATGGCTGGTGAGTGGCAGAGCCAAGATAAAAACTCCAGACAGTCTAACTCCAGCATCCATGCTCTTAACCAAGTCCTGTATTCTCTCCAAGAGAACAAAAGTACTTTGTGGACCTAAATCTGCTTAGGCTAGAATGGGGCAGACATCCTTCCTTCCTTTCTTCTTTCCTTCCTCCCTCTTTCTCCTCCCTTCTTCCATGCTTTCCTCCTCCCTTCCTCCCTCCTTCTTCTCTCTCTTTTATCATCCTTTAGCCTAAAAATTCTGGGCAAGTTCCTAAACGGCAGGTGTAATTCTCTCTACCTCCCCATTTATGAAATAGATTTACTTGCTTGGATACCTACATATTTCAGAATTCTGGGTGGGAAGTATGAAGGCTCATTCCCATATAAAATTAGACTGACGTATTAATGTAGCATGAAATGGGATCATCTTGTTCAACTCCTGCCTTTTGAACTTTTGCTACATTTTGCTATTTTTCACTTGAAGTAGTATGTGTTTTTTACTGTAACTCATTTTGGGGGGCATTTCACGTTTGAAGACTAATGGGCACTTATAGCAGCCTGTCTGTGTGTTGCAAACACATATGCCTGTGGAAATTGCTTGTGGAGAGAGGGGTTGGTGTACTTAAAGGCTTTAAACTAGCACAGTGTGACAAGTTGAATGGAAACTTTAACCTCTCCAAAGTGTCAAAGTTTCTTGTAAAGCATGAACAGAAGTTCTTTTACAACTGCCTGCTCATCTGATGTCCAGAGGTGCATCCCCTCAGTTTCAGAAGTACACAAAACCTGTGTTTGCATTTGGGAGCAGAGGGGAGCTGATGAGAAGAGTGAGGAAAGCGGATTAGGATTTTCTGTGTTTAACAGCATACGTGATAGAATGGTAAGAGCAAAGCTGTGGGTACAGAAAGTCTGCAGGACTTGTACATCCACGTGCCCTTAACCGAGATTCACCAAGAGTTATCACTGTCTACCTTTCCTTCCTCCCTTTCTCCTTCCCTTTTTCTTTCTGTCTCTCCCACCCCACACAACACACACACACACACGCACACACACACACCATACCCACCCTACACACTTAATTATTTGCAGACATCATGACACTTTGTCCAGAAATGCTTCAGCAACTATATCCGAAAGACAAAGACATTCTCCTACGTGATCACAAGGCAGTGATCCCAGTCAGAAAGTGCAACAGTGACATAATACTATTTCTAATACAAAATCCATATTCAGATGTTTCCAACAGTCTCAATATTGTCTTTCATATTTTTTTCTCTGATCCAGGATCCAGTCATGGGTTGCACATGGTGTTTACTCATCATGCCCTTTTAGTTTCCTTCAATTGAGAACAGTTCCCTAGTCTTTTATTATCTTTCATGATTATGACTTTTTGAAGAGCCAACACTGCTTGTTGGTAGAACGTGTTTCGATTTGAATGTGTCAAATTGTTTCCCCATGAGTTAACTGTGCTTGAACAGTTTTGACTGGAGTATTCCTTGGGTGACATTATCTCCTCTGCGTCTGATACCACAAGGCTTACAAGGCCCGTTTGCCCTGTTTTTGGTGATATTATGTTTGACGTCTTGGTTAAGGTGGTGTCTGTCCAATTCTCCATTACATGTGTACCTTTTTCTGGGAGCTCAGGCTTTGAGGTCTGAGACACTGGATTTTCATTTTAGCTGTGCCATTCACTAGTCATATAGAATGTGTCAAATTATGCCATAACTCGCCTTCCAGTTTTTTATCTCTAAAATGGGGATAATCACACCCTCTTACAGGGCTGTCATAAGGCTAAGGCATTATGACACAGCTATGTAATCAGTAAATGGCAGTCATTGCCATTTTGCTGGGAGTAAGTATGGTGACAGTTTTGGAGTCATGCAGATCTGAGTTCAAATTCTGTCTCTAAGCTACTTAGCTTGTTAAAGCTTTGGTTTCCTAGTTAATATCACGGAGATAATAATAATATATACTTCAGTGGTCAGCAAACTTTCTGTAAAGGGCTGGACATTAAATGTTTTAGGCTTTGCAGGCCATAAGGTTTGTGCTGTGACTACTCAGTTCTGCTATTGCAGTGTGAAAACAGTCATAGGCAATATTTAATCAAATGGGCATGCTGTGTTCCAATTAAGCTTTATTTATGGACACTTGGATTTGAATTTCATATAATTTTCATGTGTCATGACATGTCATTTTTCTTTTGTTTTTTTCCCCCCCTATTTAAAAATGTAAAAAACATTCTTAGCTCATGGGCTGTACAAAAACAGGTGCAGGTGGCAGGCCGGATTTTGTCCATAGACCATAATTTGCTAGCCCTTTATTTATTTCATTGGGTAAGAATGAAATACTATTATTTGGTTAAAGTTGTACTATTTTTAATTGTGCTTAAAGCTTATGGGATTTTTTTTGAAAATTAAAATGTGTAGTAAATTGTAAAAAAAAAAAAAAAGGGCTGCTAATTATTTGCATTTCTTCCCATCAAGAGGTTGAGTCTATTTTTTTCACCCCCTGAATCTGAGCTGTCATAGTGACTTCTTTTAAATTAATAGAATGTGCCAGAAGGGATGTTAGGCGATTTTTGAGCCTAGGCCTTGGAAGTTTTGCAGTATTCACTTTTGCCAGACAATCCTGCAATCCTATGCACAAGCCTGGGCTCCCCAATGGATAACGAGACTATGTGCAGAGAGGCCCCAGATGTCCCGGGCATCCTGGCTTTACCACCTGAGGTTCTTAGATATTTTAGTGAGCCCAATTGGCATCATATGGAGCAGAGATGAATTAACGCAGGTAAGCACTGCTCAAATTCCCAACCCACAAAAACATAAGCAATTAAATAATTTTTGTTTTAAACCACTAGCTTTTGGGGTAGTTTGTTATGCAGCAAAAGCTAACTGATACAAGATGCTAGAATGTATCATAATGGAAAGTATTGAAGGTTGTAATAAGGTCAGACACTTGAGCTGAGTAAAACCTACTTAGTCTAGTTCAAAGAGAATATCCTGAAAAGCAGAAAAGGAATAAGAGGAAAATGAACAGTGGGATGAAAAGGCTATTCAGAGCATGAGAAGTGGACAGAAGTACACGCTGGCCGAAGCAAGACAGAAAGAAATAGACTTTGTCACAAGTATTTGTAAACTATAGGACTAATAGTATAGGCAACTAGTAAGAAAAATATGGGAAAGTAAGATGAATAGTTTTAAATTTGAATTAGCATTGGTCATGTATTTCAGGCTGTGAAAGACATTGATAACCTGGATAGCCATCTTACTTTTATGAGTATCCTGTGCATATGGATCTTTTCTTCCACTGCATTATCATTTTTTTAAAAAAGTCAAACTGGGCATATATGAGGACTGTGGCTGATGGTGAAGAGATGAGGATATGGTGCTTGAGGGTCATAGGTGCAAACTGGGACTTAGTGTATATCTTTGTAAGATAAGAAGGCATTGTGGCTTCCACCATAGAGATCACAGTTCAAAGAGCTAAAGCTCCAGAGAGAATGATTAAGGAATAAGGTCATGGTCCAGCATTACTAAATCATGTTTACATGATATGGCTCAAGGCTGGAAGTTGGAGTCTGTGACTTTTCTTCTGAAGTTGAAGCTGACTCCACAAGACCATCTTGCTCTTAAATATGCCTGCTGCCATCTTCTTTATTTACATTATTGAATCCTAGGGTTTCTGTTTCTCTCATTTTAATGACATCATTTAGAGTCATTCACATCAATTCACTTGTTTTTACCTTGAGCTCTTTACTTGTGAAATATCAATAAAATATTGTTTACCAGCTTTCAAGATGGGATACAGGGCTGAATTGGAGTCTACATGGTACCAGTGAACAGTAAGACATATTGCTATTTATATCACCCATTCATGAAATAAATAATTATTGCATACTTACTAGGTGCTAGGCACCCTTCTGGATGCAAGAGATAGAGCATTGATCACAGACTTCATGGACTTTACAGTTTGTTATTCTTTCAATAAATATTTATCAAACAACCTACTACTAATCTTCAGTCACTAAGTGGAATTTCAAAGTAGGCTAGAGACTTGGCAAAAGGGTGTAAAATATTAAGTTTCACCAGAGACTTTTTCTTTGTCGAGACAGGAAAGGATTACAGCCAAAGCCTAAATCTAGAATCAGCTATATTGGCAAAACTGCATAGACTTTCCTCAAAATCGTTCTTTTTTGTTATTTTTGCCCTTTCTTGTCCTTTACAAGTGCCTCTGCACAGCTCTCCTCCTGCCGTGTCTGAAATGTAAGAGAGAAAGCCAGGCTAATTCTATCTATAAAGCCATTTCCCTTCATTCCCCTCAGACTTTATGCGGCAATATAAATCTCAGATAATGTGTCCAGGTTAGCAGAGTTACTTAAAACAGTGGACAGTCAGTATGGCACATTTATTAACATCATATATAACAGGGCTGTAACTGTACAGTAACTTCTACTTAGTTAAAAGGTGGGGAAAAAGTGCTGCTGAGTTTTATGGGTCTAGCTCTGGACCGGCCAGGTGAGTTATGTGCCCAAATGGCTCTTGTGTATTATAGGCTGGAAGCTAATAAACCATCTTTAAACTACACGCTGTCTCTTCATTAGAAGAAATGGATCTATTATTTCCTGTCTTTGCAATGGCATAATAATGACTCTATTGAAACACACACACACACTCACATACACACATACACATCCAGACGATTCTGAGCAGTTTCCTGGCTGCTCCCAACAAACGCTTTGCTGCCCACATGTGACATGAGGTAGGTCATTTAGGGAAGAGGAAATGCTTTTTAGGTTGGGTAGGAGCTCACCACCTCCTTGATGGGATGTCAGCACCAAGGAAGTTTTAGGTCATAAATTGACATTTCTGTTCTAGAATAGTAAGAGTCCTTGGCTGAGTAACTTGGTTAATTGAAGCTGCGGGCAACAATGAGGCAGTTAAGTGCTTGCTACAGGACACCCCTGTACTGTAATTATCTGCTTACACATCTACCTCCCGCCCTGGACTATGCACCTTTTGAGGGCGTGTACTGTGTCTTAATCATCTTTATGTTTCCAGTGACTCAATATGTTTATGTATTTTTAAGAAATCTTGGTAACTTATCCTAAGTGTGCTTTTTATTTTTTTCTCTCCGTTTTTTTCCTCTGTGGTGACAGCAACTATGTTTGTCTAATGCACTGCATAATCCTAATTCCAGTGTGGAAAATCTCGCCTGCGTTGGGGAGGGAATACAAATCTGTATTGACTCAAATGAAATGTATGTTTATCAGTAAAACCTTTATAAAGAGAAGAGCCAGTGTCCTTTTCTTTGAGGTACCAAGAAAAGCGGAAGCTGGTCTGTCTTTCTGTAGCAATAACATTAAGTGGTAATAACAAAAGCATCTCCAACAAGATGACTTCTAAATACCCTTGGCAGATGACGTTGGTAGAGGAAACTCATGAGCTCTCTGAGTTTTAAGCTCTCAGACACATGGACCTGTTCCCCGAGTCTTCCTCATCCTCTCCCTGGTTATAGGTTTTAGGCAACCTGTTTCCTTCACTGCACTCGGCTGCACCAGAAAGCACCATGTTGTGAAATTCTAATATATGAAACAGCAAAGCATACGATATAATAGGGAGGATTATTCTTTTCAAAGATGGATTCTTTGTAGTGTAAAAATATTTCCAAGAAATTCCTATAAATAATTCCCCTGGAACGTTTGTAATATTGCTTAATTTAACATAGTTAAATTTACAGATAATTATTTCCAACTTATCAAACAACTTTTAATATTTTCCATATAATTTTAGATAATATGACCATCTTATCAAATAGAGAAAAAATAAAACCATACTCAGAGAAATCTTGTCAAGATGGCAGTGTGAGCAGACGTTGAACTCATCTCCTCCCATGAACACAACCAGGTTACAGCTATTTTTGGAAAAATTACTCTGGATAGAAAACTGAAAACTGTATAAAAAGAACCCCCACAACAAGGGACAGTCCTGACTAAGATGGAAGAGGCAGAAATTCCTTCTGGAGAGGAAAAAAGCCTCCTTCAGGAGCAGAGGATTTTCACAGCTGGCCAGGCAGGAGCCACCCTAAGGTACTCAGCCCTTCCTGGAGGAGTGAGGTCTGGAGCAGGGGCCAATACTGTTAGAAGCATGCTTCAGACTCAGCACAACTGAGATGAGTGTCTTACTGTCTGGCTTTGCTGGCTATTAACTGCAGCAGGGACTGTTCTCAGAAAAGCTATCAGAAGAAAACCAAAAAGACCCGGGTCTTAAAAGGCCCACGCACAAACTCACCTGTCTCATCAACTTAAAGTCATCAGAAAGAAGGCTGACAGTCCTTTGGTGAAAGATGACTCACCTGGTGGGCTCTGGGTGCATCTCAGTGAGAGAAGAGACCTCTCTGGAGACTGAGACATTGGTGGTGGCCATTGTTGTCACCTAGTCCAGGCATGCTGACACAGACCTGGCAGATGCCCTTGAAAATTCTCCCCCTGGCCTGTTAGCCCAGGAGTCTGCCACACGCACTAGAGTGCAGATTTAGTCTAGTTCAGCCAGGGCAGGTAGCCCACCCTAGGGACCAGCCCCACCCAACGGCAAGCCATCAGGCTACTTGTCAGCCTGCATTGACTAGGTACATTGATCCTCTACAGGCAGGCGAGTGTGTCTACCTCTGTGGGGCAGGGCCTGTGTGAGGACCAGGTGAACTGTGGTGGGCATTGGTGGAGATGTGTGGGCCTCTGCAGTGGGACATTGGGGTATGCTCCAGGGGGTTGGGAAGTGTGCACTGACCAGGACTCTGTTGATGGTGTGTGTGGACCTGTAGGGGTGAGGCTTATCAGCAGCAGAAGACCTGTGCTTCACAAATAGCCATAAAAAGGATCAGCCCCACCTTCCAAAGCCTGAAATAATTGAGTGCTCCCATGTCTAGGGCCAGCCCCACTCAGCTACACTCCTAAGAGAACTGACAACAGTCTTGTAGGCCTGAGGCCTATAGCACCTGTAAGCCCCTGAGTCTAGCAACCAGCTACACTGGGTACCAACCCAATTAACAGGAAAACTGCAACAGGAGTGTGCTGTTAGACCTTGTAGCCAATGGTGCTGAGGCTCCCCAAACCGGATTTACAAACAGCTGGTCAGGGAAGGAAAGACTAGATTCCCTGGGTACCTGCATTAAGAGCAACCCTGCCACAGCAGACAGGCACATGTAGCCCACAAAGGGGTCACTTCTGGATCATTTGGACTGGTGATGAGAGGGAAGAACACTGCTGGGCCTCAAAAGAGCAGATTAATAAGGCCTAGGTACATGATATATGGATATTGATTTGGTGAATGCATTCTTTTCCATGTCAATTATAAGACAGACACAAATATTAATTTGCAGTTTTAACTCAGGACTATGTTAACATTCCTGCCTTCTGTCATAATACAGTCTGAAAAGGTCTGTACCTCCTGGATATCCCATGGAACATCACACTGGTCAATTGCATTCATTACCTCATGTTAATCAAAGAGGATAAGCAAGAGGTGGCTAGGATGTTGGATGCTTTGGGAAGACATGCATTCCATTGGTTGCATGATAAACACTATGAAGATTTAAGAACTTGTCATTTCAATGAAGTTTTTAGGGTTTCAGAGTGAGGACTATGCTGGAATATCTCCTCCAAAGTGAAAGAAAAATTGCCATGTCTTGTATTTCTTACCACAAAGAAGTGCCCATTAAAACCTTGTTGTGGTCTCAAGGCAGCACATTCCATACCTAGGAATGCTGCTCCAGTCCTTTTAGGTGGCCATATGGAAGGCTTCAAGCTTTGAGTGGTGCCTGGAGCAGCAAAAAGGGCTCTGCAGGAGATCCAGACTGCAGTGCAGGCAGCTCTGCCCCTGGGCCATATGATCCAGCAGACCCCATGGTCTGGGAGGTGTTTGTAGTAAGAAAAGATGCAATGTGAAGTTTATGGCAAGCCTCTTATGGAGAATCACAATGTACGTCCCTGGGAGACTGGAGCAAGCTGATGACATTGTCAGCCTAGAATTATATGCCTTTTTAGGAACAGTTTCCTGGTAAAGAGCCCAGTAACACTTGGACATGGGGCACCAAGTGACCAAATACTTGGAACTGAGTTCAGTTCTGTAGGACACACCAGGTCATAATTCAGACCATCTAGCACTCCTGAGAAAAAAATGGTAAACCCAGTATTGAGCCCAAGCAGGACCAGAGGGCGTAAGTAGTTTACATTTGTGCTCCTTTCTTTACTTACACTTCTGACCATGTAAGAGGTCTCAAAAGACCAGTTGAGGGAGATTGAAATGCCCTGAGTTTGCTATATGGATGGGATGGCTTGGTATTTGGGTACAAGATGAAAATAGATGACAGTTGTATTATAGCCACATTGAGGAGTAAGAATTTGATGGGAACCCCCGTGCAGAACCCCCATGCAAACCCCTTGTTTCTCGGTTCCCTGCTCTCTGGAACTATTTCCCCACAAATTACAGCTATTTGTGTATTTATTTACTTTTTACTGAGGAAGATTCGCTCTGAGCTAACATCTGTGGCCAATCATCCTCCACTTTGTACGTGAACTGCCACCACAGCATGGCC
The DNA here is from genome assembly GCF_041296235.1 of Equus asinus. NCBI lineage: Eukaryota > Metazoa > Chordata > Mammalia > Perissodactyla > Equidae > Equus > Equus asinus. The sequence goes on along the minus strand of NC_091806.1, from coordinate 8,423,362 downwards.
ACTGGTAAATGAGTGTAGTAAGTCTGCACCCGGGAATCAAACCCAGACCACTGAAGTGGAACGTGCTGAACTTAATCACTAGGCCACCAGGGCTGGCCCAAATTATAGCTATTTAACCTGCCCAGAACTCTGATTCCTGCTTTCTCAGTGAGAAGCCCAGGCTCTACTTTGCTTCTACCCACTGCACCCTGGCTCTGAGAGTGCCCCCAAACAAAAAGCTGGGGGAATATGGGCTCACCTCCTGTATTTCTTTTATCTCAGTGGTTACAATGCTATTCTTACTGTTGTTCAGTTCCTGGAAACAATTACCTCATATAGTTTTTCCAGTTTCATAACTGTTATGGTTGAAAGGCAGGTTCCAAACCAGTCAGTCCATCATCATCGGGACTGGAAGCCCCTCTCTGCTCTGTTTTAAACAGAGTCAATATAGAGACATAAATGAACAGTCTGAAACAGTTCATGCCAGTCAGGTCTTGAGTGTAGATCTAATTCACAATCTGTTGTTATATCCAAAACATCCAGGATGGCAAGTTTTTATACCTGATGTAATAATTCTGTTGGATTGTAAACACCTTTTAGCCTTGTGGGGCAAGTCTTGGCTCAGTGGAAAAGTGTGATATATTTAGGTTTTTATGGCTGCTGTGGTCATGGGAGGAGAATATCACGGCAGGATGGTTTATACTCCAAACCCTTTATTAGACAAATGTTATTAAGTAACCAGTAGAGAAGTGATTTGATGGAACTAAAAAGTCTTGACTTTCACAGGTGACTTGAGATTCATCTCCTGTCTTTCCAGTTTTGAACAGATGTCTCCTGGATGGAGAAGGTTTGAGTTGAGGAGCCAGGGTGTGGGTGAGTATGGGCCCATTTACTATCATGGTAGGTTTTTGGTTCTCCCTTTTGGTACACCACACCTCCCTAGTTATCATCCTTGGGATTTAATACTGTTTCTGAATCAAGACAGTATGGGATTTCTTAGGCTACATGGATGACAAATGCCTGCAGTTTCCTGTGGATCTATTTTACTGAGGGCTTCTGTCCCTGAAAAAGAGAACTTGAAGATCCAAACAGCTCAATTAGCAATTGTTTTGAGCATTTGTTTTTGAACCCATTGATGTTTGGCTAATTTTACAGTTGGCTTTTGCTGGAGTCATTATTGAATGTCTCCTGCATAAATTATGCCGTATTCAAAATGTGAAAACTCTCATTTCGGCAGCAACAACTCAAGTGGAAAACTGAAAATCCCCAAACAGAAAATTAGCAAACATTTGTTCTGTCACAGCTCTAGCATGTGGTGTTCTTTTCTCCTCCTGAACAAAATTATCCTGGCCTCCTAGCCAATGCATGGAGCTATTTCACAACATCCCAGGGGATGGGCACCCTGTGGCTACCAATGAGCTGATTATTTAATCATGAAAGACAAGGGTTTAAATAAAAGAGACAAAAATGTCTTCAGGATAGTCACTGGAGACACTAGCACTTAGAGAGCTCTGTGTGTAACTCAGCCCCGCTCAATATTCTGAACATCAGTGATTCTGGAACAGTGTCATGGAGGGAGGAACAGATACATGCTGCTTGGCTGAGACTCCACATAGGAGAGCTGTCTTCCCATCTCAGCATCACATTTTGTTCAGTGAATTGATATTATGCAAGTTGAACCAGGGGTATGAACCAGAGGAAACTTACAAATATTAGACCATTTTTGGTTTTTCTCCTGCTTGATCTTCATTGCATAATTGATAATATTTGAACTGCTAAGCCAGACACAAAAGGCTACATACTGTATGATTGCAGCTACATACTGTATGATTGCATTTACATGATGTTCCTGCAAAGGCAACGCTGGAGAGACAGGAAACTAATCAGTGCTTGCCATGGGCTGCTGGTAGGAGGAGAGAAGGGTCATGGGGAGTCTCATGGGGTCATGGATCTGTTCTATATCTTGACTGTGGTGGCAATTATATGACTGCATACCTTTGTCAAAACTTTCAGAATTGTACACAAACAAGTGTGAACTTACAGTATGTATATTATATCTTAATACAAATTTGAAAAGGAAAAATATTCAGAATAATATTAACTCCCTATACCCCTCTTTTTTTAAACAAAAAAGTACCTTGTAACACCTTTTATTCTTTCTCTTGCCCTCTGGGTAGGGTTAATGCTTAATGTTGAGAGAAAGAAATGAGTCAATGCTTGTCCTTGAATTTAAAAACGGACTTTTTTTTGTGAGGAAGATTAACCCTGAGCTAACATCTGTTGCCAGTCTTCCTCTTTTTGCTTGAGGCAGATTGTTGCTGAGCTAACATCTGTGCCAATCTTCCTTTATTTTATGTGGGACGCTGCCACAGCCTGGCTTGACAAGAAATGCTAGGTCCACTCCCAGGATCCAAACCTACGAACCCCAGGCTGCCAAAGTGGAACGTGAGAACTTAAACACCATGCCACTGGGCCCCTAAAAACTGACTTTTGAAGCCCAGGACAAAGGCAATATATTTTAGAGTAAAATGTGTGTGTGTGTGTTGCCAAAAATCTACTTTTTGTTTTTATTGCTCATTTCATTCTGTTTTTATTTTCTTTTTGAACACCAAAAGTTAGAGCTTATGCCCTAAATAATAGATCCGTGGCTAATCCTGAGAAATAAGGAAGAAGTAAGACCATCTCATCCCTGGAAGGCAGCTAAGGGCTGTGGCTGGGTGGAGGGGACTCAGAAGAAATATGACCACCACTTAGGCTCCAGTGACTCCCTGTTTCCTCTCCACTGCCAGGGTCTCCAACTATGGGCAGAGGATTGATAGAAACCTCAGTGAATTTTGGAGAAGGAATTTATGGACAGAAAGGACCTGTGCTCAGTGCCTGAGTGAGGCCTGGGAGAGCGAGCAAAGAGTGAGGGTTTCCCACCCTCAGACAGCAGTGTTTGTGGAAAGGGCAGTGTGCTGTGTCCGGGAATTAGAGGGACTGGGGCAGACCCCTGAGCCTTTCACGTGCCCAGCATTCCCATGGGGCAGGGCAAAAAGGTAGTCTAGAGAGGACTGGCAGCCCTGAAGGAGCCTAAAGCAGGAAGAGGCAGCGTGACCTCCAGCAGGGACATATGACTGGAGGTTATGGCACACTGTGGACATCAGCACCAGATCCAGCAGGGCCTGCAGATCATAGGGACAAGTTAGATGTTGGCTGAAGGCCATGGAGGTCCAAGGATGGCTGTGGACCTGCTACCTTGCTCTACCACTGCCTGACGCTACATGAGCTCCTCCCCCTGCCCAGCCCTTTAAGGGCTAAAAATCTTGACTTCCCCATTTTAAACCTACCTTGACAGAATTTACCCAGAATAGACTGAATACACCTGGAAATATTAGGTAAACTTTCTATTACTAGGTAGAAAAAATGGATATTTGAGGCAGAAAGTAAGTTCAGTGGTAGGAAAAGTATAAGATAATTGAATTTTTCGTATTTATATTTGTGGCTTTTGACATTCGTAATCATTTCAACTGGGTTTAATATTCAGACTGCGTTTTCCCATAGAAAAATCCAGACTTATTCATATAGCTGAAATGGCCACATCCCCGTCTCTCTTTGCCTCAAGGTGACAGTATAATTTCTTCCTCACCTTGAGGTCCCCTAAGATTCAATTTATTCTTTTAATGGTGTTTATCACTTCTCACTTTTACTGTGGTTATTTACATGTACTGTAAATACATTATTTATCCACTATACAACAGGATCCTTATTCAGAGAGGTTAAGTTATTGATAAATAGTGAACCCCAATTCACCTCTTCAAGTATTCTTGCTTTGTAATACTCTGTTTTTGTTGTTTCTTTTCTATGGGGTTTTTTTTTTTTTTGAGTTCATAATAGTTTACATTGATGTGAGATTTTAGTTGTAAATTATTTCTTGTCTGTCACCACATAAGTCCTCCCCTTCACCCCTTTTGTCCACCCCTCTTCCCTTGGTAATCATTGAACTCTTTTCTTTGTCCATGTATTTGTTTATATTCCACATATGAGTGAAATCATCTGGTGTTTGTCTTTCTCAGTCTGGCTTATGTCACTTAGCATAAGTCTCTCCAGGTCCTTCCACGTTATTGCAAATGGGATGAATTTGTCTTTTTTTATGGCTGAGTAGTATTCTTTATCCAATCATCAGTCGATGGACACTTGGATTGTTTCCATGTCTTGGCTATTGTGAATAGTGCTGCTATGAACATAGGGGTACATATGTTACTTTGGATTGTTGATTTAAAATTGTTTGGGTAGATACCCAGAAGTGAGACAGATGGGTCATATGGTAGTTCTATTTTTAGTTTTTGAGGAATCTCCATACTGTTTTCCATAGTGCATGCACCAGTTTGCATTCCCACCAGCAGCATATGAGGGTTCAATTTCTCCACACCATGTCCAACATTTGTTATTTTTAGTCTTAGTGATTATAGCCATTTTAACAGACATAAGGCAATATCTTAGTGTAGTTTTTATTTGCATTTCCCTGATGATTAGTGATGTTGAACATCTTTTCATGTGTTTATTGGCCATATGTATATCTTCTTTGGAAAAATGTCTGTTCATATCCTCTGCCCACTTTTTGATTGGGTTGTTTGTTTCTTTATTGTTCAGTTGTGTGAATTCCTTAAATATTATGAAGATTAACCCCCTGTCAGATATATGATTCGCAAATATTTTCTCTCAATTGGTGGGTTGTCTCTTTGTTTTGGTTCTGGTTTCTTTTGCCTTGCAGAATCTCTTTAGTCTGATGAACTCCCACTTTTTTATTTTTTCTTTTGTTTCCCTTGTCCGGGAAGACATGGTATTTGAAAAGATCCTTTTTAGTTTGATGGCAAAGAGTGTACTACCTATATTATCTTCCAGTAGTTCTATAGTTTTAGGACTTATGTTCAAGTCTTTGATCCATTTTGAGTTTATCTTTGTGTATGGCATGTGATAATGGTCTACCTTCATTCTTTTGCATGTGGCTGTCCAGTTTTCCCAACACCATTTATTGAAGAGACTATCTTTTTTCCATTGGCACCTTTGTTGAAGATTAGCTGTCTGTAGGTGTGCAGTTTTATTTCTGGGCTTTCAGTTCTGTTCCATTGATCTGTTTGTCTGTTTTTGTATCAGTACCATGCTGTTTTGATCACTGTGGCTTTGTAGTACTCTTTGAAGTCAGGGATTGTGATGCCTGCAGCTATGTTCTCTTTTCTCAGGATTGCCTTAGCAATTCCGGGTCTTTGGTTGCCCCATATGAATTTCAGGATCCTTTGCTCTATTTCCATGAAGAATGTCATTGGGATTCTGATTGGGATTGCATTGAATCTGTAGATTGCTTTGGGTAGTATGGACATTTTAACTCTGTTTATTCTTCCAGTCCACGTGCATGGAATCTCTTTCCATCTCTTTATGTCATTATCGATTTCTTTCAGTAATGTCTTATAGTTTTCATTGTATAAGTCCTTCACCTCCTGGTTGAATTTTTTCCTAGGGAGTTTCTTCTTTTAGTTGTGATTACAAATGGAATTGTATTCTTGAGTTCTCTTTCTGTAAGTTTGTTATTAGAGTATAGAAAAGCAACAGATTTTTGTATGTTTATTTTGTATCCTGAAACTTTACTATAGTTGTTAATAATTTCTATTAGTTTTGCAATAGATTCTTTGGGGTTTGCTAGATATAAGATCTTGTCATCTGCAAACAGCAGGAGTTTGATTTCTTCATTCCCTCTGGATTCCTTTTATTCCTTTCTCTTGCCTAATTGCTCTGGCCAAAACCTCGAGAAGTATGTTGAATAAGAGTGGTGACAGTGGGCATCCTTGTCTTGTTCCTGTTCTCAGGGGGATGGCATTCAGTTTTTACCCAATGAGTATGATGTCGGCTGTTGGTTTGTCATATATGGCCTTTATTATGTTGAGGTAACTTCCTTCTTTCCCTATTTTGTTAAGAGTTTTCTTCATAAATGGCTGTTGGATCTTGTCAAATGCTTTCTCTGCATCTATTGAGATGATCGTGTGGTTTTTATTCCTCAATTTATTGATGTGGTGTATCACATTGATTGATTTGCAGATGTTGAACCATCCCTGTATCCCTAGTATAAATCCAACTTGATCATGATGTATGATCCTTTTGATGTATTGCTGAATTCGGGTTGCCAATATTTTGTTGAGGATTTTTGCATCTATGTTCATCAACAATATTGGCCTGTATTTTTCCTTTTTTGTTCTGTCCTTGTCAGGCTTTGGTATCAGAGTCATGCTGGCCTCATAGAATGTGTTGGGAAGTGCTCCATCTCCCCTAATTTTTTGGAATAGCTTGAGAAAGATAGGTATTAAATCCTTCTGAAAGTTTGGTCGAATTCCCCAGGGAAGCCATTTGGTCCTGGGGTTTTGTTCTTTGGGGTGTTTTTGATTACTGTTTCAATTTCCTTCCTTCTGATTGGTCTATTCAGATTGTCTGTTTCTTCTTGATTCAGGTTTGGGAGGCTGTAATAGTCTAAGAATGTATCCAGTTCCGCTAGATTATCCATTTTGTTGGCATATAGTTTTTCGTAGTATTCTCTTATAATCCGTTGTGTTTTTGTGGTGTCTGTTGTTACTTCACCTCTTTCATTTCTGATTTTGTTTGTCTGAGCTTTCTCTTTTTTTCTTTCTAAGTCTGGCTAGGGATTTGTCAATTTTATTTATCTTCTCAGAGAACCAGCTCTTTGTTTCACTGGTCCTTTATACTGCCTTTTTTGTTTCAATAGCGTTTATTTGTGCTCTGATTTTTATTATTTCTCTCCTTCTGCTGACTTTGGGCTTTGTTCTTCTTTTTCTTTTTCTAATTCAGTTAGGTGTAATTTGAGATTGCTTATTTGGGATTTTTCTTCTTTGTTAAGGTGTGCCTGTATTACGATGAATTTCCCTCTTACTATGGCTTTTGCTACATCCCATATGAGTTGGTATATGGCATGTTATCATTTTCGTTTGTCTCCAGATATTTTTTTATTTGTCCTTTAATTTCATCAATGATCCATTGCTTGTTCAATAGTATGTTGTTTAGTCTCCACATCTTTGTCCCTTTCTCAGCTTTTTTCTTGTAATTTATTTCTAGCTTTATAACATTATGATCGTAAAAGATGCTTGTTATTATTTCAATTTTTTTAAATTTATTGAGGCTTGCCGTGTTTCCAAACATATGGTCTAGCCTTGAGAATGCTCCATGCGCACTTGAGAAGAATGTGTATTCTGCTGTTTTTGCATGGAGTGTTCTATATATGTCTATTAAGTCCAACTGGTTTAGCTTTTCACTTAATTCCACCATTTCCTTGCTGATTTTCTGTCTGGATGAGCTATCCATTGGTGTGAGTGGAGTGCTGAGGTCCCCTACTATTATTGTATTATTGTTGATATCTTCTTTTAGGTTTGTTAATAGTTGTTTTATGAAATTTGGTGCTCCTGTGTTGAATGCGTAGATATTTATAAGCATTATTTCTTCTTGATAGAGTGTCCCTTTGATCATTATATACTGCCCCTCTTTGTCTCTCTTTACTTGTCTTATCTTGAAGTCTACATTGTCTGTATAAGTATCACGACACTTGCTTTCTTTTGTTTGCCATTAGCTTAGAGTACTGTCTTCCACCCCTTCACTCTGAGCCTGTGTTTGTCATTGGAGCTGAGATGTGTTCCCTGGAGGTAGCACATTGTTGGATCTTGTTCTTTAATTCATCTTGCCACTCTGTCTTTTTATTGAGGAATTCAATCCATTTATGTTTAGCGTGATTATTGATGTATGGGGGGTTAATGCTGTCATTCTATCTCTCGTTTTCCAGTTTTCTTGCATTTCCTTTGTTTCTCATCCTGTGGGTTTTGGTCTACCCACTGAATTATGTAGTTTTTTATGATGTGTTTCTTTGTTTTCTCCTTATTTATTCTTTGTGTCTCTGCTCTACTTTTTTGTTTAGTGGTTACCCTGAGGTTTGCATTCAGAATCTCCTGTATGAGATAGTTCATTTTCTGATGGCCTCATTTCCTTAGTCTAAACCTATTCAGTCCCTTTTCTCCTCCCCTCCTAAATTGTTTTCCCCTTATCTTATTCCATCTTGTGTTGTGAGTTTGTGGTTAAAACGACAGGATTATCTTTGTTTTTGGTGCTTTCCTTCCCTCTAGCTTACTGCTATAGTTGAATATTTGCTATCTTATTCTGGTTCCGTCTACTTACTTATTTATCTCCTTACTTTGTGTTTTGTGTACCCTTTCTCCTTTTTTCTTTTTTTTCAGCTATGAGGGCTTTCTTGAGGATTTCTTGTAGGGAGGGTCTTGTGGCTACAAAATCCCTTAGCTTTTGTTTGTCTGAGAAAGTTTTAATTTCTCCCTCATATCTGAAGGATGTTTTTGCTGGATAGAGTATTCTTTGCTGAATATTTTTGTCTTTTAGAGATTTGAATATGTCATTCCATTCTCTGCCAGCTTGTAAGGTTTCTGTAGAGATGTCTGCTGAAAGCCTGATAGGGATTCCTTTGTAGGTTATTTTCTTCTGCCTTGTGGCCCTTAGCATTCTTTGTCATTCATTTTTGCCAGTGTTTGCTGCTGTATGCCTTGCAGTAGGTCTTTTTACATTGGCATATCTAGGAGATCTGGAAGCCTCTTCCAGACAGATTTCCCTCTCTTTCCCTAGGTTTGGGAAGTTCTCTGCTATTAGTTCTTTGAACACACTTTCTTGTCCGTTTTCCTCTTCTCCTTCTTGAATACCTGTAATTCTTATCTTGCATTTCCTCATTGAGTTGGATATTTCTCGGAGACTTCCTTCTTTTCTTTTTGATCTTAGTTGTCTCTCCCCTTCTGTCTGGAGCATTTCAACATGTCTATCTTTGATTATTCTGATACACTCCTCTATGAAGTCCACTCTAGCATTCAGGGAATCTGTATTTTGTTTTATCTCTTCCATTGTGTCTTTCCTTTCTTATATTTCTGATTGATTCTTCTTTATAGTTTTAATCTCCTTTGTGAATTAGCTCCTGAACTCATTGAATTGTTTCTCTACCTTCTCTTTTACCTCATGGAGTTTTTGATGATAGCTATTTTGAATTCATTGTCATTTAGATTACATATTCTGTGTCCTCAAGACTGAGTTCTGGGTGCTTGTCATTTTCTCTCTGTTCTGGAGGTTTGACGTAGTGTCTGATGTTTGAAGGTTGAGTCTTATGCATTCTGATATTATTCAGTTGCTGTTACAGCCTGTTCCCACTGGGTGGGGGTTGAGAGCCACGTCTTCTGAGCCCTCCTCTTTCAGCTGATATCCCTGACAGTGGTGCAGCTGGGGTGGGTGGTGGGAGGGGAACTTTCTCCTGGATGAACTCTGGGCTTTCTTGATCAGCTCTTGCTATCTGGTTTCCTGGGGTGTTGGCTTGATGAGGTCACCCTTTATGAAAGCTTTTGCCCTGTTAGAGGGCTTCCCTATAGGCTGCAAGGGCCCTAGGGAGTCCTTGGTGATCCCGTGAATGAGCAGCCCCTCCCCCATTCCTACCCTCATGGATCCTCCTGTGTTCTCAATTGCAGTTGTTTAGGGGAGGGAGCAAAGTTCTCTCTTACTCTGTTCCAGCTCCTCCAAGGAGGGCTCCAGCCTCTCCACCCTCCATTGTGTGTCTGGGTGTCTCTCTGAAGTTTTTGTGACAATGTTCTCTGTTGGAGTATTGTTGCCCCTTTATGTTGTATGTTGTAGGGGAGAGAGTCCTGGGCAAGTTCAGTCTGCTATGATGCTGATGTCACTCCTCCTTTCTATGGTTCTTGGTCCTGGTATTGTATGAGAACCACCCTAGAGTCTTTTTAAACAATATGCAATGCACGGGTCCAATCTGGAACCAAGTAAGTCAGTAGCCCAGGGAATTAATTCTTCCCTCCTTCTCTCCCTCCCTCCTTCCCTCTGTGCTCTGTCCCTTCTTTAATACTCAATGCCTCTCTCCCTCTCTCTTCTGTGCAACTAGGGTTGAGAACAGCCATCTCACACCATCCTGCCTCCTACTTTGGCTCCTTTCCCCTCTTTGTTCCTGTGACTGACATGCAGCCTATAGCCTCCTCCATCAGCTTTATAGAAAAACCAAGGACAAGATGGCTATCCAATTGTAGCCTTTAGCAATATTGGGTCCTATTGGATGGAGAAACTTCTGGGTTATTGATTTTCAACTCTTTTTGTTCCCTTATTACATGAGGAAAACAAAGCCAGAGTGAGAATAATGTTTCTGCATAATGAATAAAAATATTAGATGGGAGTGTGATTAGGCTGCAAACTCACAATGATTGTCACCCTGGAGGCCCCAAGGAAGGGAACTGCTATTTGTCTATATCGACCCTGGTAGATGCACCAGATGACACTGTTCCCTCAACATCCTGTCTGGCAGTTGCTAATTAATAAAACTAATCAAAACAACAGTTACTGTTGCAGGATTGTTTTATCTGCTGACTGTATTTCTAGTGAAAGGGTCAAGAGCTATATTGCTGGGAAGGAACATCAACAAGGCCTATCACTTATCTCCGAGTAGGCAGAAAGTGGGTGCTGGATGAGCTGGAGTTCTCTGCACATGGGGCCTTTTGTGTCTTTAATAATGTCATCTTTCTAACTTAAAGTTGATATCAGAGTGTGTGTGGGGGCAGTGCCTGTGGGATGAGATGGGGGGTGCTCTGCAGCAAAGGAAGGAGACAGATGTCTATCATTTGATAATCAGCTTTATCCCTCTTGTCTGTATATTTTGATTCCAGAAACCCCCTTCCCCTATTGTCCATGAGTTTTGCATCTTGGGAATATGAGGCTCATTTGTTAGCACTTTGTTGACAGTCTGTTTCCTGGACCCTGGAGCTGGGGCTGGCTTTTCTAGTTGTGGGTCAAGGTGTTGTTGTTTGATTTCAGCTCCAATCTTGTCTGCCTTACATATTAACATGTTCCTTTGAGCCAGTGATTTCCCATCTGTAAACCTCAGATTCTTCAGTTACTGAGTTGATGATAACAGTGGCTCTCTGCCATTGTAACCTGGGACCTCTCTCTTAACCTCTGCCATCGGAGCAAAGCCTCATTTCCTTGGACTGGTTGAGATCCTGGTTGCAGACTGCTCTGAAGGGCACAGGGTCAAATTCTTCCATGAAAGATTTTAATTTCTTCGAATTGTTTTGATGTAGACCTCTGCTTGCTGTGCTCTCATGCTTCATTTTCTTCCACACAAAGTAGAGTTTTTATTTTAAAAACATCCATATTTTGGGGCTGGACCAGTGGCGTAGTGGTTAAGTTCACGCGTTCTGCTTTGACAACCAGGGGTTTTCAGGTTTGGTTCATAGGTGTGGACCTAGCACGACTTGTCAAGCCATGCTGTGGCGGCATCCCACATGAAATAGAGGAAGACTGGCACAGATGTTAGCTCAGCGACAATCTTCCTCAAATAAAAAGAGGAAGATTGGCAATAGGTGTTAGCTCAGGACCAATCTTCCTCATACACACACACACAAAGCAACACACAAAACCTCCATATTTTGTGAATGAAAAAAAGATCTCAACCCCATTGGGAGTGTTATTACCACTTGTGTCAACTTGTTCAACTTATAAATAACTGGCAAATTGGTGACCACTGATACTTCTACTAGCCCCAAATGTTTGTTTATATTTAACTAGGATAGGGCTGGAGTTTCCAGGGCTTACAGTATATAATTATGAATATATCTTATTTATGTTACCAATCTGATGCTGGATGTTATTGTTCCAACTGTAGACTCACTGTAGAATGTGTATTATTTTAATGCAACTGAATGGTCACATTCTATTATTTTCTGTCTTTAAGAAAACCTTTTGGAATCAATTATGTGGATCGACAACATGGCTGGAAAATTTGTAGGGTGGGAGACAGTGCATTTAAATTGTCCAGCTTGTACTGGGCTGCACAGTGCATTGTAGGTATGATGGTGACTGTTAAGCACAAGCATTTACTCACTGTCAGCCATGTGCCTAAGACTAGTTAGTAGCTGGGAATACATAGGTGGATATCATACCCACCCTCAGGGAATTTAGAGCCTGCTTTATTTATTAAATAGCCTTAGATTCCTCTTTGGTTACATGCCTGCCTGTGGGGACAACCTCTTTATTGCTCAGAGAAGAACAGAGTGGTGGGAGCCTGGCCTGAGGTTGAGTTGGATGCTGTCCCAGGGCACCCAGGCCCCAGACTGTTTACTGGACTTCTCAGCTGCAATACAGCAACTTGTCTCTTAAAACCTGGCTTCCCGAACTACCTCGTATTATAATATTTCCCAATTAAAATTCATATACAGAAATTGGTAGCTTTATCTAAGTAATAGGAAAATAATCTTACTGAACAAATTCATCTCAAGAATGCTACTAATGGGGCAGGAAGGGGCAATTACTCAATTTCTATATTCGTTCTTTTCTTCATTAGGTTACTCAACAATCATTTGCTGATTCTGACAGATAGGAGAGATACAAAAGAAGGAAGATATAATAGTTCCTGGTATCTGGGAATTTACATTTAAAAACTTTAAAAACTTTTTTTGGGGCTAAGTCAGAGAACAACAAAGTTATTACTTTATTTTCTGCTCAAGCCAAGTCACCTCTGGATATGCCAAACATGGCAGTTTTATAACAAAATTATGTATTTTATATATTGTAAATTATATTATAAATTATATATTTTTATGAACAAGTATATTTTATGTGTCTATCCTAGCAAAGTGACCCTAAATCCGTAAAGAATATAAACATAAGTATTACATATATTTAAATTTACTCAAAACATCCATATAAAAGATTTCCTTCTTTTCTATGCCTTCAAGATGTTTGGAAATTCTTAAAGTGTGGCTTACTTAGCTGTATGTGCAATTCAAAATAATCCATGTTAACTGAAAACACCAAAATTCCAGGTAGAGTGGGGAAAGTGTATTTGAGTTTTCAGATGGGAGAATGATGGAAGTTGAAGAAGTTTTAGAGGAGGATCATGGTTAAGAGAACAGGCTTTGGAATCACAGGTGAGGATTAAATCCTGTTCCATCACTAAATTGTTGTGTGATCTCAGACAGTCTGACTTCTTTGAGCTTCAGACTTGTAGAATATGGACTATAATATCTAACTCAAAGGTTGTCATAATATTAAATGTGAAATGTTTGTAAAACATTTAATACAATACTCAGTATGTGGGAAGTGCCAAACAAATGTTAACTCCTCCATTTTATGAATGAGGATACTGAGAATAAGAGAGGCTACTTATCTGCCAGAGATCACACAGTAAGCCAATGGCATGAAGTCCAGAGCTTCTTCCATTCTGTATCCACGCAAGCTGAGGCAGTTTCACTGTGTTTAAGTCAAGTGCTGCCCCTGGGTTCTTAAGCCTGCACAAGGATCCCTGGGACTTGTAAGCCTGCCTTGAACCTAGACAGAGTTCCCTTCATACTTGTGTATTTGGGTGTTTATGTGTGTGTATGAGTGTGTCTGTGTCTGTGTTCACAGAGACCATGACTCTGGTTCCATTCCTTCAATCCCTCTTAGGGGAAAGCAGGGATCCTTTGTTCTGCACAGGTCTTTTGATGGAATTTAAGTCCTTCTGTTTAAGGAAAAGAACAAGCAAATTTAGTCTTGGCACTTTCTTAATCATTTGAATTCAGAGGCTTGATCAATGCTTTCCCCGTGGATCTTACAGAAGGACGTCTCAGTGTCCAAGAGAATTATGGGAAGACTTAGGGAAGTTCTTGCTGTAGATCAGTGATTCTCAAATTTGACCGTGGCACAGAATCACACAAAGGGCTTGTTAAATCACAGATCACCGGGCTCCACCCCCAGAGTTTCTGATTTGGCAGGTCTGCCGTGGGACTCTAGAACATGTATTTCTGGTAAGTTCCCAGGTGATGCTGATGCTGCTTGGCTGGTGACCACTACACTTCCAGAACCATTGCTAAGATCCTCATCAAGGAGTGCCTCCCAGACTAAAGAATGATGACACTAGGCAAGCAAAACCAGCAGATTTAGTGCTTTCAGAATGAGTTCAACTGTCCAGAAAGTGCCAGCAAAAAGGAGAAATACTTCTTTTATATGAGTTCATGTACTAAAATAAATCATATGTTGATTTACTCCCTATGACTAGTGACGTCTTTGTTGAAAACAGAAGAGTTATTTATCAAATGTAGGAAATTCAAATCCCATTTTCAATGGATAAATTCTTTTTAGATAGATGGGAAGAACATGAACTTTGGCCTTCTGGGCTCAAATTGTAGTCTACAATTTATTTGCTTGAAAACCTTGAGCAAAGTTGGTTAATTTCTGCAAGCTCAACTATAAAATGGAGATATTAACACTTCATCTTGAAAGGTGGTTGTGACGGTTTAACATAGTGCTTGGCTAAAAGTGGGAACTGAGCAAAAAGCAGATATTTATGTTATTATTCAAAAAAGTGATTGCTTTCCTGTTGTGTGACTTTAGAGTACTGCATCAGAGAATATGAGTCCATAAATGTCTTTAGGCTAAACCTCTAAGTATCTTTGCCCTTCAGTCTACCATTGCAACTAAAATTCATATGATTCAACTAAAAACTTTTCATTGATTTGATGTCAAGTTAAGTAGGATTAGTGGTTCTGTATTTCATTGAATTCAATTTACACATGTTGTAGGCAAACAGGTCTAGAAGAGTTAATTCTATGCAAAGGTGATTTTGATCATTCAAAGATATGAAAACCTCTTCTTAATCAGTTGTTGACATTTTTGAGGGCTGCAAAAATAAAAAAACAAACAAATAAAAAATTGACTGAGAGTTAGAAAACTTGATTAAAACCATTTATAGGATTATATACAAAACATTTCCTATGATTTGTGGGCAACTTTTGGAATTTTTCCTTTTCTTTCTTTTTTGATGAGGAAGATTCTCCCTAAGGTAACATTTGTTGCCAGGCTTCCTCTATTTCACATGTGAGCTGCCACAGCATGGCCACTGATGAGTAGTGTAGGTCCATGTCCGGGAATCAAACCCAGGCCATCCAAGTGGAACACACTTAACTTAACCACTAGGCCACTGGGGCTGACCCAATTTTTGGAATTTTTAAGAGCACTTTTGCCTACATAGATTTGTTGTATAATTTGGTGTCTTCAATGTCTACTGCCCACATAAGAGATAACTCTGCCCAACTTCGCTGACTCCGTAGTTTGCCGTTTAAAACTGGTTTTCATGACTTGATGGCAAATGTGTGTAGATAACTTTCTTGATTGGGTAAATGTTCACATGACTTAAATGATCAGTCTTGTCTCTGATTTCTAAGACTATTTTTCTTAGAGTACTGTCAGGGTGAGTGCCAAGGAAGGTCATTGAACTTAATTTTTTCTTCCTAATTAGGTAACCCCTTGTGGATGGTTATAACTTCATTGGTTAATTGATTCTATTTGACAGCTAGACAATGTGACTCTATTCTCAAGGAAGTTATCTGTGGACTGAATTGGTTGCAACAACAGTCATGGTATCAGAGTTGGAAAAGATAACATAGAACATTACCACCCTGATTAACCTCTAGAGGGAGCTCAAGATATCACTTCCCCCTCGCCCCCTCTATTCAAAGATGAACAAGTTGCAAGTGAGTAAAAGAGTAAAAAGACATCTAGGGACACATGATTGAACACAAGGCTCAAGAGAAGAGCTTCAATTTGAAGAAAACAGGATTTTGTCTAAAACATTTTTCTCGTCTTTCATAACTTTACTGTAGTTGGGTAGCTTAGAATTTTCTCTAGAAGGACAGGATAGGGAATGGGTCTCTTAGGCCCATCCATTTCAGATCTTACCTGACTTTTGATTTATATGAGCTTTGTGTACTCCTTTCAACATCTGAGATTTGGGAAGTTCAAACCAGAGGAGAGAAGCCAAGGAGAAGGCTGCTTGACTTACCTAGAATATGCCACACATGACACAACATGTGATAGGCTAAATAGAAGACCAGCTGGTGACTTAGGGCCAAGGCTCATCTAGTAATAATGGGCATGCATTTTGGCATATACCACTTGAGAAGCTTCTGTAACTGACGATAGCATAACAGGGCTTCTGTAGGCCAATAATGTCCTCCAGTCTCTCTGTCCTATCAGAAGTAGGGCTCATCAATAAGAACATCACCTCACTGTTACATGGCACATTTTCCAGCATTAAAAACTGCTTTAAATACTTTTAAATGACTTATAAAATATATGAATTTATGTATAATACTTATACTCCCATAGTAAACTTTTGGAAGGCTAAGCAAGGAACTGTTGATATTTGTGGCCACACAGTCACTTTGGGTTCTGGTTACCCCTGTGCTCTGGGATAAAAGATAGGCTTTATTTTTCATTGTACTCTATGTGTGTGTGTGTGTCTGTGTATGTGTGTGTGAACTGTATGTTTCTTCTATTCCTTTTCAATAAATGTTATACACTGAAATGGTCATGGTGGTTATTTCTAGGTCGTAGAATTAGAAGGGATTTGTTTCTCCCTCTCTTTTTATATCTTTTTCTGTTTTCTGATTTTTTTTGCAATGATTGTATATTACTTTAAAACCAAGAAAAATAATTGAAAGAGAGTCATCATTTAATCCCTAAAACAACCAGAGGATATAACAGAAGGATATAACATAAATGATATTAATCTCTCTGTGTTTCATTTTCTAATAGGATTAAATAATTTGTCTAGGGTCTTGTCTGGGAAAACTGGGACTCAAACCTGGTTTTATGATTCATTCCATTATGCCAGACAGGCCTAATCATGGTAAGGAGAGCAAAAACTTGTCTTCTTAATGTCCACTCCCCCTAGGGACCCCAGAAGTTGCAGCATGATTCCACAATGTTTTCTTCTAATGTCTCATCAAGATGAATCCATTTGGACTTTGCATGCCCATTAGTCAAAGATTGGGGAGAAAGAGTCTGAAAGAAGGGGGATCATACACCATAGAGAATACCAGAGGACTGACATTCTCTTACCTATCTTATTCAAAGGGTTGCACTCTTTATCTTTTAAAGCTAATTTTCTCTTGGTGCATTCACAGGGACCAGGAAGACTTATTAGAATTCAGTCCCTACTCTCTGCAGAAAGACAATTTACATGTGGCACCAGCTCAGACATGCTTCTCCTAATTCATTTGAAGGGCACTGAAGGAGAACAGCAGAGTTTAATATTTGCCTGCAGCCTCACTGGTGCTTGTTAAGGTGGCTTTATGGTCTCATTTGGGCCTGGCTCCTTTCCAGAAGGATTAACCAGTGTTCTTATGGAGAGGCCTCTGTGAGGCTGAGGCGAAGGTGAGCCCAAGCCCCAGAATTGAATTTCTGCCGGTCAAAAGATGTAGCTGATTAGACAGGAATGGCCAACACCTAGGGTATGCACCACCACTCCTGCCCCTGTGGCTGTGGCAGTCACAGCTAATTGATTTCTTGGCTGAGTTTGTATATAGTCTCAGGACCCTTGTCACATCACTCTAGGAAGTTACAACCAATTGACTATACTAGTCTAGCAACAAGTTGAAACCGATTTGCCACCCCTGAAAACAAAGCAGGTGTGGCGTGGGAAAGTGCTTAGCTGAGACGTTCTGGGTGTACATGCTTAGCACACCATCACCGGATTTATTTTTTTCACGGTTTTGAGTTTACCACAATCCTACACACTTTTCTTTGACTGTGTTCCAGGTTCTCTTGATCACTTTAGCTTGTCTCAATGATGAACTGAGAACAACACTCATCCCAAGAATGAACTGATTAGAGCAGAGGAGAAAGGGCAGAAAGCTTGCCTTCCTCAACTTCAGAAGGTTCTACGCCTATTGGTGCAGCAACATTGATCACCTCCTAGAACACGTCCTACTGGTGATCTTTGTCTACCCATCCAATAGAAGAGTGTTTACAATTTAAAAAATTCTTTTGAACCCCCAGGTAGGGCTACACATTTATCCCAATAGATTTTATTATAGTACTTGATCCAGCACAACCAGAGGCACTCACAGCTAGAGTGTACAACTGTGTACTTGGGGGCTTTGGGGAGAAGAAGAAAGAAAGAAAGAAAAGATTGATGACAGTTGTTAGCTCAGGAGCCAATCTTTAAAAAAAAAAGACTTGATCCATTGTTCAACATTTGTTAGTCATTTGATGGCGATTTCTGTTGTAAAATACATTTTCTCTTCCTCAAAACTTTTCTTGCCCACAGGTTTGATGGGTAATGTACTCCATTCTTCATTTATGAACAATCCATAGCATTTAGTGTCTCTACATCTCTGCCCAAAGGAGAGCACTCTAGGCCCCTCTCCTTCTCTGATTAATTTCCATCTATTCTTCAGTTCTCAGCAGCTATCTTTCCCCTGGGAAGCATTTCTTAACCCCCAACTCTGTTACTTTTCCCATGCGTGTGATCCTGACAGTTCAGGTGACTCATCTGTGAATTGAAGGATTAAGCATTAGATTCTATCAAAAGTCTCAGGATGCTGGCCCTGGGTTATTTGCAAACGTCTTGGGTACGTTTATTACTGTCTCTGTTTAGTCCAAGGTGTCATTTTGGCTTGTCAAAAACTTTCCTTTCAAATTACTACAGAAAACATAGAACTTCTCTGATCTTAAAAGGCAAAACAGAAATTTTTAAAAACCCTGTCATAAGTACTAGGATTCCTTATTGTTTAATTTCATAACAGGCTAAATAATGACTGAGATGAGGAAATTGTTTGTATATGGAAATTATTTACCACTTATGGTAAATTGAACCCCAATTATTCTTTCCCACCCACCTTCATTCTTGCCTTCATTGACTTTTGTGACTGCTAAATAATTATATATATATATATATATATTATATATATGTATACAGTCAGCTCAGCTACTAAATCAAGATAGAGGAGATCAGTCCTTTCCTCCCCAGGAGATGTATCAACCATCATTAAAGATGCAGACAGCAAAACAGCAATTTGAGCCTCAGAGAGCAGGTTGGAAAAGAATAATTTACAGTTGTGTTTTTGCTGCTGGCATTACACTAAATCACACCAAGCCCCTTCATTTCTTAGGCATGTTTGCAGTCTGGGATCAGAACAAGTCTATTGGAGTAGAACTTTTTTCCTTTTTTTTTGCAAACAACATTTTTCAAAAATCTAAGGCCAAGAAAAAGAGAGAGTTGCCTGCTCAGATAAAAATGACTTGTCTGTGCTTGGACCACAGACAGAGAAATGCAGGCAAGGTTAGATGTGAAAGCATGACTTATGGCAGTTGGGGGGCAGGAGACGAAAGTTTTCTTTTCCCCTTTTCATGTTCAGAAAGCCACAATTGATATCCCACTTGTAACCACACCAAGGGGCACAGGAACAGAGAATCCAATACAAATGCATTGAAACCTTTTAAATTTGACACAGTGCAAAAGGAGAAGTATTCTTGACATTGAATTTCTTGCATCAGGACAATTGTTTCAAATCTTCCGGGCAGGAAGCTTTTTGGAATAGAAGGAGTTTGTCAATTTAGTATCATCCTTTGTCTTCACAGAATTTTATGGTGTTTTTTTAAAAAATTAATGTCTTATGATTTGGTTGAAATTGTCAACAAAATAAAGTTGCTTTGGAAGTTCTATGGGCCTTCGATACAGATGCATGAAACTTGGAAATCAAGTAGACTAATCTTACCTATTTTAAAAATGTGAGTTTTGAGGTTTAGACAGAATACTTTGACAGTTAATGGCAGAGCTGGGATGAGCAAAGTTCTGCTGGGTCTCAATCCAGATCAAGCCTCAGGGTAAATCATTTTCAATCGGACCTTGTTCCTGTGAGGTCATAAGCTGTCTGTCATTGCTGTCATGGATCCTTCACAATTAGAGGGATAGGAGCCTTGGAAGGCTGCGTAATCTGTCCTAAGGAAGAAATGGTAGTTCTCATAGGGTCAAACTTTCTTGAGTCATGGGTCTATTCTGAATTGAACATTTTTTAGAAAAAAAGTCTCGTGGCTTAAGAAAGCTAAAAAAGAAAAAGAAAAAAAATAAAACACCAAAAGCAGGCTTGGAAAGATGAACAACACATAGAAACAATGAGTGAGCATTTTGTTTTGGTGTCAAGGTCACTTTTAAGTGTTGAGACAAAGTTCATTTATTGTGAACAATCAGATGCTTTTTCTTTTGACATTTATGTTAGTCTCATCTCTTCTCTTTGGGTAATTTTTTTTTTGCTAATGTTGATTGATTATTAGTCTAAGATCCAGTGTTAGTATGAGTAAGTGAGATCACTTGCTACCCATAAGATTAAGAGATGGCTATTTTCAAAAGTAGAAAGTGAGTTCTTCAATGATTGGTTCCCTTTCATTCATCTGCCTCTCCCTAAGGCTCTAACTCTGCCAGATTCCGTGATACACAATGTTGGTTTCACCATATGCTAAGATACGGTGCTTCTTTGCTCTAATTAGAGAATCACATCCGTAACTTTAGCATCAGCAGCACTACCTATAAACCAACTAAAAACCAACTAAGCCAGCCTACTTGTCTTCCTTTTCCATCTTCAATTTTGAGTGACCATTCTTGCTTTTCTTGGTCTATGTTTGCCGATCAGGAAGAACAGCTGAAGTGTCAGGACAGACAGAACTAACCAAGGGAGATTCACAGCCACTTACTCTGTGAGTTGTGGCTTCTGAGATCAAAGTTGAGGCTGCTAGAGCAGACTCATGTCTTTGTTGACTGCTACCTTCATGGACGGAGCACTTTGCAGATCAGCGAACTTCTTCCTCTGTTGCCACAGTCTTCACATCCCCTACTTTGCTCCCCTGTAGATTTTAGTGCTACAAAACAAACTGCCTTCCTCCCTCTGAAGCTAGAATCCAAAGGAAAGAAAGGCTTAAACTGAACCCCACAGAACCTCTCACAGTGGCATCAGCACCTCTGTGCTGTTCTTTTGTGTTACTCAAAGTAAGAGTGCCACTCTGTTGAAGCAAGTACAGGGAGTTGCTGAGCAGTCAGTTTTTTCTGCTAAACTCTCTTTTTTTAGCGTTCTGTGGATTCCAGGACAGAGTCTCAGTGGAGCTTTCTAAAGGCACCGCCGCCACATCTTCCACCTGGGTTTGGAAAATCACATCATCTTCTTTCTAACTCTTCCATCAGCCATCCACACTTCTGTAACCCAAATTGCAGCTAACGATTCTCTTATTGATGTGGAAGGCAACGTAGAGAGCTCAGCCCTCTGGAGCTCTAGGACTGACAACACACAGTAAAAATGCGGTTTGCCTCTTGAAAATCAGGAACTTTTCTTTTGTAAGTGAAATTACTTTGTAAATTCTCCCCTGGCAATTTTCATGACAAGAAAGAGTCATTTTGTAGGAAAATGAGTAAAGTTCTTGTGCTAAGTTATCTTTTAAATGTCAGGGTTTAAAAAATATCAAAGATAAATAAGTAGTTTGAGGGAAGGAGAAACATGAAATTTACAAAGCATACTGAATATTGAAATGGTTTATTGCAAGTTAGAATTTTGTTTTCAAAAGTCTTGCTGTTGAGAATCTGGCTTTGGATTTAAGGACTCCTGTCATTGACAAACAGATTGGGACATATGATGTTTACTGGAATTCATTTTATCTATACCCTTAGGATCATGAACAGCAGTTCTTTTAGACTATTTTTGGAAATAGATCAACTATTTAATCCATACTTATTCTCCATCTCCACATAGGCCTGCGTGCACACACACACACACACACACACACACACACACACACTCTGACCATTCCAAGCAAACATTTGATGGAAAATATGATCTTGAAAATGCATAAAAAGAAAAATATACAAATTTCAAATGTAAAACTAAATCTAGGAAAAAAACAAGACCAGTCAATAGACAGTGTACCTCAGACTATGTTATTGTCACTTAATTCTCTTCTGTGATTATTCATTTCACAACTGAAAACAAAAATCAATGTCATCTCAGCATTGAACAAATCTAATGAAATCTTTCCATAGTGAAGATCTATGACCCATAGAAGCAGCTGTTGTCCATATTTAGCAATTATAAGGATATTATTTAGTATTTATTAAATACCATAATAGCAGACTTCTATAAAATGAATTCTTTTATCTAGTTCTTCCTTCCTTTGAAGTTGATATTAAATGGACAAAAAAAAAAAAAAAAAGGGAGACAGAGAAAAAAGGCAAATACCTTTGGGAGAATGTTAAAACAGTAGTTTTGCAAGGTTCAATAATACATGACACAATACAATTGATTCTGTCCATGTTAGAAGTATCTTGATGAGAAGGATGCATTTCTAGGAAATAATGAGTCTTATGTCTGTGTGATGAAGTAAAAACAGGCCTCAAAGTCAAACACACCAGGGGTTCAGATGTATTGACTCATAGTTCCTAGGGCTCCATAGGTGCAGAGTAACCAAAATGTTTGATATTG
Organism: Equus asinus; assembly: GCF_041296235.1. Classification (NCBI taxonomy): domain Eukaryota; kingdom Metazoa; phylum Chordata; class Mammalia; order Perissodactyla; family Equidae; genus Equus; species Equus asinus. The sequence continues at coordinate 8,401,025 of NC_091806.1, read as the reverse complement.
CAGAAATTTTGAACAACTTTTATGTACCACTTAGTTTGACATGGGCATCCAGGGGGTGTTTCTCAGCTCCTGCCTCGATGCAGAGGGTCATACAACTTCAGCTCTGCCCATGCATTCTTCATACCTAGGCCCAGCACAATATAATAAGATGAGCTGACTTTGTTCTATCAGACCCCCTAAACACATCTCAGATTCGTCTCCTGTTCCCAACTCAGAATCACATCTCCAATCTCAGTGGGGCTAACTTTTTCTCTCCTAAGACTTGATGGTAAAGATACCCAGTCCTAATTTACCATCTTCTCTACCTCCTTCTATTCTTTCTAACACTCAAAGATTCTCTTTGCCTAATAGTTTCCTCATAGAATTCTGGCTTCTCTACTTCCTACCTGTATCATCTCAATTCACTTCTCTAAAACTCTGCAATCCCACTAGAGAAATGAGTAGAAGGATACCTGCTTCAGCACAGTTGTGAGTGTGAAATGAGTACTGCATTTGGCAGAGTAGATGGTCAGTAAATGTTAGTCTTCTCTTTTTTCCCCTCTGTCCTCTGACCTTGAAATATGTCATAGGGAGACCAGACGGTTTATAAGAGAAAAGGACCTAAGACACCTCCTATTGATCAGTCCTAGGAATATCCCTTCTCAGAATATTGCCATAATTCTGGATCATAAATATTCTTTTAAAATAGATACTAAACTATTCATTTAAATTATTTGTATCATTGTACACACAAACAGTAGGCTAGGGGCTATGAAGAATTACTTGTGCCCTCAAGTAATTTACAATCTGGAAGGGATAGGCAGACACATAAGCACAACTATATTATTAGAAAGGATGAATTAAAAGTACAGAATTGCCCAAAAGATTCCACAAAACTATTAGAACCAATAAATTAATTCAGCAAAGTTGCAGCATACAAAATCAGCACATAAAAATAAGTTGCATTCCTACACAACATATTCCCCAAAAGGAAATTAAGAAAACAATTCCATTTATAGTAACATTAAAAAAATAAAATACTTAGGAAGAAATTTAATCAAGGAGGCTAGAGACTTGTACAATGAAAACTACAAAATGTTGCGGAAAGAAATTAAAGACACAAACACTTTGAAAGACATTCCATGTTCATGGTTTGGAGGACTTAATGTTGTTAAGGCAACAATTCCACCCAAAGCCTCCTACAATTTAATACAATCCCTATCAAAATCCTAACTACATTTTTTTTGCAGAAATAAAACTCATATGGAATTTCAAGAAACCCCAGATAGCAAAAAAAATCTTAAAAAAGAACAAAGTTGGAAGACCCTCATGTCTTGATTTCAAAACTTACAATAAAACTACGGTAATCAGAATAGTGTGTTCCCAAAACAAAGACAGGCATTTAGATCAATGGAATAGAATAGAGATCTCAGAAATAAACCCTCACAGACATGGTCAAATAATTTTTGACAAGGATGCCAAGACCACTCAGTGGAGAAAGGAGTCTTTGCAACAAATGGTGCTTCGAAAACTGGCTATCCACATATGAAAGAATGAAGTTGTATCCTTATACCATATGCAAAAATTAACTCAAATTGATAACAGATCTAAACATAAGAGCCAAAACTACGAAACTTTTAGAAAAAAAACATAGGGAGAAAGCTTCATGACATTGGATTTGGTAATGATTTCTTGGATATGACACCAAAAACACAGGCAACAATAGAAAAAAATAGATAAATCGAACCTCATCAAAATTAAAAATTTTGTACATCAAAGGACACCATCAACAGAGTGAAAGGCAACCCACAGATTGGGAGAAAATATTTGCAAATAATATATCTGATAAGGGATTAATATTCAAAATATAAAAGAACTCCTACAACTCAACAACAAGAAAAGGACCCAATTAAAAAATGGACAGAAGACTTGAGTAGACATTTCTCTAAAGAAGATATACAGATGGCCAATAAGCACATGAAAAGATGCTCAGTATCACTAACCATTAGAGAAATGCAAATCAAAGCCATCATGGGATACCACTTCACACCTATTAGGATGGCATTATCAAAACAAATAAACAAAACCTGAAAATAACGTGTTGGTGAGGGTGTGCAGAAAGCGGAACCCTTGTGAATTGCTGATGGGGTTGTAAAATGGCGCAGCTGTTGTGGAAAACAGTATGGAGGTTCCTCAAAAAATTAAACATGGAATTGCCATGTTATCCAGCAATTCCATTTCTGAGTATTTCAGTACCCCAAATAAGTAAAAGCAGAGGTTCAAACAGAAATTTGTGTACCCATTTTCATAGCAGCATTATTCACAATAACCAAAAGGTGAAAAAGGAAAAAACCTAAATGTCCATTGACAGATGAACGGATAAAGAAAAATGTGGTATATGCATACAAGAGAATATTTTTCAGCCTTAAAAAGAATGAAATTCTGACATATGCTACAACATGGATGAACCTTGAAGACATTATGCTAAGTGAAGTAAGCCGGACACAAAAGGACAAATATTGTGTTATTCTACTGATATGAGGTACTTAGAGTAGTCAAGTTCAGAGAGACAGAAAGTAGAATGGTAGTTGCCAGGTGCTGGGCAAAGGGGAAAATTGGAAGTTATAGTTGAAGGGTGCAGACTGTCAGTTTTGGATGATGAAAAAGTTCTGGGGATGATGATTGTAACGGATGTACAACTGTGAACATACTTAATGCCACCGAACTGCACACTTAAAACAGTTAAATAGAAGTTTTATGTTTTGTATATTTTACCACACACAAAAAGTGCACTATTAAAGAGATAAGGTCCTGTGGGAACAAAGGAGACCCTAGGTTTGCCTGAGGGTGGCAGTAATACTTCTCAGAGGAGGCATTGTCTGAAGAGAATTTTGAAAGATTGCTGGGAACTTTGGATCAGTATGATTGGAGTACAGAGCTTTCAAAGCTGAGTGTAATTGTGCAATGGCTTGTTCGGTATAATGTGAGGTAGGCCACATTCGTTCCATGTTCAACAAATATTCACTGAGTGTCTATTAAGTACCAGACATTGTGTTAGGCACTGGAGATTCTGCAGAGAACAAAACGGGCCCAAATCTCCACCATGTAGCTTGCATTCTACTGCATGGTGGAGCAGGGGGGGCTTAGCGGGAAGTAATCTTGATAGAAGGGGGACAAATGGGAGATGGCTTTGGAGTCAAGCCTAAAGAATTTGGACTTCGGGGAAAAACTAGGACCTTTGTGGCTATAATATAAAATATGAATTCTCCAGGTGAGACAAGATCAGAGGAAGACCAGCTGAAATGAACCAGTTACACTAAATGAGAAGCGATGAAGATTTGGACTAAGAAAATGGCAGCGGAGAATGAAGAGGAAGGGATTTGAAAGATAGAATCAACCAGGAATGTCAAATGGACAGAGAAGATGGGTTGAAGATGAAAATGACTCTGATATTTTTCAGTTTGGATGCCCGGGAAGAATCAGGAATCTAACCTTGAAGTGTAGCCTCCACTTTGGAAGGCCAACAAGATCCTGAAAGAAACCTCAGCCACTTATACTAATTGACAAAGAGAAAGCAACATGAAATCCTTTCTGTAAAGTTCAGCATAGGCTGCAATGAAGATGCCCTCCAGAATTTTGTTTATGGGGCTCTATCATTTAATTACTGTTTATTGTGGTCAAAGGTTATTTCTTTGACTCTCCCCACTTATCTTGTTACTCCTCTTATTATGTTGTTGAAAATGTCTTGAGAGTTTAAATAAAAAGTTGTATTGGATGAAGATAATTTTATTTCACTTGAGGCATTTGATGATTGATTCGACCAACGTAGTGAGATCATATTGTCACGAAGATGATAGATCAATCAGGGAATTGTGTCTGACTCTTGTATGATAATTAGGTCATTTCTTTAATCCAGCTCTGGGAAAATGTTTTAGATAAGCAAATAGTGAATTCAGATCAGGTCTGTTTATGATATCACACTGTATGCTTGCTTAATGATTTAACAGCTATGCTAAACAATTGAGCCTTTTAAAGAAGCCGTGTCAGAGAAATGCTAATATAGTCTTATAATTGCCTTTCAAATGTTAGGCGAAATGCTGATTAAAGTTTACATTATGGTTCCTGGTAGAGATGGGTAGAAATTAAATATATATTTATAAATATTTTAATATCATAAACCACATCCCAGCAGTCAATTTGAGCAGCAGAATAAATATGGCCTCTATTACTTTAAAGGTTCATCGTTTATTTTAAAATGTCCTTGGGACGTCACCTGCTCAAATCCATTTCTCCTGTTCTTTGACGGTGAGTTTCCCTGGTTGGTGGCTAGCAGTCATGCCACCTGCTCTGTGGGTGCAAGGGGTAATGTTAAGTACCGGGTCTTATTAGTTATGCAGGTTCTGACCTAGTAAAAATGAACGCCGAAGTAGGAGCCAAGGGACCTGATTCTAATCTTGCTTTTGCGTCTACTTGACCTTGGAGAAGTTATAAAACACCTCTGGGCCTCAATATTCCTATTTGGGAAATGGGACAGTAGATGACCTCTCTAACAGGGAGTAAACAGCGTGTAATGTGATCACAAACAGACATGGCATGGCTGAGAAGGAGATTAGTTGTAGCAATTAAAATGAACCCATTAGGACCAACTTCACATCTAACAGAGTTGGCTTCAGAGTTATGCTTTTGAGCCACTGAGATGGCAAGCTCCCTGATTTCAGGCACTGAATTGCTTTTTTGTCTTTGTATTCCCAGTGCCTGTCTCCTAATGTGTACTTGTCTAATTTTCATTCAACCATAATTTGCTGAATGTCCTCTTTGTGCTCAATAATTTAGCCACTGGTTCAGAGCCCCGGCTCTGGAATAAAACTGCTTGGTTGCCTGAAGTCAGATGCTGGCTTGTCACTTACTAGATATGTGACATTGGGCAAGTTAACTTCTCTCAGCTCCAGTTTCCTCATCTGTGAAATGGAAGTAATACAATACTTCTTATTCTGGGGTTGTTGTGAGGATTAAATGTCATTATTTGTATTTTACAGCTTTTGACATACTATGTGGCACAGAGTAATTGCTTAATCATTTTTTGCTGTGATAGTAATGATGAGGAAGAGAAGGGAGAGAGGAAGGAGGAGAAAGAGGAAGAGACCCCTGGGGCATAGTAAATGCTTATTGGATAAATATGTCTTCTCTATTTATCTCCATCTATACCCCTGATCTGTCCTCCTGTTATCTTGACTTTGTCACTTAAACCAAACCACTCCTCTAGGTTCCTGCTTTCTTGATTTGGCACTTAAGACAGAGCACTTGCCTGTCTCTTTTGTCTCCTTTGGATTTTATTTTTATTTGATCTTTCTTTTTAATCAAAATTATACTTCAACATGGTTTAAAGAGGCAAATAGTCTTACAATTCTTGTTCTGAAAGCAACAACCCCTTAAACACTTTTTGCATCTCCTATTCTGCAGAGGCAACCAATTTCAACTCTTTCAGCTGATTGTTTTGGCATTTACCTTCATATCTTTCAATAACATGCTTTTATTGAAATTTCTTGATATTCCACTTGTAGGCATAATCTATTGATTTCTCACAAAGAAAGATGAGGATTTAGCTCTCTTTAATCACTCCCACCCCATATGCACGTGACCTCATCTCTGGACCCTCCCAGTAGCTGCCCTTAGAATTGTGCTTGTGTCACTACTCAGTGTTTACCCTACTATGAATATGGAAATACTCTTCACAGCTGAGCCGTGAAGGTACATGATTTATTTTCCTTTCATACTCAACATTTTTTTCCTTGGACTTAGTAAGTTGTCATTTTTGGTTTCTGTTGTTTTGTGATTGGCTTATTTTTCTATGACTCTATAGTTAACTCATTCCTACACTCTTCTCCCATTCAGTAAATTTCCTCTGAATATTGGTTGATACACTACGAATTAGTTTTAGTCTTATTTCTTGAAATAATTTTCCCAAACCTTGTGACTAATCTGCTCCCCAGCCGTTGCATTAGGAATCTTCCTTCATCATTAGCCATCACTATTCCTTTGCCCTCTCTGTTATTAATTCCACATGTCCCTTTTTCTTGGTTTAGTTTCTCATTTTGGTGAAGTGTGGCCTCCAGGACTTTCCTAAGGAAAGGAGCACGGGAAGCAGATTTTTGAGACCTTGTATTTCTAGAAATATCTTCATAGTATCCTCACACTTAATTGATAGTTTGGCTAGATATTCAATTCTAGGTTGGAAATTATTTTTTCCTCAGCATTTAAAGCATTATTCCATTCTTTCTTTTTTTAAATACTTTCCACCAAATCTTTTTTTTATCCTACATTTACCCCCATTTCCAAAGATACCTAGTGCTTGCCAATTGCTGAGACTTGGAGTATCATGAAGTATGAAATGACTTGCTTCTTGTCTTTTCCTTCTGCTGACTCAATTCCTCTTGTTCTGCTAAATCAGTTGTCTCTTATCTGTCCACTTTCCAGCTTCTAAAATTATGAAATTGTGTCACTGTTTTCTCTTCTTCCACATTATTGGTCCTTATGGGCTGTGTCGTTTAAATATCTGTTTACTATTGTTTTAATAGAATTTTAGGAGTGAGTAGAGATTATTGCTTGAATTCAACCTGTTGTTTTAATTGGAAGACCACGTATGTATTCTTTCCTTGTTGGAGTCAACCCCTGAATCTCTTTACAGCAGCCTCTACTTGCATAGTTCTCTTCTAAGACATCAGACCCTTATAAAATACTCCTTACAAGTCTCTTTCAGTTTTGTACATCATGGTATTATAATTTTCTTAATATCATATGTGGGCCTCAGACCAGATACTGACAGAATCTGTCTTCATTTATCACACGAATCTGCTCCAGACTTTTCTTCAGCTAGTGAATGTCAGTGACAGGGTCTGTAATTCAAAACTGGCAACAAGGAAAACCATGGCTGAATCATGTTTTCTTTTAATCAGTTTTACACAACTGGAGGGTAACTGCTTATCTGACTGAATTTGGGTCTCTCAATTTGGACTCTTTCTGGACTTAAGAGAGAGAATACACAATTTAAACTGCTTTAAGTATTTATTACTTCAAAACATTGGAAAGTTTAGGGTAGTTCTGGTGTCAACCTTGGTTTGAGTCAGGGGCTCAGATGATATCACTATGTATTTCTCTTTAATTAAGCTTGCTTGAACAGGTTTTGAAATGATGGGCTCCTAAGAGAGAAATCCATGAGAGTAAATAATGATAACATATTGATATTATATGTTTAAAAACTAAATATAATGCCAGCTCATAGTACACACTCAATAAGTTATTATCATTATTATTATTAGTGCTTGTCATTCTATTACTATATTGAATTTTTGCAACAACCCTATGTGATATTGCTAATATTTTTTTTAATTTGGCATTCTTTTACTTTTTACAATTTATCTATTTTTTTTACTATTATATCATTTTATAGTTCAGAAAACCAAAGTTCAGGGAAGTTAATAAACTTTTCCACCGTCACAGATCAAAGAACTAACACAGCTGAGGCTTAAACTGAGGCACTATTTTCTGGGCCGAATGCTTAGTGTCAGTGCGCTATAAACTTTAAGAATGGCAGTCTTGTTCATTGATATTCACTACCCTTAGAAACAGGCTTTCTTCATCTCATTTGACTATCCTAATGTGTAGTATTGTCCCTCTATTGAGATAAGAAGAGTGAATTTGAAAGCATTTAGGTGATTTTCCCAAGCTATCCAGCTCTGTGTGGCAGAGCGAGGACTTAGACCCAAGTTGCATTTTTTTCCGCCCTACACTGTGATATCTTTGTACTCACTTGATGTTTTTAACTTCTGGATGAGCATCTAGCTGGCATAGCATTTTTAATCTTTATTAATAGATGAGTTCTGGGCAGCTGTATATTTTATTATGTGACAAAATGAAGCAAGTGGGAACCTGAGAGAGTGCAGAACATGAGTTGGCTTTCCAGCCTTTTTAAGATGCTGTTGTAGCTTACTCTGACAGAAGACCAGAGACAGGAAAAGGGAGGACTGATGGGGTGGGGTGGTCAGTAAGGAAGTTCACCTCATTGCATGGGGCTTGGTGTCAGGAACGAGACACTGGTGTTCTGCAGGGCATCTTTGTTACCCAAATTAAATTCCAAAGAGGCCCAGAGTGGAGGGGTTTTGTGAATGAGCTTACACATTAGATAGGCTTGAGTTTAAATCCTGGTTTTAGTATTTATTAGTAGTGTGACCTTGAGCTTGTTTCTAAACAAGCCTGAGCTTTATTTTTCTTATTATAAAATGGAGGTAAAAAAATATGAACTCATAGGGTTATTGGGCAGGTTAAATATGATAATAGAGTTAGGCACTCAAGACTGTGCCTGGCACTTAAAAGGGGTCAGTAAATATTAGCTATTATTAATAATATTATTCAGATACAAACAATAGGGATCTTGTTGAGCTTTAGAATCTCACGTCAAAGATCTTCTCTAGAAAACAGATCCCAGTCTGCAAACTGAAGGAGCTTCATTTCCCCTGGTGTAAATTTCTTTCATGTTCCTCTCCACCTCCCTTTCACCCCTCTTCAGCCATACTGCATGCTTATCTCAGCCCCAAGTTCTCTGCTTTGATCTTTTCTTAATAAGGTAATTTTATTCTTTGACGTTAGCCTTGGGGGTATTCAAACTTTGTCTGAAATGAAAGTTTGATTGCAACCATTATCAATAGCTTGGGCCCTAAATCACCTGTTAGGCTGTTACACATCCAGGAACTGGACTGATTGCTTTTCAGCTTTGCTGAGGTTCATCAAAAGGCTGGGGCTGGGCAGAAACTGCTCTTGTTTCATAGGCCCCTCATGTCAGGTGGGAGGGAATGAGTGGAAATTCAGGTTGAAGAATCTCTTTTCATTCCCGTGCTCCAGGTCTAAGGCTATCTTTTCTGTCTAAGGCAAGAATTTGTTTCCATGAGGCTTCAGGATGAAATTCTGTCCGTGGTGGATGACACAGAATCATGGAATGTGAGAACTGGGAAGAGGAACCTTTAGGATCATTGTCCCTTGAATCCTAGTGCTTGTGGAAGTGCCAGAGGGACAGAGAGACAGGGGTGACTGAGGGGATAGGTTCTCAGTCTTTTTGTTTTCATCCTCCACTTTTTCTCTTTTATATATTAGAACTCAGCATAAGGGTTTTTAAAAAGCCAAAATGAGGTTAGCTGCTAAATGAAAATATTACAAGACTCTTAGCTAATCAACGTTTTTCATTTCAGAAAATCGAGGTCAGAAAGATAAAGTTAGCTGTTTTTAAATTTATGCTACAAATATTAATTAAGCATCTTCTGAATGCCAGACATGTTGGCTAGCTCCTGAGAATACAATGACACACTCAGAGCAGATCAGATTCTTATTGAGGCATTGGCTTTTAGAGGTACTGGTGACCTTGTCTATTTACTCTGGACAGCAGGATTTTGTAAAGTCATGTATCTTTTATAAAATAGAAATCACATTTTTCTGGTTACCCCTACTACGACCTTTCTTAAGCATATTAATTGAGACTTGATATGATTAATAGCTAACTGGATTTTCTTGTTTTTGTGTATTTTTGTCCTGTTCCTTTACTCTGGCTTCTCAGCGAAGGGGTTGTGAGGCGAGGTGGAACTAAAAGTTGTATAGTTGTAAGGGTTTTGGTGGGTGCGGGAAATTGAAATTTTAAATTTGGTGGGAAGTAACTTAGCAGACCCTGAACCTGAGGCAGACTGTGGGGAAGAGATTAAAGGCGGTTGACCCAACCTTAGGGAGGATTCTTATACCTGCCCAGACTATTCTGTAATGATGCTACATTACAGAATCAACTATTTAAAGTTAACTTAAGCACGAATAGCAACACCTCTATAATTACTCCATAACCACAAATGTGATTTTGCTTTCAACTGGATTTGCTGGATTCTGATAAAACCCTCATCCAGGTGTAGATAAGGGGGAACTCCGTGCCCTACCTCCAATCTAAATGCTTCTCTTTTATCATCCCTACTCTAGGAGTTCTCTTTTTGTTCCTATTCTCTATCTTACTCAGATTAATGGAAATCCTCATTGGGCCTGATCATTTTATTTTTAATAGGGTAGTTAATATAGTTGCAGAGGGTTCTCATTCTTTCTTTGTAATTATTCAAACTTTAGATTTTAAAAATATGACATCTTTGTTAACTGATCCTATTTTCTTTTTGTACCCATCTTATGTGATGTCAGATCTCATTCTTGCTGTAGCTGCTTTGGAAGTTCTGGGATTGGAAGGGCAAGAAGTAAGTAGAGAGAGGATGAGAAGAGGGAAATAAGAAAATGATTATTATAGACCATCTTGGCTTTTGGCCAGCCAAAGAAACCTGAGGCCTGAGGACTACCACAAAGGTTTTTCTTCTCACTACTAGAAACACATGACTCTGTAATTACTTCTTGTGTCCTTCTCTGAGATGTCATCCCTGTGAGAAGCAGCCTGGGAATTTGTGGTTTGACTATTGTGTACACACTAATGTGTGGGCTACAGAAAAAGAACTTAAATTAAAAAAAAAAAAAAGGATGAGGTCTAAATAGGTGTTGCTCCATTTTTAGTCTGGAGACTCCTCATTCACTACTCCTAGATCCCAGATAAAAGTCAAAGCAGCTAGAAGGCTCATCACATAATATGTATAACTTAAGGCAGCACATTATGATAGTCTTATCTATTTCAAATATGTTTAACCTTCATTAATACAAAGGAAAAGTCAAAATGACAGCCGAACATTAAAACAATTTCAAGACATTGTGATATGGAGAGTCAAAAGGAGAGAGATATTGGAGGCAGAATTTGTGGTGACTGCTAATAGCACTGAAGTCCAAGGGACTGACTTTGCAGAGTAATTCTATAGGTGCAGGAGTTCTTATATCTGTACAGCAAGGGAGTAACTGCTTTGTTTGGAATCAGTCAGGCAAAGTCCATAACAAGTTCATTGCTTGGGTTCACAGGGACAGGAAATTGGTGTCCATATTCCACCTGTTTGTAAAAGGGAGCATGTGTTTTCTCCATTGTTCTTCTTTTCTAGGTTATTGATAAATATATTATTTCTGCTTTTATCTATTATGATAAAGATGGATTATTAATTTCCGTTCAAAAAGGAAGAATGCTAAGAGAGCTAAAATTTAATGTCCTCTAATATGTTGGATAGTTCTCTATCTCTATCTATCCTATATATATATATATATATACTCTATATGTATTTCTATACCTATACCTATATCTATATCTGTGTCTGTATCCAAAACACAAGTATCACTAGCAAAGAAGGAATGAGATAATCCAGATTATCTCTTTCAGCTGGGTCTTTCAATCTTGCCAGTTTAGTGGCTGGGCAGAAATGAAGTTGCCTTTTGCCATAGTCTTAATCATTGAGTTGAATGTCTTCCACGGCTTGACAAAACATTAGAGTTTTCTTTTTAATTTGGGAGACAGTGAGGGAGTGTACAATAGGACCGCATCTTTAGGGTCATCTATTCCTGGGTTCGAATCCACATTATTCCCCTCACTGGCTCTACAACCTTGGGAAAGCTACTTTTCTGAGGCTCAGATTTCTCGTGTGTAAAATGAAGATTGTTGGCATTGTAAGGTTGTTGTAAACTTTAGAAGAAGGAATTCAGAATGTTCTAGAAGAGAGTGAAGCAACTGACCGAACAGAGTTAAAGAGCCCCTAGGGAGCTGATGCCCTGAGTCTGGAGTTCAGGTAAAAAGCTCATGTGTTGCTTTGTCTTATTTTATCCAAACTGGGTTTCTATTCTTTGTTATTGCTGGCCTTCCCAGCCACCGGTCCAGCATCACCACAGCATTACTCTTCACTGTGGCTTTGCATTTTAGAACATGCTATCTTTTCTCAGATGGTTGGAGTTAATTTAAGACAAAATAGGTTCAACAGCTCAGCAAATAACAGGCTGCTGAAGAAGACAATGTAGTTAGAAAATCAAACATTAAAAGACAAGAAAACAGATTACTAGAAATCTTCAGCCTAAATCAAAGCTTAGGCAGGCAGGACAGCTGTGAAAACAAACTGGATGATAGTGGAATGCAAAGATGCTGGAGTTGCCGGTCAGAATATTTTAAGTGTCTGTTTAGAAGTTTAATTAAATGGGAGGCAAGACTGTCCTTTGTGTCAACATTTGCAAACTTACAATTTGCCTCCTCCTTCCCTTTTGGAACAATGCCTGCCCACTCTATATTCAGTTAATTCAATCATTACTAAAATACTGTCCCAACTGGGACCAATCCATTGCTCCAATAGATGTAGAGTGAGAAAGTAACCAGGAATAAAGTCTTCATCTGAAAGAGACTAGTGATGTGTTCTTGTTCTTAGAGAAGATCTGGTTGCTATTGATCTGTGAAAGCAAATTAACATTCAGAACAACTCTCTTAAAAGGGCAGATCAAGTGAGAATCCAACTTTTTTTGTTCTATCCAGTGCAAATGTACGAAAACTTTGCCCTTACACATAACATCTTTCACATAAGACTCTGTTGGTCATTTCACCTGTTTCCCCAAGATTTATTTTGGTAGGGAAGGAGATGGTGTCTTTAAGAGAAGATCACTCGTTTCTAAAACACCTGTGCCTGCTACAGTTTCTTCAGTGAAAACCAAATAGCTCTATGCCCACTTCTGCTCCTGTCATCATCTGTGACTCAAGAACATTAATTTGGTACCACTATTTCCATTATAATCCTTGTCTGGTGAACAGATTCATTATGGACCATATTTAGTTCCTTTTTATTTGTGTTTGTATAAATCTGGGAGATTGCACAGTGAGGGTAAGAATGAAACTTTCATTAGGAAAATGAAAAGTTTCATTTCATTGGCGAAAACTTATTGGCTTCCATGCCAACCATGATAATGACATATTGTAAGAAAGGATAAGGGCTCAGCCCTGGTGCACAAGTTTGTGTGGGTGGGCATGTGCATGGGTAGCTGGGGGGCTTGGAACAGCATTGTGTGGGAGAAGGGTAGAGATATAGAATGCAGAGGATGTTTGCGAGTTTTCCCATGGATGGAGCTCATCAACTGAGTTCCCATCCCTAGACCTAGCACCTGCTTCTACTCATGGTCATTACCATTAATTGGTTTTCTTTCAGAGGTAGTGTTATATAGAGAAAAGGAGATGTAGGCTGACCTTATTTGGAATACCAGTTCTGACTTAACCGCTTTGTAGCTCAGTTTTCTTATCTGTAGGATGAAGATAATAATAGAACCTCCTTCAAAGACGTTGTGAGAAGACATGCGTTACGAGGGTAATGCCTTTGGAAAAGTACCAGGCTCACAGTATGCATTTATACTGTAACAAGTTGCTTTGCATCTTTGGTCCTCAGTTTTTCCTACCTGTAAATTAGGTAATAATTGCTTTTCAGGGATGTTGTAAAGATTAGCAATAATAAATGTAAAGGACCTGGTCTTGGCTCATAAAGAATTAATAAGCCTTGGCATTAGCTTCTCACTGAGTACAAAGTAGGTCTAGGAATCATTAAGGAAGGAGAATGTTTACGCATAGCCTCCACCATCAGCACATTGACCATCTTCAACCCTCTAGCAGCATAGGGATAACCATGGCACTCCACTGTTAAGCTCCTTTGGCCATTTCCTTGTTCTGGGCTGACTTCTGTGCTTTTCTTTTTTTCATCTTTGTCACATGTTCTAGACGATCGTTTTGACTCTCCTGTTACTGACTGTCTCCCTCTGTCTTCTCTTCTGCAAGCCTGGCTGCAGATAGACTTAATTCTCACAGGTGCCCCAAAGATAATCACACAAGCCCTTCCTTTTAAATGCTTTGCTTTTGATCCTTGAGGGGAAGCAAGAAAAACACACATGGCAAAGTAACATGGGTTTAAGGATATTACACAGCACTGCATAGAGTCCTGACTTCTGGTTGATGGTCCCTAAATCCCTCCTTTATTGCCTGAAGACCCTTGTTGGCCTTCTGCTCTTTTGTTTTATTCCTGCTGCTGGAAATTAGCCAAGTAGACCTCTTGATGCTGAGGACTGGATATGTAATCTGGGCACTCACATAAGTGAATTCATGTCCTCTCAGGGCTACTTGTGCACAGCAGGCCATTGGTATTTCTGAGACCTGGATAATGTTCAGCAAGCATCGCTCCTTAAGTTCCTCATCCTCTAAATCATGCAAATGATGCTTTCTTAGGCTCTCCCTGTTTTCCCATTTGGGAAACTTTTATTTCCTTCTCCTCTTTCTCTATTTGGAGGCAAAGCATTCTTCAAGGTTCAACCAAACACACTCAAATCATAAAGCTGCTCCGTAATATTTCAACCTTATCAATAAATATGGTATACATCAGGCATTGTGCCTACCCTGATCACCCCTTTTACCAAATCCCAGCCAAATTCCAGTTCCAAAATCCTCAAGGATTTAGCATTTGTCCATAATGGTTAATTTTATAATAGTGAATAATTACGTTGTAGAGTATTTTTATTTTTCTCAAAACTCTCTCATATCTATGAATTTATTTTATCTTAGTAACCTTAACAAACAGGTAAGGAAGCTCTGTTTATTCTCATTTAACATGTAAAGAAACCAGTCCCCAAGGAACATATATGTGTTTAGGTGTTTGTCGGGAGCCAGTAAATAACTTGGGGAAGATACCATAGCTAATCTGTGGTCAAGTTGGGACTGAAATGCAACGCTTCTTTACTATGAGATCATCCTACTTTCTCGTACTCGATTGTGCCCTTTATGTTTTACTCTATGAATCTGATTAGTTCTAAATTCCCCCCTCCCCACACTCACACACACCTGCAGGAGAAAGCTCTTATTGGTGACCTTTTAATTCTCATTATAATTAATATAAAGACTGTTGCATTTTATTAATGGAAAGTACATTCCATATTAAACTGGTAATGTCAGTAATATTCATGCATAATTATATACAGCAGATGAAGGTAAGAGTTGTCATTCCATTCAGAAAATATAAACTTTTCTGAAGTAGATGGAGCTCGTCGGGGCTGCAGTAGCAGGTCCTGTTATCTTGTCATTTGATTAGAGACTGCGAATCAGGGCAACCGGCTGGAGCAGTCCGGGCGTAGAGGAGCTGTATCTGCGCAGTTTTTTAGATAAAACCTTAAACGTTTTGCTGAAACACAGTATTTCAGTGTGAGAGCGTGAAGAATTAAGAGTACCGGAACCACTGACTGAGACTAAAAACATCAGCCTGATGGAAAACTTGACATTCCCTTCCTTGGTAAGAGCTTAACCAGGCTGCTTCCTTATGGGGTATATACATCGTAAGGGCAAATTTAAAATTCTCCCTGTTGATTGTGGTGAATATATGTATACATATATGAAATCATCACGTTGTAAATATATACAAATTTTTAATAGTCAGTTATAACCTGACAAAGTTTGAAAAAAAAAAGAAAAAATTCTGTCTGTTGAAAACAGGGAAAAGACTCACCCGCCCACTCCCTCCCTTTTCTTAGAGAAATTACTTGAGGAAATCTGTAATTGTAGGTTCTTTCTCTGTCTCTATGAAATGTATCTAAATCTTTTTAAAAGTTAAATAAGCCTCTCGTCAGCTTCACATCCCAGGAACATCTGTCTCTAGGACTTGGGACCTATCTCTTGGAAAAGTAACTATCAAGGAAGATAGTGGCCCGTCTCTCCATTTCCGTGGGAGAGTAGAAACCCAACTTGAGCAGACAACTCTGTCTAAGTTACAAAACTACGCTTGTCATAAACATATGAGGCATTTATTTTTCCTTTGGATGAAGCCAATTAGCTAACACAGATGGTCACCCCAATTACCAAGTGAATTTAGGATAAAGTATTGTGAAGAAAGGCACTGCCAATTTCTCTTACTCAGGACTAGTAATTGTTTATCTTGAGAGCACGTCTGTAATGGGTCGTATCTGCTTGGCTATACAGAAGGGTAAGATTTCTTTCTGTTTTCGCAATCTCTTAGCGGATTGCCCATGATCACATTTGGTTTAAGCTTAGTCAATAGTTTATATTGCTTTCTTTCCTCTACTTTGTGAAGAGATTTTCTGGGTTGGGAATAGATTTAAAAAGAAGTATTTTCCAGGGGCCTGCCCGGTGGCGCAGTGGTTAAGTGTGCAAATTCTGCTTCAGCGGCCTGGGGTTCACCGGTTCGGATCCCAGGTGCGGACATGGCACCACTTGGCAAGCCATGCTGTGGCAGGCGTCCCACATATAAAGTTGAGGAAGATGGGCACAGATGTTACCTCAGGGCCAGTCTTCCCCAGCAAAAAGAGGAGGTTTGGTGGTAGATGTTAGCTCAGGGCTAATCTTCCTCAAAAAAAAAAAAAATTTTTCCAACAATGTCTACACCTTATGTGAGCAAAAACGTGTAAGGAAAACACTTCCAAAAAAAATGTTAATTCCTTAAGAGCTGTTTCTGGGTCTTCTGTCCACATTGTTGTATGACACAATTCTGAAAATATCATGATGTGGGACCCTTAGTTAAATCTTGTGATTACTTCTGTGGTGTGACCACCAGAAGGCCCTGAATAAATATTTCATCTAATTTGTTATACGGTCAACTTTCTATGTAACAAAATTATGCTACAAGCATTTTGCTTAATAGTGAGTAGAACATAGCAGCATTGAGCTAGTTGCTGGCATTTAAAGATGATGCTGGCTGGTTCGTGATGGCTGGAAGAGTGAGGCATTAGGTTCAAAGCTTGCCACTTCAACCTTTGTTGATGCAACTTGAAGACTCATCTGAGGTCAATAATCTTCAGTGTTTTGAGACCTGTTCTGCAATCTCTGACATAGAGTCAGTAATACTTTGATTTCTCTCAAGGGAAATGGGTAAACCAACCGAACAACCTTAGTTTTCTTTTTCCTGGTGTTGCCGTCTTATCTTCTCCCTTGCACTAACATCATTGCCGCTTCTGTGGATATTTTTCTTGGCAGAGAGGTGTCTCTGGTCTTCCTTAAGGCTTTAGCTTCTTAGTGGACCCAGCCATCCGTCCTCCATCACTTAATACCAAAAGGGGTGGCAGAGAAAGCTTAGGCTGTGCACTTTTTTTGAATTGTTGGCCAATTTTCTAGTGATATTAGGAAAACATGTCCAGACAAAGCTGCAACCACATCTAGACCTGAGAGTCAAGGCCAATGTCCCCAAGCTCTGGTATTAAGGATAAAGAACTTGCACAGCCTGAATTGGGGAAACGAGTCCTCTATAGGATGGGAAGGAGTGGGAAAGATTGTTAACAGTGGTTGCTGTAACTGACTTAGCAGAAATAGTAAACCAGGGGTTTTGAAAATGCCTCAGACAACTACTTTCCACTTTGTTCAGCCATAAAATATGGATTTAATTGAATTTCACAGCCAAGGAAAAAAAATGAAATCAAATATAATAGAACACATGGAGGTCAGCACAGTGCCTTCAGGACAACTGGGCTAATAGGCGGTCAAGCCCATGTGGAGAATTTACAAATGAGATGACACTGGTGGAATTTGGGCACAATAACACCCTGATTAGTGAGCACAGCTGCTCAGCATCTAGAATCATTCTGTGTCACCTTCCATTTCAAGCTTATTGTTGCCTTCCTAAAGTCTGGTGTCTCATCACTGAGCTCCTCGGTCCCGTTCAGAAGTAGCAAAGGGGCAAATCTAACATCTATACATTCTCAAATGATCAGCTCTAATTTGAGTTGCTTTTTTTTTTTTTTTTGCAAGACTTTAACAACATCTCATCAGTTTTCTGATTGTGTTGATTTCTCTTCTCTGCTCTGCCTCGGCTGCTTTCTTGATGATATTGTGAATATTGAAATGAGTTCATAACAAGAGTCATTCTACCCATGTCTACTTCTCATCAAAATAGAGAAAGCAGGAATACCAGAGAGTCCATTGGGCTTAGAATTAGGTGCAGCTCTAAATCCAAGTTCCAACCCTTAATAGCTACATGAACTTGGGCAAGTTACTTTGCCTTTCTCTGGCATTCTCCTCACTAGGGATGCAGGGTTAATGGAGATAATGTTCTGGCCCATAGCAGTCATGGCGCAAGTGTTAGGTGCATTTGATTCTGAAAAAGGAAGTGTGGGGATAAAGGCAAAAGTTTTCCACATGGGTTAGAATTTCTAGATTTCAAAGCAGTGGTCCCCAGGGTAGAAATGTTTCCTGGGGATATGTCAGAAGATAAGGAGAAAAGATATGTGTATTTCTTTAAACATCTTTAAAATTTCTGTTGTTAAGAAAATAAAAAGACCAGGGAAAAAAATTCCATGGCATCTTCTTAACTATTGCAGGATACTCAGAAGACAAATAAAAAAAGAAAAGTTGGAGAGAAGAGAAAGAAGAGAAAAATAACTGTAGAAAATGAAAAACAAATCAAAAGTACAAAATAAGCTAAGAAGTAAATCAAAATATAAAGAAAATAATTTTAAAAGGTCTGGACTTGGCAGTTAAAGGCAGAGTTTATTGTATTGAATTAGAACAAAAACCAGTAATTGGCAGCTTATAAGAGACAGATTCAAAATATTAATCTTAAAATGGGAAAAAATTTGCAAGTGGAAGGATGGGAAAAGATACACAAAATATTAACCTAAAGAGAACTTTAATATATAGATATATTCCAAACATGGGTTTAAAAACTTAAAAGAATTATCATAAACAATTAATAGATGAGAGAATAGAGCATAAGGGACATCATAAAAATATTTAAAATTCAACTATAAATAGAAATACTCAACATCAAACAACTAAATTAATATAGTGAACCCTCGATGATTATTTTGGAAAAGAAGAAAGACTAGAAATTAACGAACTAAGTTTTCAACTCAAAGTTAGAAAGAGAAAAACAGAGTAAACTCAAGGAATGTGGAAGAGTAATGAATATATGTAACAGATATTAATCAATGAGAAAAAAGCTACAATAGAGTAACTCAAGGTCAAAATGAGATTATTTGAAAAGTATAATAAAACAAATATATTTTTGGCATGATTTATCAAGAATAAAAGAGAGAAGCCTCACAATAAAAATGTTAAAAATAAATAATGGAACATACATAAGTATAGCAGAAATTTACAATACTGTCTATTAAGAACTCTATAACAATAAATTGGAATGTAGGCAAATGGACAATTTCCTAGAAAGGTATACCTTACTAATCTTAGAAAGCAAATAGAAAACTTGTGCAGATATATAACCATCAAAGAAAATAAATCAGTGGTTAAAAATATCTAGGGAAAAAAAGGCAAAATCATATTGCCAAGATGACTTTTTATAGGTAAGTTTTATCAAACATTCAAAACTAGCTAATTCCAAGTTTATGCAAACTATTCTAGAAACACAGAATGTTTCCCAGTTCATTTTGAGTCAAATATAATCTTGATATTGAAATCAGATGTGAGAAAAAATTAGAGACCAATCTCACTAATAAATCAGGATTAAACAGTCCTAAACTTAAACAAAGCAAAATGAATCCAGGTATGTTTAGAATAGAATGCATTTTTAGCTATTGGAGTTTATTTCAAGAACGTATTTGAAAATGTATTAATGTAACTTACTACGTTAATGGATGAAAGGAGACAAAAAGATTAGACATAGAAAAACAAGTTGAACAACAATGACCTCAAACCTCTTAGCAAACTAGCAACAGTAGTAGGAACTTCCTTAACTGTGTGAAGTTATATAACAGAAACGGAGAACAGGTATGATGCCTGATGGGAAAATATTAGATGTGTTTCTTCTGAAGACCAGGACAACCCGATGAGGCATCTGTCACAATTTCTATTTTATACAGTATGAGACTCTCTAACCTGTCCAATAAGACACAAAAATGAAGTAAAAGGCATAAAAATTCAAAAAGAAGAAACAAAACTATCATTATTTTCAGAGTCTATTATTGCCTACGTAGAAAATGTAAGAGAACCTGTGGATGAAATAATAGAATTAATGAGTTCAATCTAGTGACTGGATACGAGAGCAATATGTAAACATCTTTAATGTCTTTTTTATGTCAGCCACAAACAGCAAATGTAATGTAAAAAAGATAATATTTACAACATGAAAATACACAATGTATAATATTTTCATGGGGAAAGTTTTAAATCTTCGTTGAAAGATGTTAAAGACACAAATAAGTGGAGAGAGAAGATATGATTGTGGATGGGGAATCTCAAATCATAAAGATCCTCATTCTCTAAAAATTAATCCATAAATTCATATCATTTGCATTCAAGGTCCCACAGGATTTTCTGTGGAATTTGACAAGCTCATTCTAAAGTTTATATGGAAAAAACAAGGAATCAGGAATGGTCAGGGCAATTTTGAAGAAGAAGATCAAAATAGGAGGACTCAACTTACCAGATATCAAACATCCTTATAATGTTTTGTAAATTAAAACAATGTGCTATTAACACAGAGATAGAAATATGGAAGACAGTAGGAAGTCTGTTCAGAGAGATATACTAATGGAAACTTGCTATATGACAGAAGTAATGTCGGAGATCAGGGAGAAAGGAGAGGCTATTTAAGAAATGATTCTGGGACAATGAGGTATCCTTATGAAAAAAGTAAAATTGGATCCGTTCCATACAACATATTCTAAAATCAATCTTATATGGATTAAAATCTGAATGAAAAACAAAGTTTAATAGTTTTTAGAACACAGTATTGGAAAATATCAACAGGACAGTGGTATAGAGAAAGATTTCTTTAGAAAATGAAATCTATAAAGGTAAAGATTGATAAAATGAACTATGTTAAATTCATAATCTCTCTGCATCAAAAGATATAAAAAATGGAGTGAAAATATTTGTCACAGAATGAGACAAGATTTTTGAAACAAAAATAGCAGATATGGGATCATTGTGCAGCATACTTGGAGAACTGCTAGAATACAAGAATATAAAGACAATTCAATTTAGTAACAGATAAAAGAATATGATCAGATAAATCACTTAATGAAAACCTCAGATGGCCAACAAATGTGAAAAATGCATAATATCAATAGTGTTCGGGAAAATGCAAATTAGAACTACAATGAGGTATCATTTAATACCAATGAGACTGACAAAATTAAAACGGTTAACCACTTCAATTGTTGCAAGGAAGTGGAAGCATGGGTCCACTCATACACTGCTGGGAGGAGTGTAAATTGATCCAATGACTTGGGAGAGCAATTGACAATAGCTGGTAAAGGAGAGCCTACCCTACGACCTACGTATTAGAATGTTCATTGAAGCATTGCTTGAAATGGCAAAAAATTGGAGACGACATAAATGTCCATTAAAAGGAGAAAAGATAAATCAATGCTACTATATTCATACAACAGAATCCTTTACAGTGGTTAAAATTAATGAACTAGAGATAAATGTATCTATATGAATAAATCACAAAAACATAATGCTAAGTGAAGAAAGATTGCAAAAGAATACTGTGTTAGTTCAGGTTCTCTATAATGCAGGTGCCAAGACAAAATTAGTTGTGAAAGTAATTTATTGGGGGAAACCTCTGTGAAGGAGAAAGGGTGGGGGCTACAGAAGGTGGGGAGAGCTTTCAGACCATGATGCGGGCTTAAGTCCTGTGGAGAAGCCGGATTGATAGAGAGTTTAGGAACCAAAGCAGCTCATTAGCATAGGCCTGCATTTTGCTGGAATGGGCCTGCATTGGCAACTCGCTTGTGCTCAGTTATTGGCTAGAAGTAGCCTGAAGGAAGCGTAGAGCAAGGCAGGGGTGGACCCAGAAGGCAGCAGCTGTGGCAGTCAGGCAATTGCTTTCTGCTGGAGCAAGACCTGAGTGCCACATTTTCATGGCGACCACAAAGACATGCAGGATGATTCAGGTTACATAAAGTTAAAATCTGCGATGCAGTGCTACATATTGTTTGTGAATGCATAGATATACAGGAAACATTTCAGAACATGCCTTGGATCAGGGACAAATTCAGGATAATGATTGACTACAGGGGCCAGGGACAGAGGAAAATGGGAGCAGGCAGAGCACACGGGAGACTTCTTTCTGTAGACTTTTATTTTTAAAAAACTTAATGGTGATTACACTGGTATTTACTATATTTAACTCTTTATTGTTTTCATTATCTTCATGTATTTTGTGATAATAATACACTAAAGTTAATTACTTAAGAAGCAATGTAGTTGGTACGGGTTACAAAAAATGGTTGGGAAATCTTGTTTTAATGGAAAAGCAGAAGTCAGGGAGATAAGGGCAGAACTCAAAGCTTTCATTTAAGACAACTGCTGTGAATCAAGTTACATGAAACAAAGTAATCACCAAATGAAGAACAGTTTATTACAGCCAACTTTCTTTTCCATTTTGGGGCACTGGAGAGGAAGTTTGTTTGTTTTTTTTTGGTGAAGAAGATTGCCCCTGAGCTAACATCTGTTGGCAATCTTCCTCTTTTTGCTTGAGGAAGATTGTCCCTGAGCTAACATCTGTGCCAATCTCCCTCTATTTTGCATGTGGGAAGCCACCTCAGCATGGCTTGACGAGTGGTGTAGGTCCACGCCCAAGAACCAAATCCACAAACCCCGGCCGCAGAAGCAGAGCATGCTGAACTTAACCACTTATGCCACTGGCCAGCCGCAGAGGAAAATATTTTTTAACAGAAGATAGAGGCACAGATTAGTCTACATGACAATTGCAAATGTCTCAAAACACAGCAGGAGCTCTCCTTGTCTTGAGGGGAGGGAAAGCTGGAACAATGCCTTTGCTCTTATTTTGCTGTCATTGTTTCATTATTAATATTTGGTCACTGGTGTTAGCATTTTAGGGAGATAGCTAAGAGCTTAGATAGGTCCCAATGAGGATGAAAAAAGAGAATTTAATTTGTAAATCTTATTGTTAAGGCATCTAAATTCTAGTCCATCATATCATAATGGATATAGGGTATTATGTATTGCAGTGGAAATAATAGAGGAAATGCTTTATAGCTCTTACAATGTGCCAGGGACTGTTGGAAACATTTTATATTTCCTAACTCACTAAATTATGAGTTAAACTAACATCTTGATTTTACATTTGCAAAATAAAGACAGTTTAAGAAAGCTGTCTAAGTTTGTACAGCTAGCAAACTCTCTACAATGGCTTCAAGCTCCGATAAGATCCTGTCCCCTGCCTACCTCAACCTCATATCATGCCACCTATCTCCTGTATAATGTTCCAGTGACATAGGTCTTTCTTCTGTTCCGTGAACACATCAATTCTTTTCTTGCCTAAGGGTGTTCACTCATAATGGTTCCAACCTGGAATGTTATTTCTCCCGCTATTCACTTTGGTGAAGTATTTGTTCAAAACTTTTGCCCAATTTTTATTTTTTGTTTTCTTCTTCTCAAGTTGTAAGAATTTTTATGTATTTTAGATACTAGTCCTTTCCATTTTTGAAACAGTGACTTTTGAAGAACAAAGTTTTTAATATCTATAAACGTGTATCTGATGAAGGACGTTTATCTAGAATTCACCAAAGACGATATACAGTTGGCAAATAAGCACATGAAAAGATGCTCAACATCATTAGTCATCAGGGAAATGCAAACGAAAGCCACATTTAGATACTACCATGCTCCCACTGGAACGGATAAGATAAAAGTGACTGGAGGTATGGAATTATTTTAGAGATTAGTCAATTTTATTAATCTTCTTAAATTATCAACTTTCGGTTTCATTGACATTCTCTGTTTTTTTATCTTGTATTTCTTTCTTTTCAATTTTTCTTTGTATTACTTTTATTGTTATGCTTACTTTAAGTATAATTTACTATTCTTTTTCTAGTTTCTTAAGGTGGAAGCTGAGATCGTTGTTTTGAAAGCTTTCTTCTTTTTCTAATACGTATGTTTAATGTCATGTAGTTTACTCTAAGATTTGGTTTAGATGCTTCCCACAAATTTCAATATACATGTTTTCATTTTAATTTAGTTGAAAATATTTTCTTATTTCCCTTTTGATTTCTCCTTTGACTCATGGGTTATTTAGAAGTCTGCTCATTTGTTTATAAAAATTGAGAGTTTTCCAAAACTATTTTTGTTTTTGACTTTTACTTTAATTGTATTGTAGTCCAAGAACATGCTTTGTATGATTTGAGCCATTCTGAGTTTCCTTATGCTTATTTCATGATTCAAAATATAGTCTATCATGGTAAATGTTTTGTATGCACTTGAATATTGTGTGTATTCAGTTGTTTTTGGATGGAGTGTTCTATAAATGTCAAAAGGTCAAGTTGTTTGCCCTTACTGATTTGCTGCCCACTTGTTCTGTCAATTACTGAGAGAAGGGTGTTAAAATCTCCCACTATAATTACAGATTTGTTTATTTCTCATTTTGGTTCTGTCAGTTTTAGCTTCGTGTATTTGAAACTCTGTTCTTAGGGGCATAAACATTTAAGATTGTTACATCCTCTTGCTGAATTTACCCCTTTAACACTAGAAAATGACACTCTTTATGCCTGATCTATTCTTTGCTCCAAAGTATGCTTTGTTTGAAAGAAATGTAGCCCCTTCAGCTTTCTTTTTTTATTGGTATTAGTGTGGTATATGTTTCCATCCTTTTACTTCTAACATGTTTGTCTCTTGTACGAAACATATAATTGGTTTTTGTTTTTTTAAAATCCTATCAATCTCTGTCTTTTAATTGAGATGTTTAGATCATTTACATTCAATACAATTATTGATATGGTTGATCTTCAGTCACCATCTTACTATTTGCTTCTGTTTTTCCCACTGGCTCTTTGTTCTCTGTTTTCTTTTTTCTTCCTTCTTTTGGATTAATTAAATGATTTTTATCATCCCGTTTTATCCTTAGTTGGTTTGTTTAGGTGTTGCTTTAGGGCATATAGCTTTAACTTATTACACTGTACTTTTGAGTAATACGCCGCTTCATGTATAGTATAAGAACTTTGTAATGGTACAATTCCATTTTCCTCCTCCCAGTCTTTGTGCCATTTGGGTCATACATTTTACTTCTATATATATTATAAACCCCATAATACATTGTTATTTTGCTGTAATGAGTTATTTTAGAGAGATTTGCAAAATAAGAGAAAAAATTTTTTTAAAGATTTTATTTTTTTCCCTTTTCTCCCCAAAGCCCCCCAGTACATAGTTGTATATTCTTCTTTGTGGGTCCTTCTAGTTGTGGCATGTGGGACGCTGCCTCAGCGTCGTTTGATGAGCAGTGCCATGTCCCCGCCCAGGATTCGAACTAACAAAGCACTGGGCTGCCTGCAGCAGAGTGCGAGAACTTAACCACTCGGCCACGGGGCCAGCCCCAAGAGAAAAAATTTTTAATATTTACCCATATTCTTACCATTTCCAGTGCTCCTCATGCCTTTGTGTTGATGCAGATTTCTATCTGGTATTATTTTCCTTCTGCTCCAAGGACTTTTTAAAAACATTTTTATAGTACAGGTTTGCTGATGATGAATTCTTTCCAATTATATACATCTAAACCTGTCTTTATTTTCCTGTGTTTATAAAAGATATTTTTGGCTTGGAATAGAGTTAACAGTTGACAGCTTTTCTTTCAATAATTTAAAGATGTTGTTTTACTGTCTCATTACAGGTTGTATTTTCCTGCTTCTTTGTATGCTTGCTAGTTTTTTGATTGGATGATAGGCATTGTGAATTTTACCTTCTTAAGTGCTGGTAAGACTATTTTTGTAGTCTTATAAATATTCTTGAGTTCTGTTCTACAGGTGTGTTTAATTGACCTTAAAATAGTTTAGTCCCTTCAAGGCTTTCTGTTAAACTTTATTTGGTGAGACCAGAGCAGCCTTTATTCCAGAACTAATTTAGTTTCATTATGAGCCAATGCCCTTTTGAATACCTTACCCATGCCTGGTTAATTACAAACTTTTGTCTTTCTGGCTTTAGGAACAGAAATATTTCTGGCTCTGTGTTTTACCTAGAGTTGGTTTCCTCGGTTCCTTTTAGGTAACTCTTTCTCTGGCCTTGAGTACTTTGCTTACCTGCATGTTCTGGTCTCTACTCACATAAGGATCTGAGGGGACCTTCTGCAGATCTCTGAGGTTCTCTCTCTGTGAAGCTGTCTCCTTGTTGGTGCTCTGCTCAATGAACTCTATTCTTTTTGGCCTCTTCAAACTTGCAAATCTCTGTCCTCAATTCAATAGGATCACTGGGCACCACCTGGTTTCCCCACCCCTGCTGAGGACAAAACTCTCTGGGGACAATAGGCTGGAGCAAACATAGGGCACACTTCATTTATTCCCCCTCTCTCAGGGATCACTTTCCCATGCCACCTGAGGTTCGATGTCTGAAAATAATTGTCTGGTTTATTAATTACTTCAGGCTAGAAGTAGAACTGGTCCCTATTACTCCATTTTTGCCAGAATAAGAAGTAGTTACGTGGCTAGTTCTTAGTCATAATTTTAGCCTCTGGTTAAATTTGTCTCCCCAGATAGGCCTTTCCTGATCACCGTATGTAAGGTAAGCTCCTCCTGTTCTCATAACATTTTGTTACTTCCCTTCAGAGTCCTTACAAAATTAAAGTTGATAGTCATTTCTGGGTCTGTTTGTTCAGAGTCTACATCCACTACTAATGGTAAGCCTTGAGCAGAGACTATGTCTGGCAGATTCACCTTTGTATCCTTAATGCCTAACACAGTCCTTGGCATATGGTATAATTCCAAATATTATTAAACAAATAAATTATTGTAGGACAGGGACAATGCACTTCTTTGTATCACATCTGTGTCAATGTATTCTTATTTACATTTCCCTTGAAGTTATTTTGTTGGAATATCACTGGAATAAAAGTAATATTGGAAATACAAGTTGGTTATCTCAGAGTATTTTCATCTACTTAGCTAACAAAGAGCAACATTTACTTAAGTAGACTTATGAAGCTGTTAACATTTTGTTCTTCTAATGTGTTAATCTCTGGCTTGTGTGCATTTCTACCTAGCATAACACTGTGTGTATGTGTGTGTTTGTGTGTAGATGCGTGTGTTGTAGAGAGTGACTCATTTGGATTGACTTAGTCATCAAACCCAGTCCCCTCATCTTTGTCACGAATATAGCCACTGTTATAAGTAGAGTTTGTAGACTTCTAGATTTTTTTCCATGATTTCATGTATAAAATTTGGCTTTATATATTTCAAAACTGTGAAACTATGTTGCTAGGGGAATACACATTTATGCTTCTTATAACTTGTATAATTATTCTTTCATCAATATGAAGTATCCATTTTTGTCCCTTTTAGTACTTTTTTGCCTTAATTTTATGTTGATTTATATTAATGTTACTACAAGATTTTCTTTGAGGGGCTGATTTGCCTGATATTTCTTTTTACAATCTATCTATTTTCAGTCTTCTGATGCCTTTCCTTTTTCTTATCCAGTTAATACATGAATTTAACCCATTTTATATTTATTGTGATTTCTGATATGTTTGGACTTGTTCTTGCCATCTAATTTCATATTTTTATTTTCTCTGCTTTATGAGTTATCTGTTGCTATAAATCTAATGACCTCTAGACTTCCTAACTTAGAACAACAATTGTTTTATTATCTCTTATGATTTTGTGGGTAAGGACTTCAGACAGGGCAGAGCAGAGATGGCTTTTCTCTGTTTTGTGATGTTTTGGTTCTCTGCTGGAATCATTTGCAAGCTCATTCACTCATACGTCTGGTAGTTAATTCTAGAGTTGGCTAGGAATCTAGCTGGGGCTTCTTGACTGAACATCCTCTTGTGGCCTCTCTGTGAGGTTTGGGCTTCCTTACAATATTGTTACTGGGTTCAAAGGGTACGTGCACTGAGAGCTGGAGCCAGAGAGAAGCCTTTTGATTTTTTATGATCTAGCCTTAGAAGTCATGACACATCACATTCACTGGGAATTCTATTAGCTGAGGTATTTATAAAGTTCTGTCCAGGTTCCAGGGAAAGGAATATAGACTCCATCCCTCAATGGAGATGAGTCAACAACACATTTTAATAAGAACATATGAGAGAGTGTATATGGTTGGGTGACCACCTTTAGAAAATACAATCTGCCACATCTGGTTTATATTTTTACCTTTTTTTCCTATATTTTGTTGAATTGGTACAGTTTACTTTGTTCTATTTTCCTTTACTACTGGCTTCAGAGTTATCATTTTACTTTTAGCTTATCGGTGATTGCTTTTAAATTTTTGATATATGTATGTAAACTTAGATTTTGCTAACAGACTTTAGAGTTAATCCATAGCTAGTTCTATTAAACCAGGTAAAAGTAGCACACTTTTACTTCCCTCTGCTTGCCTGCACTATGCCAAAAATCATGTTGCAATTGCCTGGAATTTTAGTTTATGTATGTTATTAAAATCAGTCTTTTAAAAACTCAGCCTTTACTTTATTTTCTCACTTCCTTTTGTTTGCTGAGAGATGATAGCATGAAATACTTAATTTCACTGAGGGATCAGATTGCCCAGATTTGTTGGAATCTTGGCTCCAACACTTCGTAGTTGTGTGACTGGACAATTACTTAATCTGTCTGAGCTTTGGGTATTTTGACTTTAAAGTGAGAGAAATGTCTAAAATATTACCTACTTTATAGGTAGAGAAAAATAAATGAGATGATGTACACAAAGCACTTAGCACAATGCCTGGCACTTAGTAAACTTTCAATAGTGTTTAAAATATTACGAATGGCATCTAAATATTTAACTATAAAAAATTCTTGTATTTTCTTTTATTATTAATATCTTCAACTGCTAAAGATCTCACAGTTCTTTTCTTAATTACTCTTGTCTTTATCTCTGGGTATTACACGACAAGCCCATTAGGTACATGGCTTGGGTTTGTTGTGTAAGCACTGACATTCCTAAATATCAATTCATACTTTGATTACTCCCAGGTCGGTTAAACAAGGACATTCTCAATGAAACTAGAAAGGAATTTTTGTTTTTTAAATCACATGAGATTGATTCTGACATTGATAATTTGAACCGGTATCCATCATATATCCTTGCTACAAGATTAGAATATTTTGAATGGCGTTTAGGCATGTATCTGAAATGGAACAATATCAATATATGTCAAGATGAGGAAAGAGACTGTGAATTGGTGATGGCTGATTCTTCTCACTTGCCTGTGTCTCAGGGAAGGTAATCAGTACCAAGATAACCTATCTGTGGAAAGTCTCTGTCTTGATTGGCTGGTACCATGGAAATATCCTAGCTATTTGGGGACACGATTGCTTAAACCCACAGATTAGCCAGGGGTTATAAATGTAGTCTGGGTGGAAGATAGGGGTTGGGGGAGGGCCACAAGGTGCATATGCCACTCCAACACTTAACCCCATGTCTCTGGAGGAATGAATTATAATTGTCAAATACATGTTAGAAGTTTCAAAAATACTTGGGGGTCGTTAGGTGCATCTATTATAAATCATTATTCATGGTCTTATTTGTTCTCTGACAATGTGATAAAAATCACAAAAAAGCAAGGAAAGCTATGAGTACTCTGGCGTAACTTAACTAATGATGGCATCCATTTCAGGAAAAACCCTGTTGGGGTTTTGCTCTCCTGCTGGAATAAATGTGTGTATTCATCTTGACATTTGCACAGGTTAGCATGGCATGGTACATCAGTGATAAATTGCATTCAGCTGTGAGCATTCAGACTTCTAAAAATAATGGTTTGAAAAATGAGGGGTTTTATTTTTCCAGCATAAGATAGGTTTGACATTCATGGCTGGTATGGTAGCTCCTCCATGTCAGAATACAGTCTCTTGTCTGTCTCCTGAGTTTCAAGATAGATGATTAACTCTTGGTTTTATTTCTGAATTATATGCAAGAAGAAGGTATAGGGCAGAGGAAAAGGTCATTCAACAAGACAGCTGGCCATCTTTTGAGGACTTTTCCCAAAAGCTTCCCCATGGTGCCACGTGGCCACTGCTATTTTCAAAGGAGTCTAGGAAATGGAATTACCTTCTTGTTCTCCTTCTCTTTCTTCTTTTCTTCTTCTTCTTCTTCTATAGAGATAGTATGGCTCCCAACAAAATTTTGATTCAATTAGTCAGAAGAAGAGAGAATGAATATGGGGTAGGCAGCTAGCAGTCTACATCATGCTTGGGAGATGAGAACTCTATTAGGAGTTCTACTTGCATGTGGATTTTGAAGGGTTTATAGGTATGCTAAGAAGACTGAGTGGGTCCTCTGGAAGAGTCATTGGTCCTTTGAGGCATGTAAGAAAAAAGGGACACACTACACAGCATTCATTTTGTGAACAAACCTCTTTCTTGACATAAAACCTATTTCTTGTGACACATCTATTCTGAAGAAATTTCTGGGACAAAGAACAAGAATAACATAGTGGTTAAACAAGTGAGCCCTGATTAAGACTGCCTTAGTGTGAAATCTGACTCTAAAACCTACTAGCCTGGTCTGTATGGCTAAGTTATTTAACTTTTCTCTGCCTCACTTTTCTCATCCATAAAGTGGAATTATTAGGGCTGTTTTGAGGATTTAATGAGGTAATGCAAGTAAAATACTTATAACAGTGCTATTCACATCCTAGGTGCTCAATGAATGTTAGCGATGATTCCTTTTTTTTCCCCTTTTCTCCAAAGCCCCAGTACATAGTTGTATCTCCTAGTTGTAGGTCATTCTAGTTCTTCTATGTGGGATGCCACCACAGCATGGCTCGACGAGTGGTGTGTAGGTCTGCGCCCAAGATCCGAACCAGTGAACTCCAGGCCACCAAAGCAGAGTGTGTGAACTTAACTACTTGGCCACAGGGCCACCCCCAGTGATGATTCTTAACATTGGGGGACTGAGGATGGGGACACAGAGAGTAAGTGCAGAGTATCTAAAATATGTTCTGATAGTTGTGATGATTTTTGACGTATTTGTTTCTCAGGATATCCTTAAGGGGAGCTGGTGGGTGTACAGGTTGTTAGAGGAGATGGCCTAATGCAACTGAAAGAACACAGCTCAAAGCTTTCAGAGTTCTGGATTTGGGCTTGGAGAAGTCACCTTAGCTTTTTGAGCCTCAGTTTCCTTTTCTTCCTGCCAAAAATATTAATCTGTGTTCTTTCCACCTCACAGGGTTGTAATAAGAGGGAATGCTTTATAAATTATAAAGTGCTATAGCTGTCTCACATCCTTTTTGGGAGCAGCTGCGTATAAATTATAAATAAAAAGTGCTATGCAAATATAAGGAATTATTACTGTTGTATATTATGGATGTGCCATTCTGATATATGCATCCACTTAACAGGAGTATGTGTGTGTTTGCTGGTGTAGGAAGGCATCTAATCCTAAATGGCTGTGTATGTGTGTCGTTGGGAGAATGAAATGCATATAGATTGAAAAATGTAACACCTTATGACAAGTTGATTGTTTCTTAGGAGAAAAAAGAAAAGAAAACTCTTAAGTTGTCCTGAAAATCAAGTCATCTGACAGCCACGTTCCACCAGAATGCCCAAGCACAGCTGGCTGAAAACAGAGCAGCCATTCGTCAATCCGTCTAGGAGACACTGACTGATGTGAGTGTGCAGGTGTCTGGGAACAGCAGTTTTTTGAACACAGAATGATCTTAGGAAAATATTTTCAGGTTTATGTGTCATTATCATCTAAACTGAAATGCTCTTCTCAGGTAAACTGGGGGTAACCTTGTCGTGGTGCACTGATCTTGAATGTTGGGGACTATATTCTAGTCATCTTCTATTTTGGTTTGGGTTTAAGAGGTGAAGAAGCATGGATATATCATATTTAATTTTATTTGATGGGAAGTGGTGGTATGAGGTCTTCATGTTTTTGTAATGAAGCCCATATTCTTAGACCTGAGGAAAGAAAGAGTGTCTTACTTGGTTTTTGCTTACTTCTCCAGGCTCTTCTCTTCCTGATCACTGCTGGCAATTTTCTCTCCAGCCATTCTGAACAATTTGTGATTCCGTGAACAATCATATTCTCTCCCTCTTTGAGCATACTGTTCCTTCTCTATGCAATATTCATACTTAAAACCCATCTCTTCACTCTCCTCCAGCAGGTCTCCTCTAAATTTCCAAGACTGGATCATGAGTCCCTCCTATCTGGTCTCCCAAGGTGACGTTATGGTGTCTGTGATCTGGACCACAATTTCTTGTGTGCCTGTCTGTCTCTCCTACTAGGCTATATGCAACTTGAGGGCAGGGAACTGGATAAATTGAATTTCAGTTTTAACTGTGCTGTGGGCTGTATGATCTTGATCAAGACTCTCTCTCTAAAGCTTGTTTTCTTCTTCTGTAAGATTATTAGACTAATACTTGCTCATTTAATTTTGCAGAATATTATAAGGATAAAAAATAGAAACAAATGTGAAAGTGAAACCAACATAAATGTAAAATTTCTTTTAAATGCTATGGAAGTAGGACATTTATAGCTTTTCATGTCTTATTTTTTTCTTTTTTCTTTTTGAGGAAGGTTAGCCCTGAGCTAACATCTCCCGCTGATCCTCCTCTTTATTTCTGAGGAAGACTCACCCTGAGCTAACATCCATGCCCATCTTCTTCTACTTTATATGTGGCACACCTGCCACAGCATGGCTTGACAAGTGGTGTGTAGGTCCACACCTGGATCCGAACCAGTGAACCCCGGGAAGCTGAAGTGGAATGTGCGAACTTAACTGTTGCACAACTGGGTGGGCCCCACTTTTTGTGTCTTTTTGATATAAAAATTATACATTGATGTTCTACCTCAGAAGAAGATAAAGAGGTTGGGGGACTGGGGTTATATTGGTATGGAAGAGATTATAGATTCCTTAGAGATTAGAAATAAAATCAACCTTATGCTTCTGGACCTTGGGTTTAGCTAGCTGGAAGTCAGCGCTACTTCCATATTAAATGGCCTAATAAATGTCACAGACACTAAGTTAGTCTGGTAAAAAACTATGAAGTCTGTTTTTGGGGTAATCGTAATTAGGACTTAGAAGTGGTTTTGGTGTAGTGAGTGCGTATGGTAAGGAAGTCTTATTTCTAAAAACGTGCTGTTGAAGTTTGAGAGGGTCCCCAAAATAACATCCTTCTTTCTGGTCTAAGTGCTGTATCAATTGAGAATTAAGATAAAAGAGTAAGGCAGATGAAAGACAAAAGTATCATCTTTATGTAAATATAAAGCTTATAATGGAGATTGTGGTTTATACTATAGGCAAATGAGCTTGTTAACACTGAGCTCTAGAATTATATAGAAGTTTTCACCCAGTCACAGGTACTGCTTGCCCCCTGTGAAACTATGAAAAACATAGAGGGCAGAGCTATACACACATTCTTTTTGGGACGTCTGGCACCTAATGGAACAGAGAAGAAGAAGAGAACGTCCAGACGAGTTTTCCCAACTCACTCATCAGATTAAGCGGCTTTGCCTCTTCTAGAGAAGACTGGTCAGAGCGTGGGGTGATAGCAGTTTTATTCTGGTCAAGCTTCCTCCTTATGTGAGAATAATAAACAAACAAAGAGTGGGAAAGAAGCATTATTTACGTAACATGAATCTATCAATCAGTTTGTTCCTCCTGGGGAGTACCGTTTCTAAAGGATTGGTTATTCGCAAGCCTTACTTGAGTGATTGGCTCACCAGGGAGCTACATTATGATACCACCACCTATCTCAGACCTCAAGACTCTATGAAATGAAAGGAACACCTGCTATAATAGGAAGAAGAAACCTTTTACTGCTTCCCCTAAACTCACCTTTCTATAATAGAAAACTAAGCGCACAATTGTTAAAGCCATCTGATGATCGGTAATACTATACCTGACTTTGTGCCATTAATTTGCACACCTCACAACACCCCAGAGATCTTTTGTTTTATTCCCGTTTTTTGGATATAGGAACCAGGGCTCCAACAAGGGCAGTACCTTTCTCAAAATCAGAAAGAGAGCAAGTGGGATTCAAAGTCAGGATTGTCTAAATCTAGAGCTCATTCTATTTCTTCTTTATCGTGAAAATGAAACAAAATATAGTCAGAAGATGGAGCACTCAGATTCTTCTTTCTGCTCTGACCACAGATGGGTATGGGCAGTGTGATTCCATATTAAATATGAGCCCATATGAAAGTTTAATCCCGGGTCCTGTTTTGCTTCTCTGAAAGTATGTTGGTTTCTCTCTCCATCAATCTATGTGAGATGAATAACAGTCTGGGCATTTGGATGAAGGTAATGGTGGGTTAGAGTGGAGAAATGTTGGCGGCCAGGAGAATTGTTTTACAGCTATAATTATGCCACTCTTGACTGCTTAAATAATAATAAACAAAATGCATCTTTTAGAAAGGACTGGAAAGAACTCCAACCCAGCCAGAAAGATGACTTAGAAAATTTGCCTCTGTATCCTGAAATTTCAGCAAGATCAATCTGAGCAGCTGTGAATAAGTATCCAGAGAACATTTGTGTATTAAAGTATGAACAGATGCTTTGTTGTTTACTCTACGTTCCCCATATATCCTGACCTAAATGGCATCTCCTCTCCCTTGATTCTGGATATACCCAGGTGTAAAAGAAAAACCTATGGTTCTCCCCTGTTTCTCCTTTACATTCCCACTACTACCGCAGTCATAAGACTTCACTTCTGACACTTCTGGTCATCAAATATGTGGAGGTTTTTCCCCACAACAAGTAATTCTCTGTGACACCAGCTGAGTGTCCTACAATTTAACTCAATTCTGACACTGTGGAGATAGTATCAGATCCCACAGGTTAAGGGCTCAGTCCCACAAGACTGCTCCCACACCACTTCAGATGCCAGCCGCAAGTAGCGGGTCCCCAGGTTACCCACAACTTCTATCTGATTTGGCTACAAATGAGAGATTCCCATAAGCTCCTCCTCAGGTTTGATTAATTTGCTAGTCCAGCTCACAGAACTCAGGGAAACACTTACTTACATTTACTAGTTTATTAAAAGATATTGTAAATGTTACAGACGAACTGCTAGATATAGGACAAGGTCTGGGAGGGTTCAGAGCACAGGAGCTTCTGTCCCCATGAAGTTGAGGTGCATCACCCTCCCAGCATGGACAGGTTTGCCAACAGGGAAGCTCTCTGAACACCATACTATTGGGATTTTTATGGAGATTTCATCACATAGGCATGATTGATCATTAAGTTCATTTTCAGTCCTTCTTTCTCAAGAGAATGGGGGCAGGGCTGAAAATTCCAATCTTCTAATCATGGCTTGTTCTTTTGAGTGACCAGCCCTCACCCAGGAGCCATCCAGAAGTCAACCCAAGGTTGCCTCATTTGGACAAAAGACACTTCTATCACCTAGGAAATTACAAGAGCATCAGGAGCCCTGTATTAGGAACTGGGATCAAAGACCAAATATGAGAACAAGAGATGCTCCTAGTGCTCTTCTCACCCAGGAAATTACAGGAGTTTCAGGAGCTCTATACCAGGAACTGGGGGCAGAGACCAATATATATTTTCTCTATTGTCTCACAACAGTTTAAAGGAAAACCCTCATGTGTCATTACTTAAATACCTTATGATTCAAAGTGACTTTTATGTATTATGATTGACTTTTTCTTAGCAATAGAGGCATGAAGGTGGCACCCTAGTAAAATAGAAAAATTTGGGGATTTGGATTCTGGATTTCAATCATGACTTTCTACTTACTTGCTGAGTAAGTTTGAAAGGTTCAGTTTCCTTATTTGTGAAGTGAGAATTCTAACATATACTATTGGCTATGTCTCTGGAGTATTAATAAGTCAGATGCAAGCACAAGGCACTAATATTTTTTGAGCCACCATCTCTTGAATACTTTGAAGGATATCATTTAATATTCACAACAAGGCAGCTAGAGATTGGCTGTATACACTACAATTTAAACTGTACTGCATATTCAAGATTTCTCTCCTCCATTACTTTCTACCCAAAAAGGTGAGGAAGTGTTCCAACATGGGTCAAGGGTAAAATGGATTTCAAGAAGAACCAGAATTCATACATATGTAATCTACTTCACCATCTATCATGATTGTTGCCATCTCTCAGTGCTATCGTCACTCACCTACTTGAAGGAGATGAGCAGGGAAGGAATTCAAGGGAAATAAACACTAATAATTCTTAGCTAGAAATTTGGATCCAAATGCCTATATAATCTCCCATGCTTTTAAATATGAATATAAATATAAATAAACTCCTTTTGCCTTTGTGATGTGATATCCAGAATCATAGTAGCTTTAGGTACTTGAATCCCCCATGGGAAGGGAGCCTACCCAAAAAGGAAGCAAACAGAGGAAAGTACAGCCTGAGAAAGAAGACAACAGCGAGGAAAGAAAGACTGAATCCTAATGAAATGATCCAGCTCCTGAATCCAATCGTGGCTGAAGACACAGTTTCTCTGGAGTTTTCAGTTAGTGAGCCAATAAATTCCCTTTTGCATAAGCCATTTTGAGCTAGTTTCTGTCACTTGTAATCAAAAGATTCCTGACTAATGTAGACATGAACAAAGGTAATGGCCGTGGATATCAAGGAGATGGATGTGACAAAAATGGCGGAGAGAGAGTTGACATAATTTCATAACTGAGTTGAAATGGAATTTTGGAGAGGAAAAGTAGAACATGATTTTGAGGTTGGTATCCTGAGTGGAGGAATAATCATAACAAAGATTGTTTCCCACTCTGCTGGATTTCTGCCTTTGTCCCTCCAGATACACTCTCCCCCCTTTTCCTCCTTGCTCTTTGCCCTAGAATTCTGACCTGTGTGAGTTACATATACAGAAGCTCCTGTGCCTCCTGGCTGCTGGTGGAGTGTAGCCAACAGAGAGGAGTCAGACTACATCTCTCTGGTTCCTTTACTGTAAAGTCACCTAGAACTGGCTGTGTTTGTGAAAGAAGATCCTTGCTCTTCTCAAGGAAACCCGATCTTCATGATTCTGTCATTCTAGGTCCTTTAGGTCATCTTTCCAACCTTACTTCTTTCAGGCTTGGAGTAATCACAGTCATGATGCTACTAGTCTCAAGTTCCTGCACTATACCCTTGTGGTTCCTGTACTCCCACCAACACCTTTTTAAGTAATCCCTTGGTGAATCAGTGCCCCCCGCCCCTGGAATTGTCCCAATTTGAGTGTTCCATCTGTTTCTTCTTAGAGTACCAAATAAATACACCTACCCTTGATAATTAATTCATAAAAGGACTGTTTATGTTGAAACAGTTTCCTCATCTATATAGAGTGCTTTACAATTTTCAAATTTTCATTATTCTTGTAATAAACTCATGAAATAGACAGGTCAGGTGATATTATTCCAATTTTGTAAAGGAAACCAAAACTGGATAAGAAATAGTTGTCCTAGGTCATACAACCAATACGCTACCCTTGAACTTATATCTTCTGACTCCAATTACTGTGGATTTATTCTATTGCACCTTAATTTATCTGAAATGAATTAATTTGATTAATGAATTAATTGCATTTTGCTCTTTGTCTTTTATCTCTAGACCAATAGCTATGTCTTATAGGAATAAGCATAAACAAGTGTGGCTCTCCATTAGATAGATATGTGGTAACATCTAAACAGAGAAAGAGAAAAATTGTGTAAGTGGGCACATAATGAAGCTAGATTCTGCATATGAAGAGCAACCTTAGACAGACTGCAAAAATGGGGGCAAAAATGATTATAGATATGTTTTTCCATCTTAAAACAACAAACAGTTCAATATGATTTACGTAGCTGGGATGGACTAACACCTCACAAGTATAAAACCTGAGTCATTTGTCTTAGCAAGTATCTCGCAATCAATAATGCAGCTGAGATGACTGAGAGCTTTGTTTTCTTGTCGTGCCTCAGCTGGTCTAAAGTATTTATTTGACATATTGTCTCTTGGCACTTGTGAGGAAACCAACGCTAATATGTTTGCATTACTTGGATGTGCATCTGAGAAGGAAAAATGGGTCTTTACTTCCTGTCCCTGATCTTTGGGCATATTATATAGGTAGGGATATATTTTGTAGAATTGTCGTGTCATCTGCTACATGTATTGGTAAGAAGAGGCCGTGAGGTTTTTAAAGTGCCCTTCCTGGTTGTCCAAAAATGGAATAAACTTCATTACTGTCGAGAGCGTGATTCATTGGCAGACATCTGACTTCTTCCCAGCCACAGTGAATATATGTGGGCTGACGGCCCAGGGCTCTATATACTATACTTTATTCTGGTTTATATGTGAAGATATCTTTCTTTCCCAAGAGACAGGGAGGTCATTGAGGACAGGAACTGTTTCTTATTTATCTTTGTAATCCCATTGCCTGGCAGAGAGTCTGACACACAATAGTCACTTAATAAATGCTTGTTGATGAATGAAAGACAGGAGTGAATGAAGCAGGCAAAGAATTTATAGCCTTTGCTTCAGGTTTAGAAGTTA
The DNA here is from genome assembly GCF_041296235.1 of Equus asinus. Taxonomy (NCBI): domain Eukaryota; kingdom Metazoa; phylum Chordata; class Mammalia; order Perissodactyla; family Equidae; genus Equus; species Equus asinus. The sequence goes on along the minus strand of NC_091806.1, from coordinate 8,362,755 downwards.
TTAACCTTGTTCAATTAACTACTGCTTTGAAAAGAGGCATAAACTAAAAGTCAGATCCTTTGTTGGGGATCTCAGCAACAATAGACAAGTTATTTATAATGAACTTGAAAAACTTTGTACACTCTAAATGATTATAGAAATAAGATATTTATGTGAAGTGGTAGTGGTTTACTGGTAAACTGGCTTAACAAACAAACAGAAAGCTCTGATTTGTAGCATCTGCCAATTTCTGTGGTATAAACCTAACCTAACAAAGGTTTGAAAACCAACTCACAAAATTCCTGAATATTTAACAACTGGATCGTGTGAGCTGGCTTCTAAACAGCTCTGGGTGAGAGGAAGGGATTTGGCTTTGATAAGTAAGAAATGTGATGCCCTTAGTCTTTGATTGTCATATGGAGGAGAGGTCTATATTTTGAGAAGAGAAAGACTACAGAAAAATTCTGGCAGAGATAGATTGAGACTTCAGATCTGTATTAACCTGAGCTATATGACACTGTTATAGTGATTATCTTAGTGACAGCGAGTTACCCAGCTCTTAACTGAGAATTTTGGTGCCCCCAAATGGAATGATTCATTCAGCAAATATTTATTTATCTTTGGTGGCAGAGGGTCACTGCTGGAAAAGCACTAAAAATGGAGAATGGATTTATTAGATGACGTGATTCAAGGGGTAGATTCACATTGGCTTTTTTTAGCGAAAGGGAGGTTAATGGAATGACATTCTGAAGTGACCAAGAGATATCAGAATCTCGGATGGCTCTACAGATCTCTTTTCCCTTGGTCTTCATGATCTCTGCTGGTGTCCTTGTTTCTCTCTACTACTGTGCTTCATTTTTCCATACTTTCAGTAATGCAACAGACATGTGGTTATGTTTATAGTTCATAATTCTGTCTGATGGGCTTAGTTTAGCATAATCCATATTCATAGGGACATATCAAAAGTTCGGTGTGACTAATGTACAGTCAGTAAGTGGTTCTCAACTTTCAGTGTGCGTCACCTGCAGAGTTAGTGAAAATCAGATCCTGGGAGTGTAGCTAGAGGCACTATAATTCACTATCCTGGGATGGAGCCCAGGAAAATAAGTAACATTGGTGATTCTTATGCAAGTGGTCGGAAAAGGATATTTGGAAAAAAATTGCTAGTTTTTTAAGCACTTCACCTTTCATGGTTGGACTTTTATCTTCTAGGTCAGTGGTTCTCAATCTTGGCTGCACAATGGAATCACTTGAGAGCTTTAAAAAAATACTGATGCTTGACACCCCAAAAATTCCAATTTAATGGATCTGGGATGTGGTGTGGCATTGGGATTTTTTAAAAGCTCCTCAGCTGATTGTAATGTGCAGCCAAGTTTGAAAACCATTGTGCCATGAGGAGCCTCTGAAGATTTTAAGCGGGTAAGCTATTTAAGAGTGAGACAGTCAATTTTGCATTTGAATTACTCTAACATCTGAGTAGAAAAAGGAACTGAGAGTGACAATACTGGTGGTCTCAAGGACAGGATATTGGGACCAGAAGGGAGGATACTCAAACTTAAGATTTCAAAGATGGAGTACAAGTTCTAGGTGAATACTAGATCTGGAATGTGGCCATGAGATTGAGTGGTTGAATTAGAAAAGAAATGAAGGTTATTGGAGTTAAGGTCAATGGACGGAGAAGCTGGGTGTAGATGGTAGTCATCAAGAAGGATAGAAGGGATATAGCCATATGTAAGAACCTCAAAGAAAAATGTTTTTTCACACAAGAATGGAAGAGTAATAGTCTGGAGGTAGGATGTCATGAAACAAGAAGTATTCTGACCTTACATGCTGACTCTGAGAAGAGAAATAGGAGACTATGTGTGTGAGAGAGAAAGGAAAAAAGGAAAGGGAAAGTTTGGGAGTGGTGCCGGTGGGGATGGTTATTTAAGACAGAAAGAGATATTAGTTAAGGCAGGAGTTGGAGAGAATACTCTGGGATTATACACACTCTTTAAGAATTAAAAGAGTTTTAGAGGGTGCATTCGAAATGTCAGAATGGAGACTGAGTTTGGGGTTGGGGTTGTATGGAGTTGGTAGGCATTAGGACTGACCAGAAATATTAAAGTTCTCTCTTCTTCATGGTACACAGCATTTTCCATTCTCCTGTGATTAAGGGTGGCCATGTGTCTTGCTTGGATCAATGTGGCAGTGAACAGAAGTGATATATATTACTTCTTGGTGGAAGCTTTAAGAGCTAGTTCAGGGTTTACCTTATCCACTTCTCTCTGCTTTGGTAACCATTGACATTTCACATACTACAGTCTGAACCAATGTGGGGTGCTGAGTCAGGGCCCTCCTGCGGATCTATGATAGACGTGAATCAGCATCAGGGACTGAACCTTTGTGTTTTTTAAGCCACAGAAATTTTGAATTTGTTTGTTACATCAGCATAACCCAGCTTGTTCTGACTAGTATAGAAATTCACACCTCAAAATCACGCTGCCGTAAAAAAATTAAATTTATTGCATTTGCTTAGGGACTCAGTGGACAAAACCAGGGAATTGCTTCAAAGGCTGGAAAAGTAACAATCCATTCTATTCTGCACTAAAGCATTTGGTAAAACTGTCATTGAGGTGACTTGGAAGGCAGACCATGTACCAAAGAGTGTATAGATCCAGGGTAAAAATTCCGAGAACAAAGCATTAGTATCATGTGTTAATTGTAGACAGCTCTATTTGGGGGAAAAAAAGGCATACTTTCAAGCAGGAATAAAAGGAAATAAAATATATACACAAAAGAGTATTTCACAGTTGGAAGAGTAAACTACTTCCCAATTCCTAACAGAAAAAGGTATAAAAAAGAAAACTTTGGAACATAAAAAACAATTAAAATTCAGCATTGGGGCAAGCATTAAATTAAGAGTATGGCCATCACACCCACTGTAGATTGCATTACCTAAAAATCAAAGTCCAACTAAGCTTACGCTATGGTACAGAGCTCTCTTGTGGATTGAGTGACCACTGTCCCAGTTTTCTGGGACTTTTAGTGCAAAAACTGTGAAAGTCTGAGGCAAACTGGGAAGAATTAGTCACCCTAACTGTGCACCCCTTGATAGACATTTTACTTGAATGAGAAATAAACCTTTATGGTTTTAAGCTACTGAAAATTTTGGCTTGATTTGTTACTGCAACATAACCTAGCCTATTTTGACTGCTAGGAGAGGAATCACAGTATGGAGAGGAGAGTGGATATGGGGAGCTGACCAGAGTACTGCATTTTGACTCCTTATAAAGTATGAGATAGTGATACTAGCCCTGATATCCACTCACCTACATTAAACCCAGCATATATGGGGTTAAAACCAAAAGCACCCATCCACTTTTCCTGCTTCTCTAAGTTACATTCATAGGTAAACATCAGTTTCTTTAACCTTTATGTCCCTGAACTTCACAATGCAAGTAGATCTTATAAATTATTAAAGCCCAGGGCTTTTTTTCACACTGGGCTCACACTAAAGTTTTGGCTAATTATGGGTCCTTGAAGTTTATTACAGGGAAACTAATGTCCAGAGGATATCAAGAAAGTGAAGCCTCCCAGACCCCAACTTCTTGGTTTCCGGGCACTAGAATCCACCATTCATTATAGAAGCAGACCACCAAGGATATCGACCTGCAGATTTCCTTATCTCACCTTCTCCCTTTCTGCAAGCAGCCTCACAAAGGCAAACACAGGTTGATGGGAAGGTGCTCAGCTGCAAGGCCACATACTCCCCATCCCCTACTTAAAATCCCAAATAAAAACTCCTACTTTTTTCCCTTAGAGGAGACGGATCTGAGTTTTAGCTCCCATCTCCTAATCTGGCTGCCTTTTGATAATAAAAGTCCCTTTCTTTGCCATAAGCCTGGTGTTCCCAGTTTTTCATTTTTGCCCTCTTGTGTGGCAGGTAAAAGAACCTGTGTGTGTGTGTACGGTAACAGTAGTGAGGCCAATGGGATTAGCTTACCTTAGAGTTCCAATCAGTACGCTGGGTCAAAGTGCTACCAATTGATGTTGGAGGCATGTGAAGGCAGAGGACACATTTACTTTGACATTTTTTGGCTTGTTTTTGAAGTGAACTCCATATGGACCCTCAAAATAATTTAATCACCCCTTGAATTCACACCCAAACTTTTGGATGCACATCTATTGCATGGTATGTGGCATTCTTTCCCTGTGAATTTTTTTGGGTCTCAGTGTTGCTGTATGGATGGGTAGAGGTTTCTAGACCAGTTTGAACTGATCAGGGAAAGCATTAGTTGTAGTGCTATCCTCCTGTAGGAGAATAACCTTAGGCTCAGAATTATAGTGATTGAATGTGAATGAGATCTGAGACTTTTTATTTTTACTTACTTTTCTTGTTCAAATGAAATGAATATGCATCGTACTGGGAAGGCAGACAGGGCTGTTACCAGTGCAGCTGAGAACAATTAGTTCTTATTTGCTTAACACTATTTCTTAATGTGTGATTGTAAAACTTTTCACAGGATGTTTTAAATGTAATCAATTTTTCATTGCTGTTCCTAATAATTCAAAGAGCCTGACATTTGCAATCAAGCCAACTGTGGTCGATATCCATTTTCTCTTCGTTAAATAGGAATTTAACTCAGTGACACAAGTGGTGCCTTCTGGAAGTGATTCTGTGTATTTATTCTTCTGTGAGGGCTGCACTCAGATTCATGAGTTGACAGGAGAGACTGTCAAGAGTCACAGGGCCACCTGGGCTTACTGCAGAGCAGAGGTCATCAGCCCCGTCATAGCTCAGCATGCACTTTGGCAACTTGCTTCTATGCATCTCAGCTTCCTCACTTATAAAATGAGAAAGAATTTCTTTGAGTTGTATTAGGATTAAATGAAACAATGCATTATTAATCAGGATATATTATTCACTATTAGCTGCAAGTGACAAAAATCCAACCAAACTAACAAAAGCTAAAAGGAAACTTAGAGGCTTCACGGGTTTTAGGACATGCTACCCCAAAATATGTCACCTTGGCATACTTGATATTTTAAGCAGAAGGAATTTGAGAAACAGCAGGTTCACGAAGGACTTTCTGACATTCCTCTGAAGCAGGTCACAAAACCCTTGTGTGAGAGGTTCCTTCCCTGTACTCAGAGGAAAGGACCATCCTTATCTTCAAAGACGGAGGGATGCTGAGAGGAATTTGAAGGAACGGGCTTTGCTAGGTTTTCCCTGGTTTACTACTCTTAGCTCATACCCTTTGTTGATCACATTTTCCCCATGACTTTCCACTCTTCATCAGACCTAGTATAAAAACATTCAGGTTTAAGTCTTCATTTCCTTATGAAGGATCCCATTGTCACCTAAAACTTACATTAAATAAATTCACATGCTTTTCTCTTGTTAACCTGCCTTTTGTTACAGAGATCCAGCCGAGAACTGAAGATGGGTAGAGGAAAGATTCTTTCCTTCCCTATAGGCTCATGTAGGAAGCATATCCATAGTTTTCTAACTTCAGGGATAGCTGGATCCAGGTGCTCAAATGATGTTGGGATTCTCTTTATGCTATTTGTATTGATGTGTGTTGGTTTTATTCTGTCCTTTTTAGATCCAGGTTCTAAGTCAGGGCAAGGGTCTGAGGCCAAGAGGAAGAAAAGAGTTTTCGGGAGATTAAGCAGAAAAAAATGGCAACTTTAATGACTGTTTCAATAGTTCTCATGAGCTTTCCTTCACGCTACTTTCTTGAACATCTTTTTATCATATTTTAAGCCAGGGATTGACAAACTATGGCCAGCCAGCAGGGCCATAGCTGGCCTGCTGTCTGTTTTTATAAGTAGAGCTTTATTGGAATACAACCACACTTGCTCATTTATGTACTGTCTGTGCTGCTTTCATGCCACAATCGCATTGTTGATTAGCTGTGACAGAGACCACATGGCCTGCAAAGCTTAAAGCGTCTACTATCTGGTCTCTTACAGAAAAACCTTGCTGTCCTTTACAGAAAGGATGGTCTTCAAAGTGGCTTGTTTACCAGGTGAGTTGCAAGACAACCAATTAGAAAAACAGAAAAATATACTGCAGCTTGTATTTTTGCTCATTTTCTTTTTCTAAAATTTCAGCTTCATTGAGGTATAATTGACATATAAAATTGTAAGCTATTTGAGGTGTACATTGTGCTGATTCGAATACTATACATTGTGAAAGGATGCATCTCATCTAGTTAATTAACACATTCGTGACCTCACATGTTTATCTTTTTTTTTTTTTTTTACAGGGAGAACATTTAAGTTCTATTCTCTTAACAAATTTTAATTATACAATACAGTATTATCAGCTAGAGTCACCATGTTATACATTAGATCCTCAGATCTCATTCATCTTATCACTGCAAGTTTGTACCCTTTTACCAACCACTCGCTATTTCCCCCATCCCCCAAAGCCCCTGACGGCTGTTTTTCTAGTCTCTGTTTCTATGAGTTGACTTTTCTTTTGATTCCACATAAGTGATGTCATGCAGTATTCATCTTTCTCTATCTTGTGCTTATTTCACTTAGCATAATGCCCTAAGGTCCATCCATGTTGTCGCAAATAACAGCATTTCCTTCTTTCTTATGGCTGAATAACATTCCAGTGTTTATATATATATATATATATATATATATACGCCACACATTCTTTATCTCATTTTCTTTCTAAAATATTTAAAGAGTAAACTTTTCTAATATTTATTATACATTGTGGCAGTAGTTAGTGAATGTATATAACTAAAATATATTTATATATTTAATATACAGTTTATATACTTAATATGATATGTTAAATATATGGCTATATTATACTAAGTATATTATATTAATATAATATATAAAATATAAATATATATTTATATATATTATCTCTCTCTATATATATATACACATATACGACTGTATACAGAGGAGATTTTGTACTGCTAACACGTAACTTTAGGACAATCTGCCTATATTTAACTCTGCTCTCCTTTCCATCCAAGGTAGCTGTGTCTATCTGTTCCTAGTGTAGGCCCGTGTCTCTCACCCCTGTGTGATGAGAATGGTGTGCTAAATCTAAATGTTCCTTTAGAGATAGATGTAAAATAATAAAAATACAGCAGAAGGAAGAGTAAAGGAGGTAGGCTGGGCCACTGATTATTGAAGCCAGACACATTGCAGAAGCATCAAAAGAATAAGCAATCAGATCTCTTATTTCTGAATTTTAAAAGAGAATGGTATTTCTATTCATCATTTATCTCACCTGAGATTTGAACAAATAGGATTTCTGGCAGCAATTATTGATTTTTCAATATTTATAGAAAATGACACATGTTCTGCCAAATGTGATATTTAGAAAGTGAGGTGAATTCTATAAATCCAGAGGATTGGCAACCATGCTACCAGGGCAATTTGTAAAATATGATAAAGCTGACTAATAAGAAGTAGAAATGTCAATGAGTCATTAAAGTGAAACAGTAAAGGGATGTTGGAACCCAGTGGGAGCACTTCAGGCTTGATTCTACAAGGACTGGCTGGGCTCAGAGCATGGAAGCCTGGATCAACCTTTCATCCTCCTGGCGAGATTTGGTTACATGGGCAGAGGAGCCTTTACAGTGAGCAATAGGTGTGGGAGAGGAGCGGGAGGTATTTGCAGAAGTTCTTTCTGTCAATCTGGCCCTCCTTTTCTGTAAGGTTTGCTGTTGGATCTATTGGATTTCTCCCTTACTTAATACAAACAACATGTGTGTGAGGAAGAAAGACTACCGTTACATGGTAAAGATTGTTTAAGAAATGTGGACCCATTTGCATAAGGGTTTGGGACAAAGGATGGAGATCCTAAATCTTCATTCTAAGATGAAAGGTTTCCGGAACCTCTTGGGGTGGACATACCAGGTTAACTGACCAAACCCCAGGGCAAGCATTGGCCTCAACACGTCTGCTATAAAATCTCCACAAGGGAGGGAGGGATGGGGCAGACAAAGTGCCTCCTGCACTGAATCGGTCGAAAGGGGTAGGGGGAAGGGTAAGTCTGTGTCTTTGACAAAATTATGTTCTAGGTCCTTCTCTATTCCTGTTCACCTTTCTATGACAAATTTGTGCCCTGGGGGAATGGAAAGAGAAACTGTTCCAGAGTTGTGATACTGGAACCTCGGGGTCAATTTTTGGGCTGGATCAGACTTGACTGAGTATTACAAGTGAGGCAACTTTTTTCCTCTCATACTTTGAAAAAGTTTGCATTCTTGCAAGAGCAGTATGAATATCAGGGAGTAGAGTAGGAGATCTGGCCTCAACCTCTTTGCTTCAGGTGAGACAGACAGCCCAGAGCGAGAGATGGCTCTTTCCAAGCAACCGATTTTCTATGGTTCTTGTGGATGTGCCAGACACAAGAGGGCACCACTGAGCCGTGGCTGCTGTATTGAAGCAAAAGAAAATAACCAGCCTTTTTGACATGGGGGATTCTGGGACAAGCAGGGGAAAGGAGTGCTGTATGGGGAAAGGCTAGATTTCTTGCTTATATGAGGAGGTGGGGGGCATGAGTTGAAGCCATACTTGGAAGCCATCGTTCCCAACCCATTTGTAAAATGGTACTCTAATTACGTTTGTATTATGTCCTTGCTATGCGTCACACAGTGCTTTCCTAGCCTTTGAGGATTCAGACATGAATTAGACATGTGATGTGTGCAATGATAGGCTTACTCAAGTGTGCAATGAGAACAGATAATGAGCCCCATGATATTGGCACACGGTCAAGAAAGGCTTCCTGGAATGGAAATGTTGGAACTGATTCTTAGCAGGAGGTGAAGAGACTGGGGTTGTATCTAGGCAGAAAGTCCACTTGTGAGAAGGAGTAGAGGTATAATGAAGCAGTATGACCCAGGGAATGACAAGCAGCTTGGTACCACTGAGGAGAGGGGCTCAATGGGAGAGTAGCACTCAACGGGATTCCTTGTGAGGTAGAAAAAGCTCAGCTAATCAGATGAAAGACCTTGAATACCAAGCTAAAAGTTTGGATTTTAGACAAAATGCGGTGAGGAACTATTAAAAAATTTTATGAAAGGGTGATGTCATTGAATTTTTATTTCAGAAAGTTAATTTTGTTCAGTTAAGATTATTGAAGGAGGGCAGATCTAGAGGTGAGGTAAACATATGCGTGAGAATTGTACTCATCAGGATTTGTTATCAAACCATCGTGCACACCTTCTGTAGCATCCATCGTACAATCTGAAATTCGGGCAAATAATTTATTTGCCTTTGCAGATAAAGTCCTGTGCACCATAGCAGACCAGGTAATTAAGAAAATTTAGATGTGAAATCCGACGTCTTTAACTTCTTGACCAATGCAGCCCTAACTAATATCCTTTCTTCTCAGCTACTCCTGTGTCTACTTTTGTGCCATCACGGTGTGAACTTGGATATTGATCACTCACTGTATGTGCCGATTGGGTCCCAGGGTTCAGGATTAGTTGCAATTACCAATGTGCAGTAAACCATGTTGTCTTCTATTCGATAGTATAACATGGTTTCTTCCTTTATGCTGGGTGAGACTGTACTTGCAAGTCTTATTTCCAACCCAGTGTGCCCGTATCTTTCTGGTCAGTTTGTGAAAAGCTGTTTTCTGTAGGTCAGGCTAAGAGAATCGCAGTATACTTTAAGGCATGCTAAAAGCCCTGAGAAGTCCTGCAGGAAAGAATCTAGCTTTGCTTTTTAACTCAGGATTTCTCAAACTTATCAGATTTAAGAATCTTTTGTACAAGTAATCTATTAAATTATGCAGAACGACTGTTTAAGATAATGTACTTTGTGACTTTCTGTCATACATGACTATGTTTGTAACTAAAATTTTAACTAAGTGCCAGATACCCAACAATCAGCAGGCCTTTCTTTCATTGAACCTCTTGGCTGTTCAATAATCTTTCCAGGCTCTTGGGTGGCATATAGATGTCCCTTGCCTAGGAAACAGACAAATGATATTCTCAGTAATTGAAGCCAGCTCCTGTCTTATAGAAATGCAAGTGATAATATTAAACATTCATGACAAATGCCCAATTGTTGAGTTGGTGGCAAAAATGAATGCTGATTTGTTGATGGAGATGGGAAGAGGCACTGACTATGAGGCTTCGGTTTTGTTTCCTGGCCTGAATGCTCTGGACTGGGTGTATGCTTTAGCGGTATGTGTCCTCGATAGCATACCTGTTTTGTGCAGGCAGGGCTGTGAGATGAGGCTGAGCTGAAAGAGTTAAAAATGTAACCTACAGACATTTATTGATTTCACAGGCAGAGTAATACAGGGTTTAAAAGCACAGACTCTGGACCCGGACTGCCTGGGGCCCCCACTTATTAGCTATGTGACCCTGGACGTGTTGACTAATTAGTCTTCTTCTTCATATTCTGGGACAAGTTATAGTGCCTACATCAGAGTTGTCGAGGGGACTGAATAAGTTAGTCCACTTGAGGTTGTGAAATAGTGCCTGGAACATTATGAGGGTTCTGTACATGTTTTGGTGATATTTTGTGCTTGGTACTGTGTAAGATGGGAGGGATGCAAAAATGAATAAGACATCCTCCCTGCCTTCAAGCTCACAGACGAATATAAGTAAATTTCAGCATTTTAGGGTGAGAAATAGATCTATTAAAGCATGCAGGAGAGAGGTAGTATAATGTTTGTTAAGAGAGCAATTTCTAGGGCCAAAGAAATGTGGGTTTGAATCCTGGCTTTGATGCTGGCAGGAGCTTAGACAAGTGACATACTTTCTGGGCCTGATTTAGTCATGTGGAAAATGGCATAATGCTCCAGTGAAGTTTCCAGATGCTAGTCTTTATTTGCTATTATTACTAGGCTAGCACAGAGGAGGGGAGAGAGAGAGTTTTGTGGAGATGCCACCTGATTTGGCCCACTGCCTGCTCTGGGGAATTCTTTCCAGCAGGGTCTGAATCTGCCTGCCCCTCTGTTCACAGTGAAAGAGGTGGGTTTGGTGTGGATCGTTTGCCAGAGGGTCTCCTCAAGTTGGTTCCAACACTCTCCACTGAGACAGGAGAGCACAAGACCCTTTTCTGGCCTGCCACAGCATTTCCTCCAGGTTCTGCATTTCTCAGTCACTCAGGGCTGAATTCAGCCCAGGAATCCACCTGTGAACAACCTAATAGCATCCTCTCCATCTCTGTGAGTCCTGTAACACCACCCTCGTCGCAGGCAGGGTAGAGGTGGTCATCAGCACCAATGTAAGCTCAGGTTGGCAATTTGACGTGAGATGTTGGGGAGTAGTCTCCTGGCCTTTGTGAGTCCTACTGTGGCAGATCCTGAACATCTTGACTCCCTGGCTTGGAGTTTTGAAGTCTTGCCAGGTGGGTGACATCTGATTGAACTGTTGCAAAAGCACATCTGGAAGGGCAGCCCCAGCCTATGGCTTAGAGGGGAGCCAGGAGGCAGTAAATATTTTTTTTTTAGCCTTTTGGTATGGAGCCAGAATAAACAGATCTCTTGCTGCCTGGCTCCGACTCTTCCCTTTTCTCATTCCATCAGAGGGACTTGACCTTGCTCTCAGGGCTACAGATTGGGCTGTGCCTCGGTGCAGGATGCTTCTGAAATGAAACACTATCCCAGGCTGCTAATGGGAGCAGAGTGTCACCTCAGGGGAAGAGAAGGCCAGGGTGGACAGAGCTGCCTCCTGGAGTTTCTTGCCTCTCTTTCCAGGCACAGGGAGCCTGAGAAGAATCTTCTGTCTTCTGCTCCTCACAGATGAAGGAGGGAATAAAGGCAGAAAGTGTAAATTCAGGAATGCAGGAAGGACAGAGTGAAAGATTCTTTCCATAAAATTATGTTTTCATGTTCTCTTTGTGTGGGTTTTTTTTTTTTTTTTTTTTTTTTTTTTTGGTCACTGGCTCCCTTTGGAGGAATAAAGCTTTCATCTAGCCAGAAAAACTTCAGCTTCAAGGATATGATTCTCTCTGGCTGAGAGGAATCTCAGTTGCTACCTCTGCTCTTGCACCCCTGAGCCACTTACTCTGTGGGTGCACCCCGTCCTGTGGAGGCACAGGGACCCTGGTAGATTCCTGATGGACATGAGAGCTGGTGCAGATAGATATTCAGGGTAGAAATTTGGCAGCATTTAATCAAACATGTATAGATGTGCCTTAGGATCCTGCAAGTCGTCTTCTGAATATACCTTCAAACAAATTCTTACATGGAGCTGTAAGGGGACATGTGCGGGATATTAATTGTAGCATTGTTTGTAAAAATTTGGAAGAAATCTGGGCGATCTAGATATTCACCACTGGAGAAATAAATAGGTACAATGTAGTAGGTTCCACCGTGGAGCACTATGCAGCATTTAGAGGCAGTAGAATAGATATTACAAGTCGCAACATGCGTAAAAATGTGCAGCACAAATAGTAAAATGAGTGAAAATGCGATACTAGATTTTTTGGAAAGTAAGACACACACTGAGATTTATAGCATAACATTATGTGTAAAAGCATGAAGAGAAAACAATAATACATGCTTTTATGAGAACTCATGCAAATAAAAGGGTAAATGTCAAATATATTAGAATATTTGAGATAAATGGGAATAAAAAATACAGGAAAGAATCATAGGCAAACAAATGATGATGGTATAGCAAGAAATGAAAAATGTATTAGTCCTCTGAAAGTGAGGTTAAAAAAAGATCTGATCAAAAGCAATTAATACTTGAAGTCATGTCAAGTTAAATGAGTAAGAGAGATGATATCATTGCTCCTATCACTAATTTATCCCCAAACTTGGTTGTTTGGAACACAAACTGTTGAACTATTTCAAAATTGCTCTCCTCCTGAAAATCCCTGGGACAACTAGAAGATTTGGCTCGTAACATTTCTCAGTTCTTTCCTAGATCATTCCAGGCACATTCTAGTCTTTTGTGGCAGCAAATGTCCAGTCATTTTCATCTTTTTCTTCTATTTATGGGTTTCAAGAAAAACAGTCACTCTCTCTGCACCACTACTGACCCCACCAGCTCATGTTAGATTCCATCTCAGCCTCATTCAGGATCCCTTACGATGTTTCTCACACTTCTGCCACTCCTGTCTTTGGTTTCCAATCTCCATGTTGCCAGACAGCATTTCTTCTTTCCTCTAATAATTTTAGTAATTGAACATGTGTTTTATACAAGCCTTGGGTTAGATGTTAGGGACAGAAAAAAATGTATGGTACAGTCTGTATTAGTTTCCTATTGCTGCTGCAAAAAATTACCGTAAACTTGGTGGGTTAAAACAACACAAATTTATTATTTTACAGTTTTGGAAGTCGGAAATCTAAAATCAGCTTCACTGGACTAAAATTAAGGCATCAGCAGGCCCGTGTTCCTCTGGAGTCTCTAGGGGAGAATCCATTTCTTTGCCTTTTCCAGCTTCTAGAGGCCACCTGCGTTCTTTGGCTCATGGCCTCTTCCTCCATCTTTAAAGTCAGCAGCTTAGCTTCTTCTCCCCTCTCTGACCTCTGCTTCCATTATTACGTCTTCTCTCTCTGACTCTGATCCTCCTGTCACCCTCTTATGACTACTCATGTGATTACTTTGGGCCTATCCAGTTATTATAGGATCCTCTTCCAATCTCAAGGTCCTTGACTTAATCACATCTGCAAAGTCCCTTTTACAATATAAGATAACATATTCATAGGTTCTGGGGATTGGGACATGGACATCTTTTGGAGGGTAATTATTAAGCCTGCTACAGAGTCCTTGCTCGTAAGCCATCCGTAGCCTAGTGGGAGACACCAATAGGTAGATAGACAATTAAAGAAGAGATGGTGAGTGTCATGACCAGGGAAGTACAGGACAAAAGACGGACACTTGATCTAGTCTAGGGTTGGGGCTGGCTCCCCAAAGTTGTGTTCAAGAGAGGTAAAAGATACTAGGGTGTGCTGTGTGAAGAGAGGTTGGGTGAGCACCCTTTGCAAAGCCCTGGAAGTGAGAGAGAATGAGCAGAGTTAAAGATGACCCCCTTCCTGCTCTCTCTGCTCATCCTCCTCGTTCCACCTAACTGCCTTTGCTTACCTTCTTCGTTTGGTTCGTAGCACCTCTCTCACAACTCCACTTCTCCACTCTACTTTTCCTTCTGAAAGTCCACATCCACACTCCACAATTAGTATGATCACTCCAATGAATTCCCATAACTTTTTATCTGTACTCCTCTTACACTCGTTTTTATTTTAGCAAATAGTTATAGGCTCGGAAATGCTTGTTAAAAGTGTTTTCTGTCATCTCTTCTTTTCCTTTCTGAACTTAAGACTGGAATCAGTAAGAGACTGTAAATTTTTCCTCCTCATGCCCTTTTCCTCTTCCAAACTGTTTACTCCAGCACCAAGGACATAACAGGCCATCAGCAAATGCTGAATGATTAAATGAACAATGGTACCTCTAAATTCAATCATATACTCAGTTCTCTGGCTCCAGTCAGACTGGGCGTACCCTGAGAAACATGCAGTTTCCACATTGAGGAGGTTTTGAATTTGATTTGTAAAGATACAGTTAAGGCACATTGGGTCAAAATATCCATCCATTCATTTAAAGTGACCATTATAATAAGTACATAGAGCCAAAACAATACCCTTTATTAATGATGATTAATTGTACTAAAAGTTGACTCAGCATTAACCTGAGGACATGGTGGTATGTGCACATTCACTGTTCTGGTGTAGAGACAGAGAGGGTAGAGATGGTGGAGGATTGGATGGGTGGAAGAGGACAAATTCGTAGTTATCATTATTTCTCCTTATGTAGCTATGGTCTTGATGTAAAATTGAAATATCAAGCAAGGCTCATTGAAAATATCTGTGTGAAAAGCATTTAGAATCTCGGTTACATATATCATGACATAATTCCTACCCAAATGAGATCATACCTTCATCCTTTAGAGTACAAATGTATGTCTGTTTCAGTCCTCCAAAAACATTTTTCTTGAGCAAAATATGCTAGCATGGATAAAATAAAAGTCACATCTAATCCAAAGTTAAAGTAAATGTCATATTTAGAGAAGTTTTTCGAATCAAATAATTTTGGAGACTACTTTTTACTATATTTTTTTCCAGATTTTCTTTTAACTGGATATAATCGACATGCTCCTGGTAGTTTCTTGTGTGTCTGACTCTTATGGCCTTTGAGGCCAGACTCCACACTGGGACTTTCATATCACCCGCTTCTCCTCAGAGAAAGTCCCCAGCCTGTCCTGTCTTCACCTTTAGGATCTGACTCCCAGGAGGTTTTCTTATCCCCTGATCAGGGAAACTAGCAGAACCCCCATGCTCAACTAAGTTCAGTGTCACCTGAGGTGGCTCCTTTCCATTCTTTATTCACTCTGACAACTTTGGGATTTAAGATTTGCCAGTGGTCCCAGACTTTCCAGCCAAATATTCTGGACTATAATTACTTTCCTGCATGAGATTATCAGGACAAATTCCGTCATGATTAGCTTCACTTTTTACATTAGGCATCATCAGATACTCATGATTCGCAGATAATCTGCCACCTGAACAATTGGAATTGAGGCTAAGAACTTGATGAGACAAACCTTAGAAAATGGGAAAAAAATTTGGAGGGTACCTCTGATTTACAGAGTATGCATTTTGAACCCCATTACACAAATATCCAGTTGTCTACTTGACTTCTCTTGGATATCTCAAAGGTACTTCAAACTTGAAATATCTGCAAGCAACCCATGTCCTCCCTTCAAAGCCTGGTCCTGTACCACTGTTCCTTCTCATGAATAGCACTACCGTCTATGCAGTTGCATGATCCAGAAATCTGGGGCAAATCCTTATCCTCTTGATTTCCCTTACTCCCCAAAACCAATACAGTGCCACCTCATGTTGATTTTACTTCCTAAATGTCTTAAATTCATCATTTTCTCTTCATCTCATACACTACTGATCCATCTATCCATCATCTCTGAGGCTTCCTATCTATGAATGATTATTTCCTTCTCCCCAGCTATTTCAATAGTTTCCTAAAGTCTCATCTTTTATTCTGCCCTTTCTCTAACCCACTCACTAATCTTTAATCAGAGAGGTCTTTAAAATATGTAAATCTGATCATGCAAGCAGCCTTCCTAAAAATGTTCTGTGACTTTCCACTGCTTTTAGGATTAAATAAAATGCTGACATGGCTTATACTGACCTGTGTGGTCTGGTCACTGCCCACCTCACACCATTCAGCATCCCCACTCTGCCCATCACCACCACCTTGCTCTCACCACACACTTTTTAATTCTTCCTGCTTACCATTATCTCCCTCCTGGCTCTCCACCAAAGTATGTTACACTTGTATACTCCCTTTCCTCTCCTCTTGACTCGTTTCATTATCCTTCCATTTTCATCACTCACTTAGGGAAATCCCTGACATCTCTGAGTGAGTCAAACCTTCCTGTATAGACAGGCATAGTACAGCGAATTCCTTCCAAGCACTTGTCAGAGTTGAAATTTTGTATTTCCTTGCTTACATATTGAATTCATGTCAATTTTCCTACTAAACTGTAAGTTCCATGAGGGTAGGTCCTTGTCTCATCATTGTTTTCCCAAGAGTTTGGTGCAGAGTAGGAGCTTAATAAATATTTGTTGAGTGAACAAATTGAAGTCTCTTACAGCTAACTCTGAGTGACTGCTGTCTGAAATAAAATAGGATTTACTCCTTAAAGTGGCAAACAAAAGTCCCTGCATATTTTGAAATGCACAGTGACATACAACCATAGGAATGGAGAGAGAAAGAAAAGAGAAAGTGGCTTGATTCAAAGTGCATTTCTAAAAGTAGCTTGAAACAGTCGGGTTTGATCCAGCAAAACAGAGCTGTTAGAAAAAACACAGAAGTAAAGGTTTTAATATAGGGATTAGCATGCCTTCTAGTGTGGGAGGAGCTGGGGAATGAAGGCTGTGGCAAGAGGACTGGAGAAACAGTCACTGACCACTTCAGTCCAAAGCATTGGCAGGGGTAGAATCATGGAAGTTTTGAGATAATATGAGAAACCAGTTGAGTCTGGCTACTACAAAGGAGCCCATGCAAGTCCTGTTAAGCTGCTGCAACTGCAGAGCGGGCAGCTTCTGGGGAAGTCTGGACAACTGCCAAGTCAGGGGAAGCTGCCTTCTCTAACCCTTATGACCTTTTAAGATTAATGACCTCAGGTTCATTTGTACTTTCCAAATCTTCTATGAGTTCCCCTCATTGGCAAACCCTCACTTAAAACAATATAGGAAAGGGATTCTGGGAAGCACCTAAAAGTGATGGTGGTGCTTGACGTTTGGCAATAGACGACATAGCCCAGGAAGGCTATTGCTTGATTCTATCCCAGGGTTTTCTCTGGCGACAGCATTTTGAACTGGGACGACCAAAGGAAAACTCAGTCCTGAGGTGCACTCCAGAATTTGACTGTTTTTGTTGAGGTCTCATAGTTGTATATAAAAACAAAAATAAGTTTTAACATGTACTGACTAATCTTCAGGTGAAATCCGGATTTTCTGCTATTTGGGATGGTTTTCAAAAGAGCAAATAATAAATGTATGATCTGAGTCTAAAGGGTTATTAGACAGTATATGAGCCTGACTGGCCTTGCAACTATATGCAGCCACTTCTCCTTTTTGGTCTGGAGCTTTCCCATTTTGTAAAAGAAGTAAAAACCCTCTTCCCCCTTGGTACCATAATGGTAATAATAAGTACAGTGTTTGTTTATGGAATGCTTATCATGTATCATGTTCAGTGATTTATGTACATTAGCTCTTATTCATACAATCGCCCAGGAAGAAGAAAGATATAGAAGCAGGAACGCATCTTTGGGTTGTTATGATGTTTAAATGAGGTATCTGTTATACACCTAGAATATTTCCTAGTACAGAATTGGCATTCAGGTGACCTGCCCTACTGTCATACTGCCAGGAAATGACAGTGTAGAGATTCAAGATTTTGTTCATCGTATGGATTTGTTTTGTTTTGCTGAGGAAGACTGACCCTGAGCTAACATCTGTTGCCAATCTTCCTCTTTTTTAAAATTTTTGCTTGTGGAAGATTAGCCCAAAGCTAACACTAACATCCATGCCGGTCTTCCTCTATTTTGCATGTGGGTCACCTCCACAGAATGGCTTACAAGTGGTGTAGGTCTGTGCCCAGGATCTGAACCCACAAACGTGGGCCACCAAAGTGGAGTGCACTGAACTTTAACCTATACTCCATGGGACTGGCCTCCTTATAGACATCATTATTATATAAACCTCATAAACAAGAGTGATTAATTATTAAAAAAAGAAAATTACAAATGCTTTATTTGATCTTTTGGTTCTCTTCTATTCTTGGCATATCATCATCCATCATTGACATCTCTGTACACAAGTCAATAATGAATAATAAGGATAGCATACGGCCCTAATCTTTGTGGTTAATTTTCACTTTTCAAAGTATTTTCACATCATTACATTATCTCATTTTATCCCCTCAACAACCCTTTAAGATAGGTTGGCCAATAATTATTATCTTTATTTTATAGATGTTGAAACTAAAACTCTTGGCTGGTTAATGAAACAGAAGAAATTATGTCTATTGAGTTCTTACGACGTATGGGGAATTTTTAGTCTCTGTTACAGTCATGCGAATTCGCCCTTTTATGGATACAAAACAGAGACCCATAATTTAAATAACTAAATAAAGTTATACAACTAGTGAAGACATTCCAACCTGATAATTCAAACCCAGGGCTCTCTGGCTTCAAAGCCGTTATTCTTTCCATTACATATTGGTACTTGTAGTGTTATAACAGTCAAGGACACAGCCTAAACTAGGACCTGGGACTCCCGACCCTTTTCTAAACTGGTAATCTAATAAATAAGAGTTCTTTTTCCTCCCTACCAAAAACCCTAGTTATGATAAATATTATGAAATTAACTATTAGAAAGAAAGTTGGAACTGTACTAGGCTGACATTTTATTCAACACCGTGTTATATAAGGGATATCATTCAAATGATCAGGTATATTTCCTTTTCTTCAATGAAAATATTAGATAATATCGTTTTAGTTATTTCATGCTTGCTTTTATTCATCAACTTATTTTGTTTCTTCTTAACAGTCTTCTGTTTTGTGTGTGTTTGTGTATGTTCACTACACATATGCACATCTAATTGGGCTCTATTTAGACAAAGAGTTTCTATTTTGTATGCTGAGAGTTCTAGCTACAATAGATTACAAGGGATTAAGATGGTGATTACCTCCTCCTCCAGCTGGGAACTGAGACCATTTGAAAAATCCCAGCCTCTGGAATGGACTCCACAATTTCTCCTTATCTGAAAGGTTACTCATTCCCACCTTTAAACTAGCTGAGCAATTTGCCTCAATAATACTCCTTGATTCAAAGCTTCATAGATTAATTTTACATTATGTAAAGATCACTTTCCTTTGATCTAAACACTGTCATAGTCCTGTATTATGGGACAAGGTTAATCGGATCACACCATTAGTTCTTTTATATCATTCTCATTATTTCATATATCTTTATCGCATCTCCTCTTATTATTCTCCTTTTCAGAGTCTTTTAAATCATGTGCCTCATGGAGAATGTATTTTAAATGTTCTTTGAAGAGCCAAATTGCTCTGAGTTTAGACATTGGCATAAACACTATTAATAACAGCTTCTCCATGCTATAAAGAAGTCTACCTTAAATACGAGTACACACACAATGAAAAGAGCTTCCATTCCCAGCATTTTAGTTAGAAATGATCTTAGAAGGATGTTTTCTGGGTTGTGGGTTCAAAAAATGCTTTGTGTTTGGAAATTAGAGTGTCATTGGTATTCACCAAGAGAGCAGTTTTTGTAGAATGATGGAGCCGAAGGCAGATTCCCATATACTGAAGAGGACCAGTGGAAGTAAAAGTAGAGGTGGATGCTAGACTCTACTTTAAGTATTTAATAGAGAAGACACGGCAGATTTCAGGAGAATTAGGATTGACAGAAGGACCTTGAAGGAATTAGAATATGCATATACTAATTCTTGAACAGATCGCCATTATTTCGTGAATGAAATGTTTTCAGTATGGTTATTTGGTCATTTATTGAATCACCTAAACAGACCACATTAAAGTCTCATGCCTGCACTGCATATTTCCTTCCTTCCTTCTTTCCTTCCTTGTTTTCTTCCTTCCCTCCTTCTTTCCTTCCCTCCCTCTCTCCCTCCCTCTCTAGGCACATGAATATTCTAGATGGGCACCCTATTTTAAAAGCATTATGCTTTTTCCTATTGTGCCTGCTGGGCAGAATGTGCATTCATTTCCTAACTGACTATTTTTAAATTTTTATTTATTTATTCTTTTGAAGAAGCTTAGCCCTGAGCTAACATCTGTGCCCATCTTCCTCTACTTTATATGTGGGACGCCTGCCACAGCATGACTTGGCAAGTGATGCGTAGGTCCACACCCGGGATCCAAATCGCCTAACCCAGCGCCGTGGAAGTGGAAGGTGCAAACTTACCCACTGTGTCACAGGGTTAGTCCCTCTGAGTTGCAAAGTGATCTCTTGATCTAAATGCATTCTGCCCTTTGCATTAGAATAACAAAATATTGCCTAGGGAAATTTTTGTAAAACATTTTGGCTGTTGGGTGAAGAATGAATTGTAGAGGGGCAAGAGAAGAGGCAAGAATGCCAGTCAGGAGACTGTTGCAATCATCCTGATGAGAGATGATGATGACTTGAACTAGATAGTAGCTGTGGAGGTGGAAAATAGTGTTCACTTTCAAAATATGCTTTTGAGGTGCTGTCAATAGGACTTGCACATGGATTGAATGTGGATGCTGAGGGAAAAAGAGAACATGCTTAAAGAAATTGTTAAAAATCGTTTACAAAACAAAATAGATACATTTTTTCTCCTCTGAATATTATTCTAAGGTGAATGACCATTTTTCTCAGACAAAATCTTATTTAGACATATGATAAAGTGACTATTTTTAGTAACCAGGTCTCTTTGGACAATTTAGGAGGTCAATGAATCCTCTGAAACTGAAAATGTAAAATTTTAAATTTATGCATATACTTTTACTCGCAAGAAAGTCTACAGCTTTCAAGATATTCTCAAGGAAGTTTACAAGCAAAAACAGATTAAAAGCTTCTATTAAGTGCGTTATCCCACAAAACGCCATCTAACAAATCACTCCCAAACTCAGTGACTTTAACCACCATCATTTGCTCTCACTCACGTGCTTGTGTGCCAGCCAGTATTGTTCTGCTGATCCTGAATGGGACGGGTTGGACTCTGCTCTACGTCATGAGTTCAGGTCAGATATGTCCCTTGTGTCACTTATTCTTCTGAGTCTAATGAGCCACTTGGATATGTTGTTTTCATGGTCCAGCCCAACAATCACATTTCAAGCTTCTGCTTGTGTAGCATCCACTGACATTCCTCTGGTCAAAGAAAATCATATGACAAATCCCTAAAACTAGGGGTAAGGAAGTTCACTGCATCTCTAAGTGGGAGAAACTGCAAAGTCACGTGGCAAGGGACATGCAAAAGTCACAAGGTGAACTAATGTATTGTTTGTTTATTTCTGATTTTTTGTCTACCTTTCCAAACTTGTACTGACAAAAAAGTCAAGTTGGCATTTTCTAGAGAATTAGTATACCAGTTTCTCCCACTCACACAGTACCTCCTGCCTGGGCTTTTTACTTGAGAGCTTCCTCAACTAAAGTCATGATCTTTGGATGTGGTTTGATGTGAACGAATGCCAGATCCTAAAAGTTTATCTTTCTAAATGAGCTTAACTCAATATCCAACCCCAGGACTTGCTAAGAAGAAAGATTTCTGCCCTGATTGCCTTTATGCTTCTTTCTGACAGTTTGTAGTCAGATCTCAAAGAAACAAAAGTTCATTAAAACCACCACACACATACAATCTGTAAAGAAACTTTCTATTCCTTGTAATACCATTTCAGTTTTCCAGCAATTAGGTATCCCCTTCTGCTATTAATAAAAGGTCTCAAAACTCAAAATATCTTCTTATTCCTCTAACTTCAACTCACTCCAAGAAGGAAATACCTTATCCTGAATATTTTAAATGAAAAAGCAAGCAGTGAGATGATCTACATACAAAATCAGCTAGCAAATGTATGCTGCTGTCTCACTTGGCCAACAGGATTAAAACTCATCTGTGGAATCAGGAACTCCCTGTAATCATATCCAACCAGACTTCAATCAGAGCTCAGGCACATGAAAGTCTCTTGGTTTCAGATGGGTTTAAAAACACATTTCCTTTCATTCTCTAGATCTCTCTTAAAGAATAAACTTTGCATTTTCTTGAAAGCATCTCCTCTAGTGCGCACATGCAGATTTTTCCTCTCACCAAGGTAAAGATTGGAGTAATCTGTAATTAATGATTTGAAAAATATTTAGCTGGATTTAAAGAAAGAGATGCAAACAGTAAAAAGCTCAACATAATTACAGGTGTCCTTTAATTAAAGGAATGCTAGAGAATTCTGCAAAAATTGCTAAGACACTGAAGCAGTTACACATTGACCCACATAAAGGATATGGACGCCTGCATATTGGTATTTTAGCGGCTCTCCTGACACTGGTTACAGAATCAAGATGCCTAAAGATGATAAAAAATTAATTTTGGATGTTTAAGGTATTGAACTTAAACAGACAGCCAGTTATTTCTCCAGCAAAAATGGGTTTATTTGCGATCAGCAAAGAATTGTAATCTAGCATCTGTGACCATGGCAATCACATGCAAGTCCCCAGCAGCAAAAGGGAGGAGAAACTCTTTAATAAAGGGGAAGAGGAAGTTGGGAGTGCTATTGTAAAGGAAGAGTTTGAAGTATAGAGGCCTTTCCTCGGCTGAGTTGTGGCAGTCTCTCATTGTCTGAGCTTCCTGCCAGTCAAGAAGAAGTCTTTCTTCTTCCTGTTGGGCTCTGCTATCTATGTAGGGCGTGAGAACTCCTCCATTTGGCCTCCCAACTCCATTTTAAAGAGGTTTCTGTTTATTAATTTCCACAAAGCTATGTTTTTATTTGGTGGCAGGGGACTCACCTAGGTGACCTCTTTGCATCTCCTCCAATTTACTCCAAACCTAGTTAACTTCATTAAATAAGATTCTCTTTCTTTTTCAAAGTTATCTATGTTTAAGGAGAAAGAATGTAAATCTATCTCTGCCTATCACTTTCTTGAGGAATATGTGAAGGAGAAACACCCTGCAAGATCTTTCTTTGGCATAGGAATAAGTAAACAATCTAATTTGAAAGGCACCAAAACATAAAGGGATAAATGTGGGACTCTGGAGTCAGAACACTGTGCGTTTGGATCCCAACTCAATGGCTTATTTACTCTGTGGCCTTGGGTTAGTGAATATACTGGTTTAATCTCGGTTTCCTTCAAAGGTTTTTGTGGGAATATAATATGTGTATAGTCAGTCCTAAGTTTAATATCTGCCACAAAATAAGCATTTAAAAATATTGTTTAATAATAAATTGCTCTATCCACTGGCTTTGTTTAAATCTTTAGAAATAAATGGTAGTATGGGCTATGAAAATGAGTGAAATACTAGTTTAATTTATTGATTAAAAATAACATTTGAGTGTACTACACACAAAGGCCAGCTTTACCTTCTGGGTGACTTGCAACATTCTTATTAAATGGCTTTCTAATGCAAAGACATCCTTAAAGCAACTTCTCAATAACTGCTTGTCATCAAGCTCTAACTAAATTATGAGGATGAGAGCCACATAGTCATAGGGTGATCAGTTAGGTAGATCAGTTTTTAGATGAGTTCCTGGACAGGGAAAACTTAGACCTGACTAGGAGGCATTTCCTCTCTTTATTACTTATCTTTTATTTACATTTTATGTACCATGGTATGTACTCTATCCTGGGTGCAATGCAGGAATGAAAGGTAGAAAAATGAATTCTAAGAGCAAGCAAGGATCTGGACTAATGCGTGCCTGTGCTGGAACTGTGCTGTGCAGGGAAGGCCGGCTCTCTCTTGGCCGTGGGGGTGTGAGTGAGGGAATAAAAAATGATGCTGGTGACCCGGATGGAAACCTTTTGGGAATGATTTCAGAGGCCATCCTGAGAAATCTCAGAAAAACATTTAGTAGGAAAAGTAAGACGGAACCCTAATAGGTTCTTGATATTTTTGTTAAAGGGAATGGAATGACCAAAATGGTAATGGAGAATGCTTACTTCAGCAGTTGTACATGCAATTGACTAGATAAGGGAGAGAACTGAGTTAACTGGGCTATATATATATATATATATAAAACATTTATTAATTTATGCAAGAACAGTTCTATATTGTACATCTGTTCTCTAGGGATCAGAATTATTGTCTTCATTTTGGAGTGTAAGAGAGTAATTTTAGTAGTGAATGAAACTTAGAAGAACTGCCAGACCACCCAGAAGCTGGTTCTGATAGTCTTGTCCACATTTTCCCAGTGTCTGAAGTTATCACTGATTATTTCTCTGTCCTTCAATTCTTAGTTTAGTGGGAGGACATATAAAAGGGAATGAGGGGCCAGCCCTGCAGTCTAGGGGTTAAGTTCGGCATGCTCCACTTCAGGTGGCTTGGATTTGGTTCCTTGGTGCAGACCTACAACACTTACAGTAGCCATGCTGTGGTGGTGACCCACATACAAAACAGAGGAAGACTGGCACAGGTGCTAGCTCAGGGTGAATCTTCCTCAGGAAAAAAAAAAAAGGAAATGATTAGGATCCCAGCTCCAGAAGAAGGATGTTTAGTCAGCTTGCCTATTTCTAGGGTGCTTCAGAATCAGAGAAGCTGTATCCAAGTGTCTTAGAAACTAAAAATGAAGTTTATTTTGCAGAAATAGAGATGGGGGCCAAAAAATGTTTACTGTTATTCAGAGACAAGCTAGATTTGATGTTTTATGCTTTCTAGTAAATTTCTCAGAAAGGTACATAAAGATCTTTTTAAAAATTTTAAAATGGTATTTGTAATATCATTATATCAAGTGGTATTTATAAAACCCCTTTTATGGACTGAATCATGCCCCTCAAAATTCCTATGTTGAAGCTCTAACCCCCAATGTGACTGTATTTGGAGACAGCGTCTTTAAAGAAGCAGTTAAAGTTAAGTGAGGTCATAAGAGTGAGGCCCTAAGCAATAAGACTGGTGTCTTTATAAGAAGAGAGACACCAGGGATGTGCGCACAGTAAGGAAAGGTGATGCAGCAAGAAGGCAGCTTTCCACAAGTCAGGGAAAGAAGCTTCAGGAGAAACCAAACCCACCAGCCCCTTGATCTTGAACTTCTACTCTCCAGACTGTAAGAAAATAAGTTTCTGTTGTTTCAGCCTCCCAGTCTGTGGAATTTTGTAATGAGATCCCTAGCAGACTAATATGACCTCTATGTGCAAACATAAACATGATATTTAAACACAATATTACAATGTCTATTTCACATTCTTCTTCAGCAAACAACCTCTATTGAGCAGGTACTGGGCAGTGTCTCTATATACATTATATTATGTAAGTGTCACAGTTCTGCTATATGATAGTTATTCTTCTTGCCTAAGGCCAAATAGCGGGGAAGTAGCAAAGTTGGGATCCAATTCCAAGTCTCGGTTTACAAATATAATTATTTTTTCCATAATTCTATGTTAAATTCTACTGAACGGAACCTAAACCTCACTGCGTTTTAACTCATCACCATTATTGAGTGACCTCTGGAGATAGAATTATCACCCTGTCCCTTTAATACTCTTTCTTGAATTCCGACATTGAACTACTACCTCGCAGCAGCATTGATCAACTGAAAACAGGGAGCATCTGGTTTTGCTGCAGGCAACAAGCACATCATTTTCCATGAACGCACGTATTATGAACTCATGGTTAGGAAAACCTTGCACCGTGTTTCAATTTAATGGCTATTACTTCTTGTTCAAAGGTCTTGCTGTGTATTCCATTTTCCCTCCAAATGTCAGAGGGAAATGGGAAATTGAAGTGCCATAAAACACTTGGAGGCTTCATTTATTGCAGATTAATTAGAGAATCAAAGGGGAGAAAGGAGCGAGTCTTCTGTCTCCAAACCCTGGGGAATGAATGTGTAGCAGAATGAAGCAAATAGACACTGGGGATTGAGATTTTTTTGTGTGTGCAGAAGAATGAGATTCATAGGTGCAGGACTGACGTGTGTGAAACTAATAGTGTGTGAATGATGTAGATTAGGATTGTGTAATAATGGGATTTGTGTACTAAATCCTGAACCTCTAGAATGAAACTCTCCAGATAATGTGCAGCCAGTTTGGGAGTGTTATCTAAAAAACACCTCTCGGGAGCCAGCCCAGTGGCATAGTGCTTAAGTTTGCACACTCCACTTCAGCGGCCCCGGGTTCACGGCTTTGGATCCCAGGAGCAGAGCTACATGCTGCTCATTGAGCCATGCTGTGGTGGCATCCCACACACAAAAAGTAGAGGAAGATGGGCACAGACATTAGCTCAGGGACAGTCTTCTTCAAACAAAAAGAGGAAGATTGGCAACAGATGTTAGCTCAGGGCAATCTTCCTCACACACACACACACACACACAAAGCACCTCTCCTTTCCACATGATCAACATTCCAGTTGACCCAGTCCTTGTCTACAAAGTTGTGACCCTCCCCTTAATACCATTCCAATTCCTCTCTCTCTTTCTCTCTCTCTCTCCATCATAACAATGACAGTGTGTGTATAACAAGAGGTATACACAGAAAGAAGTAGGGGAACTGGTTCCTCACATCATTTCCTTTCTTGGCCACTGGATCATAACGAAAAACCTGGGGGTCCATTTCTGAAAGAAGAGACCACATGCATTGTGTGTGGAATTGCTTCTGAACCACTGAACTTTTCACCCAATTATCAATGCATTGATGCCTTCCTAATGAACTTGGAACTTCTTGTTTATTTGGAAGGCTCAGCCTGTTGTGCGTGAGGAATCAGAGTTGGAGACTCCCAAACACTATTTCTTTGGCAGCGTTAAGGAAACATTTGGAGAGATGGCAGGAAGGGTTTCTCTGCTGTTAAGGAATGTGCCAGAAAGGGTGGATTACAAAATCCTCCAGGTCTATCACTTTTTGCTTTTGTGCCATGCCTGCTGTGAGATTAGGTGGACATCCCAGTGACTCATTTTCAGTACACACAGTATCTTTTTAAAATTTTTCTCTCTCCTGCTGTTGTTTCTATGGATGTGATAGTTGGGAACCTGACAAATGGTTGTCTTTAGATTCATGAAAGAAAATTCTATTCAAGGGAAGGCCAGAAAGCAGTCTATAAAGGATGCTAGATTAGCATCTTGCGGTGATGATTTGTTGGAAAGGTAAATAGCATTTGCATTTCTGATGAGATAGATGTCACAGCTCCAGGATATGTGTGTGTGTGTGTGTGTGTGTGTGTGTGTGTGTGTGTGTCAGAGAGAGAGAGAGAGAGAGAGAGAGAGAGAGAAAGAGGGGAATCCATACATGTAAGAGACTTCTCACCAATATGTTACTTGTATAGGAACAGAAGTCTGCAGTTTATACAGTGCTTTCCACGTGCATGATAATAATACAATTTGATTCTCACAACATCCTTATGGAATAAATATTACCATAGGTTGACAAATAAGAAGGCTGAAAGGTTAAGTGGCTCAGCCCAGCTGGTAGGCGGGAGAAATATAAGTTGAATCTATTTTCAGGTGAACATCCTTCTCTAGCAGTGGTGCTACACTGAACATTTACATAGGTTCTGACCTAAGACATAGAAGACAGCACCCCTACTTACAGGAATTTACTTTAAAAAATAAAATCAGTTAATTATTCACCCCTGGGAGTAGGTAAGATTAAGCCTAGTGGATTTGTCAAACCAATCGTTGTAGTGAATTTTTTTTCTTTCCTTTCGTTTCGCATGGTTTTCTGATTACAAAAGCAATATACAGATACCTGGTGTCAGCTTTGACCTATAAAGAGCTTGGAAGTCATCACTCTTGTCTTTACAGGAAAAAAATTAAACATAAAAATCAATGACACTTATTGGACCCATCAGAGAACTGAGGTAGTGGGCAAACCATCACCCTGGAATCTTGAGAGACAGGTTAATACAGAGAGTGACAGCTGAACGCCACTTACCTGGAGCAGAAGGCACTAGAACCATAGCTGGTAGGAACATGTCAATGATAATTTTGATAAGTTGCTGGAGGCTGAGCGTAGTCTAGTATGAAGTGAGATGCTCCTGGGAGGCAGTTGTGGTGGAGGTCTCACACTTCTGTGGGTTTTACCTCCAGGAACCCTACCAGGTTCTCACCATAAGATCTGAGAAAGATGTCCTCATGACTCTAGCAGAGGAAGGGATAGTCATTGTGAAATATGTTCAGTGTGAGAAAGGACTACTCTCCAGAAAAAAGGACTTTACAAGAGTCTCATTCCAGCTGGGGAAAGGGCATTCCTCCCACTTTATCACTCTCTAACCTTCTTGTCTCACCTGAGGTAATGGTGGAGTGGGGAAGCTGTACCACTGGATCAACACTTGTGAAGATCACAACCCAGGAATACAGGCCACTAAGGACTAAGATTTAATCATAAGATTATAGAATGCCTTTCCTCTCCAACATCTTACCACTACATCAACAGGGATCTGTATGTAACAGTGGAGTCCAGCTTAAAGAACTGCAAGACACAAACTCTCCGAGGGGGAGTACTTAGGAAAGCCCAAACTCGGGAGGAGACACAAAAACAAGGAGATTTGAGGAATTTGATACCTCTGGCACTTATACCTTCAGAAAACATTAAACCCAACCCAACTCCTAGTCAGAGTTATATAAATCTTCACACTAAAAGCATACTTACCTAATTTCCTGTTATCCAATATAACACCACCAATGTTCAGCGAAAAATCATAAAGCAAGAAAAAAACAGTCTGAAGAAACAAAGTACGTATTAGGACCAGACTCAGATAAGACATAGATGTTGGAATTATTAGGCAGGGATTTACAATAACTGTAATGAATATGTTAAGGGCTATAATGGAAAAAGTAGATAGCATGCAAGAGTAGATGGGTAATGTACATAAAGAAATGGAAATTTTAAGAAATAATCAAAAGGAAATGCTAGAAATAAAAAATTGTAACAGAAATGAAAGCCGTTAACAGCTCATCATTAGACTAGACATAGCTGAGGAAATAATTAGTGATCTTGAAGATAGGTCAATAGACACTTTAAAAACTTAATATAAAGAATAAAAAAGAAAAAAAAACAGAACAAAGCATCCAAGACCTGTAGGACAACTTCAAAAGGTGTATATGCCAAAAGGAGAAGAGAGAGAGAGTGAAACAAGAGAAATATTTGAATAATGGCTACAAAGATTTCAAAACTACCAAAGCACAGATATAGGAAGCTCAGAGAACACTAAGCAGAATATCAAAAGAAAACAAAACAACACCTAAAATGTTATATTCAAACTTCAGAAAACCAAAATCTTGAAAGAAGCTGGAGGAAAAGACAGTACCTTACCTATAGAGAAACAAGAATAAGAATTTTAGTGGACTTCTCATCAGAAAACATGCAAGCAAGAACAGAGGGCAATGAACTATTTAAAGTGTTGGAATTAAAACCCACCCAAACTAGAATTCTGTATCTAGTGAAACAATCCTTTGAAACTTAAGGAGAAACAAGACTTTCACAGAAAGATGAGAGCAGAGAGAATTCATCAGCAGCAGAACTGCCCTGCAAGAAATATTAATTAATACTCTTCAAGGGGAAGGAAAATTATATGGCCCAGAAACATGGATCTACTTAAAGAAAAGAAGAGTATCAGAGAAGTAACAAATTGGGGTAAAATAAAATATTTTATTTTTATTAGTCTTAATTGATCTAAAAGATAAGTGTTTAAAGTAATCTTAGTAACTATGAATTGGGTGATTAGAGAATACGGAGAAGTTAAGTAAATGACAGCCATGTCAAAAGAAATGACAGGACAAATTAGAAATACTCTGTTTTAAGGTACTGCACTACACAATACAGTGTATGTACACTGTTATTTTAAAATGGAATTAGAATAGTTAAAAACGTATATTGGAAACCCTATAGTAACCACTAAAAGTTTTAAGAGAGAAGCGTAAGTGATATGCCGAGAGAAGAGATAAAATGGATCATATAAAGTGACTTATTAAAATCAGAGAAGGCAAAATGAGAGAGCCAGGGGAAAGAAAGAACAAATATAATAAACAGAAAACAGCTACGAACATGGCGGATGTTTAACTGACATCAATAATCATTTTAATATGAATGGCCTGAATATTCCAATTAAAAGACAGACTGTTATGGTGGATAAAATGGCTGATTCTAGGACTAAAGGTAGGAAATATATAAGATGAGCCTGGAGCGTCTTTAGTACCAGAAAGTAAAGAACTGCTCTAAAATAGAAAACAAAATATCCACAATGGTGCAATATGTCAAGGGGACATGAGAACCAACCAAAGAGCTTCTAATGGCCAAAGCCGGACCAGTTTCAGCAACAAAATAAAGTAGTATTGGGTTACATCCCAAAGTATGAAGTAAATATCCATGAATGCATCCTGATATAGATCAATGATTAAATAAATGAATCAATGGTGGGGAAGAGACAAATTTCTCATGCAGAATTCCAAATAGTTTATGCAGATATTCTGCCCTCAAGGAAGTGGAACATAACTTCCCACTCAGTACGTACAGGCTGCTCATAGCGACTTCTTCCCAAGGAGCACTGCAAGGGAAGGGGGTTGAAAGAGTAACTTTACAGTG
This sequence comes from Equus asinus, assembly GCF_041296235.1. Taxonomy (NCBI): domain Eukaryota; kingdom Metazoa; phylum Chordata; class Mammalia; order Perissodactyla; family Equidae; genus Equus; species Equus asinus. The sequence continues at coordinate 8,332,052 of NC_091806.1, read as the reverse complement.
GAGAAATCTGACAAACACTACCTCTAAACCAACAGCGATAAGTTATGTTGATGGTACGTGCTGTTAATATGATGTGATGAAAATGCTGCTTTTCTCCAGTGGTCTTCCTCTGCCAAACGCATAACCTCAGTCTAATCAAGAGAAAGCGTCAGACAAATCTCCATTGAGAGACATTCTACCAAATGCTTGAGCAATACTCACCAAAAACAAGGAAAGTCTGAGAAACTGTCACAGCCAAGAGCAGCCTAAGGACACACGACCACTGAATGTATAGTGATATCCTAGATGGGATCCTAGAACAGAAAAAAAGACATGTAGGTTAAAACTGAAGAAATCTGATTAATGTATGAGTTTCAGTGAAGAGAAAAGATAATACATAATAATTTAAAATTATAGAAAACACAAAGTATGAAGAGGAATAAAATTTTCCTATGCAATAACCATTTTTGTATCTCTCCTTTCTATCTTTCATATGCATGAATATATACTTATCTAAATGCACACCCTGGGATGTATCTTTACCCTGAAATAATGTCAAATGAATGTCAGACAGATTTAATGAATATATATCTATATACATACATACATAATACATATGTACAAGTGGAATCATGCTTTTTAAAGGTTGTATGTGCTGTTTATCACTTATTTATCCTGCTTTTTTCATGTCATTGGGTATTCCTAGGAGAGATGGTTTTAAGTTCTCCGTGGTAGTTGACTGATGATACTTTGTTTGATCAGACTGCTTTCTTTGGTTGCTAGCCCTGTGTGTTTCAGGTGAGCTGGCTCCATGTGCCAGGCTGAGCATCCTCTGCACTTACGTTTACCTTGGAGGGGCCACGCAGATCATACTATATGACTCTGCAGTCTGTGAAATCTGGGCTCCCATATCTACTGCTTGATTCTTCTGTGTTCCTAGGCAAGCCCCTTAACTATTCTGAGCAGCAATGATCTCCTTCACAGAGTTGTAAGAATAAGACAATGAGCATGAGGGTCTTATTACAGTATCTGCTCCACAGAAGGTGATCAATGAATGAGGATTGCTTTTCCCACTTAAGTTAGACTTAAAAGGCCTCTGCTGCATCCCAGGAGAACCCAGCTTCAGTAGATTCCTGGTACCTTGTGACTTCAGTTTAGCCAGAAGATGAGCGCTTATGCATCCTCAATGCAGTCCCTTTATTTCAAATGTCATTGGGAAGGTACTGAGTGATACCAGATACTGATGATACACCAGCTGCCATGCTTAGCTCTCAATATTCAACAAATACGGAATATGCCCCCAAACTATGCAAGGTATCATACCTTGCCTAAGCTGACATTGCGCCTGTCTCCAGTTTGCAGGCTGCCATGACAAGATACTAGAGATTGAGTGTTGTAAATAGCAGACATTTATTTTCTTACAGTTCTGGAGGCTGGAAGTCCAATATTAATGTGCCAGAAGGGTTGAGTTCTGGAGAGGGCTCCCTTCCAGGTTGGCAGATGGTCATCATCTCTCTGTGTCCTCACATGGCCTTTCTTCTGTGTGCATGCAGAGAGAGAAAGAACTGTAGTGCACTTTCCTTTTCTCATAATGACACAAGTCCTGCCAGATTAGAGCCCCACTCTTATGAACTCATTTAACTTTAAATACCTCCTAAAAGGCCCTGTCTCTAAACACAGTCACACTGGAGGTTAGAACTTCAACACATGAATTTTAGGGGGACACAATTCAGCCCATAACGGCTCCTAAGTGGTGGAGTCAGGATCAAAATATAATTTCACATGCAAATTTAAAGCCACATCTGCAAAGTAGTCTTGCTTATAATGGAAAGGAAAACATGCTGTTGGTCAGCATCATGGTTTGTCATTATCATCCTCATCGTCATTATTCAAAACTGATTAACTGCTCTGTATCTGAAGCCATCATTTTTTTCAAAGTCACTTTCTTTTCTCTGGGTTGTGGTTAAATCTCTTTCCTGAAATGATGTCAAATGAATGTCAGAGGGAGCTAATGAATTGTGACAACAGACTGAAAGGGGCTGCCTGATAGTAGGAGGGTTTTCTTGGCTCCAGCTGTGCACATCTCTCCTAATGACACCAAGCCTTTGATCCTGGGAACTTCCATGGAGTCTGTCAGGATCCAGGAATTCAATCTTGTGAATGATTGGGGTCATTTGGGGGCTCTTCTGAAGGCTAAGGTTTATTTCTTCTTATCCTTGTATGGCCTTTGGTCAGTCTAGGTCTCTGTCTGCTCTTCCCTTGGTTTTACATCATAATCCCCTCCCTGTCATTTTTTGGTATCAGGTGCAATTTGTAGTCTTGTCTGAAGCCACCAGCTCACTTCACAGATGGTGAATTGCGGTTGAGAGTAATGGGCCTATTCGGTTCGGCCCAGAGAGTATATTAGTGTCTGATAGCCTATAACTGCTGAACGTTAGACATTATTCACACTGCTCCAAGGTCATCTGCAGAGCTGCCTCTGCCTCCCTTTCCCATTCTCCGCCATTCCTCTCTCTACCTCTGTCAGATACGAATTACATGAAAGTCATGAGGCCATTAGAAGTTAGTTCTGGGACCATAGAACAATGAGTCTTTGTTACCAATCTGGTTCAGTTTTGCTCCAACTAACTGAGAAGGCTGGCTGAGCACTTGAAAGAGAACTCAGTAAAACAGTAAAACCAAATTTAACTGCTAAGAATGCATGGGTCTTCTCTTAGAGGAAGTACAAGCCTCTGCTCTAGGAGGCATCATTTCAGGTAGAAAATCAGGAATCAAGCAGCTGGTGGAGTGTTAATGGACCATTTGAAATATTAGATACTATATATAAAATATGGTGCTGGACATTCTGATGCTACGTTCTGGGCTAAGTCTTAATTAAATGAAGTAAGGTATGTGAATGTGCCCAGCTTAATGCTTGGTACCCTATAGTGTAAGCGTTGTCTTGCTTCCTTCCATCTTTCCTTCCTTCCTTTCTTCCTTCCTTTTTTTCATTTTTTCCTTCTTTCGTTCTCTCTTTCTTTCTTTCCCTCTTTCTCTTCCTCCCTTTATCACTTTTCTTGCTTTCTGAGCCATCACATTCACTAGAGAACACTAAGTAGCTGGAAAAAGACTTCAGAACCTGAGTTGTGTTTGAGATATAGCTGGGCATTTCCAAATGCATCTCTCTTCTTGGTTTCACAGCTATGACATGCTTTCCCAGGAAACACTGAGAATATTTTTGGAAATATTTTGAAATTTTACTTATTGAGACTTCCATGGTATGACAGCTTTCAAATCAAAGGAATGCCCAGGCCCAACTCCATTACGGAAGGTTGCATTCCTTCTCATGTCTCAGACTGAGAGGTTTTTGTCAGCACTGCAGAGCGTGGATGAGGATGGAATTAGATGAAGGACAGAACTTACCAACCCAAGGCTGGACGTCCTTCTCAGTGATGGGCAAGGGGTCCCTGGGTGGGGCAGCTTGTCTTATCTAGGTTTTGAGGACTAATAGAAAAAGGATGAAAGGAGATTTCAGCATTGTCAAAATCAGTACACACGCCAAATGGCAGCTAGCCTTGGGACCATGGAACACTGAAGCTCAGCAAACACATGGAAATCATCTAGTTCAGAGATGATAAATTTTACCTCACTTGTTCTCATTCACTCTGAGTAGAGGCAGAGTTGACCAAGGCAACACTGAAATTAGAACCCAGTTTTCCGGATCTTAGTCTAGGGCTTTTTGTTTGATTGTTTTGAAATACCTCACATGGACTGTGTTGAGATGTCACTCTTTGGCTATAGTTCTAAACGATTTAACACTTTCCCTCACGTCGCCACCTACCTAGAGCCAAAATCCAGTGTTTAATGGTAGAGTTTCCAAGGGCTGGATAAACAGTACTTTTCTTTCCCACCTGAATTTTGAGCCAAGTGAGAGAGAAGACAAAAGATTAGGCAAACGGAGACCACTGTCAATGTTATTATAAATAAAGCTAATATTGAAGAACGAGGTTTAGATCTGAGGCAACGTTGACCTTTCTGATATTGAATTCCTCCTATGGAAATCTTGCCCAGCATGTCTCTCTCTATCTTTAAGGAAGTAGTAAGGGTATGGGAAAAGAAGCCAAGAGCATTTAGGAAGAGTAATTTTCATGGAAGCCAGAGGATTGAGGAATAAATATCCTCCTGAAGGCCCTCCTCTCTCTTCCTAAGCAGGCGAGATAACCATCAAACCCAAACTCCGAATATATTATCTGACAATAGAATGTGATATTTAAAAACTGGTTGAACCTTAGAAATTCAAAGTAGCCACTAAATTTTCCTTCTGGAAGTTTCAAATCCTTATCCAAATCCCAGAGCAGGATCTGCTACTTATAAAATGATAATAAATTAATATAAATTTAGTGTGCACTAATGATCAAAGTGGAGATGACCAAGAGAGAAATGTATGATTTTCAAGGACCTATACTGCTTTTGAGTAACCTTAACAAAATAACAGCTTCCTGGAAATAATATCTCTGCCTTTAGTTGTCTGTCTTAAGGAGTCATCATAATATATTACGGGTAGATTCATTTGGAATTGGTAAGCTATTTGGAATCTTATAAAGCAGTGGCCTGGATTCAAAGTTTAATATCTGTCTTATGTTCTTCAGACATCTATATTTCTTTATTAAATAGAGTCAGTGATGGAAAACTCTAGTACCTGTCATCATAGAATACTTGGTATTTACCTTTCTTCTGGTTGATTTGTGGCATCTGCTTTTTGTTCTCAGGTTTTTGATGCTAACCATTGGGGAAATTTCCAAGTTCTAAGATGGAAAAATTAATGTCACAGGATGCTGATAGCTGCTCACAAAGAGAACCTAGGAAAAGACCTCTTAGTACGAACATCTCCAAATGGGTGAAGTTCAGAGGAGGAAGTTTTTATTTCTAAACAAGGATTTGTTCAGAATTTTCATTTAAGAGGTGAGTGGGGTAAGTATGCCATTGATGCCATCTCCTAAGGCTCTGTTAATCCCATCGATATTTATATTTCAGTTTTATTGAGTTAATAGGGTATTATGTATTTTTTAAGTTACATCAAAGAGCCATAGAAAAGGAGTTACAGAACAGGAAGACTTCACACTAATAACAAAATTATGATAATCTTGGATCTGGTCAGAGGAAAGAGCAGTGGAATGACAAGGTGTTTGGTAAAATCTAGTTTGAGCAGAGGAGGGAGTATGCACGGAGAGGAACCACATAACTTTACATCTTAGGGGCATCAATCCTCACAAATGTCAGGTCTTCTTGAGGTTTAAAACCCAGTTGCTGCCACAAATTCTTTAGTCTCTGAGTTTCATCATCAACTCATGTTCTTGTCCCCAAGCTTCCCCAGTCCCTGCTATGGAGCTCTTACTTGCAGGCTTTGCTAAACTCGATGGAATCTCCCAGCAGGATAGATGGTAGATTCAGAGCTCTGGGGCTCAGCTTCTTCAGCTGTTTGCTTACTCCATTCTGCCTTGCTCCCATTCCCAACAATCAGCCTCTGCATGAGGCAAGCTGCCTCATGATGTAGCAGTGTGTTCTCTTTCTTTTTCTTGTCCTCCTACACCTGAGTCGGGGACTTGCCTAGGAATCTAAGCTCATTCATGGTTGAGCCTATCACTTCATTTTTCTCTCAAGGGTTGAAATCTTATCTTTGAAAGACAGTCGTTACATCTAGTCTTTACTATCTGCTGGACCCGAGGTCTCACATGAACCTGTATTTACTTGCCATTTTTCCGCACTGTGGTTCTCTAACCATTTGCTTAGGAATTCATCTGTTGGTCGTGGACTTACATATCTTGGCTTTGTGTGCCTCTGGAGGTAATAGAGTCCAGGTTTTCCAGTGCAAACTCTAATCTGGAGACTTGCATTCAGGAAATTTATTAGAGAAGCCCTTGTGGGGCATGAAGGAAGCAGGATCAAACAGAGTTGAGTTGTACTCCATTCTCAACAAAGGCCTCAGCCAATTCTGCAGAAGCTTTGATGCTGGGATTTTTCCTTAGAGATGCACTGAAAGAAGGCAATGGGGCCAGGCCTTTATATGTTCACATCTGCCAGTCGTTGGACTGAGGCTGTCCCCAGGGAGGATGCTTGGTTTAGGGGAGGATGCCTCTCTTCAGATGAGAGACTCCCCTAATTGCTGTCAGCTGCCAACACTCTGAGCAGCTAGGGAATGAGTCCTGAAGGGAGATCTCGCAGTGCGCACCACACTCACCATCCAGTGTAACATGAAGATCTGAGATAAGATGAGGGAGCCCCATCACACAGATTTTAAGCACTTTCTTAGGTTATCTCATTCAGTGCTCACAAGGATCTTGTAAAGCAGGTATCGTTATTGTTATTATTTTAATTTTATTTTATTGTGGAAAGAACACAACATGCGATCTACCCATTAACAAATTTTTAAGTGTACAATACATTGTTGTTGACTATAGTTACAATGTTGCACAGCAGATCTCTAGAGCTTATTCATCTTGCTTCACTCAAACTTTACACCCGTTGATTAATAACTCCCCATTTCCCACTCCCCCAGGTCCCTGGCAACCATCATTCCACTCCTTAATTCTATGCATTTGACCATTTTAGACACCTCATATAAGTGAAATCTTGCAGTATTTGTCTTTCTGTGACTAGCTTATTTCACTTAGCATCGTGTCCTCAAGGTTCATCCATGGTGTACCATTATCTCTATCTTTATACGAGAAAATTTAGGGAGGTTACGCTATATAAGGGGATTCTAAGTTTGTAGCTCCTGCCCTGTAAGGATATTTGGGACTAAAGGGTTTCCGTAGACTCTATAAAACTTTTGGAGACTGCAAAATAATGTGTGTGTGATTCATGACCCCCAAAAGATTAACCTCACACTAGAGGTCCTCCAAGATCTTGTCTAGCTTGGAAATACAAAATAGTTACCTGCTTTTTTCTATTACAGGATTGTGGTCTAAAATATTTAATAGATTACACTTTTAATAAAACTGCTCAAATCTAAGTACAGGTTGAAAGCATGGAGTCTCAGTGTTTGTCACTTACTTGCGTTTTCTTAGAGAAAACGAACTATGAATCTTCATTAATTGATGTCACATCATCTGTGAGTGGAGGTGAAGTTGGAAGGATCTAGAAGTCTCTAATGTTTTCAAACGCAGCTGATGAAAGTCAGAGATTTCCTCTCATGCACTTAGGACATGAACCTTTCAGGGACCCCAGCTGGTGTTTGGGAGGGGCTTACAACTGTCTACCTCCTCCTCCCCGTATTCTTCTTCCTTCTCTTTCTCTCTCTCTCTTTGTTTTTTCTTTTTTTTAACAACAAAGACCTCAAGTTGCTCTATCTTTAAGCTGCCTGGAATTGATAGAGATATTTAAACAGAAGCAAGGTTTGCAAAGAATTTGTCTCCTGACACTGCCTGTCAGCTGAATAGGGCTTAGCAGGTAACTATGTAAAACTCCCTCTCTCTGCAAAAGAGGGGAGGGGAGGATCATTATCTCGCTCATTAAGGTTTTGTCTGATCAGCTTCAATTAAGTTGAAGCTGGAACAAGTTTATTTGTCTGGGTAACTTTTGCTAATACAGCAGAGAGTGGAAACAAGAGGCCAGGGTCCAATCATAGAGTTCAGACAAAAGAAGGGCCCTGTGCTTGGTTTAATACTCTGCTGTTGATATCTTATAATTCTTAATGATAATTGAACAAAGGACCCCATGTTTTCAGTTCATAGTAGGCCCTGCAATTTATGCATAGCTGGTCCTGTTTCAGTAACCCTGAGTCATTCATTCACCCTGGATTCAGAGGTTTTTGCAGGTAGTTTCAAATCCTAGGGATATCATTCTCTCCTTGAAAACAGGATAGTTTTTTTCTTCCAGCTTTATTGAGATATAATTGACATATAATATTGTGTGAGTTTAAGGTACACAATGTGATGATTTGGTACACATAGGTATTGTGAAATGTTTACAACAATAAGTTTAGTTAACACATCCTTCAGTTCACATAATTACCTTTTTTGTTGTTGTTATGGGGAGAATATTTAAGATCTACTCTCATAGCGCTTTCAAGTGTACAATATAATACTAACTATAATCACCATCCTGTATCTTAGATCCACAGAACCTATTCATTTCTCTTATAACTAGAAGTTTGTGCCCTTTGACTAACGTCTCCTCATTTCCCCCACCCATCGGCTCCTGGAAATCACTGTTTTACTCTCTGCTTCTATGAGTTCAGCTTGTTTACATTCCACATATGAGATTATATGATATTTGTCTTTCTCTGTCTGAATTATTTCACTTAGCCTAATGCCCTCAGGGTCCATCCATGTTGTCACAAATGGCAGAATTTCCTACTTTCTCATGGCTGAATAATTTTCCCTTGTAGATGTACCACGTTTTCTTTACATTCATCTGTTGATGGGCACTTAGGTTGTTTCCATGTCTTGGCTATTGTGAATAGTGCTGCAATGAACACAGGAATGCAGATATCTCATTGAGTTGGTGATTTCATTTCCTTTGGATAAATCCCCAGAAGTAAGATTGTTGTATCATATGGTAGTTCTATTTTTAATTTATTTTGGAACCTCTTTAATGTTTTCCATAGTGGCTACGCCAGTTTACATTCCCACTAACAGTGCCCTAGGATACCCTTTCTCCAAATCCTCACCAGCATTTATCTCTTGCCTTTTTGATAATAGCCATTCTAACAGGTGTGAGGTGATATCTCATTGTGGTTTTGATTTGTATTTTCCTGATAATTAGTGATGTTGAGCATCTTTTCATGTACTTGTTGGCCATTTGTATGCCTTCTTTGGAAAAATATCTATTCAGATTGTTTGCCCATTTTGTAAATTAGATTATTTATGAGGTTTTTTTTTTATTATTGAATTGTATGAGTTCCTTATGTGTTTTGAATATTAACCTCATATCAGATATATGGTTTACAAATGTTTTCTCCCATTCCATAGGTTGCCTGTTCATTTTGTTGACTATTGTTTTTTTTGCAGTGTAGAAGCTTTTAAATTTCATGTAGTCCTACTTATTTATTTTTGGTCTTGTTACTTTTACCTTTGGTGTCATATCCAAAAAATCCTTGCTGAGACTGAAGTCAAGGAGCTTTACCCTGTGTTTTCTTCTAGGAGTTATAAAGTTTGGGGTCTTATGTTTATCCTTCAATCCGTTTCTATTTAATTTTTGTGATTGGTGTAAGATATGTGTTCAATTTCATTCTTTTGCATGTGAATATCCAGTTTTCCCAACATCATTTATTGAAGGGACGATCCTTTCCCCTTGAGTATTCTTGGCTCCTTTGTTAAAAATTAGTTGCCCAGGGGCCGGCCCCGTGGCTGAGTGGTTAAGTTGGCGCATTCCACTTCGGCGGCCCAGGGTTTCGCGGGTTCGGATTCTGGGCGTGGATATGGCACTGCTCATTAGGCCACGTTGAGGTGGCATCCCACATACCGCAACTAGAAGGACCCACAACTAAAATATACAACTATATACTTGGGGGAGTTGGGGAGAAAAAGCAGAAAAAAAAAAGAAGATTGGCAACAGTTGTTAGCTCAGGTGCCAATCATTAAAAAAAAAAAATTAGTTGCCCATATATGTGTGGGTTTATTTTTGAGTGCTCGATTCTGTGCCATTGGTCTGAATACTTGTTTTTATGCCAGTACCTTACTGTTTTCATTACTATAGCCTTGTAATATAGTTTGAAATCAGGAGGTGTGACGTCTCCAGCTTTGTTCTTTCAAAAGACTGCTTTGGCAAAATAGCACTTGATCATGGGGAAACCTTTTAATGTGCTGTTGAATTTGGCTTGCTACTATTTTGTTGAGGATTTTTGCATTTATGTTCATCAGGGATACTGGCCTGTAGTTTTCTTCTCTTGTGCTGTCCTCGTCTGGCTTTGCTGTCAGGATAATGCTGGCCTCATAAATAACTTTAGGGGTTCCCTTCTCCTCTTTGATGTTTTGGAAGAGTTTAAGGATTGGCGGTAATTCTTCTTTAAATTTTTGGTGTCATTTATGAGTGAAGCCATATGGTTCTGGGCTTTTCTTTGTTGGGAGGGTTGATTACTGATTGAATCTCCTTACTCACTTTTATTCTCTTCAGATTTTCTATTTTTTCGTGATTCAGTCTTGGTAGGTTGTATGTTTCTAGGAATTTATTAATTTCTTCTGGGTTATTCAAGTGCTTTGGTTATAATTGTCCATAGCAGTCTCTTATGAACCATTGTATCTCTTTGGTATCAGTTATAATATCTCCTCTTTCATTTCTAATTTTATTTATTTGAGTCTTCTCTCTTCTTTTCTTGGTAAGTCACTGGGAACTACGATTATTCCCACTGCGTGCCTGGTATTCGTTGCCCCTGCCCTTCTTCCTTATTCGTAGCCATCTCTGTACCTCTCAGTTTTGCTGGTCTCTGTGTGGGATGAAACAAATGTGGGTCCCTGGGCAGTGCCCTAAAAGGCTGAGGAAGCTGGTCACTCTCCCCCTCTCCTTTGTCTGGCGAGGGGAACTCTTTCTAGCGGGGGAGTTCTCTCTTGGCTACTCAGCAGCACCGACCTGGGGGATGGGATGATGCAGGTAAAATGCAGCAGTTCTTCCTTCCCTTTTTGTGCAGTTATTCCCAGGTTTTTTTGTTCCTTTGTGTTGCTGAAGTTTCTTAAATGGACTCCTGAACTCTCCCAGAGCTAGTTTTCTTCTTGGATAGCTGTCAAATGGTTGATTTTTGTGGGGGTATGAAAGCTGGGGCTTCTACTCCCCCATTGTGGTGTCATTACTCCCCAAAATAGGATGCTGAATTCCAACTGCTGTGTGGGAGAAGGCAAGGAAAAAGATGCTGGGATTTGAGTGGATTTGACTCTATGGCAAAACTTTTAATTAAAAACCTGATGGAAAATTGTGGGTAAAGGTAAGAGACCCTAATATTTGTTGAGCCTTTACTATGTACCTGGCACTTTATAACTACCATACCATTGAATCATCACAATACTTCTCCAAGGCAGATATTTTACAGGTGAGGGTCCGCGAGGCTAAGTAACTTACCTAAGATCACACAACCAATAAATGACGGAGCCTGGAACTCATCTTAGAGTACTCTGGCTCTAACTGTGGGCAAATGCATTATCTTATCAACATAACTGTTATTTACTAAGTCTAATTAGGATTAATCTTAAATGAGGTGAAATGATTGGCTGGAAAAGTACTGTAGAAAACTGGGGAAAGGGCATGATTTTAGAATCTCAATTTTGAGAGAGAGCTGAAGAGGTCAGACCTGGAACTAAAACCAGAATCTGACAACATGTGTTAAAGTGAAGTGTTAGAGAAGTGCTGAGATACAAAGATGCTATATTCAAAGTGAAGTGCAAGATACAGATGCACTTTTAAAAGATTTAGCCAAAAAGCTGATTGTAAAACTCTTGGACCCCTTACCCACATTGGAGTTTATGGAACTAGTCAGAAAAAGGGAAAACTGAGAGAAGCTTTGTAAAGAGGAATTCTGGAGAAAGCTTTTGGTGTGCTGTGAACCCCATCACTCACCCCAAGTGAGGCGGGGGAGGTTCCTGCCTTGTAACTCAAACCTAATGACTTGCCTCAATAGTCAGACTTAATAGGTATCCTCTTCGGTTTGGAGGACACAGTGGCTTGTTTCTAAAAACTGTTTGAGAAATCTAAAGGGCAAGGGCCAGATCAGCCACCTGCTTTAGGGTGGAGGAAAGGAGTATTACTGTAGCGTAGGGAACATCCTACATTCCTGGGGCTTGGGGAAATGAATGAGTGAGTTTTTCCCATCAAACAGATGCAGGAGAGAGAGCTTCAATTCGATTCATGTTGGAGCTGCACAGAGGGCTGAACCTACTTCAGGCAACAGGAACTGACATTACCACCACATTCCTAAGGACTGACAAAGGAGTAAGTGATCAGCTGAAATGAGATTCATTTGTCAAGATCTGGAAAATTGCAGATAAGAACATTTCAGCAGTGAATAGCATGCTTTTTAAAAAATCTTGAAACTAATTCCCAGAGAGAGTCAGCTCTTGTATACACTGAACCCAGAGAGTACAAAGAAACCCACAAGAGTGCCAGCCAAGAAAGAACGTTCCTGCCTTACCTTCTTACCTCTCTTACCTCCTCAGCACCAACCTGGGAAGAGAAACCAAACACACTTCCATTCTCCAAATTTAGGGAGCCAAAAAAGGAAGGGCAGAGTCTTGAACTTCACAGCAAGTTTGTGATTTTGAGTGTTGGGTTGGATATTATAATTTCTAGTCTACCTAAGAAGGATGAGAAAACTCATGGGGTCCACCTGAGTTTGTACTTAGAAACAATTGAAAAGATCTCCCTACTTATCACATTTAAAAGGAGGAGAGCTATGAAATAAAATTACTTTCTAGTTACCTGCCATGACTCATACTTGTGTACCATGCTGGCTGATGAGATGTGTTCTCTGATTGTGGCAGGTGCTGAAGATGGTCGATATCGGCAGTACCCAACAACACAGTCAGTGATGGTGTTTGGAAAGTATGGTGAAGGTGACATGTGACAGTCTGGGCAGATAGCCAGCAAGGTAGCTGATTACTTGACTCGTGGGTTGAGTATGGTAGTGGATATCTTGGAACTCATGTTTTCTGCAGCAGACTCTTTTGGTGGCCCATCCAATACCCTTTATTGGTACTCCCATACCCCAGTTACTGAAAATGTTGACTGGTAAAGGCTCACACCTACGTCCATCTCCTAAGAACTTTTCTTAGCTGACATGAGCCTCTTTACATTGAAATGTTTGGAAGATTATGCTTAGTTCCTGGGGTAGTCCACAGCCAATGCCTCACAAATAAGGAGGTTCAAAAGTCTGACCACCTTGCCTCAAAATGGAACAATTTTGTAGGTCCAGATATGTTCTAGAGCTCTCTAAGTAACCAGTCTAATAGTAGATTTCAGCAAAATTACATCTTTGCTTAGTTTCTGTCCCTGCTGTATCCTGATTTCTTATATTTCTTACAATTTTCTTTTGAGAACATTCTCTCAATAAATCACTTACACAAAACTCCCATCTCAGACTCTGCTTCTAGGGAATCTGACATAAGACCAGGAGTGCTCCTAGAAATCTGACTCTAAAGCATGGGATTCTGGAGTTCGATCATTCGCTGGCTGAATGACAATGAGGACCTCATCACTGGTGGTAGGTAGTATACTGATGAGCCGTGGCATGGTGCTGAAGCAGAAAAATTGCTCAGATTTTTACCTGGGATGAACTGGGATACAAGTGGAAGGGGATCCATTGGCTTGTGAAATCTCTGAGATTTTATTGGAGTAATAATTAGGGCGCTTGTGGAATTGTGGAACTAATGCATTGAAGAGGGAAAATTACAACTTTGCCTCTATTAAACACTAACTTGAAACAAAGTGTGAAATTCAAAAAGCCTCCTTGGCAACTTTTAAAGAGATAATTTCCTGAAGCTGGAGGGCAGTCTGAGCTGATGACCAGGATTCTTTGGGTGTTAGAAGTAGCAGATTCTGCAACTGTGAATACTGATTTCATCCATCTTTTGGATGATATCGAAGGCTACTTATTTTGAGTGAGGTTCAGAGCAAGAAAATCCTTTGCTGCAGATCCAGGCCATTGCTTTGCCATTTGAGCCGTATGGCTCTGCTGGTCTCATGTTACTAGAGGTATGTGTAATGAGAAAAGATGCCATGTGGTGTCTCTGGCAAGCCCCAATAGAAGAGTTATGGCACAGACCCCTGAGGTTCTGGACCAAGGCCATGCCATCTGCAAAAAAGTAACTACACACTATTCAAAAAGTAGCTACTAGAATGATACTGGGCCCTGGTAGAAACAAGTTATGTGACCAGGGGGCATCAGGTGAGCGTGCAGCCAGCAGTGTTCATCATGAACTACATGCTGTTAGACCTACCGAGTCTAAGGTTTAGTGGACCCAGCAGCAATCCATTTGCAAGACGTTACAGTATTTCTGGAGTTAGATTCAGAGGTTACAAGTAAGCTACATGAGGAGGTGGCCCTGACTCCCATGTCACTCACTATTGTTGCACTGATGACCCCCTCTTAGTTCATACTGTGGCTTCGTGGAGAAGCCATGACCAGCCTGCGATCAGCTGATAGAAGAGGGAACAAATGAACAAATAAACTCTGCTTGATTTATGCAGAAGTCAGCTCTAATATGTTGATGCAAACCAAAAATAAGAGTGTGGTTACAGGACAACCCTACTCCTGAGTGGCCCTCTAAAATAGCAGTGATTGGAAATCCTCTCAGTGGGAAGAGTGGAAGAGCTTTAGCAGGCTTGCTTCATTATCCACTTTGTAAGGACAAAGAAGTGGCCTGAGTTACACAAACTCAAGTGCAATGATGAATTGTGTTACTGTTTGGTTAGGAGGCTGACAGGAGCAAGATTGGAAGATCTATGACAAGGACGTCTTGGGGAGTCATCTGGATGGACCTATGGGAGCAGATACAAAGTGTGGGACTCTTTGTATCACACATTAATGCTTACCACAGAGTATCTGTTGCAGAAGAGTTTTTTATTTTTAAAAGCTGAGTGTGTAGGATGACGTGGTCAGTAGATGTTAGCCAGTCTGTGTCCTCAGTCACTCTGTGATTGCACAATAAACTAATGAAGGAAAAAGTCATGGTGACAGTGATGGAGGCTGTGCATGGTGACAGCCTGGGCTTCCTCTAGAAGATGATGAGTGTCAGTTACCACCTCAAGACCAATTTCAGTACCTGGGACTGGTGTTCATCCCATTGATCCTCTGCTTGTAAATTTCCCCAGATTTTGTGACCAACTCGAATCCAAGAGAGTCTATGTCTGGATAGAATAAACTTGATGTAAGATAAAAGAGGCTCTGAGCAGTGCAAGATGCAGAATAAAGTAGATAGTCTTGGTTCCCTACTCGGATCCCCCTTACTGAACTGATATGGTCATCTCCCAGGTGTTGAAATATTGGCTGCTAACAGCTCACAGAAGCATCCTTCTTTTGAGAACTCCCCTATCTGACAGAAATCACCTTGTCTGTAAATATCTAGGAAATTTTACCTAGGGCCTGCATTGTGGTGACACAAGCAAGGCGGCTGGAGAACAAAATTTAAGGAGGCACTCTTTCTCAGGATGGTATAAGCACTGAGTCAGCTCCTGAGAGTGAGTGCCTCCTTGTAATTTGCATCCTAGGTCCTTGATTGCCTCACTCTAGTCATGGGCCTCATTGTACTCTTCTCCATGGGATGCCTTGTGTCCATCCACTAATTGTTATGACCACGGTGTGATAGCCTGGCCCCCTTCCCTCACAGTGAGGCTCTGCAGGATCAGGCTGAGGCCAGACTTCACCTGAAACCATAGCTTTCTGTAGGTTTTTCTCCTGCTTGTTCTTGTTTACCTCATTTACTTACAGGTTTCTCCTGAGATGACTCCTTCAATAAATCACTGTCATGGAATATATATTTCAAACTCTGCAGCTAATGAGCATGACATATGACCCTCCAGATCTGGCAGCATCAATAGGCTTCTGGGACAAGATTAAACTTTATAATGCCCTTGGGCTGTAGCATTCCATAGAAAGCTCTGTGGCCTTGAGTGAAATTCCTACATCGCTGAATGTCGGTTTTCTGTTCTCAAAAACAGAGATAATAATACCTTCTTTGCAAGAAGGACTTAAATATATAATATATATGTTTTAAAACATATTTATATATAATATAATATAAATATTTTTAATATATATTATATATTTACGTATATAAAACTCTTAGCACTGGGTCTGGCACATAAGTGTTCGATAAATGATAGATGCTTTTATTAGCAGTATAATTAGTCTATGCTCAGCATTTCCTTTAAACTTCTCTGCGTTTATTCATTCTCTTGAATAATTTTATTCAATTTTGGGGAACAAAGTCCCTAGTTAGTTATTACTGATTAGAGATGATTTGGAAATGTAGCTTAGATCTATACAAACACTTAAGCTTTCTGTGACTTTTCCTTGATTTAAACGTAGTTACGATTAATAGGCAATGTTGGGCAATTTTAGTACTTTCTCTCTGAGGAGTAGAACATACTGAGATGACTCTTCTAAATTCCTTGTATTGTTTTCTCTCTCTCTCTCTCCAACTATGTCATAAAATGATACGATTTTCTGCTTCTTTCCTGTGGGCTTGTCATGTCTTCTAATTTGGATGCTTGAAAACTGGAGACACCTCTCTTATATTGACTGTATGTTTAGTCTTGTGCCTGGCACTGCGTATATACCCAGTAAAAACTTGTAGAATAAGTAGTAAATGTAACAACATTGAATCAGTTCTTGCTGCTACTCCTCAGAGAGTAATCTAACCTAGGATTTTCTATGTGAGAAGTAACTCAATCACAGATCACGGCCTACAATCTGGAGCATTTGTCCTTAACTTCGAGCTGGTATTTGAAACCAATCCTTATTTTTCTCTAATCCTGACAACTCTCTCTCTTTCTCTCTCCTCTCATTCATTTATCTGATCTTTTTTTCTCCAGTCTACAGTTTCACTAACATTTTTCTGTGTTTTTATGTCAGTTACTGTGCAAAATAAATGACTATCCCATTTTGACTATACCCATGGGATTTGTGTGTTCCTATTACATATCAGACTGTTCTAAACAGACTCTAAATTTTGTTAAAAGCCATTGAGCTACTTTTGTAAGATGCTGTGACAGACTTGCTCAAGGTCTCGCAGCTGGTAAGAGGAAAGAGTCAAGATTCTAGTCCTGGTTTGGGTAGCTCCAAAGCCCATTATACATTATTCAGTAGTTATACTCTGCAGTGGACAAATGCATGGTTTGCTTTGGTGTTCAACTTTCTCATCTCATTCCTAGGTTTCTATGGTAAGATGATTAATATGGGAAACACTTTTTCCTCATTTCTCACATTTCTAAAAAGGGACTCTACTTCACATCTTAATAGGAAACATTATTAGAAGGAATACAGCAAGATTCTTTCTCCCTATCTCAGGTGCTCATCCCCATAAGATGAGTGGGGTTTTCATTGTTTTCTTTCTTTAAAGCTGATTGGCGAGATGTGCAGGGCTTGTCATCTATTGGGTAATGTTAATGGCAGAAGAGATCATTTCTCTATTCAGGAGGCAAACCTGGAGGGCTCTCGTTATTTCTTTCTCTCACTTACTTCCTTACTCTTGTTTTCATTCATGCCCCTATACTACTCATCATGGTGTCTCATGTAGCTATCTGCCACATGAACTAGTAAGAAGTGTAGAGGAATCTTTATTGACGTCTTTCTCCGTTTGAAAAGCAGACTAAGTAAGCTGTGTTTCATCAGGGCCATGGGTTTTCAATTTCTCTCAGTCCAGCTGGTTAATTTCACTGCTTAAAGTTTTGGAGAGAGGGGAGGGCCTGTCATGATCTCCAATTTGAACTTCCTACTAATAAGCAGCATTTGACTCTTCGTATTCTCAATTAGTTAAAATCGGGAGTCTCCCCGAAACTTCTAATAGTATTATTTTGTTGAAGATTTCACCAATAAAGCTATCTAAACATGAAATTGCTTTGTGGGGAGAGTTTTTAATATTACAGATTAATTTCTTTAATAGATATGAGATTAATCCAATATCTAATACTTCTGGTTATCAGTTCAGATAAATTTTGGTTTTTAAAGCAATTTGCTCATGTCAACTGAATTTTAAAATTTGTTGGCATAGAGTCATTTGTACTATCCCTTTATATCTTTTAAATATCTGTTTGATCTATTGTTATATATCCTTTTTCATATATGGAATTAGTAGATTATTGATTTTCATCTAGTCTCCTTTTCTAATATATACAAACAAGGCTATGAAATTCCCTCAAAGTGCTGCTTCAGCCACATCCATAATTTGGACATGTCATATTTGTATTATTGTTAAGTTAAAATATGTTCTAATGCTCCTTGTGATTCTTTTTCAAATCCCATGTATTATTTAAAAGTATATTGCATATTTCCCAAATATTTGAGTATTTTCTAGCTTTCCTTCTTATTTTTGTTTCTAGCTTAATTTTTACTATGCAAAAGAAGATACTTTAAATGATTTCAACTACTTAAAATTTAATTAAATTTACTATTTTGTTATAAATCTCATGTGTGTTTGAAAATAATATGCATTTTGTCATTTTTGTTGCAACATTCTCTATATATGTCGGTTTGGTCAGTTTTTAAAACCATGTTGTTTAGATTTTCTATATTGTTGCTAATTTCTTGTCAGTTATTGAAGAAGAGTATTAAAAGTTCTCAATATGATTGCAACTTTATCATTTTTTCTTTAGGGTCTGTCAATTTTCACCTTATATATGTTAAAGTTATATTATTAGGTATATGTATATTAACAACTATTAGATCTTCCTGGTTTAGTCACTCTTTTGTTATTATGCAATGTTCCTCTTTATCTCTAATAATTTTTTCCTTAATGTCTACTTTGTCTTATGTTAGTGGGGCTACATCTGATTTCTTTTGGTTAATATCTACACATAAAATTCCTTCACCTTTCTATTAATTTATTTTTAAAGAAAGTTTTTGTAAGCAACATAAAGTTATTTTTTTCTTTTAAATCAAGCCCCAAAAATCAAATGATGTTTTAAACCAATCTTTTAATTGGAATATTAGGCCACTTACATGCTGTGTAATTATTGACTCATTTGTATTTATAAATACCATTTTATCATTTGTCTTCACTTTATCTTATGCTTTTTATGATCTTTATTTATTTTTTTTACCTTTTCTTCTGTCAGATTTATAGGTTATTTTGTCTTAAAACTTTTCCTCTACTGGTTTATTAATTTTATATTATTTTGTATTTCTTTTAGCATTTGCCTTAGAGGTGTTACAACATGCATCCTTGATTCATTACAATTTAACATAAATTAGTACTTTTACTATGTCACAGTCTGGCTGGAGTTTACAAACCTTTAATTAAATTTACCCTCTCCTGCTTTATGTGCCATTGTCATCCTGCTTTTTAATTCTTTTTATATTGTAAATCCCACATGACATTTTTATTATTGTTTTGTGTTATAAATATCACATGTATTTATCCACTTATTAACACTTTTTGCTACTTTTAACTCCTTATATCCTCTCAATTTCATCTGTGGTCATTTTCATTTTTTCTGAAAAAATACTGTATTCTTAGTCTTTCTGTTAGTGAGGGACTGCAGGTGACTAATTCCATCAGTTTTTTCCTGGAAATATTTTTATTTTGCTCTTACTGTTGAAGGATATTTTCAATGGGTATCAAATTCTAAGTTGACACCTTCAGTATTTGAATAATGTCATTCCACTGTCTTCTTGATCTCATCATTTCCGTCTGGAAATCATCTATAATTCTCTGGGTTTTTTTCCTTCTTCTTCTCCCCAAAGCCCCCCAGTACATAGTTGTATATTCTAGTTGTAAGTGCCTCAGTTGTGCTATGTGGGACACCACCTCAACACAGCCTGATGAGCAGTGCCATGTCCACGCCCATGATCAGAACCAGTGAAACCCTGGGCTGCCAAAGTGGAGCGTGCAAACTTGACCAGTTGGCCATGGGGCCAGCCCCTATAGTTCTTATTATTGCTTTCGTCTAGGTAGTGTGCCTTGCACTCTGATCGCTTTTAAGATTTTTGTTTGTTTATTTTTAGTTTTCAGCAATTATGATGTATCTGAGTGTGGTTTTATTTATATTTACCCTGCTTGGGTTTCATGGTAGTTCTTTAATCTATGAGTTGATGCTTTTCATAAATTTTTACAGGATTCTTGGCTACTATCTCTCCAAAATTTTTTCTCACCCTCTCTTACGATCTACTTCTTATCAAACTCCAATTACATGTATGTTAAAGTTTTTCACTGTATCACATATGTCTCTTTTTCTGCTTTATATGCTTGTTTCTCTCTCTGTTTTAATCTGGACATTTTCTATGAACTTTAAAAAAATTTAATTAATCCAGTTTTCAGCTGTGCCAAGCTATTGTGAGCTTCTAATTTTAATTATAGTCTTTTTTACTTCTCGAACTCCATTTGATTTTTTTAAAAACAATTTTCACTTCTCTAGCAAAATTCTCTATTCTTTTCTTATATATGTTAATAAAAAAACTTCAAAATAAGTTTCTGATTAGCTCCAATTTTGGATCATCTGAGAGTTTGTTTTTGTTGTGTGTTTTTCTCTTAATCCTGTTTCTTGGTATGAATGTATGGATGCCAGAAAACTGTGTGGAAAAATCTCAAAATAATCATGCTGAGTGAAAGAACTCAGAATGTAAAGAATGCCTACCATTTTATTCTATTTATATACAATTCTAGAAAATGCAAACTAATCTATAACGACAGAAAGAAAACCACTGGTCATCTGGGAACAGGAAAGAAATCAGTCTGTAGGCATTTGATACATCACAACAACAAAATCTAATGAACCATATGATGTGAGAAGGAAAGTTAGTTAGGATAGGATCAGGAAAGGATTATTTTGGGAAGTTACATTTAATCTGAAATTTAAAGTAAAAGAATGTATTAAACATGAAAAGAAGTGGAAGGAAGGAAATATGTTCCAGGAAGTGGGAGAAGTATCTGTTATGATCTGGCATGATGGAGTAGAAAAAGCAGGTTGGAATAACCTTGGGTCAAAGGAGGTGTAGAGGTAATGGTGAGACATGAGGTGGGAGACAGAATCAGAGTCCAGATCACGGAAATTGGAACTGAAATTAAGGTAACTGGAAATGTACCAGAGTTTTAAGTATTTGGGAGTGGGTCACATAATTAGTTTTGCTTCTCAGAAATTAAGATGGTGTGTAGATATTTGCATGGGGGTACAACTAGAGGCATGAAGGCCAGTTAAATTTTCTACTGTAGTACATACATGGTTCAGGCCGGTGTAGATGTCAAGAAGAATTTTAGCTGATCTGGTAATAGATTGAATGTGAGGAGTGAAGGAAATGAAACAGTCGGGAGTAATATTGAGGTTTCTTTCTTAGATGGCTATATTGCTGATGGTGCCATTTACTGAGGTAACACAAGGGTAAGAGCTGGGTTTTTGAAGAGAAAATGTTGAAAATACTTTCAAACATTTACTGTTTGTGGTGTTTATGTTACATTTAAATGAATATTTCCATTATCCAGTTATAATTTATTGATTTGGAACTCAGGAGAGAGAAAGATCTGGGAGTTATATAGAGGGCAATGGAAGCCAAGGCAAAGTGTGTAGAGAAAGAAGAGAGAGCTGAGGGCAGAGTGCTTAGGAACACAAACAGTTCAATAGAGAAAGAGGTCACTAACAAGATGCAATGGAAACCAAACATAAGGAGATTGTCAATGAGGTAGTGTGTCATCTGAGGTGAAGAAATGGGACAAACTCTATGTTGCTTCTCAAATACCCTATCCCAGTTAGGTGATATTCCCTCCGCAGTCTATGCCCTTCCCTATTGCATCTCTTGTAAACTTCTTCAGCTCGAGGACCTCCTCTTTTGGAAAGTTCGCCCAAGTCCCACAGGCAGACTTTGGAGCACACTTCTTATGTTCCATTTGTTTGGATTCTGCTCATCACACTGCAATTTAATTATCAGTCTACAAGCCTATTTCCTTGCCAGATTGTGACTTTTAATTTTATATTCTCAGTATCACTACATTTCAACCTTGGCTGAATCCCTAATGCCTAGTGTAATAATTTTATGAAGGATGCTCAAAAATTATTTGTTGAATGAATAAAAAGCTATTAAAAAAAAAGAAATCTGAATTACTAATGATGAAAAAAGGCAAACAATGTTTCATTGTGTATCTTTCCTAGGAATTGTACCACAAACTAGTGTAGCCAAGTTACTGCATTTCTAGGGAATCAGTTTCCTCATTAGTGGAATCGAGATGTTTGTTAACGGTGATATTCCATGTTCTATTACCAGTTCTATTTCAGCAAGTATTTTATTTCTGGACTGAAATAAATATTTTGATTGAAAAAGAATCTTCCTTTTTATGCCTGTCTTAGTTCTTCCTCTGGTTTTTAAATGGGTGTTGTCTGAGTCTAGAAAGTATCAAATCTCAGTCTCCTGTGTGCCTTTCTTACTTTTATTTCTCACGAGAATTTCTAGGCACAGTGTGGTTAAGCCTCACAGACCCAGCCATGTCCTAAATACATGTCAGCAGGGTTTGAAAGACTGTGGATGAGAAAGTGCCACCACTTCCTAGGTAATTGGAATAAGGAAGAGGACACCATGCACGGGGATTTGACAAAGGATTAACCCGTCTTCTCTACTGTAAAGCAGTCATAGGCTCATTTGTTACTCATGGCACTACTTCTCACCACATGATAGAGGTAACACAGTTCCTAACTCACTTGCTCAGATTCCTGACCAAATAGCTGAAAATGCAGATGTGAAGACGGGACCCAGAAATTAAGCTTCATTGCACAAAATTGAGTTCCTGGGGTGTTTTGCTCTAGCTATGGATGTGAGTATCAGCTTATGTGCCTAGTGGCTCAATAAACTCTAGGTGGAAAAAGGAGATTAGATGGCTGGTCTGAAGACCATGCTTCTCATTTCATATCACTTTTTTGTATGATTTTCATGGTAATTCATGATTGGGGAAACACTGAGGATATCTACTTGTAGGGTATTAGTGAAGTACTAATACCATTCATATAACTGGAAGAAATGCTATGGTTCCAAGCATAGCACCTGACACTATGAAAATAGAATCGGGACCTTATGATAATAGATTTTAATACATAAATGCTGATTGATTTAAAACAAGAGCATTTTTATATATTGGCGAGAAAATGGACATTTTGTTTATTGTATTTTCACTTTTGCACCATAATGAGTCAAAGATATTTAACATGCCAAGCAATTAAAAATATATATAAGAAGATGTTCATTACAGAATTATTCATAATAATAAACAGCTTGAAATAAATAAAATACCTTTCATTATGGGGTCAGCTAAATAACTTCTGGCATGACAACCCAAAGCAATATTATGAAGCCATTTCTTGAAAAATGGTATAAGACTACCCAGCAGAGTTATTGCATATATATGGGAATTGTAACCATATAACCATATGCATATGAAGAAAAGCCCATAAAAGTAACCGGGTGAGGATAGTGCTCTTTGAGTAAATATTTTTCTTATATATAATTTCCAAACTTTAGGGATTAAATGTCTCACATATTTTTTTAAATGATTTCAAGAAGATTTCCAATTACCTCAAATGGTGACATTTCGCAAAGGAAATACGTATGACTAAACTTTTCTTGTGGATGGGATCCAAGAAAGCCAGAGGATCCTGAACAAGGACAGTGTTTTGACAGACTGAAAGATACAAATAGTAATGGATTTATGTGGTTTCCTTCACCTAAGAATTCCAGGGAGGTAGGGGTTTGAGTGATTGTCTTTGGATTCAGAGAGGTGTAGGCTTGAATTCTAGCTTTTGTCTCTGGAGAAATGACATAACCTCTCTGAGCCTTGATTCTCTTATTTCTCAGGGTTTTTTAAAAAGAGAATGAATAAGTGGGATAATATATATGAAGGACTTAGCACAGTTCTGAATTCCTAATAAGTTCCTAGAAAATTATAGCTATTTATGCTGCTCAATGCCATGCACTCTTGGTCTTTCCATATTCTTGTGAATGGAAAGGGGTTACCATTCATCACCTTCCCTTTGCAAGTAGGGAAATGGATTCCCTAGGCTAGGATGCACTAGTCCAAAGTCAGCACCAAGTCAGGTAAAAATCACTGAAAAAGTGAATATACAGCTCCAGCTGATGCCAGATTCCACGCTCTAAATCACAACATTACACCACCAGCAAGGCTTCTGTAGAAGAAAAATAGCAGTTCTCTGCTCCCCTACCTCTTGCTCCCTGAGAGCCAATCTCTTCAATTACTTCAGTTATTCCCTCTGGTACCTACCTTCTTAATCTAAACAATTTTCCTTATTTTTCAATTTTAGATGTTACGTATTGTTTCAACTGTGGAGGATGATACCACTCTCCCAATATTTTCATCTGATGTAGTTATATCACATGTGGCAGAAGTAATTATTCATTGTTTACACTATTATTATTACTAAATAAGTATTGTTCATTGACTACATTTCCTTTTTGTGCATAGCTATTCATGTCAGCTGGAGTTAATAAGTCTCTCATTTATTCATTCTCTTAATTATCTGTCTCCATCACTAATTCCTTTTTCCCAAGCCCAATTTTTCCCTAAGTTGTACGAACTCTATTAAACATAGGAAGAATATGTTGGTTCCTTTTCATTTTTTTTCTTCAAGCACTACCTGCTGGGGTTCCTCGTCTTCCTGCTTCATTTTGGACTTGGTCTTCAGATCTACTGCATATCTCCGTTCCTGGGACCTTCCATCACTTCTGACCAGGGTTAGAGCCGCTGTGTTCAGGGTCTTCTTTCATGATTTACTCTTTCATCTTGGTAGAGCAAATGTCTGAGGATCTTTCTGGGAAGAAAATGCATGAGCCATAAATTTTGTGCTCCATGAGTATAATTTAGAGATAGTGTCATTTGTATTGACAGATTGTGTACCTTTCTTCTCAAGTCTGCATTCAGTGACATTATATTAGTAAATTGAAATTGACCACAGTATGCTTGCATCATGGAAATCAACAAACATTACAAATCAGTGCTTTTGTTTGTTTGTTTCTCTAGGAAAGCAAGTTGCTAAACATTTACCAGCATGCGACTGCTGCTTCCTGTTACTCATGAGCCTTTTGGGGGTTGCAGGGGAGGTTTACAGTGAAAATTGCTGAACCAATTGGTTTCTCATCAGCATTCTTCTCTGCTGGCACTGAGTAATTGACTTTCTCTGATCTGCTTACTATTCCAACATCTGGCTTCCAAGATGCTGTCTTGGGGATCCTTGGTAAATTCCAGGGAGATGTCCTTTAATCCATCTGGTCATTGGGCACCCTGATGGCATCTGGTGTTGAAGCCTGCTGCTAATGAAGCAAAAAGTCTTTTATCATGGCATTGTCAGGGCTCATACATCTTGCCTTGCCCCTATCTCTGGCTGATATAGCAGAGAGTCTAGACTTTGGCAACACCTTCCATCCTA
The DNA here is from genome assembly GCF_041296235.1 of Equus asinus. Taxonomy (NCBI): domain Eukaryota; kingdom Metazoa; phylum Chordata; class Mammalia; order Perissodactyla; family Equidae; genus Equus; species Equus asinus. Next base: position 8,307,035 of record NC_091806.1, on the reverse strand, counting down.
TGTGTGGATAGAGCTATCACCCTTCAACTTCCACTCTAGGATGCTTCATGACTTCCTACAGTAGTTCCATGACAGTTCTTAGACTGTTGACTCAGCTACCTTTCGCTTCCTCCATTGAGATACGTAGGAATTTCTAGATACCGTCCATGCCCATGGATAATAAGGGAGACTCTCGTGGAACTATCTTTGGTTCTTTCTCTTAGATTTCCCCCTCACCTGTTTGTTAGCCTACCGCCTAGATAGCATCTTCTTGAACTCAGTACTGCTTCAAAGGAAACTGTGGCCAGAGACGTAAGAAACAAACTCTAATTTTCTCTTAGCCAAATTTTATGGTTATTTTAAACACCATTGTCTACCCATGGTTTTGACCCAGAAAGGAGAGCTAGGACACGTGTGTTTCATTGATTTCCCTGCTTCCTTGCTGCCGTCCCTTTCCTATCCAGAACCTGCTAGACTGGCTTTCACCTTCTACTTCCTATCAGGTGGAGAGAGAAAAACTTACTCACATAACATCTTCCATCTCTTTAATCCATAGTTCCTGGTAAGATGCCACTTTAAGATCACAAGATTTATTTTCTGTAGTGGTGCTTTCTGGAATTGAAAATTCAATTTCTTTTTTGGCCACTTCTGCCCTTCAAAACTAATGTATGTTTATATACTCTAAAAATGTCAGCTTTGAGAATTGATAGAAACAGTGTCTCTTTCTTCTGGATTTTTTGCTTTAACAATATGAGTCCTTCACAAAGCAAAGTCTGACTTGAAAAAAATGACAGAAATGCCAAAATGTAGGAGATAAACAGAATGTATATCTATGTATCTATCTATCATCTATCTATCCATATTTTATGTGAATGGTGATTGAAGTAGTGAGTAGTGTGTGCGTGTGCCTGTGTTTGTGTTATGCAAAAACTCTTTTAAGAAGCTTAACAGAAAGAAATGTCAGTACCTAATAAGGAGCAATGTAGGCTGGACCAATGGATAGTTTTAAAGAATACGTAATAGTAGGGCATGTTCGATTGCCAATGGGAATGATTTGGTAAGGAGAGAGACTTAAGAGGTAAGAAAGAGATAGAATAACTTAAGAATTGAGATTACTGAGGAGTCAATGGAGAAGGGGATCCAAGGTTTCTGATAGGAGGTTGAGAGACTTCTCTTATTAAAAACAAGAGGAAAGGTGAAGGTGCTGACACCTTTGTAGATTTGGTAGTGAGAGCTGTGGGAGTTCATGGCTAATAGCTCCTACTTTCTCATGAAGTATGAGGTGAGGTCTTTAATGTGAAAGAGAGGATAGAAGGCGGTGGAAAATGTGAAGATAATAGAGAAGGTATGAAATCATAATTGCAATAATGCAATAAAAGAGCAAGAGAAACCCCAAATACCAGATCTGGATTTGCTGATCTTTAGGGTCCTGTTGAGTTCTAGACCTTGTAATTCTTTTACTGGCCCATTGGCTGTGTGAGTGTTTTTCTGATCAACAAGAGTTGAAGCAAGCATCTTCAGAATGTCCCCTACCCCATAGTGGTATTTCATGTGCCTTTGCAAATTCTGAAGTCTTGGCATCAGAAGCCATGAGACACTGTCTCTGGTCTTCCTGACTCAGTGGATAGAGGAAATGGATTTCTCTCTAAGATTCCATCAGTGTGCAATTCACTATTCTGTTCTTCTATTCTGATTCCTGTGTTCTCTTCAAATTTGCCTGTTCCCCTACACATAAAACTGATGAGAGAAAACCCTGCTGTGGTTTAGTGATGGGATGAGGTCCTGAAGCCACGACAAACGGGTCTTCACCTTCTCCCTCCAGTTATCTACATGATACTTAAGGCTTTGCAGTGTACACTATGTGAATCACTACTTTCACTTGTTCTGGCTTTGGCATGTACATGAAATGTTGGTTCTTTACTTAAATCATTTAAGAAATTTAAATCAAAGCTTCTTATGGCTTTAAGACTATCTGTGAACTAACTCCCTATTTCACACGTGAGAAAACTGAGGCCCAAAGAAGTGATGTGATTTGCCTTAGGTCATTTAGATGGCGTCAGAGGCAGAACTGGAACTTGAGTCTCCCAATATCTAAATTGATGCATTTTCCACTACAGTGACCTACTCTGAAGCTCAGGGGTACTTGCAGAAGATCTATTCTTTGCAATCATGCAGAGGAAGCTATGTCTGGCCTCTAGAAGAGGCATATTTGTGCCAGCTTGTCTCTTCACTAGCACTGACACATTGTTCGTTTAATTTGCTCAGTCTACTACTCCATTAGCCTTATCCTGTGGTGGGGCTGGCCCATTTATCCCTGCTTAAAATTTAATCAGACATTTCACTGCTCATCAACACTTTAACGGGACCATTTAAAGCACTGAAATTCCACACATCTCTGCTTAATTACCACTAGCCGACAGATGTCACTTTCACTGTCCTCTCTTCCCTGTCTCCTCCAGTTGCACAGACCTGGAGGAGAAGCTTATTCTCTAAAATAAACCTTAAAACAGAAACACAATCAGAGCTCAATGGAGAGACACCAACCCCATGTTTCTGCCTGATTGGAATCTAGTGGTTTGGGGAAGTTAAATGTTGTATCTGGTACCTTATCAGGACTTGAAGCACACTCTCAATTTTTGTTATACAAAGTGAAAGGGTCATGGGAAGTAGGAGGATGCAGAATAACTGACTAGGCTCCCCCATCTGCCGTGGTTGTCGCACCTTTCTTAGGCTACTCTCTGCTCACGCTTGTTCCTTATTCAACTGTGAAATTAGAATCGCAAGAGGAATGTTGCATTTCCATTGCCAAGACTCCTCTCATGATGGAGCACAAGGAAAGAGGACTGTTTTTGGAGCTGGAGAAAGAAATGTGGCAGGTGACAAGCACTCTTGGCATGTAACAGTAGGCTCAATTTTTTTGGTATCATCAAACCCTGGTTCTCTCCAACCACGTACTTCCTCTTCCCTACCACACATATAAATGCTGTTTTCAAGGACACTGTAAATATTATTGCAGGAAGCCTATGAATATGAAAAATTCATTTAAACTGAGATGTTAATAGCTTATGCCCTTTTCCTGGAAACAATTGCAGAAAGAACAGGGCCATGTTTGACGCTTTGAGAGGATGGAAAAATTTCAGATGACTAATTGATATTCTTGGATTGAATCAAATGGGATTTATGCAGGTTGATTCTAATCTACTGCATCAGTTATCTAGTGCCACAATAATGCTGCATGACAAACAATCATAAAATTTCAGTGGCAAGGAGTAATAGATGTGTTTGCAAGCTTCAGCTCCTCTGACCTGGCTCAGGTAATCTGAGCTGGGGTTGCTCGTGAACCTGCAGTTAGCTCTAGCTTGACTGGATGGTTTGGCTCTTTTTGGCTGGGCTTGCTGCTAAGCCTGGAGGTCACTGGGTGATAGGATTGATCTGTAGTGGACTTGGCTAGGATGATTGGTCAACTTGGCTCTTTTCTACATGCCTTTTATTTCTAGAAGGCTAGCTTTGACACGTTTTTATTGAAATAAGAGAGGGCAAGAGAGCAAGTGGAAATGCACAAGCACTTATTCCAACCTCTTCTTGAATCATATCTGTTTAAATCTCATTGCGCAATGTAAGCTACATGGCGAGGTCCAGAGTCAGTAGACCACAAGGTTATATTGGAAAGATTGTAGATAGAGAGAAGGGTGAAGAATTGGGCAAAGAATACACTAAATCTATGCCTAGGGATGAAAGACTGAACACTTCCTACCTAATATCGGGAACAAGATAAGGATAGTCACTCTTACCACTTTTATTTAACCTTGACCTGGAAAACCTTGCCAGTGCAATAAGATAAGGGGAAAAAAGGCATATATATTGGAAAGGAAGAAGTAAATCTGTCTTTCTTCAAGATGACAGTGTCAAATTTATAGAAAACCCCAAGGAATATACTAAAAATATTAAAACTGGGAAGTGGACTTAGCAAGGTAACAGGGTACTAGATTAATATACAAAATCTATTGTATTTGTAGATGCCAGCAACTTAAAATTTGAAAATGAAACTAAACAAAAAATACAGAGGAATAAATTTCAATGTTAAAGATCTTATTACTTCAAACTACAAGATATTGCTGAGCTAAATTAAAGATCTAGATAGATGGAGAGTTGCATGATGTACGTGGATTGAAATACCTCAATATTATTGAGATATCAGCTTCCCTCAAATTTGTCTCCAGATCTAATACAATCCATATGAAAATCTCAGAAATTTTTTTTTATAATTTGACAACTTGATTATAAAATTTATATGGAATTGTGAAACTCCTAGAATACTCACACCTAGAATACACAAAACAACTTTAAAAAAAGAAGAATGTTAGAGGACTTACACTGTTTGATTTTAAAATTAATTATAAATCTGCAATAATCAAGACCATCTGGTTTTGACAGGAGAATAGATGCATAGATCCATGAAATAGAATTGAGAATTTAAAAATAGAGCTATACTCATATGTTCAATTGATTTCTGACAAAGATGTTTTGTGGTTACATAACTCGAGGTGGATGAAGCGCCTTCCAATTAATAGGCGGGATGATGACACTGCTCACACCACGAGGATTTGAGAGAAAATGTATTAGTCACACCAGGGACTCCTGGGGGGAGCAGTTCAGGCACAGGCAGGTCCGGGCTGGCTTGAATGAGACAGAGAGAGTGGATTCGAACTTTGTAGTGGCTGGGGTGGCACTAGGGAAAAATGTCTGCATGCTGGCTGGGGTTTTGGAAGGTGTGCATTTCCTGCTGGTATCTGCCCAGATGTGAGGCAGAGTGGGTAAAGGGAAGTGTGACTTGAAAGCTGTCAACATGTTAACATCAAAAATAGAGCCAAACTCTTAATTACTGGTACAGAGGTAATTTAGTGTTGAAAGGATCATATTTTTAATAAATAGTGCTGGAATAACTGGATATCCACAGAGGAGAAATGAACCTTGATCCTTTTATCACATCTTACAGAAAAATTAATTAAAATGAATCATAGAGTAACCATGAGTTAAAACCATAAAAATTTCTAAAAGAAAACAAGAAAAAAAATCTTTGTTACCTTGAGTCAGGCAATGTTTTCTTAGTTTGAACTCAAAAAGCACAAACCATAGAAGAATAAAAAAAGATAGATTTCATCAAAATTAAAACTTGCTTGTTGAAAGCTACTGTTAAGGAAATGAAAAAGCAACCCACAGATTTGGAGAAAAAATCTTCAACAACATATCTGACCAAAAAATTGTATCAGAAATAGATATAAAGAAATTCTATGGCTCAATAATAAGTCATATAACTCTATTCTAAAAATGAGCAAAAGATTTGAACAGACACTTCACATACACATAAAATGAATACAAATAGCAAGTAACACATGAAAAGATGCTCAACATCGTCAGTAACTAGGGAAATGCAAACTAAAGCCACAGGGATATGCCATTAGACATCCACTAGAAAAACTGAAGCTAAGAACACTGAAAATTACAAGTACTGTCAAGGATGTGGAACTACTGGAACTTCCATAGACTGCTAGTGGGAATGAAAAACACTGGCCACTTTGGAAAGCAGTTTGACACTTTCTTGCCAAGTTAAATGTGCACTTACCAAACGACACAGCCACTCCTCTTTTTGATGTCTCCCCATGAAAAATGAAAACCTGCATCCACATAAAGACTTTCACAAGATTGTTCATAGCAGCATTATTCATAAAAGCCCCAAATTGGAAATAGACCAAATATCCATCAACTGGAAAATGGATAAACAAATTTTGGCATACCCATATGGATTCATTTCAAAACCATTGTGCATCATGAAAGAAGATTGATGTAAAATTAAATACTATATGATGATTCAATTTAAAGGAAATTCTAGAAAGGGTAAAACTATAGTGACAGAAGATCATTGGTTTTCTGGGGGTGGAGTGTGGGAATTGTTTTCACAGGCACATAAGGGAACTTTTTGGTATGATGCAAGTGTTCCGAACTTGATTGCAGTGGTGGTTGCACTGTTGTATGTATTTGTCAAAACTCATCAAACTGTATACTTAGAATTGGCCAGTTTTATGGCTTACACTTCAATAAAGTTGAGTAATATTTTTAAATTGATAAAAATATTTTCTGCCGTGGGGCCAGAGGATCCGAGGTCTTTATATGCCGTCTTACAGACGTCAGTATACCAGGAAATATTGCTGTTACGATATCCTTGTCCTTAAATTTACGAAAGGGAGCCTAATGAGGTTAATGGACAGCCCCATGGTTACTTGGACGCATAAGCTGCCTCTTCTGCAAAGAGATCTGTACTCATCAGAACACTCAGCCTTTCCTCAGACTTGTGCTCAGGCCACGTATGTCTTATTGCGGGAATATCCAGTCAAAACGGACTACATTACTTTAGTGTTCTACTGCCAAGCAAAATCATCTCGTGCCTGAAAATGGATCTTTCAGAAAACCAAGAAGGCCAGGAGTTATGCTGGTCAGAACACTAGGAAAATGATATATTCTCTTTCCTTGCTTTGCCTTACTTTACCATTTTTTTCTTTTCTTTCTGAGTCAAAGATAAACACATTTATCTGTCGATAGGATTGTCTCTCTCTGTTGATTTGTTTGGCCCAAAATCTACTTGACACTTAAGACTGCTCCCTGAAGTTTGGCAGTGCTGATCACATTAAAATCTGAACTTTGAAATTCAGGGTAGTGACTATATCTTAACACTTATCCTGTAGATGGGAAGAAAGGAGAAATTTGTTGATTTTTGCCAAATGTGCGGTGCTTTTATTCAGCAATCGGAGAATAACCTATTACTAACTACTCATTCAACTGAGTTTAAATGGCTATTTGTAAAGTCACATTTTGTCACAGTTAAAACTTTGTGTTCCCAAGGAAGTGTTGCTCACTTGATTTGTCTTGTTTTGGAGAATGCTCACAGAGTGCATGTGTAGGCAGTACCTAAAATGGGTTACTTGATAGTGGATGTGCTGTTGAGAAGGCAGGCTGGTACCTAGAGACTCATGTTACTTGGTAAATACAGACTCAGATAACGTAGAACACAAATTAAAAGATCTTGGAGGTCGTTTAATTGAAACTTTCATTATATACTTCAGGAAAATGAGGCACAGAGAAGGTAAATGAGTTGTCCAAGGTAACAAAGAATGTTAGTGTTCAACCTTGGACTAAAAGTGAGGTTTTCTGACTCTTATTCTAATATTCTGACCACTACCATGCTATATACTTCAAGGCTAATAAAAAACCATTCCATAGAGGGGACTTTTCCTAAAGGAGAGTGGGGCTAGGGCCCTGTATTCTAATGCTGTGTTGATTCTAGCCAATATTTGTGGTGTTCAAAGGAACTCATATTTGCAGGCTCACAGCATTATTTTAGTTGGTAAGAGGCAGAAAGTAACTGGGTGGGGATTTTAATAGCTTCTGGTAGTAAAAGAGAGTGACAGCCTCATAGAATTTGAGTCTGTTTTCAATGTTTTATAACAAGTTCACTTTACTCCAATGAATGGTGGTTCATGTGGTTCCAGGATGAATTTCTTTTATAAAGGTTCTTACTCTTCAAGAAATATAGACATAGCCGTAAAAACAATTCAGCCTTTTACCTCATTGCCTCCTTTTTCAGCTGGTAATAAATTGTTGGCTGAGGCTAGATAGGCACATAATAGGCAGTGGGAAAACCCTCCATCAATGAAGAGATTTATCTCTGAACAGTCTGCGAAACATTCCTTTATGCAATAAATACTAGAGGTGGGAGATACGGGCCAAGAAGGAATGAACAGACTATAAAGAGGCATTTATCAGGATGATGGTAAATAGCAACTTTCAAAAAAGGAGAATTTTATAAACCACAGTCAGCATCTAAATTTTTTATGTGCTACTTTTGACAGCATCTGCCTTAAGCATATCTTCTTAAACAAATTTATTCTAGACTTCCATAGAGATTTTGCCCACGACACTTCTCTGGGTCTGTTAAAACCTTATTGCTATGTATCGTGAGGTACATTTTTTGGTAATTTGATTTAGTTTTGGTAATTTGATTTAGTTTATTAGAGTTCAGTTTAGTTCAGCATAGTTCAGTTTATTCCATTTTTTATACCTGATATCTGTTCAGGTTATTATCCACATGGACAGAGAATTTTCGAGGTTATTCTTAGATAAGCTTTTGGAAAATGTTGAATGCACACAAGGTGTCAATAATTAGCTACTGATTGCTTCTTGGAACAGGCTGTTGTCTTCCCTCAAGACTCTTGACTTATTTTTTCAAATAATTATTTTTAAGATGTTGCTAATTTTCTGTGAACTCTTCATTGTACAGTTATATGATTCTCTCTCCTCCTAGAACTATCATTATTTTTATAATTTCTTATATCATGGAGGAGACCCCTGGTGGACAAGTACCCTGTGTGTTTTGTATTATATCTCAAAAGGTCTGCTCATTTTACTGAAGTGCAAGGACTGAAGCTGAGCCTAAATAATGGAAGATGCCATTTGATTCACCAAGAACTATATTCTGACTCATTGTCCGTGTTTTATATTCTTTAACCAGAAATTGAAATTGTGGAATATCAGTGGATTTGAAGACTGTTTGTTGATCATCATCTTAACTTTGTATCCTTAGAAACAATTTAAGGTTGGTGTTAACGTGAGAGATTTGGACTTCAGTACACAAGTTATGCTCTCCTCCTCTCCTATGTACCCCCAAATTCCTTCTAACTTCCCCCACTTAAGTTGAGAGTCCTCCATTTAATGAGTGATGTTGTGTCAACTGATTGCACCGGGGGTGGAATATTTGGACTGGCTTTAGTCAACAAACATTTATTGGGAAGCTTCTATGCGAGGCAGGATCAGCATATATCTAGAGCTAATATGTACTGAGTACCTACTATGTATCGGATTAGCACTTTACCTATAGTATTTCATTTAATATGCTAATATAGTATTTCATTTAATATTTAATATAGTATTTCATTAAATGCTGTGCAATATCACAACTGAAGGCTTTGATGGACCCGATTCCCCGCTGCAATTTCACCTAGCTTTAACATTTAATATTTCGTTCTTTCTTTATTCCCAGTAATTGACAACCTACTTGGCATTTAGTTTGTGTTCAATAAATGTTTACTGAATGAATGTGTGCCAGGAAGGTATGCTCCTCCTCAGGGTTTTTGCACTGACCTTGGATGGCTTCTCATTTCATTTGTTAAAACACCAATGATAATGCAGAAGCAATAAGAAGGACACAGAAGATCAAACAGCCAAGTGAAAATGTCCTATTTCAAACACCAACAACGCAACTTCGGAATGAAAGTGCTGAACATGACAGATTTTGTTTCCCTCCTGCAAAGAGTGCATTTATTCATGAAGTGAAGGACAAAGAAATTTTGTAGGATTTTTATGCAAGAGAAACATATATCAGAGGGCATAATGAAATTTTTGATAATAGAGTTTGCCTTTCTTCACCGAGTCTATCTTGCAACATGCATTCTTAATGAAGGAAAAGATCAAGAAGCCACAAACAGATCTTTTCTGTGAGAAATAAAGCAATTAGGAAATAAAAAAGAAAGGAAAGAAAAAAGCTCCAGCAAACAGGAACAATTACGAACATTATAAGAAAATCAATAAAATCAAAACTACTCTTAAAGCAACAAGTCTATTCAAGCATTGTTACAGACTATCTGATCATTGCAAAAAAATCACAGCTTCCAAGATTACAGTGGAATTAAAACCAAAAATGGTAGGACTCAGCAAAGGTATGTGAGAGGCAGCTTTTATGCTTTGCAAGGATGTCACCTCATGAACTATGTCCTTATGCAGAAGGAGATTTGCAGAGATCCTCAAATTAACTGAATCAGAGCAGAATGGACAGAAGTTGGAATCCACTTCCTTTCCACCAAGTTACTGGTTAGTCATTTCAGTCTTATTCATCAGTCAATAATATTATGGCACAATTGAAAGCGTAGGACTGTTCTACGTAATGTGGGAAGAAACTACTTTTCAAGTGCTCTGTCCTCCCTGTTGGCTTCAAAAAACTCTTACTCATCCCTCAAGAGTCATATCAGTTATTGCCTCCTCTGGGACATGCTCCAGTTCCTGACTCCTTTAGGCAGAGTGAATCATCTCGTTTTCTGGACCAGGCAGCAATTTATTTGGTCCTGAGCTTTGCTCTGCATATCTCATTCAGCCGTTAGTCATTGCATTGTTACAATGTGCTCACAGCTGCCCCCTCAGATGAAGAACCACCTTAGTGATAGTCAGCATAGAAGCAGGTGGTCAGAATGTTTTTTGCGGGGACGATTAAAGGAATGAGTCTGGAAAACAGAACAGCTGTCTGAACTTGCTCCCATTTACCAGCCTCCACCTATGAAATGAGTTTTACATCATTCATTCAACAATTACTAAGAACCACTTATATTCCAGGCACCTGGTTAGGCATGAGGGATCCGGAAATAAGACATGATACCTCAAATCAAGGAGATTTAGGAAATTGGTAAACTTATTAAAAATATTTTCCCATGTGGTAAATTTAATGTTACACGTCTTTTACCACAATAAAAAAAATATACTTATAAATGGTCTGTTATCTTCAAAAGCAACAAAGACAGGAAAGGCTGAGGAAGCATTTCAGATTGAAGGAGATGAAAGAGCCATGATAACAAAACACAATTTCTGATTCTACAACTGTGTCCTTCTGCTATAAAGGAATTTATTGGGACCGGTGGATTGGATGGGGTCTGAGGATTGGATGGTAGTGATATATCCATGGTAATTCCCTGATTTTGATGATCGCACTGAGGTTGTGTACGAGAATGTTCTTACTGGAAGTCCTTTGGGCAGAAGGGAAATATTACCAGATGGAAATCTGGATCTACATAAAGAAATAAAGAGCACTGGAAATAATATATTAAAACACACACACAGACTTTTCTTATAGACTATCACAGAGACATTTCTAATCAGTAGCTTCAATGACTTGATGCTGCCAGTGGAAGGAAGAGTTATTTGTTGTTGTTGTTTTTATCTTGGGGAACTTTGTACTCTTTCAGCATCCAACAAAATCATTATGTGTGCTGGAACAGACCACTGCTGAGAGTTTTTCAAGGATGGAAACTCTTTAAGAGCCAGAGTGTTTCCCTGAACATCACAGTTTCTCTAGTTTCTCAAGGGCCAGAACTAAGCAGAGAATTTAACTTTGTTCCAAAGAAGGGCAGGGCCCATTGCTCCCAGGCAAAATCATTGCATCATCATCTGCAGAGTCATGGGTTAGGAGGGTGGGGTTTTGGGACTTTTATTTTTAAAAATAAGTTTAAAATATATATTTATAATTATGGGGAAAAAACTGAATATTACTATAGCACCTTACAGAGCTAGCTGCTTTAATATAGTCCTATCTTTTATTATACATGTGTAATGTGTGTGGGAATTTTGCCCTACAACTATATGGACAGAAGCATGACATATTTTTAATTTTCCGAATCAAACGAAATGTCTTTGTATCCTCTTCGCTATCTTCCCTTTCTAGGGTCCCACAGGAAATCTGGGGATGTACAAGCTACCCCAGAAGTCAAGGGCCACTAGACTTTAATCCGTCACCATCTCAGCCAAGATGTTCACTCACCAGACTTTCCTGATCCATTTTCTCTGTCCCACTCTACCTGGGAGCTTTATCTAAGGCTTTAAAAGTTATAGCTCTCAAACCATGTCTCTTAATGTTGAGGTTTCCAAGACCTACAAACCACCTGATCAAAGGTCAAAGGTCTCCTGGGCATCTTCCACTCATAAATCTCCCTCAAATCCCCAACTCCCTTCATCCACCTTAGAACATTCACTTTTAGCTGCTTCATCCATTCACACATCTCGGGGCTATATCCTCCACCCTAAGCATAGACTTTAGCTCTTTGCCTCTGTAAGCCTTGACTGTTAACAACAAAGTAGCTTAATTTTATTGTGGAGATCTCTGGATTTCATGATCTAAAGACTTACATCTTCTGCCTGGGGATGGGTGTTATATATCTATTTCTTTCTGATTCTTCTGCAGTAAGGAAAATACAGCACACATTAATAGATTATCCTGCCACACATTTCGTAAGTTTGTATTTTATAGTATTTAATACTTTCAGCTCAGTTGAATAAATATTTGTTGAGTTATGTACCGTGCGGGACACAATAATGAGGAAGATATTTTCTACAGTTGAAAAACTCATAGTTTGGTGAGGAGCAGTTGTCCCTAAATGGCTATTTATTCTACAACTGTGAGTGATGGTCTGAGTGATTACTTCTGAGAATGGGTCTTTTTCCCTTGATGTTCCTATTTCTCTTTCCCCCCCCCTCTCCTTTTTCGTGCATAAGCACAGGTGCAAGTTACTAGCATCTGTGCTGCTTCATAGGGAAGCAATTCAGTCATTCGTTAGGCTTAGTAATGCCAAGAACCACGGGTGTTTGTGATACTTTCATTTTCAGTTGATTTCAACTCTTTACTCATCTCTCTTATAGTCGGAATGGGAGTCATTGGTGTCCACAGTCACCCGCTGGGTGCAGAGACTAGCTCCAGATGCTGCTATAATGTGTAGTTCACCCAGGCAGAAATACCCCTCATTAAGACAAAATTCTGCCAGCAGAGATGCTTACCTGGCTTTCCCCACTGTGTGGTACCTGAATATCTACTGTGATTCTTGCATTGGGTCCACCCAGTGCTAACACTATAATATCCTGGGAGCAATTGTTTAATTGGGTCTTTATGAAAACAACAAAATAATTTGTTTAAAGTGCCAACATTTGGAATGAGAATTCTATTGGTGTTGGAATGTAAATATAATACAAATAGATGACATTTATTGAACTCATTATATACAGGTACTATGCTAAGTGTTTTATGTTGAATTAACCCATTTAATTTTCATTACTCCGTAAGGTAGATGCTATTATCTTCCATTTTGTTTGTAAGGAAATGAAAGCTTTGAGTGTTTATGCCCAAGGTCAATAGAAAGAACAACTGACAGAGCTAAATCTTCTGGTCTCAGCACCCGTGCTCTAAACCATGAGAATTTACTGCCTCAGATTATGTGCAGAACCTATAAATGATATTCAATGCAGTTCTGATTTTAAACTATCAGTTGCTTTTCACTTCTAGAGAAAGTGCTCATATTCTTGTCTCTACATGGTCTGCATCGAAATTACAGGTATATTTTTTTAGGGTACTTTTTTATGGTTTACAGAAAATTTTAGTTGTTGCACGTACATTTGCTCCAAGTTACCCATCAACTGATTTCTATGAAAATTGTTCCCACCTCTGCTAAATGCCTGCTGCTAATTATTCATGAGAGAGTGCATTAATTTCCTATCGCTACCGTAACAAATTACCACATACTCAGTGACTTACAGCAACACATGTTTATTATCTTGTAGTTCTGGATGTCACGAGTCTGAAATGGGTCTCACTGGGCTAAAATTGAGGTGTCAACAGGGCTGTTTTCTTTCTGGAGGCTTTAGGGAAGAATTGACTTTCCCGCCTTTTCCAGAATCTAGAGGTTCCCACATTCCTTGGCTCATGACCCCTTCCGTCTAATGTCAGCAGTGACTGGCCAACTCTTCCTCATGCTGCGTCACTCTGACCCTGACTCTTCCGCATCCCTCTTCACTTTAAGGGATTCTCGTGATTATCTTGGGCCCACCTGGATTATCCAGGATGATCTCTTTATCTTAAAGTGAACTGATTAGCAACCTTAATTTCATCTGCAACCTAATTTCTCCTTTGCCCTGTAATATAACATTTTCACGGGTTCTGGGATTAAGACATTGATATCTTTGGGGGCTCATTATTCTGCCTACCACGTGGAGGGATAGATCTTTCCTTCCTTTGTCTGGAGCCTCTACCTGCTTGTCTCTGCAATCTGATTCAAAGCTCTCTTCCTCTCTTCGTTCTCTACAGTCCTCTGATAATCTGAAAGAGGCTATATACTATTCATTAGGGGGAAGAGATATTTTTTGATTGGGAGTGAGCTGAAGTTAAAATCTATGTTGGGGAGAACTAAGGCCATTCATGACACTTCCTTGGTAATCCTAATACATTCTCCCCTTTGCCAGAGCAACAAGGAGCCATTCTTATTTCTCTGTCACCCATCCAGGGTGACATGGATTAAGTTATTCAGGGTTCTGAGAGAGCTTACCTAGACAGAAACTAGGGCCTGGGGCTATAGGATTAGATAGGTAATTGAAAATTCCAATTTTCAATGGTTATAGAGCCATTCTTGCAAAAGCATTATTTGTAATGATTGATAGTCTTAATTTATGGAGCTTTAGGTAATCTGGCCTAATCCACTCCTTTTACTAATAAGGAAACCAAATTCCAGAAAGATGAAATGACTTGTACCAGATTCTATTTCCAATAAATTGCAGCACTGGAACTGGAATTCAAATCACTACTTCTCCAGGTCACCACATTTCCTTCCATTAAGTACTGACCCTTCACCCTGACTCCAGTGTGTTTAGTGACTTCCCAAGGGCCACAAAGCTCTAAGCTGTAGAATACCGGAGCCTATGATTCCTGTTTCCTGTCCTCTAGTTCAAAAAGATGGATCCTGGGATGTACTATTCTTGCAGATGTGTTCCAACTTTGGGTAAGGTGTTTCTTGTGTGTTAGGGGATAATGAGCTCTGAGTAAGGCCAAGGGGACAAGGTTGATGACAGTGGCCTTGAGTAATAACAGCTGCAATTTTTGAACACTTCCAACATGCCAGGCCAAGAACTTCACTGGCCATGTTATTGGCATTTTGTCACTTAATCCTCACTACAGCCCCGTGCCTCCCTGTGGTAAATGTTACCGAGGTTTGTCAATATCTTATTATCCTTTTTTTTTTTATTCCCAGGCACAAAGAAGCCTATACTTCTCAGCCCCGTGGTGGGAAGCGGTTGCAAGTTCACAAGCCAGTTCATGTGAGAATGCCATATTTGAGTAGAAGGGACAAACTTCACTTCCTGGCTGAGGCCATGTGAAACCCTGTGCTGTCAGTCCTTCAGACTATCTCCTCTTCTCCTCTCCTCCCTTGTGGCAATGACAGAGGCCCTAGTCTTCCTGGCTGCAGGAATGGGGGGGTGATTGTGGGTGGTAGAGCCCCCTGCTGACTGGTGTGGGGCATGCAGCTTGAGTGGCCAATTCACTCTTGGTGAGGGAAACTCCTGAGCCTGTGGGATTGCTAGCTGAACGTAGCCCAGGCTATTAGAAGTAGGCATGATTATGTCCAATTTTAGCTGATGAAAACTTAGGGGGTAGACTAGTTAAGCGGAATGCTGGTAATTGACGGAGCAGGCATGTAACAAGTCCCTGCCCACCTGACGTCAGATCCTGTCCTGTGAATCTCATCACCACAATCACTACCTCCTGGTAGAGGACAGGCACGGGGGAACGTGTCAGCCAGAGGATGAGCTGCTTTGAGAAAGGGTCTACACGGTGGTACAGTCCAGTCTGGGGTCTTTAGGGTCTTTTTTACCCTAAGTCTCCAGAACTTCCTGTTTCCCTTTACTCCCTTATTCCCTTCTTTATTCTGAGCCTGTGCCTTCCAAATCTTCAAACACTTTAAAAAATTAAGCCCAGTTCTAGCGTTCCCTCCACACTTCAGGGCATTTTACGTGTGCCCTTGAATGGTTTTCAGCATTAAATAAGCCTTCCACCCCCTTCCATCTCTGTAGTCCCCGAGAAGAGACACTGTGTCCATCCCTTTCATGGAAGAAAACACTTTGTTCTAAACAAACAACACACAGAGAGAGGAGTGAGCAAGGTGGGAAAGGCAGGGAACAAAGAGAGCTGCTTAGAGGAGACGGGGAGCGGGCTGGACCTGTCAGTTCAGCTGGAGTGGAGAAAAGAGGCAGGAACAGCATGGCACCTGTGACCCCAGTGTTGTGGAGTCACTTTCCCAGGGGTGCCCACTAGAGCTGCGTTTCGCCCTTCAGGCTGGAGAAACTGTGGGAAGGGAGGAAGTCACCGTGCCTTTGACTTTGTCCCAGAGAATGACTGTGGTCGAGAAAAATTAATTGTTGGAAAACAGATGTGGCTCTGTTCCTGTGCAGCCATACCCTTCTGGTTTCAGAACTAGACCAAGTGGCTTTGCTTAACGTTCATGGCTGTCTGTGAGCCGTAAGAGAGTGAGAAACTGCTTCAGTCAACGATTTAAATATTTATTTTTATTTTTATTTTTATTTTTAGTGGGAGAAGGGTTTTGGCCATAAGTGAGAGAAGTCACAGAGTCAGAGAAGTGAGAGATGAACTAGAGGAATTTTCAGTCTCCATTTTTCCCCCAGAAAGAGTCGTCTCGGGAAGGTTATACATGCTCAAAAGTTAACATACTGCTTTGGGAGCAAACCTTTTGTCCAGCCCAGGAAGACAGAATGAAATCCTGTGGGGGAGAGTTTCCACGGCAGGTTTTGGGGAAAAAATATAAAAGATTCTTCGGAATAGGCCTATAATAAGGGGAAAGTATTATATTGGTCTTAAGCTGCTTCTCATTGGAATGAGTTTAAACAAAAGTGAGGGTATGTCCTAAGAGGGACTCAAACAACTGATAGGCAGAATTTCCTAAATTGTGTCCTGTAGTTGACCTACTTCAGAATCAGGTAAGGGACTTGTTAAAAATACACATTTCCAGGCTTTACGTCAGACTCAGCATTTGAGAATGTCTTCAGTTAGGGACCGGAATCGGAATTCCTTCAGGAAGTCTTTTATACTCTAAGGACCACTTTCAGAGAGAGGGTTGTGCTAGGATGACTTTTGATGAAACTTTCAACTGGAGAATTTGTGACTTAGGTTCTAGAACTGCTTTTGCTGTTGACAAGATAAGTAACTTTCAACAAATCATTTAATCCCTCAATTTCCTCATCCATCTGGATGATCTCAGGTGCATTTGGGGACTTAAACATTAATATATTCCTGGCTCCCACCCCTGAAAATTCTGACTCAGTAAATCTAGAGTGATTTGCATGGTCAGCTGGATTTGGGTCCCAACGAACTAAATTGTCTCCAAGGATTTTTATAGCATCAAAATTTCCTGAATCTACGTTATTTAAAGTTATCAAAAAGGTGTTATGCCTCATCTTATCCATGTCTTCTCCAGCCAGGATGTTTCAGGAGCTGGCTCTCCTTTCTGGACCAAGTTTTCATCATTTACTTATTTACTTTCCAAAATCACAATGAGGTAGACATTATCCGGGAATATATTCCGTTTTTTTATCCTAGCAAATGTAGAGTCAAGGTACTGTAGTACTAAAGATGTCCAAGTATTACCTACATCCTACCTACCTTCTTCCAGGAGATGGTTTCCTCTAGGCGTATGGAGACTGGGCCCCAGAACTCACATGGCTCCTTGGGTGATGATAGAGTGTCGCCTGCTCTTCATACTGTACTCTGTGGACTACACTGAGGGATTGCTATGGAACTGGGAGATCTTCTGACCCTTTTAATTTTCCCTCCCAGAACAGAAATTATGGATCATAGTGCATTGTAGTCACAATAATCTCTACCTTACTTATAATACCATGAGGCAAAAATTTCCCCGGTCTTTTATAGAAACACACAAATCAGGCAAGCGTGGCTTCTTAACACAGGGGAACTTTAAGGGAGGAAATTTTTAGATCACACATGTTTTTCTAAGTATAGTAGACATGTAGCATATATTTGAGGAAGGGTTCAGAGAATATAGTATATGTTATGTAAAAAAATAACTCCAGTTATTCAACACATCTATTCTTGGGAGAAGGAAGAATCATTACTTGACACTTCAGCAGTCTCGGACCCTTAAAGGGAAATTTCCCAAAGGTTTCCAGTTTCCCAAGGATCTCCCAAGGGTCTCCAGAGTTTGGAGGTCTCCGCCAGGATGGTCTAAACAACATTCAAGTGAATTATTAAGTGTAAATCCATATGCTGGTGGCTCTGTCATAAACAGAGAGAGGATACAGGTCCAAAAATAACTCCTGTGTCCTGATTGCTTTATTATCCTGAAAATAATTTTGGAAGAGATTCTCAGGCCCGATGTTGGGACATTAAACAGCTTCCCACTTTGCCAGCTCTAAAGTAAAATGTTTTTTTTCGTAATGCCATTGACTGTCCAAAATAATCTTTCTTGTATAGAAATTCTCCTCTTCTAGGAGAAGCAGGTGCTTATTAACAATGAACTTTATCTCGGCTACCACAGTGAGACCTTTGAAATTAGGGTGATGCTTTCCTTCCCTCCATCCCTCGGCCTTCGAGTCAAAGAAATTCACAGAGATCCTCGTTCTTAGTGAGCACAAAATGCCCCTGGCGAAAATTGGGAAAAAACAAAAAGAGAGAGAGAGAGATAAGAGAGGATTTCTGACATCTCTGCCTGGAGGTCTGATTTGGTGGATACAGGTCTGGGATGTGGCTAAGGAGTCAGCATCTTAATAGCAATCCTCTGCGCAGTTCATTTTGGGGAATGTAGTCCTCACTCTCCTGGCAATGAACGTGGCTTGTGGGTCAGAATGGGCCAGCTTTCTACCCCTGAATTACCTCTAGACATTGTATCTGCACAATGGTTGACTTGTTTTGGAAAACAGTTGAAATATACCCTATAAAGAAAAAGAAAGCAAAATCACCTGACTCTTAAAAGTGGGAGAAAAGAGAAAGGAGTTGGAGAAGGTTGCTTGCATTTTGAACAGATTCAGACAAAAACCAAACTTCTTATATAGGTATCACTTTGGAGACTTAAAAAGTATGAGAGGGTTATTTAATTTATTTTTTATTTTTTTAGGAAGATTAGCCCTGAGCTAACATCTGCTGCCAATCCTCCTCTTTTTGCTGAGGAAGACGGGCCCTGAGCTATCGTCTGTGTCCATCTTCCTCTACTTTATATGTGGGACACCTGCCACAGCATGCCTTGCCAAGCGGTGCCATGTCTGCACCCGGGATGCAAACCGGTGAACCCCAGGCCACCGAAGCAGAACATGTGAACTTAACCGCTGTGCCACTGGGCCGGCCCGAGAGGGTTATTTTAAATAATGACAAGGAAGGGAAAAACAGAATCAAGCAAACAGGTGATAAGTTGGATTTGATAAAGTGTTATTAATACAGTGACCTTACTTAAATAATAATTATACGGTATTTTTTCTCTCATTAGTTGTTTTATTCCTCTATTTATTCAGTAAGTGTTTATTGAGAATCTACTGCATATGAAGTTCTGTGTGTTTGCACTGTTAGGAATTTCGAACAACATCACACGTAGTCCTTTCTTTAGGAGCTTAAGATGTAGTAGGAGGTTCAAGGTAAGTTCACTTGAAAAGCTACATAACAACACAAGACATATGATGCACACAGTGTCACCAGGCAGTGTAAGGTTAAGTGCCAAGTAAGTGGGGCTGGTGTGTGTCAGCATGTACTTGTCTCTCTCCCATCTGATGCCTCCTTACCAACCAGTTAGAACCTGTTCTTCTATTCTGTTTGCCCTTTGGTATTAGGTCCAGCCCCAACAAAACCATCTTCAGAATACATCTTGTTAGTAGAAGCTGGCTTGAGAATAAAAGTTCCCTTTTCTGGACACTCAAGCTTGTTTACATGCCTGCTTTGCTTGAAATTTCTGATGCCTGTGCATCAATCCGTGTTAGCAACATGCCTAGCATTTTGTTCCATGGACTTATCTTGAATATTTTTCAGGAATCGTTTTGTTGCTAGACACAGAAACTTAATCTGACTTAGGTGTGGATGAATCTAAAGTTCAAATTATAATAGCATTCACTCATTCCTTAGCTCTGCTTTCTCTTTATTGGCTTAAAACATTGGTAAGCTCCCGTCACACAGTAGTAGAGAAGGCTCGCGGCAGCATCAAGCTTACACTTCTTCAATGCCATCATTTCAAAAAGAGAGTGCTTGTGGTACTGACTCAACACAAATTTGGCATAAGGGAAGCCATACTGTAGGAAGGAAGCCATATTATACCTCTGGATAACCTTTAAGAAAGTCACCCAGCTGAACATACTCTGGCTTGCACGTAGGCTAGATAATAAATAACTGAAACATAAAGAAAACCACATGCATCATGATTTATGACCCCTGCTTAGCTATACACCCCACAGCTGTGATGAGATGATAACTTTGTTCTTTTGAGTTCCACAGGAATATCATGACCACGGGACAGAATTTCTATACTGGCATCCATCATCAATGACAGCTAAAAGGTCTGGTGTCGTGACCCCCAGTCTATGGTGCCAGATGGTCAACATCCCTGATTCCCTCCTCTGTGACCCACCGGCCCTATATAACTGCTTCAAGATTCTATATTCCCCTTAAGATGGTTGTTTGGGATGTTAGTCCACCGTCTTTCTGATTAGCCAGCTCATCACTTAATAAAAGTCCTTTCTCTGCCACCATTGTGCCTCTTGAAGGATTGGGTTTTGTCTTATGGTGAGCAGATTGTGCCCTTCGAGTGGTAACACTTGTCTTGCTCACATTTCCAGCAAATATCATAGGGAGGGAGCTAACAACCCAACCTCAACCAACCACTAGGGTCTAGGTGATTGGTGTTGTTTTCACTCCTGGAGCTGGTGGGTGATACAAACCAAAGACCTGATGGGCAGGTAAAAATGTTTGCATAGTCCTTACACCTTGCCCTTCAGATGGTGATGAAAAGGTATAATTTCCTAAATATGCTAATAGCTTTTATTACACTATGGTTTCAGTCTATTTGAAAACACAAACACATTTTAATAAATATGTATACAGCTGCATACAACACTCCCCAAATAAAACGCAACAGTACTCTAAAATGTAGCAAGAAAGATATAGGAATGATAACAGATTTTATCAAATTAACCGAAGAGAACATCACTTGAACACCCTAAATTCTTGTGATTTTTAGGGCAATTATCTACTTTCCTTATTTCCTTTACATTAGTACAAACCACTCTAACTCTATTATACAATGTAAAATTGGCACGTGCTGTATTTTTATCACTATTTACAACTGACAATCATTATTTACTACATGGGAAAGTAAAGTGCCATCAAAGGAATCCTGTAATAATTAGTTTCAAAGGTGTGTGTGCCCACGAATGTGGAAGGAAGTAATTATAAATAAATATACAGGTTGTCATCCGATAAATTTGTTTTGGGCTAAATATATTTATTTTTAAAATTCCATTGGAAATGTATCACAGCTATATTTTTCTCTTGTAATTGAGTTAACCAACACATGTCCCTAGGACTATTCTTAGGATCTGTTCACAGGACAGTGACTTTCAGGGTATTGTATTATTTGAAATTTAGCTCAAGGACCAAAATGGAGGTGATCAAATTAGAAAGGGAGAAGAAAACTATAAAAACTTAAGAAGACTGAAAGAGAATCAATGATCTGGTAGGTCAAGAATAGCTGTAAATAGTCTCCATCTATTTCCTTGGTTCTTAATGGGATGCCCTTAAGATATCTTTTGTGAATGATCACGTGAAATATGAGAAAGGACTATGGTTTTGGAAATAGGCAGACATGGATTCAAATCCTACTTCCACCACCAAGTGGCCAAGTGACTATGGCAAAGTCATAGTTTTCTTAGCCATATAATGAAATTCAGATAGATACTTAATAGTATCAATAAGAGCATTAAGTGAAATAACGTTCTTAAAGTGCTTCCTGAAGTGCCTGGCAAAACATAAACACTCAGTGAATGGTAGTTCCCTCTGCTTAACCTTTGACAGCACTAAGATTTGCCCCAGAGAGGACCTGAGGCATGGATAGAGATTTAGATTTCTGTAGTACATCATCTAGCTTCTTTGAAATGCCTTCTTTCTTAGCTAGAGGGCTTAATGGTCATCAAGGAACACCTCAGGAGAGGGGCAGGGTTTCAACAAGATTTTGGCATTACTCTTTCTTGTTTGTTCTTGCAGACAGTGAACAGAGAAACTCATAGAACCATCCCTGTTCTGAAAGGATGCTGTGACTATAGCACCTTAATAAAAAGAAAATTTATTTTTTAAGAAAGCACAAAGGTAATTCAATGGAGGAAGAAAAATAGTTCAACAAACCTGCTGGAACCACTGGATAGCCATATAGAAAAACAAAACAAAGCATTAAACTCAATCCTTGCTTCATACCATACACAGAAATTAACTTGAGGTGGATATTATACCTAAAGGAAAACATAGAATAGTATGTTTGCATCCTTGGGGTAGACAAAGACGTCTTAGAACTCAAAATGCACTAAATAAAGAAAAATGTGATATGCTGGATCTCATAAAAATAAAAAAATTCCTGCTTCTCGCAAGACACCATTAAAAAATGGCAAACCACAGTCTGGAGAACAAATTTGCAAAGCATATCTATGACAAATTGTTTGTTTCTAGAACATAAAAAAATATATACAATTCCTCAATAAGAAGGCAAAAAACCACATAAAACAGGAAACCTTGAATGGACGTTTTATAGAATGAGATGTATAAGTGGCCAAAAAGCATACACATTCAGTATCATAAGATATCACTTTTCACCTAGTCTAATGGCTAAAATTGGGAAGAATGACAGTACCAAGTATTTGTGAAGATGTGGAGCAACTGGAATTCTTTTACATTACTGGTGGAAGTATAAAATAGTATACTCTCTTTGGAAAACAGTTTGGCAACTTCTTCTTCTTCTTCTTTTTTTTTTTTTGAGGAAGATTAGCTCTGAGCTAACTACTGCCGGGCCTCCTCTTTTTGCTGAGGAAGCCTGGCCCTGAGCTAACATCGTGCCCATCTTCCTCTACTTTATACGTGGGACACCTACCACAGCATGGCGTGCCAAGCGGTGCCACGTCCATACACGGGATCTGAACCAGGGAACCCCGGGCTGCCGAGAAGCGGACATGCGAACTTAACCGCTGCGCCACAGGGCCAGCCCCTGGCAACTTCTTAAGAGGTTAAACACCCACTTAATGTGTGGCACAACAATTTCATTTCTAAATATTTACTGCAAAAAATTGACATATGTCCACAGAAGGACATGTACAAATTTTTTCATAGCAGTATTTTTTTTTTCATAAAGGCTCAAACTTCAAAGTATCCAAATAGCCACCAACAGATGGACAAAATATGAAATACTCAAGCAATGTAATACCTATCAGCAACTAAAAAAGAGCAAACTATTATTAATGCATGTGACAACATGGATAAATCTCAAAAATAATATGCTGAGCGAAAGAATCCAGACAAAGAATGAATACATAACTGGGCATTTACATTTATACAAAGTCTTTAACAGAAAGACATAAACTCTGATGACTGATGTTGACTGCAGTGGTTTCCTAGGAGGGCGTGAATTTGCCTGAAAGGAACATGAAGGAACTTTCTGGGTAGTGGAAATGCTCTAGATCCTGATTCGTGTGGTGTTTACCCAGGTATAATGAATTTTTCAAAACTAAAGCATTATCTGCCTTGAGTGCATTTTGTTTGCGAAATTGTACTTTAAAAGGTAGATAAGGGAATGCAGAGGAGTATGTGTAATTATACAATTATCAGGTCATTTGTTTCTTAAGAAAATAATATTCAGTTTCTTCAGAGTGGTCTGAGATAGTCTTTAAAGTAGCTCCAAAGGCACGCAGTTTTTATCATCATGCTTCTGTATACCTGACATGGAGGGACAGAAAGTAGGGTTCGTAGCTAAGACCAAATAGGCTTCTGCTCCTGGTGTCATGGTGACTTCCATCACCTCCTCCTCCTCCGCTCTTTCATCCCA
Source organism: Equus asinus (assembly GCF_041296235.1). Lineage (NCBI taxonomy): Eukaryota > Metazoa > Chordata > Mammalia > Perissodactyla > Equidae > Equus > Equus asinus. The sequence goes on along the minus strand of NC_091806.1, from coordinate 8,283,342 downwards.
CTCCTCTCCTCCTTCTCCTTTCTCTTCTCCTCTTCCTCTTCCACTCCTCCCCTTTATGTGCATTTTATCGTCTTTGGAAAATGCAAATATGCATGTGAAAAGCAGCAGGGGCAAAAACTCATTTGTACCTTCCCATTTATACATCCAGGTATTTCTCTTATTCAGTTAATTTCTCTCCCACTTGATTTAATTTTTCTCCTGAGATGATGCTGATTGTATAGTTTTGAAGTCTGCTGCTCTCTATTAACTTATTATAAGCAGATGTCTACTAAAACACTTTCTGAAGATTATTAGTAGAACATTCCAGTATATAACATATAATAATTTAGCTATTCATTTTGTGAATATGGATATTTAATGTTATTTTTTATTTCTATAAACAACTCTATGATGAGAATCTTTGTAATATAAATCTTTTATGTTAACTTTAAAATTTTAATTGAAATTATATATACACATATGAATCAATTACTTGTACAGGCGTATATTTAAAAAAAAAGCCAACACTGTTCTATACTCCTCTCCATTATTGCCAGAAGTTTTCTCTCCCTAGAGGCAACCACTTTCTATGATTGTAGCTATTCCTTTTGATATTTACTTCTGTATTTCTAACTTATGTGTTATGTTGGCACTGGTTAATTTTAAAATTTTGAACATAGTCCTTTGAATTTACACCATGGAAAATGAGACTGAAGTGTCTTTTACACCACTCCGCACCATGCGCCACACGTATACACCCATCTGTGCATCATCTCAATAGAGCTGTGAAGGCCCATGATCCATTGAATAGTACTTTGTCTTGCTTTCAAAAGGTGGTTGTGGCTAAGAGTAGGTTATGAGCGTTCCTTGTTCCTCTGATGAAGTACTATCATCATATAATCTTAATGACGCCTCAGTCTCATTATGGCTTTTGGTATCTACAGACATATTTAAAGCTATTACACATTGGCAGATAAATCATCTTTTTGTGGTCTTGTATGACCTCAGGCTTTCTAATTTCTTTTCTGGAAAAAAGACAGAGAAGACTCTCATGGGGATTCCTCATTATTTAGGCTTCAGTGTTGGTAATAATACATATCAGTCAGGCTTCAATCAGAGAAGCAGAATCATGAGAAGACATAAATATACATTAGTCTTGGGAGTCTCCAGCTTGCTGACTGCAGATCTTGGGGCTTCTTGGCCTCCATAATTGTGTGAGCCTATTCATTATAATAAATCTCTTTATTTATTATAAAGAATAATTATATATTTATTTTAAAGAATATGATCAGGTGTTCCTTTCTGTCTGAGCACACTGCTCTTCTTTATGAGACACTTTCGTTCCATCATTTGCTCCAACGCCACATGCTGGGGTAGCAGCCACACACATGCTCAGTGTCAGCACGTGGAGAATCACTTTCAGTTTCTCATAACAACGTTGTGTAGTTGACTTCACTGTCCAGAACTTCACTATCTTACTTCTGAGCTTTACACTTACAAAATCCAAAAGATCTATGAGAGCCCATAGTAGTAAGGCTTGCTGCCTCTAGAATGACAAGGTTCATAAAATACTTTCAGAAATTCTTTTGAAACCCCTTTAATAAATGATAACATGCTGTTGCACCTTGCCACTTTACACGCTTTTTTAGAGACCTTAATGGCAAGCTAACCTTTGTTGATAACTTACCGTATGTCAGCTACTGTGCAAGGCACTTTTATATATAACATCATTCAGTCTTAAAAACATATGAGAGATAGATGGCATTCATTCCATTTAAAGTGGGTAAATTGAGGCCTATCATGGCTAAAAGCCATTCCTAATGTCTATATCTAATAAGTGTTGGAACCAGGATTTAAACTAAGTCTACCAGGTTTTGCTTCATGGGGTATGAGCACATGTTTTGTTCATGTGAATAAACTAATAAATCTTTTAATGGAAGAAGAATTTAATTCTTTATGTAATTTTTCAAAATTGCTTTTTAAGATCATTAATTAAGCCAATTCCAGCTAGCAAGAGCTTTTAAAGGTTTATATGTAGCTATTTTTTGTTTACGAACTAGAAGAGAATATACATTTGCATCAAAAGTTTCGGTGAATCCAAATTTTCCTTCTAATGTCATGGCCGGTATTGGGAACTAAAATAGAGGCTGCTATTGGAAGTTTCATCACATTTAATTTTGCTATGCTTAGACTCAGATGCATGACTTTAAATGAACAATTACAGTCATTTTTCTTGTCATTTATGGAGAGGAAACTTGACCTTACAACCCAAAGGACTTCAAAACATTCATCATCTGAGTGCTTCATTAATGCGTCTTCATCTCCATGGTGGCCATCATCAGGACCACCAAAGAAGACTCCATCACTGGATGGGGCCAGATACAACTGAGGGAAAGACTTGAGGGAGGCAGTGGAGAATAGAGGCTAAGATCTTGGGTCTGGAGTCAGGGAGATCTCAGCTCATAACTAAACTCTGCTGCTACTTAGCTTTATGAACTCTTTCATGTTGCTTAATCTTGTTAAGTCTTGTGTTCATCTTACAAAAGAATTAATAATAGTAGGCACTTGATAGATTTGATGTGAAAACTGAGATAATGCATAAGAAATTCTTAATGCAAATAGTAAACACTTAATAAATGCTAGCTAGAACTGTCACATCATCATCATCATTGTTGACACCATTATTAGAACAAAATTTAGCAGGAAAACTGTCTTGAAGGAAATGAAAGGTCTCTGTAGCTCTGATGGAGCTGCAGATTATGAAACAGCTCTGAAGAGGGGCCACATAGACTCATTCATGGGAAGCACTCAGAGTGAGAAACAGGGGACGTGAGTCAGCCTTGGACCTTAGCCTTCTTGCTGTAGAGGGAGAAACAGTGGACTGAAGATCATGGCATACTGTAGTTGTTTAATCCTCAGTCATTGAGTAAATATTTCACGCTATTAAATATGAAGGGGGTAAGTGTTGAGGGAATGCATGAATTAATTCACTCATTCCGAATATATTTGTCACGTACCTATTCTCGATCTGACATATATTGTTTTAGGAACTGGGGCACAGCCTTGAATTAAAAAGATAAAAATTCTTGACTTCATGGAATTTGCATACACGAGAGGAGACAGACAATATATCAAAAAGGATAAAATATACAGTATGCCAGATAGTGATAAATGTTAGGAAGAAAAATGAAAACCAAAGCATAGAAGAGTGATAGGTAATTCTCAAAGGGTGTTGCAATTTAAAATAGGATGGTCAGGGAAGGTCTCACAGAGAAGGTGACATTTCAATCAAAGAATTGAAGGAGGCGAGGGATGCAGGAGAAAACATTCTGAGCAGAGGAAAGAGCAAGTGCAAAGCTTTGAAGTAGGGCCTGACTGTGGTGTTCAATGAAGTGTAAGAAGGGACCATTGTGCCAGAGTGGAGTGAGCCCGTGAGAGAATCATAGCAGATGGGGTCGGAGAGGTGGGTAGGAGGGGGCGTACTATTTAAAGCCTTCTAAGCCACTGTAAGGACTTTGGTTTCTGCTCTGAGTGACATAGGAGACTATTAGCAGTTTTGAATAGAAGAGTAACATGATTTGACTTACTTTTAAGAGATATCACTCCAGTTGTTGAGAATAGAATATAGAGGAACAAATCCCAAAATAGGAACATGTGTTACACTAATCCAGGTATGCAGGTCAGTTGCTTGGATCAGGGTGGTAAGTGGTGGATGTGGTAAAAAGGCATAGGTTTCTGGATATATTTTGAAGGGCCATCCATCAAGATTCATTGTTGAGTTGGATTTGGAGTGTAAGAGAAAGTGATGAAACACGTTTGTAGATATAGAGAGATAGAGAAATATATATATATATATATATATATATATATATATATACACATATATATGAAGTATATATACTTTTATATATATTTTAAATTTCAGATGCCATCCAAATGAAGATGTTGAGTAGACAGTAGGCTGAGTCTGGAGTTCAGGAAATAGTAGATCAGGACTGGAGAAATACATTTGTGAATGTATTTAAATGGTGTTTAAAAACATGAAATTAGATGAGATCACCAAGGGAGTGAATGCAGATAGAAAAGATTAAGAAGCTCAACTGATGAAACTTAAAACACTCCAAAATTTAGAGGGAAGGTGATGAGGAGGAATCAGTAAAGAATTCTGAGAGCCAGAGAGGTAGGAGGAAAACCAGAGGTTGCGGATCCTGGATGTCAAGTGAAAAATGTGTTTTAAGGAACAGGAACTGTCCAGTGGATTTAAAAACAGGAAAGTCATTGGTGATCTTAACACTAAATTAATAGAAAGCTGACATGATTTGGAAATTAAGCTGAGCTTGCCTCTATTCAGTACTAGAGCTCCAGGTGGACACATTGAACTAAATACGTGGACACAGACAGAAATAGAACATGGCATCAGAAGAAGTACCAGCCACACTGGGTAAAGTAATGAGAAATTTGCCCAGGGGAGCTCATGATGAACAGGAGCTAAAAGAACAGGAGTGCTCACACTGCATTCTATATCACAACCTGGAAAGGCATGACAGCTAAAAATAACCTCACTTCCCACTTGGATGCTATTGAGGGATTTTTAAAAAATTAACTATTCCCGGGGCTGGCCCCCTGCCATAGTGGTTAAGCTCAGGGTGCTCTGCTTCTGCAACCTGATCCAAGAGGCAGCCAAGCTGTGATGGCAACTCACGTTATAATGTAGAACAAGATTGGCACAGATGTTAGCTCAGGGCTAATCTTCCTCAGGAAAAAAAAATTAACTATTCACATTCTTTTATTTAAAGGTATAGTCTATATGTGTAATTCTATATAGGATGCTTTGGAATTTCATTTAAGGCCTTAAGATATCTCCCTCAGGTCTTCTCAAAGCACTTCCCTTTAGTACTCATAGCATTAGACCGCTATCTTGGTAATTATGTTTATTAAATGAATTAGTGAGTGGAGAAAAATGTAGTCATTTACTTTTCCTCTGGGCCATCTTAAACTTCCATTTATTCTGTATATTCAATTTCATTCAGCCTTACAACTTGGGCTTTTTTGACAAAGCTGATTTGATCTTCTAATGCTTCCTATGATTCTGTCTAAATTGTTAGGAGCTGAGTATAGAGAAGAAGGGTCAGCCCTCTTACTGTCTGGATTCTACCTGAGATCAGCTTCTTCCATTTCCTACTATGGCAAATGTCTGTGCATTGTAATTACCTAAGGCTATTAAAATATCTCCTCTTAGCCTACCCCAGGGTCCCTGGCAATTTGCAGGTATGATGTATGGCTTTCATTATTAGTGAAACTAGAGATAGAACTTCACCTTAGGTGTTCTCTGGAATTGGGTCATCTGTGTGTGGGGGGGGGGGGGTTGCTGAAATCAGACACCAAAGAAGAAGAGTGTAATCATTTTATTAGCAAAGGGATGGGGGATCCAGGGTATTAATGGAGCGGCAGAAGGCTTTTGATTATAACATTCAGGCTCATCAAAGGTTTTCTAAACAGCTCTGTGTCCTTTTCCTTCAGTCGCTACAATTATGTTTCAATAAAAAATAATTTTATTAAAAAAGACATATTTTCGGGGCCGGCCCCGTGGCCGAGTGGTTAAGTTCGTGCGCTGCGCTGTGGCGGCCCAGGGTTTTGCCGGTTTGAATTCTGGGCGCCGACACGGCACCGCTCATCAGGCCACATTGAGGTGGCGTCCCACATGCCACAACTAGAAGGACCTGCAACTAAGATATACAACTATGTACTGGGGGTTTTGGGGAGATAAAGCCTAAGAAAAAAAAAAGATTGGCAACAGTTGTTAGCTCAGGTGCCAATCTTTAAAAACAATAAATACATATTTTCACCTACCATGAGCAATACTCTTTCTATCTACAAGTATGTCACCAAGCACTTTTTCCTAATCGTGCCTCTACTGCTCCTTCACTCTTCAGAAACAATGTATCAGCCAAGTAAGAATAGTATCACAGTATGTTTTGCAAGCCCAGTCATCAGTGTGACGATAAAAGTGTAAGATTTTCCTCTGTCATTACTAGCAGTGTGACTCTAAGTTAGACGTTTGTTCTTTCAGAGACTCAGCTTACTCATAAAATGGAAACAACAACATTTATCCCCCATAATGTGGACTAACAGTGCCTTGCACTCAGTAGACATTTTAATAAATAGTATAATTCCCCATAAAATATTTTATTTATTCTTAATCCTACCTCAAGTACCAGACTCAACGTTAAATCATAATCGATATTTTCTACAAAATGAAATCCTCTTTCAAAGGATTTATCTTACAAGCAATCATATTGAAAAGTAGAGACCATGGCAAGATTTCATCTTTTTGATGCCTGACTAGTATTTCACTGTGTACATGTATACCACATCTTCTTTATCCATGGATGAGCACTTAAGTTACTTCCAAATCTTTGCTATTGTGAATAAGGCTGCAAAGAACATAGGGGTGCATATATCTTTTTGAATTAGCGTCTTCATGTTCTTTGGATAAATACCCAGAAGTGGAATAGCTAGATAATATGGTATTTCTAGTTTTAATTTTTTGGAGGAATCTCCATGCTGTTTTCCATAGTGGCTGCACCAGTTTACACTCCCACCAGCCGTGCACAAGCGTTCCCTTTTCTGCACATCTTCTCCAACACTGGTTATGTCTTGTCCCTTTGGACCTTGAGGGTATTAGCTAGGGGAAATAAGTCAGGTGGAGATGGAAAAATACTGTACAATTTCACTCATATGTGGGAGATAAAATGACAACAACAATAACAAACAAACACATAGACAAAGGGAACAGATTGGTGGTTACCAGAAGAGAAAGGGAGTGGGAGGAGAGCGAAGGGGGTAAAAGGGGACGGTTGTACCATGATGGATGAAAGCTAGACTTTTAGTGGTGAACACAGTGTAGTTTATAGAGAAGTCTAAATATGATGATGTATACCTGAAATTTATATGATGTTGTAAACCAATGTTACCTTAATAAAAAAAAACCAAAACAATATGTGCCATGAGCACCTGATCTGTGTACCACGCTCTCATTTATGTAACAGAGAATCCACTTAGAGGACAAAGTTGTTGACTGCAGTCCTTTCAAATATGGGTGTTGAAGCTTTCACCTTTGACTCAACCCTGTTCCATAGCCCGTCTGTTAGAATACTCTTTGGTCTTACAATTGTCCTTGGAGCACTGCAGGAAGGCATCCTCAAAGGGCATCTAGATAGTGGCAGAGTTATCTCCTGTATTGCCCTTGCTCGTGGTGAGGGTTTGGTGGGAACAGAAGGACATTCCTGCCCACGTGAGGTCTGCACACAGGTGGCAGTCCTATCGAGTTGGCGGTCAAGGACACTAAGTGGTGCTAGGGCCCTCACAAGAGCCCTCTCTTGGCCACCCACCAAGATAACTTAGCAGATTTTCAACTCTGGGATCACTTTTCTAGCTCTAGTCTCCTGGAATTTTTCTCTATTGCCTGTCTTCTTCAAACTCCCTCAGCTTCCCAGCAATACTTCCTTTATCCGTCCACACCAAAAGCTCTCCTCCTACCTTCTCTTAGTCTCTTACATAAACACTCCCTTTTTCCTCTCACAGTAGCACTTTATGGCCAACCAGGAAGTGTTTGGACTCAAATCATTACCAAGCTCAAACTATCAACCACAGACTAAATGGTTCCCCTTTACTCCAGGATCAGTTCTGAAATAAACATAATGACTATGTGACTACTTCCCTATTTTCTGGGAAGAGGGAATATTTTCATCCTATCCTGGAGAAGGTAGCTTTTCTTCAACAGAATTTATCTAATGATTTCCTGTAATGTGTCATAGACAAGCATACCCTTGGGGTTTTCATCAGAAAATAGGTGGAACTTTCATATCCTACTGCATTTACTATGATTTAGTAGCCACAACAGGAAAAGTTCTGCAGAATAAAATAGCTGTTGTGTATTATTGCAGCCTCCTCCATTTTCTATAGCAGAGTGTTGGATTCAGCGCTTTTTTTAGCCTCAGTCTTATCTGAAGAATAAGACAGTTAAGGATATTGTTTCTATACTGGGTGAATAATTTCTGGAAAGAATAGATTTCCCCACAGGGAAACATCACTTGTGTCTTCAGATGTCTGAAACAAACATTGTACAATAATGTAAGAGAGAAAATGGCCCATTGTCTTGTCCTAGAAGTTCATAAGTCGAAGACTCATGCCCGAATTCTTTTTTTTCCACAGCTTTATTCAGATATAATTCCACACACTATACAGTTCAATGGTTTGAAGTATATTCACAGAATTGTACAATCATCACTACAACCAATTTTATGATATTTTCATCACCCCAAAAAGAAACTCCTTGCTGATTAGTGTCACTTCTCATTTCCTCCCTTTCTCAAGCCCTCAGCAACCACTAATTACTTTCTGTCTCTATAGGTTTGCCTATTTTGGACATTTCATATAAATTAAATCATATAATACGTGATCTTTTATGACTGTCTTATTTCACTTTGAATATATTTTTAAGATTCATCCATGTTGTAGCACGTTCTAATGCCTCATCCTTTTTTATTGCTGAGTAATATATTATCACAGATATAACAGATATTATTTATCCATTCATCAGTTTACAAACATTGTGTTGTTTCTAAGTTTTGGCTATTGTGAATAAGGCTGCCACGAACACGTGTGGATATATATTTTTAAATTTATGTTAGATATATATCTAGGAGTTGAATTGGTGGGTCATATGGTAACCTTATGTTTAATCTTTGAGGGACTGCTTTATTGTTTTCCAAAGTGGCTGCGCCATTTTGCCATATCACCACCAGTGTATGAGCATTCAAATTTCTCTACATCCTCACCAACACTTGTTATTATTTGTCTTTTCAGTTATAGCTCTTCTAGTAGATGTGAACTGTTATGTCATTGTGGTTTTTATTTACATTCCCCTGACAGCTAATGATGTTAACCATCTTTTCATGTGTTTATTGGCAATTTATTTATCTTCTGTGGAGAAATGTCCATTCAGATCCTTTGTCCATTTTAATATTAGGTTATGTCTTTTGTTGTTGAATTGTAAGAGATCCTTATGTGTGTAGATATAAGTTTCTTAGCAGATATATAATTTGCAAATATTTTCTCCCATTCTCTGGGTTATCTTTCACTTTACTTTTTTCATTTCTTGGAAGTGCCCTTTGAAGCACAAATGTTCTTATTTTGATAGAGTTCAATTTACCTATTTTTTTTCTTTTGTCAGTTGTGATTTTGATGTCCTCGCTGTGAACGTGTTGACTAACACAAGGTCATGAAGATTTACTCCTATATTTTCTTCTAAGAGTTTTATAGTTTTAGTTCTTATAGGTAGGTCTCTGATCCGTTTTGAGTTAATTTTTGTGTATGGCATGAAGTAGAGGTCCACCTTTATTCTTTTTCATATGGAGATATAGTTGTCCCAGTACCATTTCTTGAAAAGACTCTTCTTTCACTATTGAATTGTCTTGGCATCTTTGTCAGAAATCAATTGACCATAGCTGTGAGGGCTTACTTCTGGACTCAGGTCTATTCCATTGATCTGTATGTCTACCCTTATGCTGGTACCACATTGTCTTTATTACTGTAGACTTCTACTAAGTGTTGAATTTAGGAAGTATGAGACCCCCAACATTGTTTTTTTTCAAAATTGCTTTGACTATTCGGGGTCCCTTGTATTTCCATATGAATTTTAGGATCAGCTTGTCAGTTTCTGAAAAAAAGTCAGCTGAGATTTGGTAGGGATTGCATTGAACTGTCCTTAATATAGGGAGTATTGCCATCTTAACCTAAATATTAAGTCTTTGTATTCATGAATGCAGATGTCTTTTTATTTATTTTAAGTCTTCTTTAATGTCTTTAAACAATCTTTTCTAGTTTTCAGAATATAAATTTTGCACTTCTTTTAAGTTTATTCCTAAGTATTTTATTCTTTTTGATGTTAATGTAAGTGGAATTGTTTCCTTAACTTTATTTTGGGGTTATTCATTGCTAGCACCTAGATATATAATTTAATTTTGTATATTGATCTTATACCCTGTCACCTTGCTGAATGTTTTTATTACTTCTAATGGATTTTCAGTAATTTCTTAGGATTCTCTATATACAAAATCATGTGGTTTGCACGTAAAAACAGTTTTACCTCTTCCTTTCCAATCTGGATACCTTTTACCTCATTGTCTTTTCTGATTGTTCTGGCTAGAACTTCTACTCCAGTACAATATTGAATAGAAATGATGAGAACAGACATCCTAGTGTAGGTCCTGATGTTAGAGGGAAGGTATTCAGTCTTTCACCATTAAGTATGATGCTGTTTGTGCATTTTCCAAAGATGCCCCTGATTCAGCTGTAGGAGCATTTTGTTTTGTTTTATTTTGTTTAATAATGAAGGGGTGTAGGATTTTTCAAATTCTTTTTCTGTATTTGTTGAGATGATTATGTGTTTTTTGTCCTATATTCTGTTGATATAGCTTATTACATTAGTTGATCTTCAGAGGTTAAAACAACCTTGCATTCTTGCTGTAAATCCCAGTTGGTGATTTGTATAATCATTTTTATTATTGCTGAATTTAGTTTGGTTATATTTTGTTGAGGATTGCTTAAATTTTAATAGGAAAAAAATAGAAATACATTCACCTTTCAATATTTTTCTCATTGTTTTGCCCAGGAAGCAAGAAAGATAGATGCATATGTGCACACACACACACACACACACACACACACACAATACTAGCAAAACACATTCTTGGTATTTTTCTTCAGTTTGATGAAAATAATAATTTTTCCTTTCCTCTTTGATGGCTTTTGCTCCATTGTCAATAGACTATCTTTGTGATGTTATCACTTTCTTCCCCCAGAGCATAATGATGTGGATTAAGTGAGCAGAATTGGTTCAAGGAGCCAGAAATTGACAGAGAGAGAAGAAATCAAATGCTGAACTCATGCCCAAGCAATCTTTCAAAAAAAGGTATGCTGTAAAAGTACATAGGTAAGTATTTTCAATGATTCCCACTTCCCCAGGGCTTTACAGTTTATAAGGCTTAGTAACTATTTGATTCCATGATGCCGGAACATGAGAAAGAGCGGAAGAAGGTGATGGAGCATTGTGAAGTGGGAACAGTGCTGAGAGTAGAGGGTTGGCTTTGTTTTGGATCTCAGTTTTCCCATCATTATGTCTTAGACTCCTTGGCATTGCAGCAGATGGCTCAGCAACTCCCTTCCGTGTCACGGAATCAAATCTTAGCCACACCGAGTCTGGTGTAATAAATAATTCCTGTCCCATGATAGAGTTAAATGACCAGGCTGTTTCCTACCCATAAAATAAAATTGCTATAACAACTCTCCAAACCAAGCCTGGAGTCTTGAATACATTTGAAAATCTCCTCTTCAATAATTGTAGATGAGGTTCACGTGTTTTGATTAACACTATTTTATTTAGTCCTCCAAAACACGATGAGATATCTTATGAGATGAGATATCATTATCTCCATTTTATAGATGATGAAACTGAACATAGTACTTGCTTTGCCCAGATACATTCAGCTAATATGCTAGGACTTAAACCTGTCTGACTTCAGAGGTGGTGCTCTTACCTGTGGTCAGGGTTAGAAATTTGATTCCCTTGTGCCTGGGAAGCAGTATATGAAAAATAGCTGATACCTGGATCAGTCAAACAAGTCAATTTCGTTGTGGAGAGCTGAGAGGATTGTGATGATTTGTCCTCTCAAAATAAGCCACGTTTCATCTGTAACCCACCAGTCAGAGAGGAGAAGATGGTACTTAATCTCTTCTTCATAATATCCAACATTGAAATGTCTCTTATTTCTTGGATGACAATCTTTTATCCTCCAATGGAGTTTATTTATATTCCACTTTTGGTCCATGATGTGTCATGGTCAGGGAAGAAGAAACAATTCCCATCTCAGCTCTCAAAAAATCCAGCATTGAAGGCTTCAACTTCCAGTTGATGTATGAGCGCTGGAGATGGACAGAGAGGGGTATAAAATACAATTCACGTTCTTATATAATTTGTACTAGTGTGGACACAGCCTGAGGATTGAGATTCAGATACCTGCACATTCAAGTTTGATATTTGTCACATCATCTTACTGTCACTTCACTTTAAGGAACAGTTTATTCATAGTTTATTACTGCTGAATCTAAAACCATATCACATATTTGTATCTTTCTGGCACATGTTCTGAGTCTGATATTGACTGCTGAGTTTATATTTGCAGTGACTCAGGTTTGCCCCTCCCCCATCTCATCCAACCTAAAGAATGACCCCGAGTGAAGCGCAAATTGTGCTCCCAAGACCGGTTGGAAGCAGGTGTTTAAAAACTCTGGCATGGTAGTGCTCTGCTATTTAAAAATTAAGTGAGTTTAGGAATGACTGTAAAGAATGTCACACGGTGTGTTGGAAGTAACGCTGGACCTGAAGCCAGGAGCTGCAACGTGCGCAGTATCACAGCCAGACTTGGTTCTGAGAAATAACAGAATGTGGTGGTGAGTCAAGGAGAGAGAGGCGTGATCCTTTGGAACAGATCCAGGATGATTATACGACTTGCCTCCAAAGAGGTTACCCAAAAAGTTCAAATAATACTTTAAAACGAAGCATGGAAAACTCACACAAATTAAAAGTTAATAATATTTAGTTCTAGTGAGCATTCATGGAAATGGACACATATATTGTCGATGTGAGTAACAGTTAATACCTTCCTGGAGCATGACTTGACAATATTGTGCTTATTTTTCACTATATTGTCACTAGCATATGCATATATCATTAGATTGATAAAATATTACTTCTAATGGCTGCATTATATTCTATTATATGGATGCACCATAATTTAAAAACATCACATATCCTATTATTGTACTGTTAGGTTGTTTTCAATTTTCCATTACCATAAATAACGCTGTTAATAAGAGATGGTAAAACATATCCTTTAACTTATGTAAAATATATGCTTACATATAAAAATAATAAAATGAACTAAAATAACCATGATTAATCTCTAAGACATGAAATAGGGTTTATTATAACATTTTTGGTCCTAATTTTTTTAATTTCTCAATTTTCCAAAAATGAGCATATAATATTTGCAAATAACTAAAAATCATTAAAATGTATTTTGTCTCTTAACAACTTTCGAGTATATAGTACAGTATTAGCTATAGTCACAAAGCTGTGCATTAGATCCCTAGAACTTATTCATCTTCTGACTGTAAGTTTGTGCCCTTTATCAACCTCTCCCCATTTCCATTACCCCTTGACCTATGGCAACTGGTTTTCTAATCTCTGCTTCTATGAGTTTGAATTTTTCTTTTAATTAGATTCCACATATAAGTGACAGTGTGCGGTATTTGTCTTTCTCCATCTGGCTTATTTCACTTAGCATAATGCCCTTTGGGTCCATCCATGTTGTTGCAAATGGCAGGATTTCCTTTTTTCTCATGGATAAATGATATTTCACCACATATATATGCCACATCTTTATCTAGTAATCCATTGACAAATACTATGGTTGTTTTCATATCTTGGCTGTTGTGAATAATGCTGTTATAAACATGGGGATGCTGATGTCTTTTAGATATCTTGTTTTCATTTCTTTTGGTTATATACCCAGAAGTGGAATTGCTGGATCTTATGGTAGCTCTATCTTAACCTCCATACTATTTTCCATAGTGGGTGTACCAATTTGCATTCCCACTAGCAGTGCACAAGTGTTCCCTTTTCTCCACATCTTTACCACTTGTTATCTCTTGACTTTTTTAGCCCCTAAATGTCCTCATCACAAAAAAGAAATGATAATTATGTGATGTGATGGAGGTGTTAGCTAATTCTATGGTGGCAATCATATTGCAACATACAAATGTATCATATGGCAACATATAAATGTATCAAATCAACATGTTGTACACCTTAAACTTACACATTATGTCAATTATATCTCAATAAAAAATTTAAAAATATGAAATTAAAAAAATGCATCTTGGGGACCAGTCTGGTGGCATAGCAGTTAAGTTCCCACCCTCTGCTTTGGTGGCCTGGGGTTCGCGGGTTCAGATCCTGGGTGCAGACCTACTCATCGCTTATCAAGCCATGCTATGACAGACGTCCCACATATAAGGTAGAGGAAGATGGCCACGGGTGTTAGCTCAGAGCTAGTCTTCCTCAGCAAAAAGAGGAGGATTGGCAGCAGATGTTAGCTGAGGGCTAATTTCTTAAAAAAAAAAAAGAAAGGAAAAAATGCATCTTCCATACAGAAAAAAGAAAGCTGTTGAATATTTCTAGGGTTGCCTCAAAAGTTCTCAGGAACCATCTTGAAGAGACTCCCACTGGCTAAATTTAGGATAATTTAAGCATTAATAAGAATCAAAGGAATAGATTGTACAAATCAAATACATTAAATCCATGAATTCATAATGATACTGTAAATGAAATCTCATTGATCATCTTTAGAGGAATCTAGGAACCAAATTGTTATTTTGAAAACTGATAAATTAGAGGAAAGAATTAAGCATTTATCCCTATTTTCCTTTAGAAACTATATATGACAGTAACCAAATAGCTACTAAATAGTGGTTTTTAGTTATGCAAGCACTCTGGTTAATAAATGAAGAGACTGTAGAATTAGAATACTACCATTTTTCAATCTCAAGTGAAATAGTACTTGTTGATGGCTCCTAATGTTACAAAAAGGAAGACAGCCTACAGTATGTGTCTTCTGATGGAAGTACACATGGCCTATGAAATATTCTTGATGAAATATCAACTCATTCTGGTTGAGTCTCTAGATTCAATTATCAATTTCGAAATAAAATAGAGGAGAAAGAGGAACATGTTAAAAGATACCACACTGATTTATTCAGACAATGGAAAACTCTACGGCCCCTAACTTCTTCACAAAAAAACCCAAAAAACAAAAACAGAGAGAGGGAAACTACAGGTTCCAAGTGACTAAAAGGATGTATCAACCATTCAGACTTTATGTGAATCTTGATTTGAACAGATAATTGTATATTTACTCTATGGGACAGTCAGTTAACTTTGAATAGGGACTGAATATTCAATGACATTAAGAAATAATTTTTTCATTTTAGTAGTAATGATAATGGTATTATAATTAACTTTTTTTGTGAGGAAGATTAGCCCTGAGCTAACATCTATGTCAATCTTCTTCTATTTTATATGCGTGCTGCCACCACAGCATGTCTGATGAGTGGTGTAGGTCTGCATCCAAGATCTGAACCTGTGAACCCAGGTCGCAGAAGCAGAGTGTGCCAAACTTAAGCACTATGCCATGAAAGAGGTCCCATAGTTAATTTTAAGAGAAAGTCCTTATCATTTGTATATACATCCTGAAATATTTCTTTCTTTCTTTTTTTTTTTGGTGAGGAAGATTGGCCTTGAGCTAACATCTGTTGCCAATCTTCCTCTTTTTGCTGGAAGAAGATTTACCCTAAGCTAATACCTGCACCAATCTTCCTCTACGTTATATGTGGGATGCTGCCACAGCATAGTTTGATGAAGAGTATACAGGTCTGCACCCAGGATCTGAAACTGTGAACCCAAGGCTGCCAAAGTGGAGCATGCAAACTTAACCACTATGCCACCGGGCTTGCCTGCCGCAATATTTCTTTATGAAGTGATATGATGTCTGGGATTTGTTTCACAGTAATCCAATGGGGGAGGAATAAATGAATGGGGCTATTGATGAGATAAGATTATTTAGAAGATGATAATTATTAAACCCAGAAGTTAGACATATTGAGATTTATTATATGTCTTCTACTTTTGTGTATTTTTGAAATTTTTTACAATACTTTTTAAATACTCAGGCACGATTAGAGGTTAAGTTATATACTTTGGGGAGGGAAAGGATGAACTCTGGTTGTGGGGCTAGAATCAAGTCACCAGACTATAGAAATACTCAAAGTTAGGTGATGTTGGTGCCATGTGATGAGAGAATAACTGGATTTCTTCACTTTAACTGGCTTTGAGAATTAGTCTCCTAGCACCCAAGAACTCAGAAGACACTGACCTCAGTTGTATCCTTAGAAAGACTATTGAACCTGGTATAAAATGTGTCTTGGCACAGAATGTCACAATCTTAGCTAGGCTCACCTGGGCCTCAGCGTCTGTTGCTGTTCTAAAACTTCTGCTCAGTCATGAAAGTGTAGGAATGAGCCACTTGATTTCCTGACTTTCAATTCTCCCACTTCCCGCTCTCCTCCTTTGTCTTGGAGGTAGAAATTCTTGGAATCCTTTTCAGGAAAGTGCTGTTAGCCTCTCAAGGGCTGGGCTCACACCCAGAAAATCAAACCATATTAATGATTAAACTAATTGAAAACAAGTTCCTGAGGTCTTGGCCAGTTAACAACAGCTCCTTGGCTGGCACAAGTGGCCTCTCTTTGTAGAACAGGTGGCCCTTCTGAAATTGTGTGCTAATTGAGTTTATAGAAATCCAATGATGTGTTAATGCTTCTTTGGAAGAAATTTAAAGTTACTCATCTTCTGATGCATTTTTAACACAATGAATCACCTCACCTTCATTTTATTCCTTTGTAATCTGGATGTGGGATATGGCATGCCTGAAGTATATAGATGGAGTTGAGAGTTGAGTTTGAGAACAACATCTCAACAGTAGGAATTCACCTTCACTTTGACTTTTCTGGGTAGAATAAAAAGTGAACTTCAGGGACTGGCTCTGTGGCCTAGTTGGTAAGTTTAGGGTGCTCTGCTCTGGAAGTCCAGGTTCAGTTTCTGAACATGGACTTGCACTGCTTGTTGGTGGCCACGCTGTGGAGGCAACCCACATACAAAATGGAGGATGATTGGCACAGATGTTAGCTCAGGGTGAATCTTCCTCAGGAAAAAAAAAGTGAACTACAAGCATCAGGTAACGTTTGGGGAGACAACTGATATAGTGAATGATAGTGGGTACTTTTGTGCCAGAAAGACTTGGATCTGAATTCCTTTTCTATCCCTTATAGGCTAGGTAAACTTGGAGGCTAACTCCCTTCTAATCGGAAACCAACTGGATCTCAGTGTCCCCATCTGTAAAGGGGTGTAATAATGCATACCTTGGAAAATTGTGATGATTGATAAGAACAACCTAAGTAGTTGGTGCTTGGTAAGTGGTAGATTTCAGAATCTTATGGTATTGTGTGAATTTTTAACAAAGTAAATCGATAATGTGATTGTTAATGTAATTGTTAATATCATGATAAATTATTGTCATTAATCATTAGATCTGAGAGAGAATTGAGAACTCATGTGGTTCAATTCTCTGAGTTTGCTTTGAAAATCCCCAGAATGACAGTTATTCAAGCAAAGTCATATAACTGGTTCAGATTTAGATTAAACTAGCCTTTATTGACCCACCCATTGTTCTTATACATTCATATAACAATGCCAAGAATAATAACAAACATTTGTGACTAAGGGCCAAGCACTGGACTTTACACTTTACTGGCATTTCTGTTCATACCAGAATGCTTGGGAATATATTTTGTTAGTATTTCCATTTTACATATTAGGAAAGTTGAGGATATGAGAATTAGGCATTTATTCAAGGTCATGATGGACTAAGAGGTCAAAACCAGGGGCTCTCTACCCTCTAACCCATGTTCCTGCAGGCTACCTCTCTTTTTGAATACTTCTAAAACTTTCTTATGAAATGCTCCTCAAATTTTCCACCTGGGTGAGAGTACTGTGGAATACAGCATGCATGGTGAAGTGAAAAAGCTCTCAGGCCCTGGACTCACACCATTTGATTCAAATATCATTGCGTTCATCCATTCAGTAGCTGCATGACTTTCAGAAGTTCACTAACCTCTCCCTATCTAGATCTGGGAATAATTCTAAACCCTCTGTTGTTCTAAGACTTGAATGAGTTAACACATGAAAGTCACCTTAAAAAGAATCCCTGGGTCTGGCCCCGTGGCCGAGTGGTTAAGTTCGCGCGCTCCGCTGCAGGCGGCCCAGTGTTTCGTTAGTTCAAATCCTGGGCGCGGACATGGCACTGCTCATCAGACCACGCTGAGGCAGCGTCCCACATGCCACAACTAGAATAACGCACAACGAAGAATACACAACTATGTACAGGGGGGCTTTGGGGAGAAAAAGGAAAAAATAAAATCTTTAAAAAAAAAAAAAAAAAGAATCCCTGGTGGTGGGAGGTACTCTTTATGAAAGGTACTCTGTAAATGAGCCACAGCTATAAATAAGAGCAGATGTGGAAGCTGAAGCTCAGAATGGTGGATGGAAGAGGTAACTGAACTTAGGTCATCTAATTCCAGGTCTGATTTTCTTACCACTGTAGCAAACTGCTTTTTATTTTTATTTTTAATATAGAACGCTTCATGAATTTGCAAGTCATCCTTGCACAGAGGCCATGCTAATCTTCTCTGTATTGTTCAAATTGTAATATATGTGCTGCCGAAGCCAGCACAACAAACTGCTTTCTAACTGCTTAACCCAACTTTAAATACAGATCTACTTTCTCGTCTATGATGGAGTCTTAGGTCATTTTGTCTAGGAGTGTCCCAATCCAATTTGAACGTGCTTCCTGTGAGTTCCATTTTGAATGTCCTTTCCAGTTGGGCAGACCTCTGATATGAGGACCTCTTTCCTTACCTAGTCATGTCCAGCAGAGGATGTACCCTGTTCTACTTGCCTTTTTCTCTGAGTCTGGGAAGCTTCCTTTCTTTTAAACAACTTTTTTGAGATATAATTTAGATGCCCTAAAGTCCATCCTCCACTGGGTTTAACTACAATTCAATGGACTTTAGGGTACTTACAGTTGTACAACCATCACCACAATCTAATTTTAGAACATTTCCATCAACCTAAAAAGAAATTCCAATCCCATTTACAGTCACTCCCCATTTCCACCCTCTGCCCTACATGATCACCGTTTCTGTCTCTACAGATTTACCTTTTCTGGACATTTTATGTACATGGATCAATTGACTTGTGTTCTTTTATGCCTTGTTTTTTTCACTGAGCACAATGTATTTGAAGTCCACCATGTTTTCATGTGTATCACTATTTCCATTCTTCTCTATTGCCCAATAGGATTCGATTGAGTGGACACGCATTTTTTTAATTCACTCTGAAGGTTATTTCTACTTTTTTTCTCTTGCAAACAATGCAGCTGTGAACATCTGTGTACAGGTCTTTGTGTAGATATATATTTTTATCTCTCCTGACTAGATAGCTAGAAGTGGAATTGTTGTGTTGAAACTGAGGATGAAGGACTTAAAGTTTCCCTGGATTAGGATGAAACTGTGCTGTACCAACAAGGTTAAAGAGGGAAACAAAGCAACCAGTTTCTGAGCTTGCCCTGCACAACAGCAGGAGAACTGCTGATAAGAGAGTAGTTTGCTGACAGTCCATGGTCTGACTAAGTACCTTCCAGGAGCACTGAGAAGCTAAAATGGCTGATTGTAAGCATCATATGTCACAGACTAAAGATCTACTGAATGCAACCCATAGAATTCACCCTGAATTTGCACAGGTAGCCCATGAACTAAGATGAAAGACACTTGCCCCTCCGCAGGGGACTCTTAGAAGTTCAGCTCCCAAGGCCACATGCTCCCCGCCCTGTCTTATTCTCACAATGTGCTTTGGAAAAATATTTAGAACTGCATGTAGGCAAGCTAATCTGAACCAGTAGAAAGAATAACTTGTTAGCAGAAGATTTATGTCCTCTACCAAAACTGCTCCTTCCATCCCAGATAAGGAAGGAACTGAGGTTTTCTTAGATTCCTCAGGAATGTTGCATTCAGCACATCTGCTACAGAGAGGTGCCCAATGTTCTGTGGTCATCCATCACCTGACCCTGAGACCCTGAGATCACTCCTGAGACCCCTCCCAACTCCATTTGCCCTATATAAGTCATTTCCAAATCGATTCCCTTTAAGTTGAGTCTTTTTAGGATGGTAGTCCACTATCTTCCTATATACTAGCTTATTGCTTATTAAAGTTCTTTCTCTACCACTGTTTGGCCTTTTATTTTTCAGTGAGTAGATTGAGCCCTTGCTCAGCATCAGCATCACATAGTATCTTTGTATTTAACTTTTTAAGAAACTGCAAAGCAGTTTTCTAAAGTGGTAGTACCATTTTACATTTCCATCAACAATATATGATGGTTTCAATTTCTCTGTGTCATCACCAACGTTAGTATTGTCTGTTTCATAGCCATTTCAGTGGGTGGGAAATAGTGAGGGGTGGGCATTTTTACAAAGGTTTTGATCTAAACTAGAATATAGATGAGTCTCAGCATCTTTATTTCATTTTAACCTTTTTCCTGCTTGAGATGCTTAAGAGGGTTCAAGACCCACCTGGACCAGTTGATCCCACTTTTAAGCAGGATTCCAATAATGTTCTTAAAAGTGTGCGCATGCAAACATGCATCCATAGCAAGTGCTTTTCCAGTTGAGGCACAAATCCAGTGCTTTTCCTTTTTTGTTTTAATAGAATATTTAATTAAATTCTTTAGTAAATTCAAGTAAAGCATTAATTTTAGCTTATGGAAATTATTTTCATAGTTCTCAGTACTTGATTTAGATGCTCACTAATAAAGAGCCTTGGAATTAATGGAAGAATGGAAGTCTATGAGATTGGGTAACACTCATTTGTAGGAAACGAGGAGAGGAATGGGATTTTTGGATCAGTCAGTGGCCCTCCCAGCAAGAAATGAGTCACATTTTGTCAGTTCATCTTTCTCTAACATAGTTTTACCAAATGACATTCAAATTGTTAACGTGAGGGGTTTTTTTCCAGCAAGAATTACAGATTGAGGAGCCCAGTTTGTCTCTATATTGTATGCACTTACACCACACA